>NW_024096968.1:1200000-1937500 GCF_016545835.1 Crotalus tigris
AAGCAGCAGGTGGCGCTGTCAAGAACATGCGGCCGATCAGAAACAGTCCAGAGGTTGCATCCGTGCACCAGGAAGACGTCCAAAGAAACTCTGAGGAGGATCCGGACGAGGAAGTCGACCGTCTCCACCGCACGAAGGAAGAAAAACAGAAGGGAAGCTCTTCAGCTCCGCTCAAGTGCATCGGCTGTGGAGGTCGCCACAGGAGAACCGACTGCAAGTTCCGCTCCGCTACCTGCCGGGCATGCAGCAAACAAGGACACATTGCAGCTGTGTTTCTGGGCCGACGAAAGGTACAACCTCAGGAAGAACTGCGCCTGAAAGGTACCAGGGTCCCCAGCCAGAATAGGGTAGGTTTTTGCGCTTCGCGAAGAAGCATCTTCAGGACAGGCACACACAAGCCCATCAAGAAAAAGCTGTCACTCAAGGTGAAGCTACAAGGGGTTCCATTAACTATGGAACTAGACACAGGGTCTGCCCTTTCAATCATCTCCTTGCATACATTTAGGAAGATTTGTTCCGGTAGTGTAACTCAGGCCAAGTTAAGGCCTTCTGACATTGTGTTAACAGATTTTCAAAATTCAAGAGTGTGTGTTAAGGGGGAGGCCACCCTTAACGTGCAATACAAGAGTTTTGAAGGTCCACTAGACTTATTAGTAGTATGGGGTGAACGAACGAGTCTCATAGGACTCGATTGGTTTGAGGCCCTGGGGATACACGTCACAGGACTCAACAGCTTACAAACACTCGACCTACAGGAAGTCTGCAAAGAATTTGAAGATGTTTTCAGCCCCCAGCTGGGCACATTCAAAGGACCCCCTGTGTCCTTAAAGCTAGACCCCACTGTCACTCCTATTAGAATTAAAGCAAGAAGGGTCCCTTTTGCTTTAAAGAGTAAAATTGACACTGAGTTAGACAAACTGATTCAACAGGGAATCCTAGAACCTGTTGATTCGAGTCCTTGGGAGACCCCCATTGTCACGCCTCTAAAGGCAAATGGGGACATTCACATTTGTGCTGACTACAAATGCACTCTGAATAAGGCATTGCAGCAACATGCCTATCCTGTTCCTGTGGTCAGTCATATTCTGGCCTCCCTCACGGGGGGGCGCGTTTTTGCAAAGCTTGACCTAGCTCAAGCGTATCAACAGCTGCCTGTTGATGATGACGCTGCTATAGCTCAGACTATTGTGACCCACAGGGGAGCCTTTAAGGTAAAAAGGCTGCAGTTTGGAGTGAATGTCGCTCCTGGGATTTTCCAAAGCGTAATGGAAAACACACTGCGGGGCATACCGGGGGTTTGCCCCTACTTTGATGATGTCTTAATTGCAGGAGACTTCACACACATTCTAGCTGAAAGGCTAAGAGCTGTTCTGTTAAGATTCAGGAAATCAGGCCTCAAGCTCAAAAAAGACAAATGCATGATTGGGGTGCCTTCTACTGAGTTTCTGGGGTTCAAAATTGATGCTGCTGGGATTCATCCTGCTGAATCCAAACTGACTGCTATTTTAGAAGCACCTAGGCCAAAGTCCAAGGCCGAACTTCAGGCCTTCCTGGGCCTCCTGAATTTCTACAATTCTTTTCTTCCACAAAAAGCTAGTGTAGCTGAGCCACTTCACAGGCTACTAGACAAGCAAGCAGTGTGGCAGTGGTCACAAACGCATGAGGGTTGTTTTAACAAAGTCAAGGCTTTGCTCACTTCTAACAGTGTAATTGCACATTTCAACGAGTCTCTTCCTGTGTGCATCGCTTGTGATGCGTCCCCTTACGGGGTTGGAGCTGTCCTGAGCCACCTCATGTCTGATGGAACTCAGGTTCCTGTTGCATATTACTCCAGAACATTGTCTTCTGCTGAGCGCAACTACGCTCAGATAGACAGGGAGGCTCTGGCTGTTGTTGCTGGAATTAAAAAATTCCATGACTTTCTATATGGCAGGCACTTCACGGTCTTCACTGACCATAAGCCTCTGCTGGGACTGTTTACCACATGTAAGCAGACTCCCCAAATCATTTCCCCTAGAATGCTTAGGTGGTCTATCTTTTTGTCTGCATATGATTTTTCCTTACTCCACAAGCCTGGAAAAGAAATGGGCCAGGCTGATGGCCTCAGTAGATTGCCTCTGCCAGTAGTGGAAGCTGACCCTGCGCCAGCTGTCAACATTCTATCAATCCAAGCCTTGCCCGAGCTCCCTCTTAGTGCCAGGGATGTTTCCGCTGAATCAGGTACAGATCACACACTTTCACGTGTCCGTTCCTGGGTTTTGTCTGGTTGGCCTGAGCACTGCCCTAGTCCTGAGTTTCAGAGTTTCTGGTCCAAAAGGAACGAGCTGTCCCTTTCTCAGGGTTGTCTGCTTTGGGGACACAGAGTTGTCATTCCCACCTCAATGAGGACTAGGGTCTTAGAATCCCTCCACGAGGGTCATCCTGGCATTGTTCGTATGAAGGCTCTTGCGCGCAGCCACTTGTGGTGGCCTGGTTTAGATAAAGATATTGAGGCTAAGGTGCATGCATGCCACCTGTGCCAACGCTCTCGCCCAGAGATGCCCCAAGCTCCCGTGCATAGATGGGAGGAAACACAGTCCCCATGGTCTAGGGTGCACATTGACTACGCTGGACCCTTTCAGGGCCAGTTCTTCTTGGTCCTTGTTGACAGCCATTCGAAATGGCTTGAGGTTGTATTTGTCTCATCCACCACCACTGCAAAGACTATTCAGGTACTGAGGGGGATTTTTGCTTCACACGGGCTGCCAGATGTCATTGTGTCCGACAACGGCCCTCAATTCACTTCCTCCGAATTCCAAGCTTTCTTACAGGCAAACATGATTCGTCATGCCACGTCTGCACCCTTCCACCCGTCCCCCAACGGTATGGCTGAACGTATGGTGCGCATCACAAAGGACGCATTGAAAAGACTCACCTACGGGGACTGGCATCACAGGTTGGCTGACTTTCTCCTTTCTTATCGCACCACACCGTCCACTTCTACAGGGAGAAGCCCAGCTGAACTTCGTTGGGGGCGTCAACTTACTATTAAACTTGACCGGTTGCATCCGGACAGACTGCCTTCATCTACCTCACATCCTAGGGCACCTAGACAACTACTTGTGGGTGCCCCGGTTTGGGCTCGCACTTACGGGCCTGGTCATACATGGGTCCCCGCTTCTATTTCCAAGGTCACAGGTCCTCTCTCCTACGAGGTAGCCCTGGACAACGGTCGTGTCCTGCGTCGGCACATCGACCAACTCCGCCCTAGGCGGGACTTTTCAGATGAGACTCCTGGGTCTTTTCCAGGGGGGGAGGGGACCCTTTGGAGCAAAGGGAAGGGCACGAGCTGCTGCCCATCTCCACTGATGGAGCCACAAACGGCCCATCCCAGAGTTCCGCGAGAGCTCCGAACAAGAATTCTATGAGCCTACCTAACTACCAGGCATCCACGCCTACTCCAGCCAGGGAGTCACCCCGGGGGCATACTCACTTTCCACACACATCACACAGCACTCCAGTCACGGAGGATACCCGGGGGGCATCCCAACAAATCATTCCCCGCAAGAGAGCTGGCACACAATTCCCAAGGTTGGCCTGACCTTACCCCAAATCCTACAGGGGGTCCAACATACAGGGAGGTGGTCGAGGAACCAAGTCCCGACTACAACACCTCTAGCCCAAATCAGGGAGTAACTGAGTTTTGGGAAAGTACAGAAACCCACACAAGCCCGGACACCGAACGGGGTTCAGGGAATGGACAGCCTCCTGACAGGTCTTGGATGGACCTAGGAGGTTCAACAGAGACGCCCAGCAGTGGCTATCACTTCAAGGGGCCCGAGGGTCTACAGCTAGGCAGGTCAACCAGTGGGCGAGCAACCAGTGGGCGAGCCCGGTGGGCGAGCAAGCAGGCCAGGCAGCGGGGCACAGTCCTTGGAAGGCACCAAGGCAAAATAAGGAGAACAGGCTCACATCTCCCTCCAGTCAGGGAACTCATGCTAGTAACCCATAGCTGAGAAGGTCACAGAGAGCAAAGAAGTCTCCTAAATACTTAGAGGATTACATAACATTGCTGGCTAAACAAAAGCCAGGTAACGATAGGAGCACTGAGAAGCAGAACACTGCATAAAATAAATGATTATATGTTGTTTTAGCCCGGGGGAAAGGGGTGTTATGTCCCGAGCCTTGCAAACGGCTCGGGCATTTGCAGGCAGTCCCGGGCAGGTGCAAAGCTGCCCGGGACCAGACAGGCTGTCGCCAGCGCCGTGTACATGCGCGGGTGCTGGCGCGGGAAAAGTATCGCATTTACCCGGGAAATGTCTATATAAGAAGTTGGGAGGTTTTGGGAGCTGCTGAAGCCATCTACTTGTAAGCTGAACGCAGAATAAAGAAAACTGAGAACTTCAACTGCTTCTCGTGTCTGCTTCCCGCCACGGACTCAACAGTTTTGACAGTAAGATTTAGTTCTAAAATGAGGATACTTATACATTCTGTTCTGGAAATCATTCTCCCTAATTTTCAAAGTATGAAGATTGGATGCAGTCCTTCAGGAGTGCAGAAACAGAATTCTTCCCAAGCGCAAATATATTCCTTTATTTTACATATTGTGATATTATGGTCTGATGCTGAACCTGGCAATTCAGAGGCAAGTGAAGCAATTGAAGCAATTCATCCCACATTAAAAAAAAAATGATTTCCCCAAAAGCTGCCATGATCCACTGTGCTATCAATGAATATGGCTTGGGATGATGATCCACTGCACCCTCAATCCAGACCGCTTACTTCAGCTGCCATTAGCCATGGATGGAGAAATATGAGGTCACTTTTTAGGACCACTTCCCATTTTCTACTTAACAGCAACAATTAGAAGCTGAGACAAATGTAATCTCCCTCCATCTGGTATCAAATCATTCCTCCAGTGAGAGACTTTGAACAAAGTGTTTACAGACAGCAATAGAAATTCCATTTGTTTATGAATATACACACAAAAAAGTTTGAAATTATTTTCCTACTGAATATTCTTATATTACTTACATGCCAACAAGTATTCAGCATGCATTTCTAAAACAATATGAACACAGTGGATAATCCATACTGTGCAATACAGATAAACATATGCACACACATAGAGACATATACGTGCTATCTTGATATAGAATCTTTCATAATAATTTTCCTGTTTCCAACTTTATTTTCATCTGCAGTAGAGTTGTGCCCCAAATGTATCTGAGTTTTCTGTGAATCTTTACCTATCTTATGATATTTCTGATTAGGATTGTACAACTTTTTCAAAAGAGCTGCTTGCTTTGTTACACATGGGTAAATATAGGAACCACTTCTTTGAAACAAATGAAGTAGATTAATATCTTTGTTCTTTGGCAAATTCTTTATCTTAGTAAAAATAATAATAAATCTTTATTGATTAGCCCTTGGGCCGTATCAAAGTACAAATGTGAGGACCCACCCCACTTTGCATCTTAAGAAGACAGAACTCTTGGAATAATTCTTCCAACAGGAATCCTTTATTAAGAGAAAATGGTTGCAGGCATGCTAGACAGGACTTGGGGTTCAAGCTCTTCCATTCAAGGTTTTAAGGGTTCCCCAGTAGTCCCACCCAATCAACCCCCCTTCCAGTGATAGTTTCAAGTATCACAATTCCATCCCCTTTCTTCTTCCGTCTGGATGGAGACTTCAGATAACTACATGAAAGGCAATTACTCTTCTTTGATATGTTAAGCTTAGAGGCCACAATAAACACACATTCAGTCCTTTGAAGTGTGCTGAAGGAAGTGAGGGCCATAAAGCCCCTTTGCTCTCCCCCTTTTCTCCCTCTTATGGCAGAATCCAGAGAAGGCAGAATTGGGAGTTTCTATGTTTGATAATTAAAGATGAAATATAATTGGATTCTGACATCCGGCCCTCTTAACAATAAGAGAGATCCACCTGAAAGAAAACACAAGTAAAAAATTTAGTTAGGCTTGTTAGGATACTCTGTGTGAAACTTCTTCAATAGCTTCGGGGCTCTGACGTGACGTTTATGGACCCACTCATTTTGTGAGGCAGGGAGGTGTTTCCAGGCAACTAGGTACTGAGTTGTTCCACGATATCTCCTAGAGTCAAGGATCTCTTTTATTTCGAAGTGTTGTTCCCCCTCCACCATGATTGGAGGTGGTGGGGGGGGGATTTTTGGCCGTAGAGGTGACTGATGCTCTCTTTTCAGCAAGCTGCAATGAAAAATTGGGTGTATTTGCCTGAGGTTTTTGGGTAATTCTAATTCTACTGTTACTGGATTTATGATCCTTTTAATTGGAAAAGGTCCTATGTATTTTGGTCCAAGTTTTTTACAGGGCTGTAGGGACTTTAGGTATTTTGTAGATAAGTACACCATTTCTCCTATAATGAATGGTGTAGGCTCAACCCTTTTTTTATCGGCTTGTGCTTTGTATGCCCGCCTAGCTTCATCTAGTGATTTCTGACTATTGGCCAGGTGTTTTGTAGGTTTTCCATCCATTCTTTCAGTGAAGGGATCGTTGGTTCTTTTGGGGTTAACTCTGGCATAGGGTTGAAACTTTGACCGTTGGCTATTTGAAAAGGAGTGTAGCCTGTGCTGGAGTGGACTGCATTATTGTAGGCAACTTCTGCAAAAGGAAGTAAGTCCGTCCAATCACTCTGTTGAAATTTAAAAAACATCTCAAATATTGCTCAAGTACCGACTGGCAGCGTTCCGCTTGTCCATCTGTCTGAGGGTGATGGCTAGATGTCAGTCCCTGAGTGGTCCCTAAGAGGGATAAAAATTCCTTCCAAAATGTAGACGTAAATTGCACTCCCCTATCAGAGATGATTCGTTGGGGTGCCCCGTGCAATCTGTAAATGTGCTGGATAAAAAGTTTTGCTAAGGCCTTTGCAGTGGGAATTTTTTGGCAAGGGATAAAGTGCACCTGTTTGGAAAATAGGTCCGTGACTGTCCAGATAACAGTATTCCCATTGCTTTCAGGCAATTCCACTATAAAATCCATGGCTATTTCCCTCCAGGGGGCTGAGGGACTTGCCACTGGTTGTAACAGCCCTGGCGATTTCCCTTGCAACCTCTTTGCTGATGCACAGGTTGGGCAGCTGGCAACATAACTTTCTATGTCCTTTTTTATTGATGGCCACCAAAATTGCCGTTTAATTAAGTGTAAAGTTTTTACAAATCCAAAATGCCCTGCTGATTTTGTGTCATGGCAAAGTTGCATGAAAGTTAGTCTTTGAGTTGTTGGTATATATAACTTTTCCCCTACCCAAGGCAATCCGTCTCTCATTGTGCACACATGTTTGTTTTTCTGGAACCAATCATCTGTTTCCAAACTTTTTCTGAATTCAATCCAAGTTTGGCTGTCCAGTTGTGGTTTTATTTTGGCTTGGGTTCTTGTGGTTACTGGCGCTGCCAGTTGTGACTCTGCCATTATTGGTCTAGAGTCTGTGGTCCGTGCGCTGTTATATTGGGGCATGCGAGATAGTGCATCTGCCAGGAAGTTCTTTCTTCCTGGTAAATGTTTGAGCTTAAATTGGAATTGGTGAAAATGCTGGGACCAGCGGGCTTGTTTTGGATTGAGTTTCCTGGGAGTTTTCAGGGCTTCTAAATTTTTGTGATCAGTCCATACCTGGAAGGGGATTTTGTTGCCTTCCAGGAACTGTCGCCACGTGAGTAATGCCCAACGTATCCCATAAGCCTCCTTCTCCCATACGGGCCAGCGCTGTTCTGTTTCCGTGAGTTTCTTAGATGTATATGCACAGGGTTGCAATACTGCATCATCATTTTCTTGTAATAGCACAGCCCCCACTGCCACATCACTTGCATCTGCCTGTATTATGAAGGGTTTGTCCATGTCTGGGTGCCTTAGTACTGGTTCGGCAGAAAAAAGTCTCTTTAGTCTCTCAAACGCTGCTTGGCACTCCATTGTCCATTTTAGTGGCTGGCTAGGTTTTACTGAGGATGTTCCCTTCGTTTTTAGTAAGTTAGTGAGGGGCAAGGCTATCTGTGCAAATGAGGGGATGAATTGGCGGTAAAAATTTGCAAAGCCCAGGAAACTTTGTAGTTGCTTTCTTGTGCGGGGTGGTGCCCATTCTAATACTGCTCTGACCTTCTCTGGGTCCATTTCAATGCCCTGTGGGGATATGCGATAGCCTAGGTAGTCTATCCTTTCCTGGTGGAATTCGCATTTTGAGAGTTTGGCATATAGGTGAGCGGCTCGCAGCTTCTTTAAAACCGCTCTGACAAGTTTGACGTGTTCTTCTTTTGTTTCGGTAAAGATAAGAATGTCGTCCAAGTAAACAAGGACCCCCTTAAACAGGTGCTCCCTTAGAACGTCATTGATTAATTGCATAAAGACTGCAGGGCCCCCTTGTAATCCAAATGGCAAGACTTTGAATTGATAGCACCCCATGGGGCAGTTAAATGCAGTCTTCCATTCGTCCCCTTCCTTGATTCTCACGCGATAGTAAGCTTCCCTTAGGTCTAGTTTAGAAAAAATTTTCCCTTTCGATAGGTGTGACAGCATGTCTTTCATGAGGGGCAGCGGGTATAGGTTGCTTTCACTGATTGTATTCAGGGCCCTATAATCCACGCATAAACGTAAGGAGCCATCCTTCTTCTCTCTAAAAAGGACCGGGGCAGCCACTTTAGGCTTGGCTGGCTCAATGAAACCTCTCTCCAGGTTTTTTTTTATAAATCTTTCCATTTCCTCCTTCTCCTTTGGGCTCATGGAGTATAATCTGGGCTTCGGGAGTTTTGCCCCAGGCTTGAATTCAATGGTACAGTCTGTGGGTCGGTGGGGGGGAAGCTCATTCGCCCTCTCCTCACTGAAGACTTCAGCAAGGTCCCTATATTCCTCTGGTATTTCTGTTAATCTTTTTTCCTCTCCTATGGATGCTTTTTCTATTCTTGATTCTGGTAGCCTCCCTTGGGGTTTTAAGTCCATAGGGTCCCCCTTCGGGAATTTGATTTCTGTCGTCCTCCAATTTACCCAGGGGTTCCATTTTTTCAACCATTCCATCCCTAGAATCATTGGGCATTCCATACCTGGGGTCACCACAAACGTTAAGTCCTCTTCATGGTTGCCCAGGGAGAGATGTATTGGCAAAGTGGCTAGGGTAGCTGGCACCCCCCCTGCTATGGATCCATCTAGCTGGCCAAATGAGATTGGTTGTTCCAGTCTCCTGGATGGGATGCCCAGATTCCCCACTAGTGTTGGGCTAATGAGGCAGCGGGTGCAGCCAGAGTCTATTAAGGCTTTCACCTTCACAGCTTCGGGCATGGGGGGGATTAATATAGTCACTGTTTTGAAGATGGGTGTGATGCATCCACTTACCAGGGGTTCGCCCTCCGAGCTGTCATCTGAGGCATCCACCGGCCCTGTGGTGTAGGCTGGAGTTCTTTCCCCTTGGTGAGCAGAGGTGGGGGTTTCTGCAATTTCCATCATTCTCATGGCCGTTTCTTTTGGCTTAGCTGAATACTTTCCGGGTTTGTTGATTGGGGATCTGTCTGGGTTGTGCTGGGGGGCCTTTGAGCGGCATTCTACAGCTCGATGCCCTTCTCTTCCGCACTTGAAACATCTCATTTGCTTCTTGGCTGTATCCGATGATTTCACCGGTTGGTGTGTCAGCTCAGGCGGGGGGCGGCTCCATTGTTTTCCTCGGCGGTGCCTCTTCAATATGTCGATCTCTGCTTCCTCTGCCAAGACGTACCATTCCTCAAGTCGATGTGGGTCCCCTCGGGGTAGGCAAGCATCATATAGATCATAGTTTAGTCCGTCTTTGAAATGGCCAAGGAGGATGTCTTCTGGCCAACTCAGTTTGCTGGCAATGGCCCGGAATTCTTGTGTATACTCAGCCACTGGGCGTTTGCCCTGCCTCATCGTTGTTATTTTTTCACGGGCTTTGCGATCAGCCAGGGGGTCTTCAAATCGTCTTCTCAAAGAGGACATGAAACAGTTGAAGTTACTGAGTTCTGGGGCATTGGAGTCATGCAAGTTCACTACCCAATCCGCAGCTGGTCCATCCAGGGCAGATTGCACGATCCGGATGCGGGCTTTGTCGCTGGGAATGTCCTGCCCATATTCCTCCATGTAGCTGAGGACTTGGGTTAGGAAAAATCCCAAGCGTGTTGGCTCCCCTTTGAATTTCACTTCCAACGGTGGACGTCTTGGAATGGATCGGTGCCTCTGTTGTGGGTGGTAGTGCCTTCCGTCCAGATTGCCATCTGTGGTCCGGTAGGGGGTGGGAGCTCCTGGATCAGTAGATGTCCCTGGGGTTGCAGGTTCCACGTTCCCCTCGGTGTCTCTCCCTTTGCGGCTCCAGGAACTGGGGCAGCCGTAGGGTTCAGTATTCTCCTCTCCTAGGGAGCTGAGAGTTCTCTTCATCAGGTCAATAGCTTTCTCTAGGATCCAGTCTGAGTACGGTGCCCAGCTTCCTCCCTCTTCACTTGCGTGCAGGGATTTCTCCATCTCCTGCTTCCATTCTGGTTGCTTGGTCCCCCGTCTCAGGGTCACCTTTCTTGATTCCTTTCCCCACTCACTTTTCTTTCCAACGCCCATCGACCAGCGAGGCTTGTGGTCCTGTGTCTCCACCACTTCTTCTCCTGAGGAATCTGGCCTCTCGGATCCCAACATCTGGCAAGGTTCCAACTGGGTCAGCGGCTCTCTTTCCAGGGAGTTTTCCCCCTCTTTTGCTCCATTGTCTGACATGGTAAATTTTTGCAAAATCCCCCGGCAAGGGTCTTCCTTCCAGGTGGATTAATTTTGCAAGTCCTGTCTAATGTAAGGACCCACCCCACTTTGCATCTTAAGAAGACAGAACTCTTGGAATAATTCTTCCAACAGGAATCCTTTATTAAGAGAAAATGGTTGCAGGCATGCTAGACAGGACTTGGGGTTCAAGCTCTCCCATTCAAGGTTTTAAGGGGTTCCCCAGTAGTCCCACCCAATCAACCCCCCTTCCAGTGATAGTTTCAAGTATCACAATTCCATCCCCTTTCTTCTTCCGTCTGGATGGAGACTTCAGATAACTACATGAAAGGCAATTACTCTTCTTTGATATGTTAAAGCTTAGAGGCCACAATAAACACACATTCAGTCCTTTGAAGTGTGCTGAAGGAAGTGAGGGCCATAAAGCCCCTTTGCTCTCCCCCTTTTCTCCCCCTTATGGCAGAATCCAGAGAAGGCAGAATTGGGAGTTTCTATGTTTGATAATTAAAGATGAAATATAATTGGATTCTGACAACAAAGTTCCAGCAACAAATTATTACTAAAGTTTGATAAAAGCAATTTAAAATGAAATTTGATAAAATACAGTTTAAAATGGAATTAGAGTAAAATATGACTTAAAATGAAATTGGAGTAAAATGCAGTCTAAAATGAAATTAAAATAGAGTGCAGTAATTTAAAATATAGATTAAATATGATAAAATTATATCTTGGAGTCTCCCTTGCAATCTACCCCAATCAGTCCAACATATGCAGATCTCAACCGAACCATTTTGTTTAAATAATGTGCTGCGTTAAATGTTATTTTCAAGTTCTGGCCGCACATAAGGTAAATTGTTTTGATTTGGGGATCCCAATGAGTCATTCGTTTGGTATATAGACCAAAGTACCTGTCTCTCACCCTCTTGTACAGGCAACAATCAAATAGTATGAGAGCCAGGTCTTCTACCTCTGCCGCTCCACAAATGCAGAAATGCTCATTGTAAGGTATAGAATGGAATCTCCCATATCTGACCATTGTGTCAATCTGTTTGAATCTCGCTTGCGTAAATATCTCCCTATGGTGTTTTGGCAGTTGTAATTTCAAATAGCTGTCTACTTGAAAAGTACATTTGGATCTTAGTAGAATCAACAAAGAAAGACTTCCTAGCACCACTGGTTTTAATTCAAAGCATTTTAGTAAATTTATTAGTGAGTTTCTCATAGTCCTCAATTTACTACCAGTGACAAATGTTATAGCGCATACCCCTCCCCCCAAAAAAATGATTCAATTCCAACAGCTATGGACAATCACTTGACTGTAGAGCAGTGGTTCTCAACCTGTGGGTCGGGACCCCATTTGGGGTCGAACGACCATTTCACGGGGGTCGCCAAACAATGCAGTCCGCCATTTTTTCCCCTTTTCCTTAGCTGTGCTACTCCCTTTTATTCTATTGGCTTTTGAAAGCCAATAGAATAGACTATCTTGAATAGAGTCTAATTCTATTGGCTTTCAAAAGCCAATAGGAATTGTCCAGGCTGTCTCTGCCCTGCTGAGCCCGCCAAAAGTCCCATTCTGAAAACAGTGCTGCACCAGTTGAGTAGTCCTCGACTTACGACCGGTTGTGTAGTCCTCAACTTACGACCGGTTGGGGTTGCGGCATTAAAAAGGTTGAGAACCACTGTTGTAGAGGAAAGACTGGTAGAGCCAAGGGGAGGAATGAAAAGAGGAATCCATTTAGAGTCATTATGTAACCATAGGCGAACTAACTCCAACTACCCTTGAATGTTGTTGATCCTTATTTGGTTCTAAGTAGGTGTTGACTGTTAGTAGAGAAGACTCCTGTTCACTGTCTTTTAGCAATAATTAATTCAATTAATTTGATCCTTCATGTGTGGACACCTGATTTTTGCACCTGACAATGATTGCATTTCAGGCAACTCAGCCACTGTTGTACATTTACAGCCATTTGCAGTATCCCGTGGTCACATGGATGTGATTTATGATGTTTTTGTTAAAAACCAGCATTTATTTTTGGCTTTTGAGAACAATGCTCCATAGCAAACAATGGGCTTAAAATGTTGTTGGTCATGTGATTAGCTGCTTTACAACCATCATAAGATGATAATGGACAGGCTCCATGAAGTAATGCTTCACCAGCATTTTGCAAAACATCATTCAAGCATTATGCTAACAATATAGCACTGCTCTGGGAAAGTTTAGGGCTCATTTTAAAATGTGTGGTTAGAAATCTTTTGAAAGAGCCTAGACTTGGTTTGTTTGTTTTTTAACAACTAGCAGGGATTTCAGGAATGCCCTTTATTGTTATTCGGCATTATATCAACCAATATATCAAAATGTATTTACAGTCCAAACAACCCTTGAAAGCCTGTCAAGATTTCTCTCTATACCAAAAAAGGTAGGGATTTCGCAAGGTTCTTTCTCACACTTCTTCCTTTCTCAGGGGTAACATTTTCCGAAACTCTTTCCTTCACATTTTATTTTCATTTATTTATTTGTAAAATTCATTGGCCCTGGACGGCTTACAATCTTACAGTACTTATTGCATTGCTGCCCTTTGCTAGGGTTTGCTAGGGCTAGGTGGTCTATTTTATCACACAGTAGGGTTACGTCTATTTTATGATAAGAAATTTGCCTGTCTCTCCTTTTAAGCCTGAGTGGCAAATCAGAAGAGCAGCTAAATTTTACCACCACTCTACGGCTCTAACAACTTGTTTCTCAGATAGATCTGTACCTAGAACTTGTGCTGTATTATAGTGGAAGAGTTATAACCTCCTGCTCTACTCAACGTCTCTCATCTGTCCCATCCACTTGACTACTGAGTATTTTTCATCCTTTTCCATTCTTCCAGAAGAAAGCAAGACCTTAGTTCAGGAAAAACTGAGTGATATATTGCTAGTGTGAAGTAACCACATGCTAGCAACTTGAGAGGTGGCTAATGTCCCCATCCCAGGCACCCATTCATAGATTTGGCAGGTAGGGGAGCACAAATTATTTCAGTATCTTTTTCTGCTGATTTAAGGATTGGAGGAATACATATTAAAAACGAACATGAGGAAGAGCTCTTCGATTGTCCTGGTTAAGTATGCTACACACCTCTCCTTTTCCATTGTTCCATCAGGAGATTTATGAATCCTGGAACAGATTATAGTCCTTACTGAATCACCGATTTTAGGAAACTAATTCTGAAGAACGTACTGAACAGGTAGCCTATTACATTTCTATGGCAGTCTGTGGCCTCAGATGTCAGCAAAGGGAGTTGATTCATTTCTGATGCCATCAATTGATGTCATTGCAAAGGTGGGTTCTACTTGCTTGCTTTGAGACACAATGGCTCAGTTTCCCATTAGAAGGATGGCTGTCTTCACTACTTTTCCAGGCTACTGAGCTTCATGTCTGGTAAAGGAAATGCTAATGCCCCCAGGAACAAGTATCTTAGGCTGCTGGGTTTATCTTAGGATTTTTATTTTTGTTTGTGTTTCCCTGAAATGAAGATAGAGGTAGGTATAGCTGGTGTTGCATGACTTGCTATCTTTGAACAATGAATTCAAGTTGGCAGAAATGGAAACATGCCACAAATCACCTCCAAACTTCTTCTAAGAGTTTGTGGACCAAAAAGTGATGTGGAAGGGCTCACATTTACCCTGTAATGCAGGGTTTCTCAACATTGGCAAATTTAAGATGTCTAGACTTCAACTCCCAGAATTGCCTAGCCAGCATGCTTCAGCTCTGGGATTTGAAGTCCAGACAACTTACAATTGTTGAGATTGAGAAACGTTGCTGTAAAGTTTTTGCTTAAGAGTCCTTAGGGCAGGGGTCTTCAAATTTGGCCCTTTTATGACTTGTGGACTTCAACTCCCAGAATTCCTCAGCCAGCGATGCTGGCTGAGGAATTCTGGGAGTTGAAGTCCACAAGTCATAAAAGGGCCAAGTTTGAAGACCCCCTGCCTTAGTGCATACATTCTATTACTTTCTTCTCAGCTGAAGAATTCTCCTTGGGGGCGGAAATGCATAGCCAGCAGATTTAACTTCTTTTAGGAGAAGATAGAAAAAAGACTGGATTTTGTAACTGAAGATGTCTAGGGCACCCAGGAATGATTTATTTGCCAGCTTTCAAAAGCCTGAATTACCCTAATCCATCACTGTTTAAATTCTGTGCTTCGAATGTCATTTAAAATATTTCGGAGCTTCATGGATAGGCTGTAGTTCTATTTATCCTTGAAATGGCGCACATTTCCTTCACATTCTCATGTGAGCAGGAACGATATAGTATTAGTTCTCACTAACTGCCTGTGTATAAAGAGAGAGAGATTTATGCATAAAAATGCATATGACATATTTTACTGCAGCAAGTGATATGGTATGCCTTAATGAAGAAATGACTCCTTATGCATTAAAGATCCTTCCTTTTTACATAATACAGGTTAAATGCCTGGTTTATTTATGAAGTCATAAGTTTCGGATTATAATAATTATTCTGCCACCTTTATACTTACCCTAGTCCACTTTTGCAGCAGCTTGGCACCTCGTGCTTTTGCTTGTTACGTTAACCTATCAATCCTAGCTTAATAAAGCACAGTACGGATAAGGATTATGCAAAAGCATGCCGAATGTTAAAGTTTTATGAAGTCCAGCCTACTTATTGCAACTAAAATAAAAGTAGCCTATTTATCCTCTATGTTGTGAGAACTGGGCACATTGATCCCGTGAAAAAATGTCGGGGGGGGTGTGTGTGTACCTCTGCAGTTAAAATCTATAGAAACTAAATATGCTTCCTGTAATGCTCACTATTAATAATTGTTCACCATAGTATAAAATTAGAATAACAGAGTTGTACGGGAACTTGGAGGTCTTCTATCTAGCCCAATCCCATGTTCAAGCAGGAAACTCCATACCATTTCAGACCAATGGCTGCCCAGTCTTTTCTTTAAAATCTCCAGTGATGGAGCACCCACAATTTCTGGAGGCAAACCATTCCACTGAATAATTGTTCTAACTGTAAGGAAATTTCTCCTTAGTTCTAGATTGGTTCCTTCCTTGATTAATTTTCATCCATTGTTTCTTGTCCTGCCCTCAGATGCTTTGGAGAATAGGTTGATCTTTGTGGCAGCTCCTCAAGTATTGGAACACTGCTATCATGTCATCATTAGTTTTCATTAATCTGGACATACAATTAATCTAGACATGCAACATTTCTTCATTTATTTTAGCCTTTAGTCTCCTGAAGGCTATGGGGACTACATAATCTTTCAAATTTCGATGTAGATTAGAGGTGTGTGTGTGTGTGTGTGTGTGTGTGAGAGAGAGAGAGAGAGAGAGAGAGAGAGAGAGAGAGAGAGAGAGAGAGAGAGAGAGAGAGAGAGAGAGAGAGAGAGAGCGCAGCAGAATCAAGTTAGGCATTTTATGAATTTTTGATGTGTGAAGCCCAAAAGATACATCATCGCTGTCCTAATATATATCCATTTACTACTGAGGCTTGTGGGAACTAGAAATGGGGTTTTCATTTTCCTGGGCTGAGTGCAACGTACTTACATTTTAAAATATGCTTTAATTAATCACAATCAGGATTTAACTAAATCTCAATTTTAAGCTTTGTTTTCTGTCAAGAGGCTCAGTGCAGACATGAACACTACTGGCTCATAGATCTCATGAGTTCTCTGTGCTAACATTATCTCTCAGTGTTTACTTTAAAAACTGCTGCTTAAATTATAAACAGAATTCAATTTTTCAAAGCTGCAAGCTGTCCAATGGCTAAAGCTATTTCAGAATTATGGGGATCATTTTGTTTTACTAGTCTCAGTGGACATAGTTCACAATATAAAAACATTTAAACATGTTTGATTAACCCTATCATGAAAATCAAGGAGACTTTCTCTGAAATTATTGTTTTTCTACAATTACTACAATAGATCATCTTTATTTTTTTAAAAAAAAAACAGTTCCCTGGACATTGGAATATACCCTCATTAGTTTTTAATACTATTTTTTTCATTATGCCCTTCATTAGTTTGCTCCTGTATCTTCTTTAACTCTTTCATTTAAAAAAACCTGTAGGTATTCTGAATTATATATACTGATCCAGATTTCTTTGCACCTTTAAACTGAGCAAAGGGTTGGATTAGATGACCTCCAAGGTCCCTTCCAACATCATCATCATCATCATTATTATTATATATTTTCTACAGTATATGCCAACCTGGTTGCTAAGAAAAATATAGTGTGTACCTATAGTAACCGTGTCTAGTAGGGGATAAATGGAAACAATGTAAATTGTACTTGACTCTCAGGAAAATTGATAAAAACACTTATTTCTTTGCTAACATTGCTTCATCTCCCCAAAATCTCAAATCCCATTATGAACCCACACCAGAACTGACTAGTGCTCCTTAACAATTAAAAGAAAACTAGCAATTTCATGCCTGATACCAGACAAAAAACAGCAAAAGGTGGTTAATTTGATTAAACAGAATATAAATCAGAATAGGTTAGCGCAGAAATATTTTTGCGCCACATTTGAAAATGCACTCCATTTCACAGCTGTAACACATATTAGCTGTACCAATACTGAGACACACTAATAGGCTGATAGACAGACAGGCAAACAGATAGATTTTAGCACTTAGTTAAATCAGATTTTAGCACTTAGTTAAATCAAATTTCAGCCCTATGTGGAATAAGCGTATACAATAATTTAACTGAAAAACATAAGAGTGAGACCAAGTATAGGCTACCATTTGCAGAATTATGTTTACACAGTCACTTTTTTACCTGAAGGTCCTCATCAGACATATGTTTGTGTAGACGATGCCAATGTGGCAGTGACTTTTCCACCATTCAGTAGCCTGTCTATGATGCTAGAATGTTGTAGTGATTGATAAAATAGCGGCCAAGTTGTTGGAATGAATTTAGGAGATGTTGGTTCGAGTCCACCCTTATCTGAAGAGACTCACTTGATAGAGTTGATAGGAGCTGAGCACCATGCAATGATGCATTATTATACTCTAATGAAGTTAAAGCCAGCACTGATCTTTCTCAATGACATCCACCTACTTTGCTACCAAGGCCTTCTGTGTTTGCATTGTACAAACTAAGAAGCCTCTGTTCTTGAGTGACAAAGTGACACGGCTACTCTGTTCCATTATTTAGAAGCAGGGAGCTGCTTTGTTTTGCAGTTAGATTGAAGTGAGATGACCTTTTTAAAGATCCATGTAGCCTCGATTATATTTGTTCCATATATCAAACAAATATATTGAGATTCTTAAAAGCTACTACAAGAATTTAAAGGCATTGCTGAGCTGTCTTAATGAAACTATCATGTCCTCTTAATAAAAATATGCATCCATTAGCATCAATTAGAGTTGCAACTTGCAAGGCTTCAATATGATTTTTCTAGGCAGAAGCAGGGGTTGTCTAGCAAAAGGAAAGGGCACTAAAGTAATTTTGTGGCACTCATATATTATCACACTGGTTTGTTAAAAGTGTGCAGATTCTGTTATAACTGACTATTGAACTTACAGAGTCTAAGATACTGGAATTATCATGGCTAGCATTCTGTTGCCTTCATATGAATCTATTTATATTTTATTTTGTTATAGATGACAAGCACAAATCCGCTTGTCTTATCTCAAAAGGTATATTATCTAGTTGCTAATTCCTATTGTAGGAAAGCAGTAGATATTGTTCTAAATATTAGGACAGTATAAAGCTTCCAAGAGATCCCTCATTTTGATAAGGTTCTAAATAAAGCTACCATTTGAAGAGGCTTTATGAACTAGTACATTCTTCTCTCATTGGTCTTCTCTTGCAAGCTGCAGAAATGATTCAAGGAAACCCTTTTCCATGTTTACTAAAGGTGTCCAGACTAGAATCCACACAACATATACCAAACATATTTGTCTCCAGACTCTTTGCTAAAAGCTTTGGCCACTGGTTCAGAGGAAACAAATTACCATGTTTTTTTTGCAGCACTAACAAAGAGCAGCCAGCAGTGCCCAGTCCCCAAAAAATAAGACATGCATCTTCTGCAACACTTGTCAAGGGAATAGAAAGGTGCTTTGGATGAGACAAGCTGTATATCCTCTGCAAAGGAGGAGGAAAATGGTCTGGAGTAGGGAACTGATTTGTCCTCCTATAGTAATAAATCTGAATTCTAGACTAGATGTTTACTTGATCCAAGGGAACTTTTAATTTTTTTAAATGCAATAATGAATAATATGATTCCTTCCAGCCTCTTTTGTGTACAAAAAATCTTCACACAGGAATGACTTCAGAGATTGCAAGTTTGCATCTTCCTGAATTTCTAATAGCATTAAAAACATTCTTCAACGCCGTAAAATATAATTCCACTTGAGATTGCTTTAGATAGAGTCACCTATCCATTTGGACTTCTATCTGGCACGATAATTCTAGCATCTTATTGACATGCATAGATAAGCTCTCTGGTTTTTATTAGCCTTGTAACAAGATGCACTTGATAAATGATAGGCTTTTTCTGCATAGCCCCTTCTGTGTTTCCCTTTGCATTTCTCCTCTACCTTCAGCGAATCAAAATCAAATCACTTACCACTCAAGTTGTTCCATGATTTTTTTTTTAATTGGCTCTCTCCAAGACTTTTTCTTATCTTCTGGTTTTGCTGACCTTGCTGATTCTTAGTCTTAGTAAGACCTTGCTGATTCTTAGTCTTCCCTAAACATTTCCCTTTTAAAGAAACCACAGTTCAGTTTCTGTTCAATCCGGCTGCTGAATACTCTTTGCTTTCTCATATTTCATGGGGTCATAACCCATGTAATAGGGAAAACATTGTGGTAACCCTTGGTTGGAATCCTTCCCGTTTCATTCATTAATGTCCATATTTAGCAGAACACGTATGTGAGAGCAGAACAAAGATGTGTAAGCTCCAACAGACCAAGTTAAGTCTACTAAGGAAGCCTACATCTCTGAATCTTCTGTTTTTCATGAGGGGAGAAATAAGAAACAAAATGATTCTTCACAGAGAACATGGTGAAGAGGAATGCTTAAGAAAATCAGTTTTCTAATCAAGGGAAAGATAAAGAGAGGAACAAACAGGGAATCCCAGGTTTACTGTTACTCTTAATGCCTCTAATAGGATAAAAGGGTTAAAAAAGATTCTGGAGATATACTGTATGTCAATCGGTGTATGTACTGTATATGCATATGTAATATCATATACCAAAATAGTTTAGGGAAACTTGAGATTTTGGAGTTATAAAACCAGTTTTAATAAGTGTCTTGTGGTCTTCTAATAGTTCCACGTTACATAATCTTCAAACACTACTCTACCTGCTAAGTACCTGTAAATGTTATACGCTCTGAATTTCCTGCTCAGTTTTTAAATAAATCAGTGCAAAACAAATAATGAACAAGCCTTAGACTCAGTAAATGCTATCCCTATCGAAGGAAAGAGCGGAAGATTTGGTAAGCAATACAGTTGTACAACAACTCAACTACTGAGAAAGCTTTTTTACACCACCATGGAAATTTAAGAGCAAATAAGCATTTTAGAGTATGCTAAATGAAGTAATGTATTAAAAGTCTGTTGAAGCACTCTGAAAAAATCTTATGCCATTGAAGCATCTTGAATTATAGAACGATTACCAAGTGTGGATGAACAAAATAAAATATCATTGTGAAAATGCGTGAAAATGGACTCTAGTAATCTATTATTTTCTTTTTCTTTTCTTCTCCTTTCTTTTCCCACATGTTGTCAGGACAGGCCACTTCTGAAGGGCCAAATTGGGGTAAGATTAATGGCAACCACAGCAGCTACTACTACAGTAAATGGTGATTCAGGAGGTGGAGGAGTCCTTGAACACCTTTAAAAAGCTGAATATATAACAAAGAAATAGGATCATATTCTTTACTACTGATGGACCTATCAAAAGAGGTTCTGATGCTCCCCAAAACAAGATCAACCAAATTAGGTTTATAATTCCAGCATTCTTTTGCTTTTGAGCAGGCCCATCTGCTTACTCAATTTTTGCTTATAAAGATATATCAGTGGCATAAATTGAGGCAAGAAAACAGAGGCTTTGAGCCAGCTGTATAGTTATAGGATCATCAGCTAAATGAGCCCCATCCTTGGTATGCGCTAATGGGCCTCTGCCAATCCCAGTTTGATGCTGAAAGAAAGCATTGATTTATGATGCCGCATATGCTTTCCCTGTTGTATTCTTAGAATGGACAGAGAGCTCCTACATCCTGCAGAGCATGATAAAGCCTTAAGAAAATCTCTCTCTAAATGGTTCTTACAGTGGAAAGCAAAAATTAAAATTAATCCTACTAATAATGTGGACTTACTTTCAAACATTGTAGTTGTGGTGGTGGTTGTTTTTGCTTCTTACATCTGAAGGGGGGCAAAGAGGCTGGAATTTTAGCAGATACATTGTGAAGATTTCTAACTCTTTCACTAAATCCCAGAGAAAACCTCTGTGGAACAAAGAAAAGGTTTCTGTAGAAATATCTATTCATGGGAAGCCCTTGAATGATCTACAGAAACAATAGGCAACCTGGGCTAATTTAAAGTTAAAGGGAGATTGTGAATGGGGATGAATACAGTAGTAGAAGCAGCAGATTGGGATAGGAAGTTCATAAATAAATATATACAGAAAGAGGAAGTAGCTAAAAATATTTTGCCAACAAAAATGAGACTAAATCAGCCTAAAATGGATAAACAGACCCATGTACCCACACAGTCCTGCTTATACATACCAACTTCTCTGTGTGTGTGTGTGTGTGCCTTTGAGTCAGTGTTAACTTCTCATGACAACCTGGGCTAGTTCCTGCATTTTTCTTAGCAAAGTTTTTGGGAAATGGTTTGCACAGCCTGCTTCCTATGGCATGAGGGCCCAAGGTTACTCAACTGGTTTGGGGCCTAAGGTGGGACTAGAATTCAGAATCTCCTGGTTCCTAGGCTGATGTAATCACTACACACCAGATCACCACATTCCAAAACAGCATTTGCCTTTTCAGCAGATGAATTGGTATGTTGCCTCGTGTTTTGCTTGTGTTCTACCATACCTGGCCACATGTACTAGTGCCCAGCCATTCAGTATGCATTGTTAAAGCTGAGCCAGTTTGTCCGAACTGAATTTTTTATTTTGTTAATCTGCATCTGGTCTATAAAAAACATTCTAAAGTGATGTCTGTGCAAAATTAATTTCATTTCACAAAGTGATGGCTAAGCTGTAGTTGTCATCAAGATCACGTGAAGTATTAATACCACTCTTTAATGCCTTGGTAAGGCCACACTTGGAATACTGCATCCAGTTTTGGTCACCACGATGTAAAAAAGATGTTGAGACTCTAGAAAGAGTACAGAGAAGAGCAACAAAGATGATTAGGGGACTGGAGGCTAAAACATATAAGGAACGGTTGCTAGAATTGGGTATGTCTAGTTTAACGAAGAGAAGGACAAGGGGGGACATGATAGCAGTATTCCAATATCTCAGGGGCTGCCATAAAGAAGAGGGAATTAAGCTATTTTCCAAAGCACCTGAAGGCAGGACAAGAAGCAACGGGTGGAAACTAATCAAGGAGAGAAGCAACCTAGAACTAAGGAGAAACTTCCTGACAGTGAGAACAATTAATCAGTGGAACAGCCTGCCTCCAGAAGCAGTAAATGCTCCAACAATGGAAGTTTTTAAGAAGAGACTGGACAGCCATTTGTCCGAAATGGTGTAGGGTTTCCTGCCCGAGCAGGGGGTTGGACTAGATGACCTCCAAGGTCCCTTCCAACTTTACTATTATTATTATTATTATTATTATTATTATTATTATTATTATTATTATTATTATTATTATTATCTTCATTTCAAAAGCCCTCTGCAAATTACAACTTCAGACCTCTCCAAGGGATAGCTCAGTTCAGAGAAATCTGTTTCTCCTCAAGGTGATTCTCTCCCCGATTCTTTCCCAAGGACGAAAATAGAGGGAAAGAAAGAAGAGACAACAACAACAACAACAACAATAATAATAATAGTCTGGATAGTGGACGTGGCAGTGCTTGGAGACAGCAGAATACACGAGAAAGAATTGGAGAAGATAACAAAATACGAAGACCTACAAATAGAAATAGAAGGACTGTGGCAAAGGCAAGCAAGGGTAGTAACAATAGTAAAGGGCGCCTTGGGGGCAATCCCCCCAAAACTGGAGCACCACTTGAACACCATTGGCATTGACAAATTCACCATTAGTCAATTGCAAAAGGCAGCCTTACTAGGAACTGCTTCCATTCTGCGACGATATCTGTAATACCATCAAACATTCACATCTGCCTATCTCAGGTCCTTGGTAAGGACTCGATAGGTAGACAAAATGCCAAATCCAGTCTGAACATCTGGCTGACTGTGCGATGATCCATAATAATAATAATAAAAGTTGGAAGGGACCTTGAGGTCATCTAGTCCAACCCCCTGCTCGGGCAGGAAACCCTATACCATTTCAGAAATGGCTATCCAGTCTCTTCTTAAAAACTTCCAGTGTTGGAGCATTCACCACTTCTGGAGGCAGGTTGTTCCCCTGGTTAATTGTTAATTGTTCTAACTGTCAGGAAATTTCTCCTTAGTTCTAGGTTGCTTCTCTCCTTGATTAGTTTCCATCCATTGCTTCTTGTCCTCCCTTCGGGTGCTTTGGAGAATAGCTTGACTCCTTTTTCTTTGTTGCAACCCCCTGAGATATTGGAACACTGTTATCATGTCCCTCCTCGTCGTTCTCTTCATTAAACTAGACATACCCAGTTCCAGCAACTGTTCCTTATATGTTTTAGCCTCCAGTCCCCTAATCATCTTTGTTGTTCTTCTTCTCTGTACTATTTCTAGATTCTCAACATCTTTTTTACAACTGGATTCAGTGTTCCAAGTGTGGCCTTAGCAAGGCATTGTAAAGTGGTATTAACACTTCATGTGATCTTAATTCTATCCCTCTGTTAATGCAGCCTAGCACTGTGTTGGCTTTTTTGGCAGCTGCAGCACATTGCTGGCTCATATTTAAGTGATTGTCCACTAGGATTCCAAGATCCCTCTCACAGTTACTACTATTGAGTAAGGTACCATCTATACTATACCTATACATTTGGTTTTTCTTGCCTAAATGTAGAACCTTACTTTTGTCACCACTGAATTTCATTTTGTTAGATAGTGCCCAGTGTTCAAGTCTGTCCAGATCCTCCTGTATCTTAAGCCTATCTTCTGAAGTGTTGGCTATTCCTGCCAGCTTAGTGTTGTCTGCAAATTTGATGAGTTCCCCATCTATCCCTCCTCCAAATCATTGATGAAGATGTTGAAGAGCACTGGGCCCAGAACAGAGCCTGAGGAAGCCCACTACACACTTCCCTCCATGTAGATGTTCCATTGAGGACCACACACTGAGTACAGCCGGTCAGCCAGCTACGAATTCATCTGGTGGTGATGCTGTCTAACCCACATTTTTCTATCTTATCAAGTAGTAGATTGTGGTCTACTTTATCAAATGCCTTACTGAAGTCCAAGTAAATTATATCCACAGCATTCCTCTGGTCCACTAATTTTGTCACTTGGTCAAAGAATGCAATAAGGTTTGTCTGGCATGATCTGCTTTTGACAAACCCATGATGGCAGAGAGGAGAGGCTGAAAAAAAAATTGGTTGCAAGAACAAAAGAAAAAAATAGCTCTTTATCCACTTTTGCTGTAGCTCCATCTACCACTAGCTTTATGTCACCACCAGCATGCAATCTCATAAGTGATTGCTTCAATAAAAGCTAAGAAAAAAAGAAAAATGTTCAGTCTTGTCTTAAAATATCACAGATATATTCCTGCATAGTTTGGAATATGCACACCCACAGCCCTGTTTTAAAATCTCTGTCTTTCAGAGGATGCTATTGCAGTTTACTGTCCAGTTTAATAAAATACTGCTTTGTGCTTTGTTTCCATAATTCTTCCCAATCTTCTGACCTTTTTATATTATTGTTGTTTATTCAAATCGGTTTAGAGATTGGCAGATTAGGATAAATCTATCCTGTTTAATTGTCCATTTTCAGGGTCTGATTTGTAATATAGCACAGAAACTTTTCTGCTCTTTTAAAAATCTCAAAAATAAATAAAGGGAGGGAGGGAGGGAAAGTGAAGCTTTCTTTATAAAATGTGTAGGGTGGCAGAGAGATTTGATTGCCATCCTCTGCTGTGAGGCAGTGCACAAAACAAATGTGTAGGGAAGTTTGTTCATTCATCCTTGAACTTTGAATTGCCGAAGTTGAATTCATGGGAAGAGGATAATGTGGGAGAAATTTCTCATAATGTACTGTTATATTATTCATATATTTTTGCTACAGGTATGGCTACAGCAAATAATACCTGTGGGTATGTGTAATATTACAATTGCACTTAAAGTATTATTCAGTGTAATTGTTTTAGTTCATCAACTCCTGCCTGCCTACCTCCCCCCCTCTCTCTATATATATTGTCTGCATGTTATCAAGTTTTGTAATATAAATCCCTACTGAGATACAAAAAGAAAGCAAACTATAACATAATGTTAGAAGCAAATCCTGTTTTTGCAGTTTAATGAAGATATCTAAGCCTTACGCTCTGATAAATAATAATTAACCTTTTAAAAACATTCTTTATGAAGTACTAAGTAATCTTAAACAGATCATTTTGGCCACAGTTACTAAGAATTTTCTTGGCTCATAACAGTAAAATATAGTATGTTGCGGAAGCTGCATTGATTGGTGGTAATGGAATGTAAATTAATGTTTCTGAAATATTGCCAGAGAAAAATAAATTGATGTTTCTATAGTAAACCAAGATTCAGTTAGAAAAATGATCAAAAGCAGAAGGAGGCCCAGCTTAATGAACTCATTGATAAATAAGAGCCATGGGACACATATACATTTTCTAAATTTCTGCAAGTGATCTTTTTTTTCTATATAATAAATTTGCTTAATCTGAATTTGTAAAAATCTAGCTTTCTTGGTTTTGAGTTGCTTGTAAGAGCAACAAAGCCCTGTAGAAATTGGTCCTTTATTACCTTTGGGATGTTTGCTATGGGAGGATATCCTTATTTATAGACTAGCTAGGAGGAAAAACTGTAGATCTGGCCACTGATGAATTGTCTTCCCAAGAGCAGATCCCCAATCCTAAAATAACTAACCCTGAAATCAGGATAGTCCCGTACCTGGTAAAAGTAAACAGTAAAAGAAGTGTTCTGCAGAGCTGTTCCTGACAAAACCCCAAGTAGGTACCAGCCATGCCAGCATATTAATTGTGTTTTTATGTTTTTATAATTGTCAGTCTCTTTGGAAAGAGGCAGCATACAAATCAGTAAAACTAAATAATGCAGCCTGTGTAACACTGTGAAATCTTTGACATGCTTGATATACATTACCTAATTATGAGAGTCAGAGCAATCCTTTCAAGCAATTCAGTATTCATTTATAGATTGGAAGCAGGGACTATGATTGCAAGAGAATTCAGGCAGAAATGAGATTTCAATGAATTAATCTGTCAAATGACCAATTAAAGCTTTGGTCCAGGTAGTTTCATTTGAAAATAACCAGCAGACATTGTAATAAATGCTGAAGAATGGTATTTATAAGCTATATACAAAACACATTGAAATGTTAGAATTTCCCATTATGGCTAAGATGGAAGTCATATATATTATTTATTCTAAGATGCACACGCCATAAATTTGATGCGTGACCAAACAAAACATACATACATTTAGTACAAAATTTCTGAAGAAAGGTGGCATATAAATTAATATAATAAGAAATACCTTGAAGAACATTATCTTTAAAGATAGGAACTAATTGTGTTCCAATGGTGAGCAATACTCTATAATACAAGCTAATGTAAAATAAAAAATTCTTTTTAGGCAAAAAAAGAGTAATATTTCATTTCTTATAACAAACTCTCCAACTTGTAGGGCAGAGCTTCTGATTTAATTTTGTCATCTTTTTATTTTCTTTAATTACCATATATTCTCTTTATCTAATAATTGTAATTAAATAAAATTATGTTGACATTTCAAAAGAGAGCCGTGATGCTCAATCAGCAATTTTAACAGAAAACAGATTTCTGGGGGCTTGTTTGGGATCTCAGACTTTCTCCTATTTACTCATTAGGGAATAATTAGATTCAATTAACAGTCGTAATGTACTAAAAATACTTGTAATTTTGCTCCTGTGAGGTTGGATTGACAAACATTCCATGATTTTTATATCTGAAGATGTATGAAAAGTCTTAATATTTTGAAATTCAAAATTCTGATGATGTTATCCAGTTTGGGTAATGAAATGTCTGGAATAAAACAACCAAGCTCGGAGAGCACTAAGAAAACAACCAAGCTCAGAGAACACTAAGGACTAATTCCATGGTGGGATTCAGCTGGTTCGCACCAGTTCTCCAGAATGGTAGCTAATTTTTTGTTGCCCAGGCCCAGAACGGACCTCTGGAAGTGGCATCCATACAGACACCCGGTTGTTCACATATTTGAATCCCACCACTGAGTAATTCCAGTTTCTGCAGCACCTCATCCATATTTTCAAGATACAAGGCAAACTAAAACTTGAATCATTTAAGGTAAAGATGCAAAAATACAGTCCAGTTTTCTTGCAAGTCAATATGTCTCTTAATAACTAAACCTAGCCCTGCTATGAAAGAAGATATCTCTTTAAGGAAGGAGAACAAGGGACTTATTTTAAGACACTAATAATATCAGAAAAACTAGTCACCCTTAATCATAAAAATTAAATTATACTATGTGCAATGCAGTAAATTACATCAGTAACCTCATTGTTCCTAATCAGTGGGTGGCTTTTACTTGACCCATTGTAATGTTTTTTTCCATAGGATGCGTTTAAGATCAGATTCAACAAAAATTCTTATTTTGACTTGTGTTGCTCATGGAAAGAAGAAATGCCTTATGTGCGAAATGTTTTTATTACAGTGATATCCACCTAGAATGCAGTGAGACCATTTTATTCCAAACCATTTTCTTTTATTCCATTAGTACCCACCTAGGGCAGTTGCAAGGACTCTGAAATTTTGCATAAGAGGATAATGTTGTTGAAAGAAAAATCATCAGGTCCAATTCCAAGCCAGGAGTAAATAAAATGGAGGCTAACATGCTGGAAATAAAATGGAGGCTAGGTATTTGGAAAGAAGGTTTAATGATGAGCAGAACCAACAACAGCATCCAGTTCTGGGACAGCTGACAAAATGGAATTGAGAGTGGGTTGGTTTTTATATCTTCTTTGGCCTTTGTATTTGAGATGCCTGTTCCTGTGCAATGTACTTTGACCTGTGCTTGAGTGTGCACTTTTGGTATTCTAATTATTGTTGTCTGGCTTCCATTGTGGCTGGGAGATCATGTCCTGTCCTTGGAGCTGGGTGGGGGAATGTAAATTCTTAATCCCATCAGCTGGGGGGCTGAAGGCATTTTGCTTATAAATAGTGTACCCCAGTGTTTATCTGAATGGATTACCAAATCTTCATTTTTAAAGATTAGCCTCTGATTGAGGCAGGAAGACTGGGGGCTGTTTTCTGTCTTTAAGATTTTTCTCCATTTCTCCTTTAGGGAAAATATTCCATCCTGCCTTTTTTAATATTCCCCAAAATATTTCATTCTCTGAGGGGGGCGTGCTGACTCTCTATAACAGGGATGTCAAACTGCTGGCCCACGGGCTGGATGCGTCACACCAAAACCGTGCCCACCCCATTGCCAGCAAGGGAAAAAAGTCACGATATGTCACGACACATCACGTGACATCATGAGTTTGACACCCATGCTACATTATCAGTATAACCTAACTTGATACTGTTAGTTAAATTAGGAAATGTACAGGTAGTCCTCGCTTAGGGGCCATTCAAAGTTACGACAGACACTCCAAAACCTATTTATGACCTGGTTCCAGAGTTGTGATAGCTGCACATGTACCCACAGTCACATGACCACATTTTGGGTGCTTCGTAATTGTCTCATCTTTCAGGATTCCTAGTCACATGACCATGATTTACAATGTTTTTTACCTGATTCCAGCCTTTGGAGCCGGAGTCTGGGAAAAAAAAGAACAACACCCCCTCCATAGATTTGTTTAAAGGCCACAACATTCACTTAATGATTGTCGTGATTGCTTAATAACTGCCACAAAAAAGTCATAAAATTTGGTCCAGTCATGTGGATGCCTCATCTTACAACCATCATGGCTTACAATGGAAATTCCAAGCTTAATTGTAATTCGAGGACCACCTGTATTACCATAAAATGTGCATGTGTAACCATGTTCATATTTTATTTTATTTTATTTTATTTATTTTTTTGTATTCTTCACAGTCCTGATGGTGGTGGCAACAATGATACACTCATGAGTCTCATAGCAGTAACCACATTCCCACTCTTTTGAACAGGAGCAAGAACCATCACAAATTATCAATGACAGCTCCCAAAACAATGTCACTGCTTCCTGCTTCTTTGGCTCCTAATGCAACAATTCCCTGCCAAGTATCTCGCATATGTCTTGGGCTTCTTTTCTGACAGCTTCATGCCCTTTGGTGCTTCCCTCCCCTCCTCCCAGTTTTTCAAAGAACCTTGCTCATTACACACTGGAGGAAAGAATTTTGCTTCAGATTTCAGTTAAGGATATGTTTCTATTTTTTAAAAGAAGTATGACGATCAACTTGTTTTGAGATATAATGAATCATATAACTGTATGGAAGATAATAATTTTTATAATAGTACTTTAATGTCCATATTTAATATTTTTATAATGGATATTTTTAATAAAGGATCCTTGCCAGGTCTGTTTTATAATGTTATATTAAGGGATGGTATGGTGATATGCTAGGTTCTGCACGGTGGGATGAACTAAGGCTTTGGTGCTTATTACTATTGTTACTATGTTTGTTTTCTTTTGCCATAGTCATTCTAGTTCTGTTTTCAGGTTTTTGTATTTTGTGGTTTTCTCCAGTTCTTTTCTCTTCTCTTCTGCTGTCTCCAGGTACTGCCATATCCAGTATCTAGACTTTTTTGTTTTTCTTATTAATAATTGTTAAGTCTCAGTGTTATGTGGCAGGTTCCTGTCTATTTGAATTCTAAAGTCCCAGATCACTTTAGTTTCTTCACTTTCTATTACTTTGTCAATAATAGAAACTAATAATAATAACAATAACAACAACAGCAACTTTGCAAAATATTTAAAGAAACTGCAGCTTCCTGCAATAACTTCATTAGTGCTACAAAAAACTGCGCTACTTGGAATATCTTACATTTTAGGGAGGTACCTGGTTGATACCTAGGATGCTGGTAGCAACCCGTGTCAACCATCAGTGCCAATCAATTTGAATGTTCAGTTGACTGAGGTTCACGTCTAATGAATGATGATGATGATGATGATGATGATGATGATGATGATGATGATAAAGTTGAAGAGAACTTGGAGGTCATCTAGTCCAACCCTCTGCTCAGCCATTTCAGACAAATGGTTAAAAACTTCCAATGTTGAGCAAGGTACCACCTATACTATACCTGTGCATTTGTTTTTTCTTGACTTAATGTAGAACCTTACTTTTGTCACCATTGAATTTCATTTTGTTAGACAGTGTCCAGGGTTCAAGTCTGTCAAGATCCTTCTGTATCTTAAGCCTGTCTTCTGGAGTGTTGGTTATTCCTGCCAGCTTAGTGTCATCTGCACATTTGATGAGTTCCCCATCTATCCCCTCCTCCAAATCGTTAATGAAGATGTTGAAGAGCAATGGGCCCACAACAGAGCCCTGGGCAGCCCACTACACACTTCCCTCCATGTAGATGCAGTTCCATTGAGGACCACACACTGAGTACAGCCGGTCAGCCAGTTATGAATCCGTCTGGTGGTGATGCTGTCTGACCCACATTTTTCTATCTTATCAAGTAGTAGATTGTGGTCTACTTTATCAAATGCCTTACTGAAGCCCAAGTAAATTATATCCACAGCATTCCTCTGGTCCATTAATTTTGTCACCTGGTCAAAAAATGCAATAAGATTTGTCTCGCATGATCTGTTTTTGCTTCTTCTTGCTTTCAGGCAAATGGTATTTCTTGCAAATATTCCAGTGCATTGTTGATGCTATTTATCATGCCACTGTTTGTAATCAGTCTGTGCAATCTTCTTTCAGCAGCTAACTAGGTGGTCCACTGTTTCTTCTGCTTCTTTGTAGAGCAGTGTTTCTCAACCTTGACAGTTTTAAGGCATGTGGACTTCAACTCCCAGAATTCCACAACCAGCATTGCTGGCTGTGGAATTCTGGGAGTTGAAGTCCACATGCCTTAAAATTGTCAAGGTTGAGAAACACTGTTGTAGAGGCAGCATTTGCTGTCTGTTACCACCTTCCCAATTCTGGCTTTGAATTTGTTTTTAAGGCTTGGTCTTGTGCTGCCAGAATTAGTCCCTCTGTCTGTTTTTTCAATTTTCCTGCTCTTAGCAATTGCCAGATTGTGTTGTTATCTGCTTTGCATGCTATTTTTTTTAAATGTACCGGCCATGTAATATTTTTCCTTGTCGTGTCTTTTTTCTATTCCTCATTGGGTCTTTCTTATAGTCCAATACTCAGTAAGCCTTCCTGCTTTACTAATTTCAGTGCATGTTCTTCACTGTCCTTTATATATTCTTCCAATATTTTTTTTCTTCTTCAGCTATCTGGTGCACTTGCAACATTCCCCATCCACCTATTTTCCTTGGTAAGTAGAGTCTGTCAACATTACTGGGTGGATGAAGGGCACAATTAATTAACATTATTTTTCTATCCATGGCTTTTAGTTCTGCTTGAGTCTAGTCTACTATTTTAGCTGTGTATTTAATGATTAGAATTGCCCAGATGTTCATTGCTTTGATGATATTTCCTCCACTGAATTTGGACCTTAAGATCTTCTTTACTCTCATGATGTATTCAGTTCTAACCTTCTTCTTGACTTCATATATATGTAGTGATCATCTTTATCAAGACTCTTGATGTTATTTCCATAGGACATCTTGATTCCTTTAGTTCTCACTATATTCCCCCTATTGATGGTGAGAGTGGCACATTTATCCAGTCTAAATTCCATTGCAATATCTTGGCTTTATATAAGGACAATGTTGAGCAGCAATTTTATGTCTTATGGTGTTTTTCCATACAGCTTCAGATCCTCCAGGTAAACCAGATGGGGTAGGCTGGCAGATGTTTTTGATGTTTCACAGCCATGGCCTGACTTCTTCAGTATTGCTGGCAGAGGAATCAGTGCAATAACAAATGGTAATGGTGATGATAAATCTCCTTGAAAGATTTCTCTCTTGATATTAACCTGTCCCAGTCTATAAACATTGACCAGCAAATGTGTCTTCCATTGTACGATTGATCTTTGCACAAAGCTTCTGATGTTTCTATATCTGTTATTTCTAAACCCATGATTATCCAATCATGTGGCAGAGAATCAACTGCCTTCTTGTAATCAAGCCAAGCTAGAATGCAACGTTCATCTTTCTTTTCTTCAATTTTCCAAAATCATATTGTTGAGTTAGGAGCTGATCTTCTGTTAGTTCTTCAGCTTTATCCTAATGATCTGTCTGATGCTTAAATAATTAGTGGGTGAAAGAGGTTTCAGAATGGGAAGAAGAAAGCTCTATATGCATGTGGTCAAATGTTACCTAACACAAGGGCACGTTTTAGTGTGATATTCTTCATTCTTCCTAAAGGAGAAGTTTCTCCTTTGTTTAAAAGTGACTCCTACCTTTCCTCACTGATATTTCTGCTTTGATGCTTGATGATGTTGTGAACCAGGAAATGTAGAGGTATTTTCTTGAGGTGACACTTGAATTCTGCATGAAATCCCACTTCAAGGAGAGGTGCATTTTAAAAGAAAATCCTAGCGGTTCCAAAAGTCATTAGTATTAATAACACTTTTGATCATTTTATACTATAGAACATAACAATAATATTTTCTTCTTAAATAACAGATATAAAGAGAAAGGTTTTCTGGGAACCATATTAAAAACTGCCCATCGTTTTGAATAGTATGCTTTACGTTTCTAATAAAAGGATGATGGCATTTTGTCTATTATTCATTTTATTATTTTAGTTTTAGTGACAGATTGCTAAAATATTGATTACCCTTGATTCTTATTGTAATTCTACCAGAGCACCAAAATGGGAAGAGGCATGTCATTCTCAGTGTGTGTAACTATGGTGACTACATCCAGAAATGTGTCTGCCAAAAGGTGCAATATAGGCAAGGAAATAACTTAACAGTTCATTTAAACAAAGAGATGCTTTGGAGATTTCATCATACAGTTATGCAAAACATGCTTTAACCACACATTTCCTTTTTTCCTGTAGGGTTAGGGTTAATAATTAATATGCATCAGGAAGCACATCCTTCATTATGAGGTGATAATATTAGGACTTGCACTTCCCAACAGTGCTAATATCATGAATCATTGTAGTAACAACACCACTCTCAACTTATAAATTTAAACAGTGGAAATGTTTAAATCACCTGTGAAAATTAGATTTTCTTGCAATTAATACATGCCACTAAATAATAATTTTGCAATATAAGCCTTTGGTTGATATAGATTCTCTCCTTTCGTTCATTTATCTTTTGAAAGGCTTTGGTGTCTTAGAACTTTATCTTTCTTAAATTCTAGGAAAGAACCAAAAATGTTCTGCTTTCCTATTACTTCTCAAAATCCAAATAATCCGATAGTACCGATATCTTAATACCATACCAGCAACATGATTTTTTAAGTTAGTGAGATCTGCTGACAGCTTTGGGATTTTCTTGAAACTTCTGGTAGACTTTCTCTTAGCCTTCTGATTAGAATTCCTTATTCCTTGCTGCTCTTCTCTTAAGAAATTCTAAATAAAAATTCAGAAATGTAATGAATGATACTGCAAACCGATGAAGGAGTCTTGTGACACTTAAAGACTAAGGAATTTGTTATTATATAAGCATATAAGTTTATGTACTTTTTAAAAAAAAAATCTTAATCTTTGGGATTTAAGCTTAATTTGGGACTTCATCCTCCCTTACACTCAACGTAACCACCTGTTGCTTACTTCCATAACTTTGTCAGCAGCTGCATGGTCAAGATTCTTTATTGCCTTTTGTGTCAGGGAGAAAGCAACTAGTATGATCTGTGTCAATTTTATACCTTCTGCTGGTATACAGTTACTGACTACACCAGGTGCATAATACAGAGAGCTGAGAGGGTTGTTTCCGCTTTCTTTTGCTCCACAGCTGCTATAAGCCCTGAACGAATGGGATCTTCCTGTTGTATTCTAAAGCAGTGGGGGGGCAGTGTTGCCCTGTAGTAGGAAAATAATATTTGTAAATTGTCAATAACAGTCTTTCAGGCATACCCAATAGCCTTTTTTTCAGGACACACATATTTGTTCATCAAAATATATCTATATAGGTAGCCCTGAGATGCCCTTGGAAACCTCTCTGCTGTATCCTCCATTAAACAGAGAAAGCTGCCAGCCAACCAATGGTTGAACTATATACAGCTATGTAGCCATGGTTTATTTTTTTGGGGGGGGCTCAGATTTGTTAACAAAGCAGCAATAAGATTTCGGCAGAAGATCACTGCAGCCAGAATAGAGCAATTCTGCAATCACTTTCCCTCAAGCCTTACTTCTGCAGGTCCTCAAATCTGTTTTTATCCCTACTGAGGAAATATATATACTTCCAGTAAGACTTCAAGCCACCTTGAGGAGGAATCAACTCAGCTTTGATAGAAAAGATGATTTTTTTTTTCCCCTTCAATCTCTGAATTACACCTTCATTGCAAGCTTTTTAGAAAGTCCAGAAAAAGGAATCCCGAATTACATGGATCATGTGCCCTCAAGTGGTTGTCTTTGGCACATGTTAAAAGATATTGCTGCAGCTCAGTGGTAGATTCAGTGAAACTCTGGTCCAGGGGAAAAAAAGACAACGTGTTAGAACCTTTTTTAAATCACTGCATCCTCTCAGTACAGCTTGGCACAGAAATGTTTTGGAAGGGGATCTTTCTCAGCACCTGAAATAAAATAAAATATTAAATAATAATTTAATAATTTCAACCTAAAACATTCCACACAATGCGATGTTGGTATAATTGCCTTTATTACTTCTCATTATGCCAAGTAAAGGTTCGCCCGCTCTCTTTCTGTGTTCATAAATAACTGTCCTGGGATCACGTGCTCCCCTTTGGCATTATTCTGACAATGGGGAAGCCAGATTCACTTAACAACCATGTTACTAACTTAACAACTGCGGTGATTCACTTAACAACGGTGGCAACAAAAGTCGTAGAATGGGGCAAAACTCAACAACAATCTCACTTAGCAACAGAAATTTTGGGGCTGATTATGGTTCCAAGTCAAGGACTACCTGTATTTACCAGACAATATCTAAGCCACATTTGGAAACATGACAACAACTGACACAGTTCTTCTCTATTCCAGATTTTTAATCCAAGTTAGGGAGGAATTTAATCTGAGGTCACATCTAAGTGACAGTATCTATAATAATAGTATTTTTCATTCGTGAATGTGAAAGGTAAGTTTATGCAAGGAGAACATAAATGAGAAGAATCGGCTTTGTTTTCTTTTTTTTTTTCTTTTTACCCAGGAGAATTGCTAGTTTAATGAAAATCTTAATGCATACTTGATTATTGTAGTTGAATTGCATTATATAGTGACAGAACTGATCCAGACTGCATTTTATTGCTTCTCTGATACAGTCTGGTGCATATTCTTTGAATGAAGGCCAAGTTAATTTTTCACGTGACGAAAGGAGGGAATACATCCTTGTTATTCTGACTACGTTTCCTCTCATATCATAGTCAGCACTGCTCCATTAGATTTTTTTTTTAAAAAAATGTACGTAAGTTTTAGATGCTGGAAGATGACAAAGGCATCACTTTGCGGGATTTGGAACAGCTTTGCTGGGCAGTGAAGAAAGGAAATGCAATTTACCTGCAGTATTGAATAAAACAGCCTGGCCTCCCTGCACATAGCCAAAGGGAACTTGTTGAGATGAAAAAGAAAAATATTGGACAAGTCTGGTATAACCGAGATTTCCAAAAATAGCCCTTCCATCAATCGGCCCGCAGATGCAATACTGTTTATCAGAAGATCGGGCCATCTGCTGCTTCCCTGGAAAATCCTAGCAGTGCCCCTCCTTACTGTTTTTGCCAATCTTTCCTTGTTATCAGAGAGTGCCCTCCAATGCACAGACAGTGTAAGTTAAAAGAAGAATTTCCGGATGATGTCAGTGTTAGACTCTTACAGGGAATCCCTGAGCAGAAAAATAATTTGGGGAAAGTGGGGGAGGGACACCTTCTGTCCTCCTGCATAAGAAAGATCTAGTGTCATGAAAGTATTATGGGAAAGGTTTTATTCTCTCCTGCAGCTCACATAACATATTTCCTTCTCTTTATTTGTAATCCCCCTATGCAATCCCTCCGCTCCAACTGTGATACAGCTGTCTCTGAAAGGTTGCTAGCCAGCCATACCAGCTCTGTAACATTACTTTGAGGAGCATAATCTACGTCCTATTAGGAAATCAAACCTGTTATAATGAAAAGTTGAACAATTTCTTAGATCCTGTAATGGCAAACTTACCACCACTTTTTTCAAACTGTGTGATATTTTCCACTGCATAAGGAAAGAAAAAGCTGAACTCAGCAGCACACATACTGTGCATCATATAAGATTATTCAGCATATAATTGAAATGTCCTTATGATTTGTTTTGTGTTGAGAGAGAGAGAGAGAGAGAGAGAGAGAGAGAGAGAGATGTGCACCTTATGCATTTTTAAGGTTTGAATGCTTAGTCTGGAAAACCTGGGGTTTTAAAGACAAAAAGAATACCAGACAGCAAATGACAATCTGTATATGGAATTAACAGTATTAATACAGAATAGAAATAGGAGAGGCAAGCATATCTGCAAACTTACAATTAGCTGAATGACTCAAAGACCATCTTCTACAATGGCTCTTCTTCAGCTTGGCGCGAAGTCTTGAGTGGAAGGCCACCAAGCTCTGTCCTAGCCTAATGCTGTTCAACATTTTTAATCATATTTCTCAGGGGAGGGTGGTGAAGGGATCCTTATGGAGTCTACAGACAACAGGAGAGATGGGAGGTGGTCTAGTACTTCAGAAAAGAGAGACAACATTCCAAAACACAAGCTTGAGCAGTGGGCTGAAATGAAAAAAAAAAAAACTGGAGAAATGGAACTAACAGAGTGAAATACCGAATTCTGTTACACAATCAAAAGGCATATAAATACAAGAAGGGAAGATCTGAAATGGGAATAATACCCACAAAAAGGATCTGGGTTTTCTCTGTCAGCTACAATCATAAGTTAAATATGAGGTAACAGACTCGTTCAGCTGCTAACATAACGAGAGCCCTCTTTGAGTGCATAGAGTTTAGACCAGTGTTTCCCAAACTTGACAATTTTAAGGCATGTGGACTTCAACTCCCAGAATTCCACAGCCAGCGTTGCTGGCTGTGGAATTCTGGGAGTTGAATTCCTCATGCCTTAAAATTGTCAAGTTTGGGAAACACTGGTTTAGACCATTGCAAGGACCCCATTTGGAAGAGTGTGGGAGAAAGTAGAGGGAGTTCAAAAGAAACCTACCAAGATGGAAACTAAGCACTATGAGGAATGGTTAAAGGGTCTGAGTACGTTTAACCAACAGAAGAAAAGATGTTAAAAACATTTTTTTCATATGTCCAAAGGATTGTTGTATATGGTGGACCTTGTTTTTTTGTTGCTCCTGAGAATAGGACTACAATGACTGGGTTAAAACTACGGAGAAGTAGTTTCAAGATAGAGATTAGGAGTGACTTTCCAAATGTATGAACCGTCAGCCAAAAAAGCATCTTCCAAATTAACTGGGGAGTTCTACTTAACTGGACATTTTCTGATAAATCCTAGATTGTCATCTGTCAAAGATGCTGTAATGAATCTTACAAGATAACCTGTAAGATTACTTCCAAATGTGTAACTCTTAAAGAGCTTCCACGTTTTGAAAAGAAGGATAAAATTAAAGATTTTTCTAGATGGATTCTAGAAATTAACACATGGGATGTCCAAAGTAATTTGCAACGGGAATTTATGTTCCTCCCCCTCTGTCAGTTTTAAAATGTGCCCAATTTTAATGAAAAAAAAATAGTTCATTACAGAAAGAGCATAACATTGGATTTCATTGATTTATTCCACCAGCACTACCTTTCTTAGTAGGTTCTTTTCACTGGTTTGCCTTTCGGCCTAGTAAGAGTTAAAATGTCTACCCAAAGTGTGAAGTTGATTGTGTAATGACATCAAACTTGCTTTGATCCCCTCCTGTTTCCTGCTCAGAGCATCCCTCTCCTGAAAACTTCAAGTAGCACACAAAAATCCCATCTTCTCTTTGCTCAAATGTGTTGACCTACTTCTATCATTCAGACGTAACACTTGTGGAAGAATTTAAGCAATTTGAATATTAATAAATGTTTTAGCATGGAGTTCTTGAACAGAGTAAGTGTTTAAACATGTCTATGTATGCTTGACTTGGCTTTGTAATACGTATTAATACAGGTAGTCCTCGATTTACAGCACTTCATTTAGTGACTGTTCAAAGTTACAACAACACTGAAAAAAGTGACTTATGACTGTTTTTCACACTTACGACCGTTGCAGCATCCCCATGGTCAGGTGATCAAAATTTGGATGCTTGGCAACCGACTCATATTTATGACAGTTGCAGTGTCCTGGGATCATGTGATCAGCTTTTGTGATCTTTTGACAAGCAAAGTCAATGGGGAAGGCAGATTCACTTCACAAAGGTGTTATTAACTTAACAACTGCAGTGATTCACTTAACAACTGTGGCAAGAAAGTTCATAAAATGGGGCAAAATTCACTTAAGAAATGTTTACTTATCAACAGCAACGTTGGGCTCAGTTGTGGTTGTAAGTCAAGGACTACCTTTATATAACACATATTGTGATTGGTGTCTTCTTTGAGTAGAGAAAGCAAACCTCAGTTTTATTCCTGGGGGCCAAATGGGAAAAACTTATTAAGGTGAAATTGGGATCAAAATGAATTCTTACAAATTATCTCCAACACACGCCATTATAATATTACTTAGGGCTCACATACAGTATTTCACTAAGCCATATTTTTTTTAATCCAAACTGAATGGGTCTGCATATTTATCATATTTAGACAAAAACCAAATAAATCAGTTTTGTTCAGGAAAATGGGAGAGAATAGTAGTAGAGAATGGGAAGGCATGGTACCTTGCAATCCAAACTAGAATACCTTGTGAGCTGTTAACAACTATTCTCAGTCAGAACACAATTTTCTTAGTTAGAATCAAGCCATAATCCCCACAGGATGGGAGCAACTTAAATGGTAAACACAGATAAGCCTGTAGCTGAAACTTCATTATGGATGGATTTGACTCAGTAAACCATTATTGGCTTTCCTCAGTCTGTTCCCACTTATCCCATAAGGAAGTGGGATGGGGGGAATTGGAAGCAAAATTGGCTGCTTGGAGAAGGTCTCATTGATGAAATATATCTGAATACACTTGAAAAACAAAATGAAACTTGCTCCCAGTATCTTTCCCCAACAAACAAATGCATGGAAGTTAAAAGGATGAGGTTTATAAGGTATCTCCTTTCCTTTGGCAGCCCTCCATGCCAACCTCCCTTTGCAGAAGGTACTGGTTGGCAACAACGCCTATTATCATCCAGGCTAAGATTTCATTGAGAGTGTAGACTTGGCAATTTTTGATCTTTGTTTTTCTTTGCAACCTCTATTTCATAATTACCTATTCTATTTATCACTAGCAAAATGTGTACATAAGAACAGTTTATGGATGGTCTCTCAAAGTATTTATGGATATGAAACCAACCCTGCATTTCTTTTTGTAATGCATTTGACTACCTGCAATTTATATATATAATTGTGTTGTGTTGGTGTTGTGTAATAAGTACAGGACCCCTGTGCTCATATATCACAGAATCTGTATGTCAAAGATTGTAAATTAGCCTGAATCATTCCCATGGAACAACTTCTTGTGACTACAGATTCGCTTTTAGATTCTTGCTGAAATCTATTAGAGATATGCATTTCATAGTAACTGACTTTTTTTTTCAATTTGTGACCTACCAGGCCAAGCACAACTCATTAACTATCAACTGATAAATGTTTGATACACAGTTTTTCAGTCTCAGGCAGATATCAGAGGTGGGGGCACCTGACTGGGTCACTACATCTGGCTGACATACTGCTTGTATTCGCTATATTATACAAACCCAAAACAGAATACATTAGGAAGATTTGTCTATCCATTGCTTTCAGTAATGCTTCCAGTCTTTTTCACTATGATTCTAACTTCCAAGTAAATTCAAACTCACAATGGGAAATAATTAACTGGGAACATTTAACTTGAAGTAAAATGGCCAGTGAAATCCCACATTCTTGCAGCATCTACATTATTACTGACTCTCTCCTAGAGAATCTCTAAAATGGGAAGGAGGAAGAGACATTTATTTATGTTTCTTGTAGTGCTTAAGCTTCACTATTGGAGAGGCTGCTGCCACTGGAAGTGGATTTCTTTGCTCATTTTAAATGTTTTTTTTTTCTGCTCCTTCAGGCTGTTATTTTCCTAATCTCTACATCAATACCAGTTTGGATCACTGAAATCCTGACTCATTAACATTCCTCCTCTCAAAGAATGACTCAGGCTAAATAAACTGCCAGGGCCCTTTTTTGCCTCTTGATGCAGCCTTCCATTGTTTCCCCAGGAATGTCATCCCAACCCACAGCATTCCTTAAAAGTAAACTTTTTGTTGGTATCTGTTAGAAGATGTTTCAGCAAATTGGCGTAATAGGTCACTACTGGAATGGGACCCAGTACTGACTTGCATAGCATGTCAGAGTGACTTAACTGCTTAATTAATATTATCAGATGTAAAAGACCTGAAAAATTAAACACTGGAAAGTGCATCATATTCTTAAAGATGGGCCTTAAGTTTCTTTCTGTGGTCAAATTCTTGCTACGCTCTGGAATAAAAAAAAAAAGTTTCTAGAGAAGGAAATGAATAATGGCTGGTTTCCAAATGCTGAAGACAGAGAATAGCTAATTGTAGCCTATGAATTAATGGAATGCAATGAAACGTCTTAGCCTACAAAATCACTGTTCCACCTCCTTTTCATTTGTTAGAATAGTTTAAGATGGGTGGGGTCCAGTTGGGGAAGGCATCGAAACAAAACTGGACAAAGGGGAACGTTTTCATCCTACAAGATTGCAATGAAAGGTGTGTACTTTTTCAGCTCTGTTCCAAATGTCATTTATTCCACCTGTGAAGCACCTGGATCAGCAAACTACTAGGGAAGAAAGACAGCTGTTTCTTCCTATCATTTCTGTCAGCCCTATATTTTTCTTCCCTATATCCTAACATATTCTTCCCTATCCCTCTTTCTCAAACTAACTTCTACCAAATTCATATGGCCAGGCTTGTTTTGTTGGTTCATGCATAATCATTTATGTTGGAAGCTTGCCAAAGTTCATTTGAGCTGCCGTAGATGGGTATTTATTTCAAATGAAATATTTCAATACTTTTAATAATTTAAATTTACTTTAACAACATATTGTTTGTATTCACCTTACTATACATTCATGTAACTCTATAGCCTGGTGGTTCTCAACCTTTTCTTCACCACAGACCTTTTGTGGCCACAGACCACTAAGACTTAACTCAAGATTTAAATCCTAACATTTCTTCAAGTTTTTGTGAATCCCCTGTGATGACATCGCATCCCTCCAGTGATCCGTGGACCACAAATTGAGAACTACTGTTAAATGTTGGAATTGAAATAAGTATTGGAATAATGAGATAGCACACATAAAGGGCATCTATAGTAAACCAAGCTTAGATTTCCATTCATTCAAGACAGGCCATAGTTAACTTGTGGAGCAATCAGTTCTACTCTTAGTAAATTAAATCTACCATATTTTCCGGCGCATAAGACAGCGTATAAGATAACCCCCGACTTTGGAGAAGATTTGCATGGTTTAGAAAGTCGTTCTTATACACCGGAAAATACGGTATATGCATTGAGAACAATTTCCTTCCACTTGAGGTCAAATAGTAAAGGAGGAATTTGCTAGAGGTTTGAAGGTGTTTTTTTTAAGTTTGCAGGCTACAGGAAGGAAAGGGAACATTTTAAAGCTGCCTCCTGAATTGTACAGGGAAAATTTCCAGAATTATTAAAGGTCTATTAGTCACTTTTAACATAAAAATATGTTAGGATTTGATTTTGTTTTGTATGTGTTCAAGACAAACATTCAAAGCAAATTTTCTGTGAGGCATAATCACCATCTTAGGCAGGTATACACATTACTTTTTCACATTTCCTCTTTGAAGCCTGTTGCTTTATTTTATACATAACATTTACCTATGTTTTCAGTGAAATATATTCTAAATAGCATTCTGAAATATATATATATATATCTATTATTGCTACTTTCAGTTTTGAAAGGCTGCGGCTTTTCTGAATTAGCTATCAGACATTGATCTTAGGGCACCCTTGTATTCCTCAAATTGCAGAATGGAGAAAGCACTATTCTCTTTTTCTTCAGTCTTGTTTTTAAACTCTGAAGGAAAAAGAAAGAAAAAAATGGAAGCTCTCTTGCTTGGGTGAAGCAGACACAATGAAAGTTAGAGTTTTACAGCATGAATTAATCATAGAATCGGAAGGAGCCATTTAGATAATTGATTCTAACCACCAACTGTATGTAAGAATCAAATAACCCAGAAGATGGCTCATTAGCCTCCACTTGAACCCTCCTATATCATTTTAGGCATCTGAAGTACTACCATATCCTCCCTATTTCTTTTTTTAAGGCTAAAAATGCTACAGTCTCTAATCATCATATCTTTCTCTGAACCTGCTTAAAGTATGTTGGCAAGCAGTAGCTGCAATATTCATTGTGGCTACCATACAGAAAGAAGTGAAACTATTAATTTCTTTGATTTGGAAGTTATCCACCTGTTGATGTAGTGTAAATTGCAGTTGCCTTTTTGCAGTCACATCACACTGCTGACTCAGTTTGTAATGAATTCCTATTCCAATACATCTGCACAATTTCCACAATACATTTGCACAAGTACTATTAGTAGGCCCCAAATGCACCATTCTATATTTGTGCATTATTTTTTTCTTTCCTAAGTAAAAAAAAAATGCATTTGTCTCTACTAACCTTTCATTGCTATATCCTGCTTAATGGTTATGATTTTATTTGCTCTTCTAGAGTATTAGCTGTTTCCTTCAACTTTATGATTAGATGTCTTCAGTTACATGACTACAGAGAGTCCTCGACTTACGACCACAATTGAGCCCAAAATTTCTGTTGCTAAGTGAGACAGTTGTTAAGTGAATGTTTTCCCATTTTACAACCTTTCTTGCCACTGTTAAGTGGATCACTGCAGTTGTTAAGTTAGTTGTGTGGTGAATCTGGCTTCCCCATCGACTTTGCTTATCAGAAGATCGCAAAAGATGATTACATGAGACACTGTAACCGTCATAAATATGATTTCTTACACATATATATATTCACAGGGGTATCACCTGGACATATTTATGGGAGAGGAATAGAACTAGCAAGTTTGGCTTTATCTAAGTTGACAAAAAAAACCTCTCTTTTTACCACGCTGTAGTGCCTGTTTGAATTGATAGAATGGTGAGCATCACACTTGATTTTTTCCCCTTGTATTTTTAGGTGTTTTGTTTCTGTGTGATCTCCATTATTTGAGGCAAAATCTATTAAATTCAAATTCCTTAAGTAAATATATTTGTTTTAACTAGAGCTCAGTAATCTATACAAAACTTAAAGTACACACAGCTGAAAAGTCTTTTATCCACATACACTACATGGAAAATGCCAGGATCACATACAGTAGATTGTTTTTGGTCATAATCCTGTCCTAACCTTTTTGTTGTTTTTGTTCTCTCCCACAGCTCTGCTACTTGGCTGTAAATTAATTCCTGAATTTTAGCAGGATTTAGTAATAGCAGAGCAAGTTGTTGCAATAGTCAAATAAGCTCTGCTTCCAGTTCTCTGCCCTGACTTGATGGGATGAGTGAGGCTAGGATTTCATTATGATGAAGTCCTTTATGCCAGGGTGTGGCTTCTACTGTATGTTTGCCTGAACTTGCTCTTCGGAAGTCTATGTTAGTACAAATTCAATATCATCTTTGATGCTGATTAGTTTCCATCAAAGGAATGGCTGTCCTCCCTTCAAGGGAGGAGGTCAGGACGTGGGGGAAGATGTCACTGCCACACGAAAATAGCATTTGGAGGCAGCAGGTACCATTCTTCATTTCATGCCTAAATGCTAGTGGTCAGATATTCATCTGAAGACAGAGTATTATGTAGTAGAGCAGAGCTATTAAAATGATAGTGCCTGCCAATCATTCCTTATCACAAGTAAATGTTATCATGTGTGATAAGTAGTTTGCAGACAGGTACTGAAAAACAAAGGTTTGAATCCATATCTCCTATCTATTTTTGCACTGCTTTCTCCAAATGCCTTCTGTATATTTTTGCTGGATTACATCCTACTGTGAATGAGATCATATTTAAATCTCTGCTATTTGCAATGTATGAAAATGCAGTCCGATCAGATACCCAGGAATAGGAAAATTCGAGTAAGATAGGATTGATGAATGCAACTACAAGATAGGATTTTATTACTATAATATTTCTGTGAATGTATGAATTCAGTTTAAGAGGCCAAAGGTTTTGAAGCAGAAAATTAAGCAGTAGAATCTAGAGGGCTTATGGAATTGGAGTTATATTTCAGCGTTGGAGATGCAGGTGGTAACTCAGACTGGGCAGAGTGACACAAAGTGCTTAAATGCTGGTTCTGCCATGTTTTTTCCTCTAGATTGATTATCCTCTATGAATATTTGATTTCTCAGTTAAAGGTGATTTTTTTAAAAAATTGAATTACTATCTTTGCTTGCTGCCATACTTTCAATTCAGACATATTGTGCATGTCTCAGGAAGTGGCCGAAGACCTGGTCATTTATGCACTACATATACTGTATATCACAATGCCCTTATCTAGTATGGGGGATATCTTATTCCTTATCTGCAAGTGTGTTTTATGAAAAAAGTTAAGTGTGGGTGCACTCTTGAAGCTATTTTTTTTTTAAAAAGCAAAGGATGAATGCATATTCCCTATTTATTAAATAATTCTACAAAGTTAGGTTCAGGTAGTCCTTGACATATGACCACAGTTGAGCCCAAAGTTTCCATTGCTAAGCGAGATAGTTGCTAAGTCAGTTTTTCCCCATTGCGCAATCTTTCTTGTCACAGTTGTTAAGTGAATCACTGCAGTTGTGTAGTTAGGAACACCGTTGTTGAGTAAATCTGGCTTCCCTATTCACTTTGCTTGCCAGAAGGCAACAAAATGTGATCACATCACCCAGGGACACTGCAATCAACATAAATACGTGCCCATTTCCGGGCACCCGAATTTTGATCCTGGGGATGCAGCAGTGCTTGTAAGTGTGAAAAATGGTTATAGGTTCCCTTTTTCAATGCCATTGTAAATTCAGTCACTAAATGAATAGTTGTAAGTCGAGGACTACCTATACCAGCTTTTATTAAGCAGTGTCTTGCTTTCATTTATTTATTTAAATAAGGAATACTGGAAAATTCAGTATTTGGGGAGGGAGGAAAATCTCCTTGGATATAACATTGATTATGGACCATCGGTTGCTGCCCATGAAATCAACCCCATGTTCAAGTGAAATGGCTATACTTATGATTTCCCTTTGCAAAGATTCTTCCCTTTGTTCCTTTGTTCCAAATTACTTATAGTTCACTCAGGCCTAAAATTGTGGAAGCAGCATCTTTCTATGGCAAGGATGATGAATTCTTTCTACCCTGAGGATTGGATTACCTCAGTGAAATTTTGCCTAAGGTCAAATTCCACCATTTGGCAGAACTAGACCTAAAAGTGAGGGTGGGGGGATAAAGAGAAAGGTCATTAGAAGAATCAATAGATGGGACTCCTATCTTTGTTAGGTATTCTAGGCTACTGTCACAATTTCTTCCATCTCTTTTTCAAGCAACCAGGAACAAATAGAAAGGATCTTTTGTACTGCAGCCTTAGAGCATTCACTGGTATAATAATTTCCCCATATCTCTTCTGTGAATCTTCTGAGAAACTGAAGCAGTAGACAATAGTGCATCCTTGTATGTCATGGTAATCTAAGATGCAATCTATTTTAACATTTTCAAATGGAAATTATACAAAATCTCATAATTATGCTTGTCTTGCTTTTTACCTTCTCTGCCATATATTTCAGAAACAAACATGTATTTATATTCTGAGCCCAATTTAGTAACATTTACAGAGATCCCTGCTGCATACAAAATAGTCAGTTTTAGTGGAAATTTTGAAAATGGTTGAAAGGACCCTTTTAGTCAGGCAATGGCAAAGTTGCCCTTTTGTTTTCAAGCCAGTGTAACTTATTAATTACGTTTGCATTTCATCTTTTCCAAACAAATGTTATTCCAAAATGGATAAAAGTGATAAAATCAAAGATAAAATCCATACTTCTAATAGAAAGATAGTCAATCAAGAAAAAAAGTATACTCAGATCACTTAAATTAAACTATATGTGACGTGACCTAGTTCAAGAAGTCAAAAGCCTTCTTGAACAACTCTTTTTGCCTGCTAGTGTAAAGTAATCAAAGATGATGTTAGCCTGGTTGATAAGGTTTTCATAAAGATTAGCATGAAAATAAATGAATTATTGCTTTTCAAATCCCTACAGTGCCTTCAGCTTTGTTAATTAGATTGTGAGGCTTAAACTTTAAATTTTTCAATAGATTGCATGTGTATGAAATATCTTTTCTATGAAATAATTGCAACAGGGTAACTTGTCCTGTCCCACAGCAATATTCTAAAGCCATTTTGAATTATAAAATCTACATTCTGAAATATATGATGGAAAAATAAGCAATATCACATGAAACTTGGACATTCTGCTTAGTCCATGTCTGATTATGATGGTCAATGTCTTTCCATGCCATTCAGTGGAGATTTGAATATTTTTTTACTTATTTTAAAACCATCTGATCTTTTATGAACACATAACAATCATAGAAAATATATATTACTGCAGCCTTCTATAGAAACTCAGGTTTTGTATTCTTTATGAAAATTAATATAATTAAACTAGGCATAGATTTATCTCTGCCAGTCAGCTGACCTAAGCTACTTATAATAAGCTGATGAAAAAGAGATGCTATGAATATGCTACATTTCAGAAATATATTTTCTCCAATCTCACACTGTCAGTACTTCCCCACTCCTATTTTAGCTGACAAAGAATAGATGTAAAATGCCTACAGAAGCAATTATTTACTGTTCCAGCCTTGCCAAAAAAAATAGGGAACTCTTTCTGCTCTATATGGAGTTAGAACTTTATTAATCACAATTGCTATTTATCAAGATGTCAGCAGGGAACAGCCAAGCTGATCATTTTTATGTAGCAAATTAGAAAATAAATGGAAGAGTTGGGGTGGTGGTGTTTCCAACTCCTTCCAGATGGAGGTAAGATTTCCATCCAATAACTATATTGACTTTTTACCTCATGGCAATGGGGCAAACCTGTATTAGAAGCCCCATCCCATGAAAAGGAAACTAGAACAATAGATTTCTTTAATACGGCCACCTTCCTCAATTATTGCCTACCTGTCGGGTCCTTTCCAAGGATCTGGGATAGGCAGATGTGGATGTTTGATGGTGTTACGGATATTGTTGCAGGATATAAATTGTTTCAAGTAAAGCCACCTTTTGCAATTGACTGATGACGAATTTGTCAATGCCGATGGTGTTCAAGTGATGCATTTGTTGTGGGACTGCACTGAAGGATCAAATTGCTCTCTCGCTCTCTCTCTCGCTCTCTCTCTCTCTCTCTCCTATTAGGGTCAGAAGGAACCTGCAAAGAGAGAGAGAGAGAGAGAGAGAGAGAGAGAGAGAGAGAGAGAGAGAGAGAGAGAGAGAGAGAACAGTAGATAGTACAAAAGTAGTGTAAAATCACTCAGATAGTTCCTGATTTGTATTCTTCAAACCACATCCACATGGACAAGGCAACAAATATTATCACAGACACCTAGTGGCTTTTGGAGTGTATTGCATCAGTATTTTCCTCAGATTATGCCAGAGAGGGTTGTAGCTCCTTCTGTTAGGGCAAAAAATGTAATGGCCATCGTCTGGCATAACGCCCTACCAAAAGAGATCTGTAAGGCAGCCACATGATACTCCATGTATATATTCACATCTCTCTACAAGATTGACACTGCTACTGCTTTGTCACATTCTAATTGGGCTGTCTAGTTCAAATATTCCATGAGCTGGATTATTTTAAAATGTGCATTCCTATTCATGTTATTTTTTTTCTCTTCTGTTGCTGCATCAGACCACTTCTTATGTGATTTTAAGACTTAGATGGAGATATTCTATTGAGTAGACTTTTACAAAGTTTCCTATCTGTTAAGAGGCATCACCTTTTGGTGTTCTATAGCCTCGAGAGGAGCAGTGGAACTGCATGCAAAAAGTTCCAGATTCATTTTCCTGCTATCCTAGATGAGGTTATGACTACTGTTATGGACAAAGAAGATAAAACTGGCAGCTGGCACCATCCAAATCAATGTAAGAATTAAAAAATATTCTGACTTCATAGTAATTTCTATTCTTAGATATTATGTCCAGTATTCATATGTTGGAAATACTATATAGAATAACAGAGTTGGAAAGGACCGTGGAGGTCTTCTAGTTCAATCCCTTGCTTAAGCAGGTGACACTATACCATTCCAGACAAATGGTTGTACAATCTCTTCTTAAAAATCTCCAGTGAGTATCCACAGCTTCTGGAAGCAAGCCATTCCACTGATTAATACTCAGTGTTCACAGATCAGAAATTATATCTCAAAACTCTTGGTGGTCTTGTATTGAAAATGTAGGGGAAACAATTGAGTTATTAGATGAGTATTAAGTCAAATCAATCTGAGTGTCCATGTTTTGCTATTTGCTATTTGTCAGTGGCAACAAAACGATCCAGAATGTTGATAAAAACATGTTATTATTTTATGTTAAGCCTGAGGGATAAAACAGACTGTAAAATAACTAGACCTCTATGGTACTTTCTCCCCAAACGCATTTTTTAAAATGTATAACAATTGTGTAAAGCTTTTGTGTGAATCCATACATTACTGTATTAACATATCCTCTTTGCAGAGTAGGGATACAATGCAGCTTCATCAGAATATTTCTGGAAGAACAGCATCCCAATAGTGGAGGTTAATTGTTTATTTGCTTCTTTTGTGTTTCCACTGACTTCATTTAAATGTTATAATCTCATTCAAGTCTTTGTTATTTTCTTAGTTTCACCACAGCTGTAAGTTTTTCATTAAAATAAGCTTCCATGGAATTTGGCTCTGTATGGCCATATTTCAAGTTGAGTCCTGTAGAAAGTGTGGCTCAAAAAATGGGAAAGTTAGATTGAGAGAGAGAAGAAGAAGGAAAAAAAGCAGGAGTTATGTTAGCGTGGAGACCTGCTATTTATGTTAATCATAATTATGTGTCTATAGTTGCTTCATGTTAGTTTCACACCTAGCACAGCCAAAATACAAAAAGAAAAATCTCTCCAGCCAACTATCTAAAAATAGCAACATTTTTTTATTGTTCTAAATTGTAAAACAAGCAAAAATGAGCAAGATGGGAAATGTCAGTCCTTCTTGATGTTTTTGCAGTGTGCACTTCGTTCAGCCTCAGCTGGCATAGCCAGTGTTCATAGATAACAAGTAGACACCAGCAAGATCTGGAGGGGGGGGGTCTCTAATTTGGCTTAGTACTTGACTTAGGCAGCTGTCAGATTTATGCTTCCTCATAGACTCCATTTGAACAATCTCTTTGCAGACCACAAGGTGTCACTGTGCAAAAGTAAAATCTCAAATGAAGTAATCACAATTAGAAATAATTACATTTCATCTTTTCTCTAGAAACTTTGTGAAAATTTTGGAGATTTTCATAGCAAAAGTCATAAAGGGAAAATAATGGTGGATATTAGAAATACCCATTTAATTTGGAGCTTTTAAGCATTTAATTGCCTATATTTAGAATTCAGTTAATTGTATGTAGATCACAAAGTATAAAAAAAGATTATATAAAAATTCTAGACATTTTCCTCTGGGGAAAAGTTTCATAGACAAACCTGAAATTATTAATATGAATGGAAGCCAATAAAATAATTATTTAAAACATGTTTGGCCTTGCAAGGAGGAAAAAAATACCTAGAGAAATTATACAGTACTAGGGCAGATCATCAGTCACCATAGACTGAGTTATCATCAGGGTGCTGATGATACTGTATTACAGGGGTTCCCAACCGGGGGTGCGAGAGGATATTCCCGGGGGTCCGAAAACTTGGGTTTTCAAAATTATAGTATATATGCATAATTTGTTGCCATTATTTAGAACTTTTGTAAGGGATGAGAGAATATATCAGAAGCTTTCTAGGTGTGTGGGGTATAGAAAAGGTTGGGAGCTGCTGCTTTATTACATCTCTTGACTCCTAGTGAGTTAAGCAGTCCTGTGGATGTCCCAACCTGGATGCTGTAAAGGTCTGGATGGGAAACAATAGGCTTCAGTGGAACCCTAGAAGATTGAGTGGCTTTGGGTTTTAGGAACTAATGAATCCAGTACTTTATCATCTTTGGTTTTGGATGGGGTGGCCCTACCTCAAATAGACCTGGTGAGCAAGCTAGGAGTCCTTCTGGACTCACAACTCCTGCTTAAAGAGCAGGTGACAGTCGTGGCCTGGTGGCTCTTTATGCATCTTCATTTTGTGCATCAGTTAAGCTCATTTCTGGGTTGTGAGATTCTGTTCACAGTCACTCAGGCCCTGGTCACGTTCCTAATGTACAACTGTTACGTATACCATCAGGGATGCTCTTGTAGAGTATCCAGAGGTTTTAGCTGATACAAAATGTCCCTAGGTGGACTTGCATTATGCTTCTGCTCTGTGAGCTAGATTATTTGCCAGTTTGCTTCCAGGTTCAATTTAGGGTGCTGGTTTTGATCTCTAAATCCCTTGATGGCATAGGGCCAGGTTTCTGAGGGACTTCCTCTTTCCTATTACATCTATCAATCCCACCAGGTCTGGCTGGAGAAGCATGATAAGGGTCCCATCCACGAAGGAGTTTCATCTGATGGGACCGGGAAAGGAGCCCTTTCTTCTGTGATACCTGCCCTCTGAAACATCATCCCTCCTCCTGAGGTAAAGTTAGTTCTAACTCTTATTGCCTTCCCTCAAGCTCTCAAATGTGATTTTTCTTTTTTTCTTTTCAGGAAGCCTAGGGATCTTCTGGTATTAATATTGCATGTTAATATTTTCTCCCTCATAGTCTTGTTTTACCAATTTTTATTCTTTTAATGACTTGTACAATGTTTTAATGTACATGCTGCCGAGTCACTTTGCGTGACTAATAAGGAGCCTCTATAAAAAGAAGAATTAAGTATTGCCTTTTTGTTAAATAGGGAAGTTGTAACAAATTATATTCTCTGTTGATTTATTTAACTTTTGGATACCAAATCAAGGCATTCTGGGAAACACTGAAGATAAAAACTTTTGTTAAATTTTAAATGTTTGTGGGGAGACTTACAATATACTATTTTGAATAGTTTCTTTTTTAAAAAAATATGTCTGCTTCAAATGAGATTTTGCACTTTTGTTGAATAAGGCAAAGTGGAATTTGGACCTCCCTTTTATTCCAGGATCATATTCTGTCTAATATGAAGATAATATAGGGCTTCTGAGTAGCTCATTTAACTTTTCTAGATCATTTAGCTGTATTTCCATGTGTAGTATCTTTGGAATACACTGTGTAACGATATTGGGGGGGGGGGTGTTTCTACTTTTTTAAAATCTAAAGTTCTGAGCCCTAAATGCCAATTCATTTTAATCTAAAGGTAGTCCTTGTTTATTGACCCTAATTTGGAGTGGAAGTTCCATTGCTAAGAGAAAATTGGCAACTCATCGAGTGACTGCACTATTTAGCAACAGCAGTTCCAATAGTCCCAGTTCTAGTTGTTAAACAAAGGCCTCACACCTCTCTTGCCCTAATATACTCACCTCCACTTCAGCTCTCCCCACTTGCCTATCTCCTCCCCCACACACCGATCTCTACCTCTTTGGCCACCCTGCACTCTGTTGGTTACTTTTGTCACCTCCCATCACCCCCAATTGACCTTCATCATCTTCTGAAACTCTGTTGGCAGGAGCTCACCACTGCTGCCAGACTTCTGGTGAGTTTGACCCACTTTTTCAGTCCACCACATAATCTCAGCATGCATGCCCAGTCTGCCTGCTGGAGCTCTGCACACCAGACTGTTCCCGGTACTAAATGAGGTACTGCAAAGCACACACTTATTACTGGGGGAGTAGTGTCCCATAAAAGCAAAAGCAAGGCAAGTACAAGCTATGGATTATGACCTGGAGCAACCACAGCCTGGCTGGCAGCTTCCTATTCAGCATAACCCTGGGCACATCTCAAACTGGATCTATGGACAGGTACTTTCTTTGTGCCTTGCCGCCTGTACAGTGCAGCATCTCAGGAGCGGGGGGGGGGCTTTGAATAACCAGTCTACTTTCCAGGGCTTCACACCTGGCACATAGCTCACTACCTTCTTCCTCCTGCAAAACCTCCCAAGTAGTTTCTGCAGTCCATATTGAAGTTGCTGATCCTTGCAAGGCTTTGTAAGAAGGAGGTTGGGCTGAGATTGAGTAGAGACACTGTTGTCCCTGGGGTTGCCTCTACCTCAGGGTAAAGCCTACAGGACGGTTCTCCACAGTCAATACTTTGAATGCAAACTCCAGAACACATGCTGTGCCTCCGGGAGTCCCTTGTCCCTCTACTTGCTCCAGTTCTGCTGCCACTTATCTTGCCTTACCTGACAATGGATCATACCACACTGGACATCCCATCCCACTGTGGCTCCAATCTTACTGGCCTTTTGTAAGATCTTAAAGATCTAGGTCTGTGTCCAGACCTGAGACCCTGAAGACTCTGCAGATGCCCATTTGTGTATTAGTGATTAAGGAATGTTATATTTTCTTGGCTGCTATGTATTTTAATTTTTGTATTATTGCAATTATTGCAATTTTGTTCACCACCCAGAAATACGTCTAAAGATGGGCAGCCATACAAACTGAATGAATAAGTACATAAATTATTCAATTTGCCTACAAACTTCATTTAGATTTATTACTATATATCAGATCAGGAAAAAGCACTACAGAATTGTCAATGAATGGAGACAGAAGAAGAATAGGCATAAGCTACTAACTGTCTCTTACCTGGGTACAACTGCTTCTCGCATGGATCTCAAAGCTATCTCACTGCTAAACATTAAATGTGAATGCTCACTATGCCACTGCTTCATAAGATTATGCAGTAAAAATTTCTGCTTAGTCATTTTGCTGATTAATCACTCCTGCCTCTGTACAGAAATGTTAGTTTTATATGTACATATTTTTGGCTAAACTAGAAGGCTGTAATCATTCTATTATTTTTAAGGATTATCTGTCTCAACTATCCCAGGTAGACCAGACAGGAAACATGACCAGATGAACAAAATCTATTTTACTGCTAGTCTTGTAAGTCTGAAAATAGGAATCTCCAACTGTCTTCTTTGCAGTTTGTGACCTTGGGGGGGGGAAGGGTGATGGGGTGCTTCTGAGCCTCTTTCTCCTCCCATTATGCAGTTGTGGGCTATGTTGTCTCTTATCTGACCATCCCCTAGATAGCAATTCCTCCCACCCACTTTTCCCAAGGTCATTCCCACTCACCATTACAGTCTGCCAGAACAGATCCAACTGGTGGGGGGGGGGAGTGTCAGTGGGGTGAGGGGAACGGCAAAAAACAAAGCAAAAGATTTATAAAAGAAAAACTAAGAAGAGATGTCTGAAACAAGAACCATCCTAAATCCCAATGCAGCAGTCCACTTACTGGATCATAGCCTAGGTGTGCTCTGGCAGAAAGAGCAATATCATTCTTGATTAAATTACTTAATTGCTGTTGTCAGACACAGCTCAGACTGAGTTAAAAAGCAACTTTCATCTTTCCTTTAGTGGAGACTCTTATTAGAGATGTGGGGTTTGGCTGTAACTGAACTACATTTGAAGCCAAATTAAAAAGATTCAAACACTAGCATGGGGGCACAGTAATTTTTCTGATATATAGGGGTCAACACCCCAGTTACTCATATGAATCATAATGTTTAAAAGAGTAGTAACTTGTATATTGTAACTCAGTTGGACTGAAGGACAGCATGAAAGGCTAACAGAAAAGAATATAAATTGGAGGCTGGAATAGAGTAAGAAGAATCAGCAATCAGCACAAATTATGGAAGTAGAAATCAGTGCTCATTGATGTAGATCGGAATCTAGTAAGCAAACAGGAAAGGACAATTCTCCAAGGGAATTCTACTTTAAAAAGTAATGTAAAATACAATACAGAAAAATGTGCTCATATATTCATTTCTTTAAATCCCATCGTCCAGGAAGTCAAGACAAATGAATTCACATATAACAAACATTTCATTCCTATTGAGTTGAGAATAACCACAGAAGCCAAAGGCAATTTTTTTGCTTGTGTTCATACATTTTGTTCTGTATGCAGTGCATACACTAAACGTAGGGGTATCAAACTGGCAGCCCAAGGGCTGGATACATCATGCACATGCAATGCCTACCCCAGCTCCGCAAAGGCAAAAAACATTGCAATACATCACGATACATCACGTGATGCGATTGAGTTTGACATCCATGCACTAAAGAGAAGCCTCACAAGAGCCTTTTGATGATAGGTTGCAGAATAACAGAGATGGAATGGGCCTTGGAGGTCCTGTTCAAGTAGGAGACTCTGTACCATTCTAGACAAATGGTTACCCAATCTCTTCTTAAAAACCTCCTGTGTTGGAGCACCCACAACTTCTGGAGGCAAGTCATTCCATTAAATAATTGTTCTAACTGCCAGGAAATTTCTCCTTGGTTCTACGTTGTTTCTCTCCTTGATTAGTTTCCATCCATTCTTGCTTCTTGTTCTGACTTCAGGTGTTTTGGAGAATAGGTTGACCCCCTCTTTTTGTGACAGCCCCTTAGTGATAAGTTCAAGTAAAGCAATCTATATGACCTGTATGTATTCAGCAGTCACTGGGATGAATGGAGATCCTTTCCAGAGCAAAGCTAAGGCAGAAATCTAGTGTGCTGAATACAGATCCAAGATCCAAATATTAGCTACTGTTGTGACACAAATTTATATAGTTGTCCATTTATCAAAAGGAATTCTGAGTGCTGAACAATAACGTAAATTCTGGTTGGTGAACAACATACAATAAAACAACCATTTAAAGCAATAAATTACACTGAAGCCTCAATAAAAACCATCACCCATTTGCCTACCACCCCTTGTCTGCTCTATTAACCACTAGCTTCAGTGCCTAGGAGCAAAAGTAGCTCTTTACCAGTTTTTTGAAGGCCAATGGTTTTGGGCCCTATTGTATTTCTGTGGGGGAGCTGTTCCATAAGGCAGAGACCCATGACTAAAAATGTGTGCTTTTGAAGCTCTATCATGTGACAGTGCTTCATCAAGGGGACTTAGAATATGCCTACCTGGCAGATCTAGTAGGTGTACATCTGTTAGGAAAGATTGGGCATGTTTCAACTATCATCTGGGATGTCTGTGAAGATTATCCAGATCATAATTGTCTCAAAGATGCTTTTTCAAAAGGCAACTGGTCTGTTTTTTCCTTGAGGAAAAAGAAGAAAATGTTTCACTTCTCATCCAAGAAGTTTCAACCATTCTTCATCAATTCAGCCCAGCTGCCTTTTGAAAAAGTATCTTTGAGATATCATCTCAAAGTACCTTTGAGATATCATCTCAACAATATATAGCTCAACAATCATATATTATTATAACAGTGATAAAGTGATTCGGGTATCATACCTGAGGTAATTAGAGAAGAGGTTTATTTTTTTTTCAAAATAAAAGTAAAACATGGATTCATTTAGATCAGGGGTGTCAAATTTGCGACATCACGTGACGTGTTGTGACATATCGTGACTTTTTCCCCATTGCTGGCAATGGGGTGGGCACGGTTTCGTCACGATGCATCCAACTCTGGGCTAGCAGTTTGACACCCCTGTTTTAGATGGTAATCAATGAAGCAAAATAAAGTAGGGTTACCTGCTTCCATGGCTTTAAAAGCAATAATTAATTAATCTTTTCATGGAAATGAATATTATTACATGCTTAAAATTGCAGAATATTGTTGAAATTTATAGGATGGATTAAAAAAATAAAGCACTGCATCAAAACTTATTACCATCATTCTAAAATACTAATTCTAGAAACATATATTAATGTTCTAATTAAGAATGACACCTTTTTTTTGATAATTTCCATGCAACGTTAGTGCCTGAACAGCTCTAGAAATGTCACCACTTCTTAAAATAACAACAATCTTGAAGTTTGATAGTGTTCTTCTGGCAAAATACCAAGTCCATATATAGATGTGTGCCCAATCTAGAGCAAGTTAATCATGTTAATGCACTAAACTCACCACAACCAAGTAATCTGTTCCAGCCAATGGGACAGACTCCAAAATCTGAAATTTGCAACTCTGATTTTCGATCAGTTTTATCAGATTCAGCTCCTCGCCTCATCAGAAGTAGTTCCGTTTCACTGACTTTTCTTGGGCAGTTCCAAGATCTTTGGAATTCAAAGGTGAGATTATGATCTTGCAATCTACTTTGAAGTTTTCAGGGTCATTGCCTTTGGCACTAAACCATGACAGCTATTGTAACCATTTCAGGGTCCCCACCCCAGTAACCATGTTACAGCAGCAAAAGACATGCTTTCAATCAGTGTTATGTTGCTTAGTGGATCCCTTCTAGCATTTGTAGGACTTGTCTGTCTTCTCTCCTAAAATTTGACCATGTTGCCTTTAACTTGAGAGGACAGCTGTTGCTAATTACTTGGTCAAATTTCTGTCAAGGATAATGATCTTCTCCATGCATAAATAGTGTTTTGATTTCTTTTAAAGAAATGATGATGTACACTCACCCTAGCCTATTATGATGATTGCTATTACATTTGTCTGTAACATTTACAATCACTACTATCAAGACTTTCTTCATGTCACTTAAATCACATTTCAAGTTCTTGCCTCCTATGTGTCTTGTTGTTAGGGTCACTACAGTTATAGTTGGCTCTTTTTTATGCATTCTTATAAACAGAGCATATTGGCCTAAGACTGATGAACTGGAGAACATTTAATTATGCATTATAATTTCTTATTTGAACAAGTTAAGACAGTTAAAGGTTTCTCTGGATAATATCTGGTCTCTTCTCTATAACTGCCCAGTGTGATGTCTTATGTGTAACTGAAATAAAAAGCCCCAAATCACAATTAAATATGAAATTGTTACTTTCTGTAAGGATAATACTCCCTTTTAAAGAAACAATGTCCTCACCACCTCAACACACATCATATATATTTTGATTTTTGATAGACATAGAGCTAATTGAATTCCTACCATTAGCTTATTTTGGGGAAAATGAAGCTCAGAGAAGGAAAAGCAGTGGAGTTAGAAAATTCCTCAGTTTGGCACTGAGACCAATCACCTATCAACAGGTATATGCAGATAAACGGCATCTACATACTGTTCAAAAGAGACAGTCAAAAATCCAAGAAAAAAATAAAAAGACATAAGTATCTCCTCACCAGCAATAAACACCCAGATGATAAACAGAGGTTAACACCAAGATTAACACTAAACCAATAATAAAAAGGCAAACAATACCCCAATCAAAAAACTATTACCTCAGACAAACAAGTTAGCAGTAAACAACAGCCCAATCAAGGAACTATCAAATCCGCTCCTACCAAAACTGTCAGGGAATTCTCATGGAAAGGAATGTGAATAGAGACAGATAGGCTTTATGGTTTTGATCTCTCATACAGGACACAGTTCTTTCAATCAATTATCAAAGTGGGAAGATTTTCTGGCCAAAGGTGCTAAACTTATTCCAATCAGTAATAAACAGTAGTTACTAGAAATAAAAGTTTTAAAATTAATCTTTTCTGATTATATGTTGCGAGGTCTATGCATAGAATGCAGGCACAGCTAGGTTTATAAGCAGGTCTCTTAACTGGCTGGTCTATACCCTGACAATGATGGCAGTTCCCTAGCCATCGAAAGCTTGGTTTTATTTATTAAACCATGTTGTTTTATCTCCTGGTGATTGCTGAAAACACCAGCCTGAAGATGACGAATGGGACTTTGTTGAAACGTCGCGAAGACACTTCTAATTTTACGTGGGAGAAAACCCGAACAACCAAAGACCTACATACAAACACCCGCGAAAACCTCAGAAAACAAATATATATATATATATATATATGTAAAAATATGACTCTTGGGAATATCCATACTATTAAAACAATGATCACCAAGAGAATACTTTAAGAGAATAAAATTTAATTAACCAACCTAGCTTTTGTCAAAATACATTTGACATCGTCAGGGCTAAAAGGCAAGTATAGGGAGTAGACTTACATATCGTTATCAAATGTCCTCTGATCAAGCATCTGCTTCCGGCTCTTAGAGCGCGTCATTGGCCCCAGCTATTCAAAATGTAACCCAAGCGTGCCTCCTTTAATACAGATTTGTTAATTAAATTTTATTCTCTTAAAGTATTCCCTTGGTGATCATTGTTTTAATAGTGTGTATGTGTATATATATATATATATAATTTTCTGTTTTTATAAATAAGTGCTTAATAAACAACGTGTTGATTGGGTCCATTAATAATAATTCCATGGTACATATAAGCTTCTTCAAACTAAATCCAATATTACACCATTCAATACCTCCTCTCTTCTTCTGGTAATAAACATTTTTCCACATTAAGCAAATATAATTCTTATTGTTATTAATAGATATATAGTTGAATATCAGCATTTATTACAGTTTTCTAATAATATCAATGATATCGGTTTAAAATATCTTTTTTAACCAAAACATATTTTAATTGCATTTGCACTCAATATCCATTTATTCAGTCAGTATCCTATTTTCACTTTCATTTTTTCAGTTTTAATTTCCCATCCATATTCAAAATATCCCAATCATTTATAGTTTCAAAACAAGTTATATTTGGGTAACCAAAAGCTTCCCTTATTCAAACTTCTTAGCGTTTTCTAAATATGGGCTAGTTTTTGATCAGCCTCCAGAGGCAAGTTAGAGAAGTTAAGAAAGGGGATTTTCATCTTGGATATTCATCCACCAAGACAACATTAAGACTTCGTTTCTGCTGAAGAACTTCTCTTGGGATATATCGTGGGTAGTCACTCCCCCAAAATGGAGTAATTTTGGATCTTACTTTTCTCATTGTTTAGATCAGGGGTAGTCAACCTTGGCTCTTTTATGACTCGTGGACTTCAACTCCCAGAATTCCTGAGCCAGTAGCTGGCTCAGGAATTCTGGGAGTTGAAGTCCACGAGTCATAAAAGAGCCAAGGTTGACTACCCCTGGTTTAGATAATGCAGTCTGTGCCCAAGGACATCTCTTCTCCCTGATTCTGTGACAAAGTCACTGCCCCAAGTTGATGTTTATACTTGGGCCTGCAGAGAAGCATCCCCTGCCAAGAAGCAACAGCCCCACTAAGCATATCTTTAACCCTACAATCCTTGTTCATTTTTTTGTTAATTCCTACTGTTTTCCCACAAGTGCAGGGTCTGCTCTATTTTGATAAACTGAATGTTGATCCATTAGTTATTGCAGGAATTGACTGATTGTCTTGTCAAATGAACCTTATTTCATGGGGCTGAGAGAGGGTGAGGGTCTCAAAGCCACCCAGCTGGCTTTCATGCCTAAGGTGGGACCAAAACTCACAGTCTCCTGGTCTCAATTCTTATTCCACGATAAAAGTAAAGGTAATGATTTCCCCTGTCCAGTCATGCCCGACTCTAGATGCAGGGCTCATCTCCATTTCTTAGCCAGGGGAGAGAGCATGGTCTGAGGATGCTTCCATGGTCATGTGACCAGCATGACTATAATGCCAAGATGCATGGAATGTTGTTGCCTTCCCACAAAAGTGATACCTATTTATCTACTTGCATTTGCATGCTTATGAACTGCTAGGTTGGCAGGAGCTGGGGCAAGTAACAGGAGCTTGCCTCATCACACAGTGCTTGGGTCTTGAGCCCAGGCTGTCAGCTTTCCAGTTGACAAGCTCAATGTCTTTAACTGCTGAGCCATTGTACATTTCTTATTCCACAATGCTCTTCATATAAAAGCTAATGTACTTTGAATTAAAAAGAGATTTTGTTGAACTCCCTCTGCCTTCAAAAACTCTTAAAAGAGGCATACCACTTCTCTAAGTGCCCTAGTGGCTACATAGTTGGATCAGGGCTGGATTCATCTCTAATCCAAGAAAATATTTTTTTTAATAAATTGATGTGGAGTCCCTAATACAAAACAGTTGTTTCTAGTACAGAATTAGATGAAGGAAAAGAGATTTGATTCCTGTACGAGTTCCTAAGTGAACTGTTACAGCTGATAGCATTAATAAACCCAAGGTGTAAACATTTTTCTGAATATTCCATGTCAACTTGGAAAATCTAGACAGCATCACCACCAGATGGATTCGTAACTGGCTGCCGGCTGTACTCAGCATGTGATCCTCAATGGAACTGCATCTACATGGAGGGAAATGTGTAGTGGGGTGCCCCAGGGCTCTGTTCTGGGCCCAGCGCTCTTCAACATTTTCATCAATGATTTGGATGAGGAGATAGATGGGAAACTCATCAAATTTGCAGATGACACCAAGCTGACAGGAATAGCCAATACTCCAGAAGATTAGCTTAAGATACAGAAGGATCTTGACAGACTTGAACATTGGGCGCTATCTAAAAAAATGAAATTCAGTGATGAAAAAAGTAAGGTTCTACATTTAGGCAAGAAAAGCCAAACACACAGGTATAGTATAATGGTACCTTGCTCAACAGTAGTAATTGTGAGAGGGATCTCTGAGTCCTAGTGGACAATCACTTAAATATGAGCCAGCAGTGTGCTACAGCTGCCAAAAAAGCCAACACAGTACTAGGCTGCATTAACAGAGGGATAGAATTAAGATCACATGAAGTGTTAATATCACTTTACAATGCCTTGCTAAGGCCACACTTGGAATACTGCATCCAGTTTTGGTCACCATGATGTAAAAAAAGATGTTGAGACTCTAGAAAGAGTACAGAGAAAAGCAACAAAGATGCTTAGGGGACTGGAGGCTAAAACATATAAGGAACGATTGCTGGAATTGGGTAATCTTTAATGAAGAGAAGGACGAGGGGTGACATGATAGCAATATCTCAGGGGTTGCCACAAAGAAGAGGGAGTCAAGCTATTCCCCAATGCACCTGAAGGCAGGACAAGAAGCAACAGATGGAAACTAATCAAAGAGAGAAGCAACCCAGAATTAAGGAGAAACTTCCTGACAGAACAATTAATCAATGGAACAACCTGTCTCCAGAACTGGAAGTTTTTAAGAAGAGGCTGGACAGCCATTTGTCTGAAATGGTATAGGGTTTCCTGCCTGAGGAGGGGGTTGGACCAGATGACCTCCAAGGTCCCTTCCAACATTATCATCATCATCACCATCATCATCATCATCATCACCATCATCATCATCATCATCATCATTATCATCATTACTACTACTACTACTACTACTACTATAGGGACCATAGCAAGAAGTCATGCAAGCAATCATTGCTTAAAAATAGAAATTAGCTTGAGGAAGTATGGCTGGAAGAGAGGTTGAACAGGAAACAAACAACAAAAGCAACTGAATATTGCTCTCTCTTCTCTTATGTACAATGTAAAAGTTATATCATTTATTCATTGTTTATATTAAGTGGCATGAATTATTACACAATACCCACAGAGGCACTTTGGAGATGTTTCCCGTGCTACGTTTATCACTGTATCTCTTTTTCAGCTCACAGTATCTTTTCCAGGCAAGAATTCAAGCTGCAAACAATGAGTAAGCATTAGGTTTATATAGAGGAATTCATTAGTGTTTTTTGTACCTGATCCTCAGACTCCTGCCATTAATCACCTGCCCAGCCCAGCCCAACCCAGCCCAACCAGGTGCTAGTGAAAGTGCCATTCCTTTTATGTCAATCAGCATAGTACAGTTATGTAAGAAAAGGAGTGAAATACTGAATTCCCCTGAAAATATGCTGCTTCCGTTATGCTGCTTCCTTTCTAATATAGAAAGCCCAAATCAATACCTTGTTGCCACTGATAATATCTAAGTTGCCCAAGATTTTATTGTAATATTATAATACAGTGTTTCTTAAACTTCTTTGTTCTTAGGATCCCTTCCCACTTTGAAAAATTAGGGAGGGCCCTGAAAGAGCTTTTGTTTCTCTGGGATATATATTTTAATATTTACCATATTAAAATGGATGCACTTATAGAATATTTATTCATTGAGTCATGTACAAATAACAATATTAAACCTATTAGAATAATTAGATGTTAACAAATAATTTTCATGAAAAAAACCCTACTTTTTAATAACTAAAAATCATAATGAGAAAAGTGATGTTGTTTCAGTTTTTGCAAATAACTTCAGCACCTCTGAAATAATTTTGATTTTATTGAACCCTGAGAAGATTTGGGGGGACCTTAAGAACACTGCTGGAGTGATAAAATAGACATTCTAAGATAGCCAAAGTTGCAGACATCGTATTTTAACTTTTAATCACCCAGTCATGCTTGTGAGATGAGTCACCATATAAATTTAATAAATATATAAATAAATAAGTGCTGTCAGCTTAATTTCCTTCTTCGTGCTTTATTGATATCTACCTTATAAGAGCCGTGGTGAGTGTAGTGGTTAGAATGCAGTATTAAAGGCTACAACCAGGAGTTCGATCCTGACCAGCTCAAGGTTGACTCAGCCTTCCATCTTTCCAAGGTCAGTAAAATGAGGACCCAGATTATTGGGGGCAATATGGTGTGCAGAAGAAACAGCACAGAAAAACCTGAAAGACTTTTCTTACAAGTAGGAGCAGCATCCCTCCTCTGCAGGGATGTTATAAAATCTACCATTAAGGATGACAAAAGGTGATAATGTGCTGGAACAAATGCTCTCTCTGAGCTAGGGAGGGAATAGTTGCTAACTACTTAGGGAAGGAGAATGGCAAATAATGAATAGGGTTTTATTTTAGCTGTTCTGGATATCAATATCAAGAGCTCTTTGCCATGGTAAACAAGCTGGATTTCTGGCAAGGTGTTCAGCACTTGACCAGTGCTTCACCTTTTATCCTACGTATCAAGTATGTGCAAAATATTCTGTACACAGAGCAACTGGTTTTACATGGCTTGGGCTTGTTGGAAAATTACCATTTTCCTGTTAAAGTCGCACTCAACACACTCCCAATCAATACCCATAGCAGGAACAGAATAAACAGTCCCCCCACCAGTGTGGCTAGCAGAAATTTTTATTGATTGAACACCAAAGCATTTCACTGGCGCAAAAAAAAAAAAAAACATTTCAAGGGAGGCAAAAGCAAAGAAACAGAAACATGAACAACAGGCAGAAGTTGATATTAGCTAGATATCTATGTTAAAGGACAGAAAACTTCTCTGAGCCACCAAAAACAATACTATATGCAATTAACATAGACAGCCACAAAGAGTTTGGTTATTCCAGTTTAATCCTTTAGTAACAGAATAACAGAGTTGGAAGAAATCTTGGAGGTCTTCTAGTCCAACCTCCTGCTCAAGCAGGGAAGCTTATACCATTTCAGACAAATGACTGTTCAATCTCTTCTTAAAAACCTCCAGTACTGGAGCACCCACAACTTCTGGAGACAAGTTGTTCTGCTGATTAATTGTTCTAGCTGTCGGGAAAATTCTCCTTAGTTCTAGGTTGGTTCTCTCCTTGATTAATTTCCATCCATTGTTTTTTGTCCTGCCCTCAGGTGCTTTGGATAGACCCCCCTCTTCTTTATGGCAGCCCCTTAGATATTGGAGCACTGCTATCATGTCATGTACATATAGTAGCAGACTAGAGATGGAAAGTAGGACATTAGGTAATCCATACGTGGGATAAACAGAGTGGTTTTGATCTGGATGCTATCGGCTCTATGAAGTAGGCCAATCAGGAAACTGACTCCATGAGGAAATTAGAGCTATACTTACTGATATAGACAAGTGTAACAGCAGAATCTTGTAAGTCCACATGTGCTTTTTCTTCTCTCCTTCTTATACTCCAGTGATCAACGAGGGACCAATCTTGATCTTTTTCTAAAGTTTTGCTGCCTCCATGAACTTCATGCATCCATCTGTCAACTTTGCAACGAACCTGGCTGAAGCCATTTTACTTGTTTTCAGTTGCCACAATAATGGGGGGAGGAATGGGGAGTTTTATGCTAGTCTAAACAATTCTCCGTCCCGTGGGAACCAAGGTCATTTCTGTTTGTTAGACTGGGGGTTGAGACTTATGTTAGAAAGGCCCCCAAACTATTCTATTGTGAAACGTAGTTGATTGCATAGTTTCTGGGGTGGAAAGTTTAACTTTGTAATACTGTAACTTTTTAGAGGGAACTTTAGTCTTGGTTTCACTTTTGACCATGCCAATACTTTGTAGCCAATAAACATGTTCTTAGAGGAAAACTCAAGCCTCGGAGTTCTGCTTTAATTGGTTTCATCTATCAGAACCATGACACCATCTTCACTTGTCTCTCAGTGGCTTCTGCCTAACTTCTCCAGGGCTTCCTATAGCTACTGCAGACCAAGGGAGCCAAGGCTGACATTGAAATGCAGGAATTGAAGGAAGGGGATGGGATAGGAAAGCTGGTATGCGTATGCCATGTGGGTGATCCCTTGGGGAGGAAAGACTAATGCCCATCAGTCTTGATCTACTTTTAGATAACTTACAGATTGATCTGTAAAGTTATTCTGGATTGGATCCTTTCAGGAGAACTCTGGAGGCTTTTGTTCCTGTTTTGCCCATTATTATTAATAAAAGGTTTTGCCTGAAACAGTCAAGTTCTGCAAACTTTTATTAATCAACATTTGAGTTACATGAATGCTGCACAGATATATCTATATATCTATATCTATGAATCAGTATCATCTATATCTATATCCATACCTCTTAATGTATTAATCTACTTATTCACAGGCAGAATTTTTTTTTAGCAGGGATTTTATTTCATCATCTGTAAGCTGGAACATCCCAAACATTGAGGGAGGGGACAGTCTGCCAAACAGTGGCTGACCTAAGTGAACTTTTGGAATGAAATGGTGTGTCCCAGTTTCAAAGCCATGTGTTTTTTTTCTGTTCCCACCCTTACTATGCCTGTGTAATAGGTTTTTGTGTGTGTGTGTTTGTGCCTGCAGACATATTAGTTCATCCAGACTTTTAAGTAAATTTGTGCAACATTATATCCTCTACATGTATTGCTATTCTACATTGGTTTTCATTTTTTAGTACATTAGGTTATGGCATTACTCTTTTAAAAAACCATTTTATGTTTATTAAATTTTATTATTCTGGAACTATGGGTATATTTGAAAAAGGATAAATGCATTCATTAATGAATTCAAATCTGTTTGGAGGCTTGTTTTGTTTTTGTTTGATTGTTTGTTTCCTAAGGAGATGAAAAGAAAGAGATAGATAGATAATAGAAAATAAATTTGTTTTTGACAGCTTTTACCCTTCAAAAATGTTATTGTTCTACTACAATTTAGTTTCAGGAAGTAAGGATGATTACTTGCAGCATAGGAAGGTGGCTCTGTGTGTACTCAGTTGAAGGCAGTGGTGAATTAATTAAAAAAGAGTAGCCATATTGTGTTTTTATAAGAAAAGTGTCACTATGTCTAGTTCTCTGTATGCTTTTCTGGATCACTATTCTGATTCAAGAGCCTTAGAATATCACAGGAAAAAAACATTGCATAGTTCTTGGTTTGTAGGTGTAGACATGTTGTAGCAATTTGACTATCTCATCTAAGGTTTTCCATGATATACCATCAAGTACTAGTCTACTGTACATTTCTTGTTCCTTTACTGTTGTCTTTTTGAATTTCAGTCAGTCTTTATTCTTGGTGACTGCCTGAACTAGTCCCTGCAGATTTCTTGTTAAGATTTACTACTGGTTGTAGTTTACTACTGCCTAGTTCCTAGGGCTGAGAGAGAAGGACTGACCCAAGATCACCTAGCTGGCTTTGTGCCTAAAGCGGGACTAGAATTCATGGTCTCCTAGGTTCTAGTCTTCTGCCTTAATTACTACACCAATCTGCCTCTGTAGTATTGCTAGGTCAGTGGTGGCGAACCTATGGCACGGGTGCCAAAGGCAGCACTCGAAGCCCTCTCTGTGGACACATGTGCCGTTGCCCCATCCTCCCCTCCCCCCATGACCCCCTCCTCTCCAGCAGCCCCCTGAAGGAGAGTTACCCCTAAGCGTGGCCCATGCAGAGCAGCGCAGCCAAAGACATGGCAGCCAGGCAGCATAGACAAGACTATGCCCTCACGCCCCATTTTGCACAGCTGATGCTGCAGGGCGTGGGCAGAGGGCATGACCACCATAGTGCTGCTGGGCTGCCTGAGCAATCTGCAGCGAGCCCTGGAGGCAGTGAGTGGCTCTGCAGGCAGGCAGGGCAGGGGATCGGGCTGGAGCAGGGGCGGGGCAGGGGGTGGAGTGGGGGTGGGGCCAGTTTTTGGGCAGTCGGTCTCTAAAAGGTTCACCATCACTGTGCTAGGTAATCCTAAAAGGTGATATCTAGTAATTACTTCAGTATCTTTGTTGTCAGTTCTAAGGTGCTGCTATACTTGTTACCATTAGTTTGATTTTTTTATGTTTAATCCCATTTTTTCACTGTGTTCCTTAGCTTTCATTACTAGAGTTTCCAGTTCATTTGTTTTTTTAGCTATAGAACAAATGTCACCAGCACACTGCAGTTAAGTAAAGTTTCTTCCTCCAATTTTAAAACCACGTTTATCTTCTTCCAGTTCAACTTTCCCCAATATACATTCAGCAAATAAATAACTAAAGGGGAAGTATATAGCCTTCTCAACCTCTTTGCCAACTAGTTTGTTTTGTCACATTCAGTTTAGATTGTGGCTTCCTGGCCTGTGTACAGGTTTCATGTGGGGACAATAAGATGTTATAGGATTCCTATTTTTATAAAGATATTCCACAATTGGTCAATTTCTATAATCATTTATACATTTATTCATTCCCAATAATAATGAAATCAATAATATAGTGCTTCCTTGTGACCAATGCATCTTTCCAAATTAGCATACCTATTTCAAGTTTGAACTGCCTACTGAGTTTGGAGGTATTTTGGAAGACTTTCCTTGTTTTTCGATGTCTGTTTCTGTCTTCAGGGTCCTGATTAATGTTAAAGCACACCTTCTTCCACACAGCTATCAAAAATTCTTGTTAAATTATGTCCCAAGACCTTTTGTTTCTTGGCTTTGCCTTCTTTTCTCTTCTTGGCAATTTCTACCATCTATCCTGAAACCTGGTTCCTTTTTCTGTTTTTTTTTAGTCTATGGCGGTGTTTTCTCACAGTTATACTTAAGAGTTTCTTAACCTCTTTCCTCTTAACCTCTTTCCTTTGGTTTCCTTTCAATGAGGGCCAAGACTTCAAAGCTATTTCTGATGTTCTTTTTCGAAAATGGTCGGGGGATGATCAAATTCATATCATGGACATTGATTAGCCTTGTTCTTCAGCTTTAGCTTGACTTGGAACTTCTCCATAAGCAGTTTGTGATATCTTCCAGTCATCCTTCTCACATATTTGCTGTGAGAACCGGGCTCTTCCATCTCCCTCTACCAATAATACATCAATTTGATTTGTGGATACTCCATCTAGTGATGACTATTCTGTTATTTGAAGAATGCATTAGCAATGAAGAAATGCTGGATTACAAGTAAGTGAAAAAAATCAATCTCCTTCTTCATTTCCTTCCTTACCATTTTCAACTTTGGCATTCCAACTTCCAAACACATGCAGTGCATTTTCCTTGCGTGTTCTGCTGATTGATATGCTGCCCAGAGTTGCTTGATAGTGAGATAGGAAGCATATAAATTATTATTATTATTAATATTATTATTATTATTATTATTACTATTGGATCATCACACAGTCAGCCAGATGTTCAGACTGGATTTGGCATTTTGTCTACCTATCGAGTCCTTACCCAGGACCTGGGATAGGCAGATGTGGATGTTTGATGGCAGATGTGGATGTTTGATGGTATTACAGGTATCGTCGCAGGATGGAAGCAGTTCCTACTAAGGCCGCCTTTTGCAATTGACTAATAACAAATTTGTCAATGCCAATGGTGTTCAAGTGGTGCTCCAGTTGTTTTGGGATTGCGCCCAAGGAGCCTATGACTATTGGTACTACCCTTGCTTGCTTTTGCCACAGTCTTTCTATTTCTATTTGTAGGTCTTTGTATTTGGTTATCTTCTCCAGTTCTTTCTCTTCTATTCTGCTATCTCCAGGCACTGCCACGTCCACTATCCAGACTTTTTTGTCTTTCTTATCGACCATTGTTAAGTCTGGCGTGTTATGTTGCAGGTGCTTGTCTGTTTGAATTCTGAAGTCCCAGAGCAGTTTAATTTTTATCATTTTCTATGACTTTCTCTATTTTATGATCCCACCAGTTTTTGCTTACAGGCAAATGATATTTTTTGCAGATCTTCCAATGCACCATTGTTGCTACTTTGTCATGCCGCTGCTTGTAATCAGTCTGTGCAATCTTCTTGCAACAGCTTACCCAGTGGTCCACTGTTTCTTCAGCTTCTTTGCATAGGCGGCACTTACTGTCTGGTGCTGTCTTCTCAATTTTGACTTTGTATGCATTTGTCCTTAAGGCTTGGTCTTTTGCAGCCAGAATTAGTCCCTCGGTCTCTTTCTTCAATTTTCTGCTCTTAGCCATTGCCAGGTTTTATTATTATCTGCTTTCCCAGCTATTTTTTTCATGTATTGGCCACGTAGTGCTTTGTCTTCCCATGCCTCTATTCTGTTCTTCATTTGGTCTTTCTTGTAGGCCAGTTTGTCTCTCCAGTAGTCAGTAAGCCTTCCTGATATACTAATTTCAGTGCATCTTCATCATTGTTCTTCAGATATTGTTCCAAAGCCATTTTTTCTTCTTCAACCATCTGATGTACTTGTAGCATTCCACGCCCACCTATTTGCCTTGGTAGATAAAGTCTATCAATGTCACTGCGTGGATGAAGGGCGTGATTCATTGTCATTATTTTTCTGGTCTGCCTATCCATTGCTTTTAGTTCTTCTTGAGTCCAGTCCACTATTCCAGCTGTGTACCTAATGACTGGGATTGCCCAGGTGTTGATTGCCTTTATGGTATTTCCTCCATTGAGTTTGGACTTTAAGATCTTCTTCACTCTCTTGATGTATTCACCTCTAATCTTTTTCTTAACTTCAGTGTGCTTGATGTTGTCAGCTTGAGGATACCCAAGTATTTGTAGTACTCTTCCTCATCCAGACTCTTAATGTTATTTTCGTGGGGCATCTTGATTCCTTCAGTTTTCATTATTTTTCCTTGTTTGATAGTAAGTGTGGCACATTTGTCCAAGCCAAACTCCATTACAATATCTTGGCTATATATACGTACAGTGTTGAGCAGCGATTCTATTTCAGATGATGTTTTTCCATACAGCTTCAGATCATCCATATAAAGGAGGTGGGATAGTCTGGCAGATGTTTTTGATGTTTTATAGCCATGTCCTGAGTTATTCAGTATTGTTGACAGAGGAAACAGTGCAATAACAAATAGTAATGTTGATAATGAATCTCCTTGAAATATTCCTCTCTTGATATTAACCTCTCCCAGCCTCTCACCATTGATCTGCAACTGTGTCTTCCATTGTGCCATCGATCTTTGCACAAATTTTCTGATATTTCTACTGACTCCTGTTATTTCTAGGCACTTGATTATCCAATAATGTGGCAGAGAGTCAAATGCCTTTTTGTAGTCAATCCATGCCATATTCAGGTTGGTCTTCCTTCTCTTGCAGTTTTCCAAGATCATTTTGTCTATTAGGAGTTGATCTTTTGTTCCTCTGCTATTGGGGCGGTTTCCTTTCTGCTCAGGTGGAAAGAGATTGTTTTCAACTAGATGCTGTTGCACTGCATCAACTACTACACCAGTTAGTAATTTGAAAGTTGTTGGTAAGCAGGTAATTGGCTTGTAGTTACCTGGTGTTGCCCCTTTTGCTGGATTTTTCATTATTAGGTAGGTTTTCCCAGTTGTTAGCCACTTTTCAATTTCTCCGCCTTGTAGTATATTGTTGAACTGCTTGGCAATGAGTGGGTGTATAACAGTTAGATGTTTCAACCAAAACCCATGCAGTTCATCTTCACCTGGTGCTGACCAATTTTTGATTTTCTTTGCTCTTTTTTTTACTATTTTTGTTGTTATTACTAGTTCTTTCATTTCAACTTCTGTTTTATTTGCATCCACCTCTTTTAACCAAGCCCCATCCTTGTTGTATTTCTTTGGGTTATCCCATATCTGCTTCCAGAACTGCACTGTTTCTTCCTTGTCAGGTACTGACTGATTCTTTGCAGTTTCGCCATTGATGGATTGGTAGAAACGTTTCTGATTGGATTGAAATTGGAGGTTCTGCCTATAGTTTGCAATTCGAGCTTCATATCTACTGATTTTCCTGGCTATAGCTGTTATTTGTTGCTTTATTATTTCCAGTGCTTCCTTGATCTTCCTTGTTTCTAAGTGGTATTTCTTGATTAGGTATTCTTTGGTCTTCTTGTTCTTCAGCTTCTTTTCTTTCATCTGTTCTAGCTTGCTTGCATGTGATCTTAACTTGCTGATCTTATTTTCTAGTCTAACCTTCCATTTTTCTGGTGCACTGTTTGTTTGTTTTTCTTCTTTGTTGATTTTGCATCCCAGGTATTCTGTTATAACTGCAGCTGTGCTGTACATTAGTTGGTTTGTTTCTTGCAGTGAATTGGTGCTTATACTTGATATTGCAGTATTTGCATCTTTTAATGCTTGTGCTAGCTGTTTCTTTGGAACAAGCTTCAATGCAGGTAGCCTTATTCTGTTGTTTTTGTGCTGTTCTAGATGCTCAGTTATTCTTTGTTTCAATTCTTTTATTTCTTTAGTTAGATGGTTTTGTTCTTCCTGAGGAAGAGGTGCCTGGTTTCCAAATGGCAACAGTTGTATATCTCTGCTGGATTCCTTCACTGGCAATTCCCCCTGGTTTGCCTCTACATTCTGAATTACTTCTGGTAAGGCTTTGATTTCTTTGCCCTGGGTAAACCTTTGCAGTTCGTCCAATTCTGTTTCTGTGAATACTTTATTTTGTGTTATAAATCGGCGTTGATCTGCTAGTCTCTGTTCTGTTATTTCTGATTCTGGATGTTGTTCTTTCCAGAACTGGTGCATTCGTTTTAGATATCCTCTTCTTGTTGGACTTGATCTGTAGTAACAGATCATTATTTCTTCGTTTTCAATCACTGTGTATCTGCGACGGGTAAACATCTTTTCTTCCAGTAGTACTGCAGCTGCTGGCATTGGTTGCTCAGCCAACAGTCCTGAGTCCTGTAACCCATTTTTCACCAGATATCCAGGAACTCCAATATCTAGCGTGGACCTTGTTAACCCGGGCGACGTCCGAGCCGGTATGGCATTCTGCAATTTGTGTCTCACTATATTTTTTATGGGAGAGACACTCTTTGGCTGTCTTCTCAATTTTGACTTTGTATGCATTTGTCCTTAAGGCTTGGTCTTGTGCAGCCAGAATTAGTCCCTCGGTCTCTTTCTTCAATTTTCCTACTCTTAGCCATTGCCAGGTTTTATTATTATCTGCTTTCCCAGCTATTTTTTTCATGTATTGGCCATGTAGTGCTTTGTCTTCCTATGCCTCTATTCTGTTCTTCATTTGGTCTTTCTTGTAGGCCAGTTTGGTGTCTCCAGTAGTTAGTAAGCCTTCCTGATATACTAATTTCAGTGCATCTTCATCATTGTTCTTCAGATATTCTTCCAAAGCCATTTTTTCTTCTTCAACCATCTGATGTACTTGTAGCATTCCACGCCCACCTATTTGCCTTGGTAGATAAAGTCTATCAATGTCACTGCGTGGATGAAGGGCATGATTCATTGCTCATCTTCCTCAGAGTACACAAGCCCCACAACCACGTCAAGGTAGTGCCTCACTGGGGGTTGTTGTTGTTGTTGTTGTTGTTGTTGTTATTATTATTATTATTATTATTATTATTATTATTATTTCAGATTGAATTTGATCATAAAGATTGTTCACATAAACATCTGTACCACTATGTTGGAGCATAAAGTTAGGTAACCATCATTTTAAAAGATTATTGGTAAGTGACTACATTGTCCAGTTGCCGTCCACTTCCGTTTGCTGATGCCTAATATGACAATGTGTAATCAGTTCTTTTCAATTTTCACTCTGTTGACCTTGCTCACATTCATGCTTCTTACATTCTGTGTTCCCATTGCAACTAGATTTTCTTTTCCTGCATGGCAGTATAAAGTAGGCTTTAATCAAACAAAGTTACTATTCCAAAAATTCCTCAATCTTTCCTTAGTAGTATATTGAGGGCCATCTGACCTAAGGGGCCCATTATCCAGCACTATGTCATCAATCATTGAATATTGTCTATCCATGTGGGCATTTTTTTGGTAAAATACAGGAGTGGTATATCAATTATTTCTCCCTCACAGTATGAAATAATTCCTTTGCCGTTGTCTCTAAAGTATTTATCTCCTCCAGTATCTTCCTATATCACTGCAGTCACATTACTATAGATGTCTATTAGCTTTAGTTTCACATCTTGGGTGACCCTGCTGGGAGTATAATATATATTTTCAGGGTATTCTTCACTCATCCCTCCTAGAAACTCCCATCACCACCACCATGAGAATATGAGGGGAACAACTTTAAAATACAAGATATGAAAGAAAGAATCGGTATACAATTTGCATGTCTTTGTTTATGTTGTTTGTGTAACAATAGAATTAAGAGAGGTTTTTTCCCCCTCTGGATTATAAAAAGGAATAAAATTTTCCATGTGTGGATCTGTTTTACTTCATGATAAAGTTTCAAACTTACACATTCATCTGTTACCATTAGCACTACCGTAGAGGCTGTGATGGCTCAGTGGTTAAAGGCACTGAGCTTGTCAGCAGGAAAGCTGACAGCCTGGGTTCAAGACCAAAGCGCCTTATAATGGGGAGCTCCTGTGACTTGCTCCAGCACCTGCCAACCTAGCATTTTGAAAGCATGGAAATCCGAGTAGATAAACAGGTACCACGTTGGTGGGAACTTTGGCATATACTCACGCTGGCCATATGACCATGGAAAATGTCTTTGGAAAACAAGATGAGCACCATCCCCTAGAGCAGGGGTGTCAAACTCAATTTCATTGAGGGCCACATCGGCATTATGGTTGCCCTCAGGGGTCTGGGTGGGTGTGGCCAGGGTGGGTGTGGCCTGCTGGGTGGGCATGGATGGAGTGGGTGTGGCCTACTAGGTGGGTGTGGTCAGCTCTACATCATTCGCATCAAGGGTGCCTGTGGGGGCCTGGGCAGGAGTGGGATAGATCTGAGGGTCTCTGTCAGAAGGGGGTGGGAACAGGGCAAGTGCCAACGCATGGTCCACTGGAGGAGCCTCACTGTTCCTCTCAGGCCATGCGGGGGGGGGGGGGTTTATGGAGCTAAGACTGAATGCGTTTCAGCATAGATGGCCATCACAAAATTGTACATTGGCTCCCTGCTGGCCTGGACCAGGGCCAGAGCCAGGGCCAAGGAAGAGGGGGCCATTCCCTCAGGATGGCTTTGCAGGCCACATGAAACCACTTCGTGGGCCGCATCCGGCCCCTGGGCCTTGTGTTTGACATGTCTACCCTAGAGTCAGACACAACTGGACAGGGAAACCTTTACCTTGATCCGTTCTTCATTGCAAAGATCCGGATGACCACTGGAGTTGTATTTTCCCATATTGCTTTGCTGTCATCAGTTATCTGTATTTTTCCAACTCAATTTTAATCATGCTCTTAAAACCAGTTCTATGACCCATGCGCAAGCCACTCACTAGCTTTGATAACCTACATCCTTTTGCAGTCTCAGGCTTCCAGCAATGAATTATCACTAGCATAAGATGCTGGGTGCTTTGGCTGGGTGAGTAATAAGTTGCAAAAGCCTCTTCTGAATAATTCAAAACATTATGACACACTGTGCTTCCTTGGAGCAAATGTGTTTTTGTGTGTGCGTGTTTGTGAGCATTTTAAGGCTCAGCCTACTTATAATTCCTCCTAAGAACTGAAGCGATATTGTCAAAGCACTGTAAGATTCATGCCACTTGCAAGTTTGGTGTGTGTCAGACAGACAGGGAGAGACAGAAAAGGGATGGGTGTGGGAGAAGGAAGGAAAGTACTGAAGTTTGTTTTTGACAAAGAACAGTTCCATAGTGGAAGATATGGGAGAAGTCCCTAATTTACACCCTTTAAAAAATGCCTATTTCCTAAGCAAGTATTTTCCCCTTCAACTAGCAGGCAGAAAATGCCAGTGTTGTTCCAGCTTTGTCCAGACAAGTTGAAAGGAGAGGCGTGTTGAGCTTCCTGATGGGTTTGCCCACCCTCTCCTTATTCAATGAACTTGTTTGACTTCTGCAGACAATATTGTCATTGCCAAGATAGGTGGGCCTATGGAAGCTGCTGCCCATTCAGCATAGCAATGTCATGAGTCACGCTACTCATGAATGAAAGATGAAGAAGGGAAAGGAAAGGGCACATAATCGTTGGTGGTGCCTTTGATTGCAGAGATATTTCATGAATGGTTTCTGGGAATAACTTCCTATTGTCTTTCTTTTTTCAAAGAAAAGGGACTTTTTGCTGTTAAATATTTTATCCTATTTCCTAAGCTTCATTAGTTTCCAGCATGAATGTACAATCTAAGCAGTAGAAGTACATAGTGCCAAAGCAAGCTGCTACTGAATCCAACTAAACACTGAAAATTAAGGTAGTTAATTAAAAACAAAACTTACCCTCTGCCTTTGAAATAATACATTACTAAAACATAAATAAAAATTTCAATATAATAAACTTAATATGTAATAAACATGTTAACAATTTTAACAGGAAAAAACATGTTAACCCTTTTGTAAATATGTATGTGTGTGTGTGTGTGTGTGTGTGTGTGTGTGTGTGTGTGTGTGTATCAGAACAATTAATCAGTGGAACAACCTGCCTCCAGAAGCAGTAAATGCTCCAACACTGGAAGTTTTTAAGAAAAGACTGGACAGCCATTTGTCTGAAATGGTGTAGGGTTTCCTGCCTGAGCAGGGGGTTGGACTAGATGATCTCCAAGGTCCCTTCCAACTTTACTATTATATATATATAACATATATATATATATATATATATGTTATATATATAACATCGTATCGTGTTAAAAATTAATTACCACAGCTATCTGCCCTTAAATTTCAATTGCATCCAACTTAAAGATGTGTTGATTCCAACTATTGGGTGGAGGGAGACTTTAACAGGGAGAGGTCCATGTAAAAAAGATAAGTTGGATTCCAGTAACATTCCGGCTTATCTTAAGACTCAGGAAAGAAAATGATTCATTCATGTTCATTGATGTGTCCACGCCAACCATTGTCAATTTGATGTCTCATAATAGATGGGCTAACAGTTCAAAATATGTACAGATAGTTAAGATCAGTGTCAAATAACAGCATCATTTATATAAGAGTAGATGGCAGTGATGCAACAAAACCTTCCACCTTCTTCTACTCGTTTTCATGAAAACTCATAAATTATTTTAGGAAATAAACTGTCTTTTTCCATACACTTGAGCTGGCTTCATATAAAACACTAGGTTAAAACACGGTTACCTGGATGTTGGCTCAGTGTGTGTTTTGTAGTCTAATGTAGTTCAGAAAATCATGACTTCACTTTACCATGAATTACTGTAGCATGTCGTGCAAACAAATCTTGTGTGATGGATGTTCAAACTAGGTCTGAAACTAGTAGTCTGAAGAACAAGAGAGATATGTATGGTACTTTGTGAGTTATATCTTCTTAATAACTGTGAATCCCAAAATTCCTAATGCTCAGCAAGAAGAAAGATCTTAGCCAAAAGGCCAACAAGTAATAGAAGGAAAGATTAAGCCACATAATGTGTGTTTGCATTTAATTCTCTCTGTCCTGTTCCTCCCTCCCCCCACTTTGTGTGATAGTCAAAAATACCTTAGTTCACCTTACAAAAGGTTTTATTTCTTTTTTCCTCTTTTTCCTTATTCCTTCCTTCAGTAAGGGTACCAAACTGAACTAAACAACCACTAAATGGCAGCAGAGAGAGACAGAAAGAAGATGCAAAATGCTTGCTGCCATCTAGTGGTCATCTGGATGTTTGCAATCCAAATCAGAAACCCCTATTTTCAGAGTGCGAGAGAAAGAGAAAGAGAGAGAGAGAGAGAAAGATATTAAGAAAAAAATTACACTTATGTGGAGGTGTTCCTTCCCCTGTAGCTGTTTTATCTCTACATCAGTGGTTCTCAACCTTTCTAATGCCGTGACCCCATAATACAGTTCCCCATGTTGTGGTGACCCCCAAGTGGGTGTGGCCACCAATAAGAGGGAGTAGGACAGCTAGGAAAAAAGGAAAAAAATGGCAGACAGCGTGGTTTGGCGACCCCCGTGAAATGGTCATTCGACCCCAAATGGGGTCCCGACCCACAGGTTGAGAACCACTGCTCTACATGAAGACTCATTACAAATATATTTATGCAGCACAAAGAGAAAAGGAAATTCTGCTGATGAATAAACCTGTACTGTGTACATCTCTACCAAATGCACAGAATGGGCTCTGAGGATGTTTCCCGGTTCTTTAGATTATCTTTTTTTATGAACTGATTCATCAAACTTCCATTGCCACTTGTCTCTAAAATGTTTCTCTTTCTCTCTCCTTTTCTAATATCGTACATACACAAGAGACATATATATGATATATCTGTATAATACTATATAACAGTAGCTTCACAGAAGGCATTTGCTCTTAACTCAGTCACATCCTGGTAGGGGACAGGATCATTTTGCAGCAGTGACCCTCAACTTTTTAGGTCTGTTCTTAATTTTGTTGCATTCTAGTCCTCCGGCAAAGTAGTTAGTACATTTCTGTGACCTCCTGAAGTTTCCTTCCAAAGTTACAATGTTTTTGTGGGGGCAGGGAAACTAATTTTTGACAAATTATAGGATGCCTATCTTTTCTTTCTTTTTTCCTTGCTTCCTTTTTGCTAAAAACAAACAATTGTTTTCAATAATGAAAACACTGTTTCCTCCTCCCCCACACATAAAAAATTGAGATTGTTAACAGGTATTATCTGTAATGGTAAAGGCAAGGGAAAGAAGAACATCAAAAAGTATCAGAGATAAGTACTGAACGTTGTTTATACCATCCTGACCATCAAGAACAGGGGTCTCTCAAACTTGGCAGCTTTAAGACTTGTGAACTTGTGGTCTCAATTCATTCACTAAAATCAAATGAATAATTGAAGTTCGTATCACTCATACTAGAATTCAGTAGAGTCCACAGAGGACATAATTAAAGTCCCACTCCTTCGCAGGTGTGCAATGTCAACATTTTACATAAGGGGCAGGGCTTTGATCACAGAGTTGAAACCACCATCTTGAGTGTCCACTCCCCTTGTCTCCCAGATGCCTCTGCTAGAGCTGTGGAAGACTTTGATTAGATTATAGGTCAGTGATGGCGAACCTTTTAGAGACCGAGTGCCCAAAAACTGGTCCCGCGCCTGCTCCACCCCCTGTCCCACGCCCGCTCTGCCACCCATCCCACCCTGCCTGCCCACAGGACCACTCACTGCCTCCAGGGCCCACCGCAGATTGCCCAGGCAGCCCAGCAGCATTATGGCAGCCACACCCTCTGCCCGCGCCCTGCAGCATCAACTTCATGATGGAGTGTGAGGACAGAGTCTTGTCTACGCTGCCTGGTTGCCTTGTCCTTGGCTGCGCTGCTCCATGTGGACCACGCTTGAGGGTGACTCTCCTTCCGGGGGGCTGCTGGAGAAGAAGGGGTCACAGGGGGAGGCAAGGCTGGGGCAATGGCACATGTGTCCACAGAGAGGGCTCCGAGTGCCGCCTCTGGCACCCGTGCCATAGGTTCGCTACCACTGTTATAGCGAACTATTGACTTACAATAGTTCATTTAGTGACCCTTAAAAGTTACAGCGGCACTGAAAAGAAGTGACTTATGACTGCTTTTCATAATTAACACCTGTTGCAGCATCCCCAGGGTCATATGATCAAAATTTGGATGCTTGGCAACGGGTTCATTGTAGTGACCCCCCTGGAGTCATGTAATCAGCTTTTGCAATGCAAAGTTAATGGGGAATCCAGATTCACTTAACAACCGTGTTACTAACTTAATTACAGTGATTCACTTAACAACTGTGGCAAAAAGAAGTCGTAAAATGGGGCAACGCTCACTCAACAAATGTTTCGCTTAGCAACATACATTTGGAGCTCAGTTGTAACTCGAAGGCTACCTGTATCCTACTGAAACAATTGGATTTGGTGATGCAAAGAGTCTCATTGTGCTTCCTGGATAGGATTATTTTCCTGCTGGTTTTACAGATTATATGCAATATTAAACTATGATTTATGGGGAACATTGCGAGGGATTGTGTGGTATGATGGACTCTTAGAAACCATTGTGAGTAACCAGCCAATGAGTTTTATCACCTCCTTACATATTCTTTCTGTCAGAGCTCTCTGGGAGCTCACAGTAATTAAGCCTTCATTCATTTTCTTCTTTGCTATGGCCAGGCCTGAACCTTAATTTTTTTTCTCTTTCTTGTACCTATTGAAGGTTTTATGTCTGTTCTGATCCTGCCACACCACCAGGTATTCAACTCAGCCCTTATATTTTGGGTATGGGCTTAAGCCAACATATATAGGTCAAACCAATATACAGTGCATTCAGAAAGTATCCAAGTATCCAGACTCCCATTTTGTTATGCTGCAGCCTGATTCCACAGTTGTTGAAATTCATTTTTTTCTCATTAATTTACACTCAGTACCCCGTAATGACAAAGCGAAAACAGAATTTTAAAAATATCTGTAAATGTATTAAAAAGAAAAAAAACCTGAAATATCACATTGGCATAAATATATTTAGACCTTTCACTCAGTGCTTTGTTGAATCATCTTCGGCAGCCTTGAGTCTTACTACAGGTTGACTCCAATCCAAGTATAGAAACATGTCAGCAAGGATCAAGAGAAATGGGAGGCATCTGAACTAAATTTCAAGTGTTGTTGCGAAGGGTCTGAATATTTATGCCAACAGATTATTTCAGGGTTGTTCTTTTTAAAATAAATTTACAGCCTCTTCTAAAATTCTGTTTTCACTCTGTCATTATGGGGAACTGATTGTAGTTTAATGAGAAAAAAAAATGAATTTCAACAACCGCAGAATCAGGCTGCAGCATAACAAAATTGACAAAAGTGAAGGGGGTCTGAATACTTTCTGAATGCACTGTCGTTTCTGAAGTCCAACTTTATATTAAAGCTATGTTACGTTTGTCAAATCAGTGAATGGTTGTTAAACTAGCACGTTCAGGATCTGGCTCAAATAAGAATATGAGTTAGCCCAGGGGTAGGCAACCTTGGCTCTTTTATGACTTGTGGACTTCAATTCCCAGAATTCCTGAGCCAGCATGGCTAGCTCAAGAATTCTGGGAGTTGAAGTCCACGAGTCATAAAAGAGCCAGATTGCCTAGCCCTGGGTTAGCCAGATTATGAAAACCACATTCTCCGTCTCAGGACTTTTCTTTGGGGCACTCTAAATTTCTCTAACAATAGCTGATGATGTTATCTGTTCAGTCAAGTCCGACTCTTGGCGATTCTATGGGCTCATGACCACTGCAAGGAAGTGTAATGTCAGAATAGCAACTGATGGTGAAGAGATAGAATTCACTTTCCTAGGATCGCAGACAGCTCAAAGCGGTGAATGCAGCACAGAAATAAAACATTGGGTTGCAGTGGGTGCCAATAGTATATTTAAGCAAGCCACAGACCTGAGGCAAGCAAGCCCTGCCAGTATTAGGGGGGGACCGGGTTCCTTCCCAGGGTGAGCCAAGAATGTCAGCCTGCCATGCCAATATTTCTGGCACTGCAAACTGAAACAGTGAAACAGCAAAGTGCCCCATGAACCAAGACAATAAATAATAATTCTTCAGTATCATAAAAGAAGTGGAAAAGTAACAGTACAGTTGTCGAAATTTTTATTTTTAATTTGGAGAAAAATATTTTCTGCTTTGATGCAGTGTGACCCAGGAAGGGCATCTTGGAGGTTGACAGTCGTCTCTTCATCCATTATTTATTTATTTTATTCGTATCTGCCTTTATTATTTTTGCAAATAATTCAAGGCAATGAACATATCCAACATACCTTCCTCTTCTTATTGTCTTCACAACAACTCCTTGTGAGGTGGATTGGGGTGTGAGAGAGAGGGATTGGCCCAAAGTCATGCAGCTGGATTTCTTGGCTAGAGTGGACTAAAATTCACGGTCTTCCAGTTTCTAGTCTGGTGTCTTAACCATTAGATTAGACCAATCCATGCTATATCTGCTTTAAAAGAGGTACAAAGGAAATAGTTCTCAAATTTCTTACTTGAAGAACCTAGCTAAGATTTGGCAAGGTTATCCCATTGCTTGATATTTTCACCCCACTGAACATGAGCCAGCTGCAAACATTAAAGCAGCTAACCAGTTTTCTTAAAGAGAAATCTTGAAATGACTCAAATTGAATCAAGTTCTTATTAAATGTCAAATAATGTACACAAGGCTTCTTGATGACACAAACCCCATTGAAAAGAACTTCCACAAAAAGCAGTCATTTTGTGTGGCACAGACATGTTGCATACAGCCTGCAGGTTCTAGGTCAGAGGTCCCCAACCTTTTAAAGGGGCACCAGGGACCAGTTACGTGGAGAGAGGTTTTTCCGCGGACCAGAGGGGGCATGATTTTGTGTGTTGCCTGCATCCTGTGGATGGGCTTTTCCTTGTTTGTGTGGACCGGTTGCTGGCATGCCTCAGCCCGGTACTGGTCCATGGACCGGGGGTTGGGAACCCCTGTTCTATGTGATGTTCCCGGTATCCTTGTGCTACACCATAATTAACAAACTTAGAGTTGTTGGTTTACATAGCACACTATGCTGAAGCAGAGTACTGATTTATTACACTCTTTGAACAAGTAGAATTGGCAGAGTACACTCTTCAACACATAAAGGCAGATATTAAGAATAGATTCTCCAGCTGATAAGGATTCAGGAGTTGGTTTTGCTCATAAAGTTGCAAGTTCACCCAATATCAGTGACCTCTTTGCCAGTTCATAGTAAAGTCCTTAGAAAGGAATTAAGAAAAGGTTTTGTCCACATGCTTTGGCAGTAAATTGGTTTTAATGGAGAATACTCTAGTTGCTGAAATTGCCTATACCACTGTCTTTTTGCTTTGATAAATCTTGTTAAGAAGACTCTGGATAATATGAGCTTGGAAAAAGGATTACTTTCAGTCTGAATCAGGTACTCAAGAACCTGACCTACTTTATCCTCCAAATCCAAATCTTCTCTTTTTTGTGGATCCCACAAAATGTTTTGAATCCTTGACACAAGAATAAAATAAAATGAATGATCTGAAGTTTTTCAACACTGGAGGTTCTACTTCTCCTTTTAATCAGGCCCAATGCATTTGGCACTGGATAGCAAGCTGAGGGATCCGATAAAAAAATAAAATACAGCATAGTATTTTATTGCAAGTCAGAGAAGACTTATACTTATTGCTAAAGAATTAAACTGAGGACTTCCCAGCCCGTTAGCACTTTGGTTGCGAAGGTATGGTAGATATAATTTCCAAACACATTCTGCTTAATACTTTTTCTAATACATTTCACCTTACTTTGATTTTTTAATTGTATTACAACAGTGGAATTTGTTACCAATTTTAAATTCTGATTCTCTTGGGTTGCTGCATGTCTTTCTCCCACTGAAAATAGCTTTTGCACTTATCTTTTAAATCATTTTTTCCTCAATTCATATCCCTTGTCTGTTGAATTGGCATTATATTCCTCCATTTAACATTGATAGCTTTCTTCTCTTTTCAAATATCTTTTTCTGCTTTAATTTCTTGTTAACATTTTTCTTAGCATTTCTCCTTTTAAAAATTAAACATTACACATCTGGTATGTCTAATAATGTAGGAACTCAATGCATACTATGATCCTCCTCATTACCAATATTTTTAAAAATGGGGCAAAATTAGAATTTTTAATGATAGGCAGGGACAGCTGTCCCAATGGGAGGAATAAACTGGAATTCAATTTTACTTCAAGGGTTATTTTTGAGCCTCTAAAGATCCTTGAAAAAACCATCCTATCCTATGCATTAGGGGAAAACAGAACAGGATCTGGCTGTAAGAAGGCATTTGGTCCATTTTAACAGAATTGGGGGTGCATCTTCAACAAGATTGTGCAGAACAAACTGGTGGAGGCTTGCCAATTAAGTACATAGTAGGAAATCACAGTTAATTACTAAGTAAAACATAGACTAAACAATAGCAAGTGATGTAGTCGGAAGAAAATCTGCGAAGGACAACAGTGCACTTAAGCATTGTGCAATGACGTTGTACCAGACTTGAGGGGGAAAAGAATCAGTATCAGTGCCAGATAGATTTGACAGATCCAAATTGGAAAACCCAAGGATGTAAGAGTCTGCATTGGCTATGAGAATATGCCAATTGCAGTTTATAGTATTATTGAAGTATTCAGAAGTGTAGTCAACATACTTAACATGTTGCCAAGAGCAGGACAGCCTGTTAGTAAAAGTGTGCAGTCTCCTAAAACTGCTTTAAGTAACAAGGAATGCAGGAAAAAAATTAGTTTGAGAAATCCCAAAGATGCTTTTTTTCATGAGGCAACTGGATGTCTTTGGGACAACTATGACCTGGATGACTAAGAATCTCCATAGACATTTAATTTGAGAAATGGTGAGAAATGGTGAGATTGCTTAGCGACAGCCATAAACCCTGGCATGGAAGTGGATTTTGAGAAGAAAATTGGTACGTATGGGATAGTCTGGTGTAGCCTGGGCATTAGCTACTGAAGAAAATACTTACATACATCACTTTTAATAAGCTAAGGTTATACTGTGTATGTGCCTCTCAAAATAAAGGCTAAATGTAAGTTCCTACGTGGGTATAAGTTATGATTTAGGCTATATGCTTGTTCCCAAAACAGAAATAAAACATTTGTGACAATAAGCAAGTTATCTGGGAGTTGTAAGTCCAGAGTCACCAAAACCAGGAAAGCAACACATTTTAGTTCCCCGAGTCAAGCCAGAATGAAATGAAAGGATATCCACAAACAGTCCAAAAAGACTGAAAGGAAATAAAGTTCAAGAGCTTGTGCTTCTGAATGGCCTAAGGGACCAGCTATTTGTAACACCGAATTAATTCAAGATACATGTTTGTAGTGTGAATCTTGAGGCGTGACTCTGTGCTGACATAGCTGGTAGTGATTACAGGTAGTTCTCGGCTCACAACAGTTCATTTAGTGACTGTTCAAAGTTATAACGTGACTGATAAAAAGTGACTTATGACTGCTTTTTCATACTTACAACCATTACAGGATCCTATGGTCACATGACCAAAATTCAGCCGTTTGGCAACTGACTCCTATTTATGACCGCTGCAGAGTCCCAGGATTATGCGGTTACCTTCTATGACCTTCTGACAAGCAAAGTCAATGGGAAAACCAGAGTCACTAACCTAACAACTGCAATGATTCACTTAACAACCGTGGCAAGAAAGGTCGTAAAAGGGGGCAAAATTCACTTAACAAATGTTTCACTTAGCAACATAAATTTTGGGCTCAATTGCCATCATAGGTTGAGGACTACCTTGTATAAGATTGTAGAAAACTATGTTATCCTGCAAAACTGTTGTTTCAAACGGGTAATTACACCTCATGGTTACCTATTCAACAAAAATTGTCTGGCTTTAGGCTCTCTCTCTAGAAGCTTGGTAAATGTATTCTTAACATTGCAGTTTTGAGATATACTGTTTATCTTCCAGAAGTTGTGAAGCTGCAGTTCTTTCTGGACTTCATCCTATAATTCCTCGTATTTTGAAGATAGACGTTGTAGGAGAAGAGTCATGTTCATTCATGGATAGCTCAAACTCCGAAGAAATCTAGTAGAACCTTTTCAACTAGCTAACTTTAAAAAGGGAAAGGCTTTTTTTGTGAGTACAATTTTCTTCATGTCTGGGAACCCTTCGGGGCATGTCTGCCAGTAGGATCCTTGTACTTTGAACTAGGCAAACAGGCAGTTTCAGCTTTTGTTCCAAGCCATGCCTACTGAAATCCCCTTTTTTATCTTATCAAATATAACACAGTTGGTGTCTCTTGTAATTCTCATTTACTGACTCCAGATGCCCAGGAGGCCTGTCTATTACCCTTCCCAAAGATGGATAATTTGCATACAAATAGATATCTTTGCATCTTGCAAATCTTTTGATTGATGGATCTCTTGCTCTGTAGTTGCTTCTGAGTTCTTTGAGAATACTAAATGTAAACCGGCTCTAATACCTAAGCCAAATAAATTAAGGCATGAAGTTAGAAGAAAAACAAAGATAAATTTGGCTTTATCTGCCCCAACTCTCTAAACCACTGTATAGGTAATCCTTGACTTACAAGCTTTCATTAAGTGGCCATGTAAAGTTACAAGAGCATTGAAAAAAATGATTTAGGACCATTTTTCACACTTATGACAGCTGAAGTATCCTTATGGTTACATGATCAAAATTTGGACGCTTGGCAACTGGCAGGTATTTATGATGGTCACAGTGTTCTGGGGTCATATGATCATCTTTTGCAACCTTCCAACTCCGTCATTCTATTCTATTCTATTCTATTCTATTCTATTCTATTCTATTCTATTCTATTCTATTCTATTCTATTCTTCTCAGTATCCTTGCTGGATAACGGGAACTGCATTCTGTCAAGATTTCCTCTTTGACCCTAAGTCTACAAGAAATAAATCAATGGGATGCTAACCTTTTTCTGCCCCCTACAAAAATGAATCCCACAATGGCTAATGGCTGCTTCTTTGTGTAGTTTTCCTGATTTGAGGTCCGATGTGGCTAAACTGTACAGGTAACAGAGGAAGAAATAACTAGAGAGAAGCAATTCAGGCTTAAAACCCTGGATGCTACCATCCATTGCCATGAATAACAATGGCATAGAAAAATAGAAAAGTAGACTAGATTATTTCACATATAAACGAAGGGAATTTTTCTGTTTGGGGAAAAGGAACACAAAGTGTATTTTGCTGGGAGTTACCCAAACCATTCATCCCCAAATAAAACATTGCAACTGCCTGCTTGTAATTCTCCTGGAATTCCTGAATATTTTCAATGACATTCACATTGTCCTTTTGTTGCTTACTATTCTGTATTTTCTACAGAAATAAGGAGAGACTGTCTAGGGCATTCCCTGACATCTGCCCCATGGATACACATACTGGCCTGGGAATTTAGTGCTTCATAAACAAAAGGAAATGGCAGTGAAAAGCCACATTTCATTAATTAATCAATTCTGAATTAGCAAACATTACTGTTGGATAAGTAACGAGCGCCCTACTCCTTTGAGGGCTGGGGAAAAACGCTAGGGCAAAGAACTTGAGTGGCTGGAGAAAGCTCTGGGGCAGAAAACTGTTGAGGTCCTGTCAGCAAAGAGGAGTCAATTTTTAGAAGTGTTTTAGAGTAATTATGAATAAAGGACTCTTTATTAGAAACCTCTAACCTCACCTAAGAAAGATTTATTTGCAGATTGTTAAAGAGATGTGCACGACTTCAGTTTTATTAGGGTAAATGGTTTCTTCTGGTCAACCATCAGACAGTTAGGCGACACCATTTTGGATATGCAAGTATTTTTTTTTAAAAAAAAGAATTGTTCGTTTTTTGTCTTACGCAAACATCATATATATTCAGGGGTTGTTCACTTGGGCAACTGAAGCATCAGTACTAGGTTTGTTTTGTTTTTTAATCTTTTTTTTTTCAATCACTAAAGTAAATTTCCTCCTAGCTCTTATTAGACTTGGGTTGCTTATAATGAATCAACGACTTCCATATGACAATATATTTTTGTGAGAAAACTTTGTGTATAGGTAATTCTTGACTTAGTACCACAATTGAGCCGAAATTTCTGTTGCTAATCAAGACAGTTGTTAAGTGAGTTTTGCCCAATTTGATGACCTTTCTTGCCACAGTTGTTAAGTTAGTAACATGGTTGTTAAATGAATCTGGCTTTCCCATGGACTTAGCTTGTCCAAAGGCCGCAAAAGGTGATCACATGACCCCAGGGGACACAGCAACCATCATAAATATGAGTCAGTTGTCAAGCCGCTGAATTTTGATCATGTGACCATGGGGATGCTGCAACAGTCATAAGTGTGAGAATGGTTCTGAGTCATTTTTTTCAGTCCTGTTGTGACTTCGCACGGTCACTAAACAAACTGTCATAAGTCAAGGACTATCGGTATCCCAATCTATGCTGCAACATTAACTGAGCTAGTTACGCATTTTGCTCCAACAGATTCCTTATGCCCCTTGTTAATAATTTCAATTTTAAATGGAAGAAGGAACAGGAAGTAAATGGAAGAAGGAACAGGAGGGAAGGTTACCCCAGAATTGATCCTGAAAAATAGGATTTGACCCCTAGACTGAAGATATCAGGCTCTTTGGGGAATAGCGATCACCTTATGATTATTTAAGATGCCAGGGAAGGAAAAGTGGAGAATTAACGGTCATGTACCTGGCATTTCATGAAAGAAATTTTAGAGACTCCAAAGGAAAAATGTCAGCCCTACAAGGTAGACCAAATCAGGAAACTGACTCTACGGGAAGATTAAAAGTATACTTTATTGAGAAATTGTAACAGAATCTCCGACTGTTTTCCCTTCCTTCCCATTTATACCAATGAAAGTCGGGATGGCCAGACTGAATTTCTTTCTAACATTTTCTAATAGTTTGAAGTAGGACTACAACTCAGGATCCTCCCAGTTTCTAACCTGGTGCCTAACCACTACATCTAACTGGCTCTTTATTCAAATATATGGGCAAATATTTTAAATACTAAGACCAAGCCAGAAGAGGGAGGTGGAGAGTTCCACCTCACCAAAAATCAAAGCAGAATATGGACCTGCCTGCACATGCACAAACTTCTGTGCCTGTTCTAATCTAAAGATCTTCTGGGTGGTTTCTCCAAGGTCACCCTCCTTGCTCCCTACAAAAGATCTACAGCATAGCTGGCTCAGGAATTCTGGGAGTTGAAGTCCACGAGTCGTAAAAGAGCCAAGGTTGACTACCCCTGATCTACAGCATAGATATAGAAATCATCAAGGATAGAGGACACCAAGAGCAAAGGTACAGACAATCCCACTAAACAAAAAATAAAGTAAACTTTTTTAAGGATTAGTGTGTTTGCTGACAAGCAAAGCAACAACAAAAAGACAGATAGGTACTAAAAGAGCCTGCTGATGAATATGGAGTAGTGTAAATTGCAATTCAAACTTGGAATGGAATCAGGAAAACTAAATGAAATGAGGCTGTGAAAAATGCAAAATATAAAAGTAAAGTATATGGTTTCGTGTGTGTGTGTGTGTGTGTGTGTGTGTGTGTGCAAAATAAAAATCAGATTGTTAATATGTTGCACAGGAAAAGTGAGAAAATAACAGCAGGAAATAAGAAGAAGGGAGGAATTGGTTTGTATCTGTCCTCTCTCAGAAGAAGCAGTGATTTTTCTAATGAAGAAGAAAAGGAGAAGAACACTGCTTGGAAAAGAAGAAGGATGTTGCTCAGGGTTAATAAATACATCATATTTTTTTTAACCTTGAAGAAATTACAGGGGCAGTATTACACCCTATATACTATTGCAGGACCTGGATAAAGGGATCTCAGAACCACTAATAATAATATTTGAAACTCCTAGGGATGTCAATAGTCCCAAGAGGGGAAAAAAGAAGGACTTCTAGGATCTTCTCCTTTCCTTTTTCAACATGCCTGCCAGCCCCAAAAATGAATTCTATAATTAGTAGAAGTCAGTATGAGTTTATACAGAACAAGTTGTGTCTTTTATGACAGTTTGGTGTATACAAAAAGAATGTTGTAGGATGTAATGTATCTTGAAATCAGTAAAACATTCATCATAGTTTCTCACTATACCTTTTTGGATAGGACGGATGAATGTGACCAAGACCATAGGGCATAATTTGTTGGATTTCTCATAGGGGAACAATTCTACTCAAAGGATGCTCAGAAATGGTCTTCATTATCCAGGAGGCAAATATAACCTAAATGTGGTCCACCAAGTTGCATATCATGGTTTCCTTTATTCCAAATAAGCCTAAGAAGTATATTTCTATTTGTTATTATCTTAATATTTCTCTATAGATACATATTTACCATTTTTCTTTCTTTTTGTAGGCAAACTATTTACACAAATAGTTTACAACTCACTTCCATTTTTATCAATGATATGGATGAAGACAGACTAGAGACATTAAGGCACAAGAATAATATACATTATATATATATAAAAGAGCCGAGGTGGCGCAGCAGTTAGAGTGCAGTACTGCAGGCCACTTTAGCTGACTGTGTTCAGCAGGTCAGCGGTTCAAATCTCACCGGCTCAAGGTTGACTCAGCCTTCCATCCTTCCGGGGTAGGTAAAATGAGGACCCAGATTGTTGGGGGCAATGTAAATATATATATACATTGCTTACTGGTGTACACCTCTTAGAGAGTGCTTGCACTTAAAGCGGTATATAAGTCTCATAAATATATATATATATATGCTGGAAAATTTGCATAAAAATACGACTCCTGGGCATGTCTATGGTACAAATAAAATACGAACACCAGGAGAGTATAAAGAAACATCCGGAAGAACCATAGAAGGAAGCGTAAGGAGAGTAATAAAGAAACATCTGGAACACTAATTAACCGGCCGGGACCGGTGACGCGGTCCATGAGCTGGGTGCAGATGCCGGCAAAACCCATTTAAGTCATCATTGTTTACTGGCTCCTTAGCCCTGATGATGTTTGGAGTTTCCAAACAAAAGCTTGGCAGCTTTTAGTAAAGTATATTTTTATATTTATACTCTCCTGGTGTTCGTCTTTTATTTGTACCATATATATATATATATATATATATATATATATATATATATATATATATATATATATATTTAAGAAAATTAAAAACGTGAACCCGGGGAGTATTCATGGTGAGAAATAAAATGATCACCAGGGTAATAAAAACTATAAAATTTATTAAAAAGCGCCTAGCTTTCGCCGTCACCTGCCGGCATCCTCAGGGCTAGTGCGCCAGGGAGTGAGAGAGTCACTTTTATAGGTGCAACAAGGTCTGCGCACGACTCCTCGACCTCGTCATCGGGCCTGAATAGAGTGACTGCGCACGGCTCGTCTGTTCTTTTCTATTCATTTCAACTGCACATTCATCCTCCTCCATCCTTCTTTCCCTCAATCTTAAGGTGGATGGGCAAATGTCTCTGTAATTGCAATAGTCTCTATGTTTTAACTCTTCTCCGCCGGGGGCAGGTGGCAATACACATTTCATGTTTATTTTGCGATCCTCCTTCGTCCCATTGTTCTTCCTATGGCAAGTTTTTCTTTTGGTTTTGATGTTTTTACTTCTTATGTGGATGTCGTCTGGGTGGTCCTGTGGGTCCTTTCGGGGTAGTTGTAATCCACTGATGGTCTGGGACTGGAGGGGAAGCCGTTCGGTCACAGGGGGGGGCGGCGATTCCTCAATCACCCCTGCATCCGGCCGCTTTACGCGCGCCGCACCATAATCAGGCAGTCCGGGGGGGGGCAGCGACGGAACCATGTCCTCGCTCTTCCCCCTGGGGCAAGCACCATCCAGATGATCCCACAGACCCCTCCCAGGTGGTGCAGCTCGTCGATGGTCCGGAACTAGAGGATGAACCGCTCGGTCGTGGGTGGAGGGGGGCGGCGGCTCCCCGGTCGTCACTACGCCCAGCCGTCCTGCGCGTCCCCTACTGCGGGTAATCGGTCCGGGGGGGAGGGTAATGATGGAATCACGATCTATTTGATCCTCACAGCGTCCCTCCTCAGCTTGTCTCCTCCCTCTTGCGTCGTTGGTGGCTGTACAGATCCTCCGGAGTTCTCTGGGATGCGCAAGCAGGGGGGATGACAGTTCGATCTCCTGAGTTCTTTCTCCTTCTCCAATGCCATTCAAGGGTCCGCCTCCGATCGTGCTCTGCGATTCCCTCTCTCCCAAACTGGTCATCCTGGTCTGACAGGGGGATCTCTCCTTTCCTTCCGAAATAGCCAACGCATTTTCTTCTATGTGCGGATGGATTGCCGTATCCAAGGGTCTCTCCCCCCCTCCAACCGCAATATCTTCCTTTATACTGGTCACAACACCTCGGGTATCTGTGGTATCTGGGTTCTGAGTTTTGATTCTCACAGTCCCTTTAATCCTTCGGAGTTGTGGTGGTGTTACCGACATGGTAGAGGTGTTTTCCGATTGTGTTTCCTCATTCGGATTACTTTGGATCCATTGGGGAGTTGATTCCTCCTCCTTAGTGCCATTAAAGTTGTTATTGGGACGTCGGGGGTGCTGTCCTTGATTATTTGTGCTCCACAACCTTAAAGCCATATATGCCGGGCACAGGTCCACATGCCGATTAATAGAATTGTCATCAGAGAGCCATGCCTCCTTAAGTAGGCGGCCCCCCTTGGTGTTGTCACTAGTCAGTATGCTAACCTCACTGAAATTGAATTTATGGTCTAATTCCGCCATGTGTGCCCATATCTGGGAGTGTTGGTCTCCCCTTTTCACTGCTAACCTATGCTCATGGACCCTGGTTTTAATCCGTTTAGCTGTCTCCCCAACATAGTTGGATTGGCAGTCCATGCAGTTGATCCTGTAGACGGCTGCCGATCTTTCAATGTTGGGGAGTGGGTCCTTGGGGCGCATTATAGCTGCCCGCAGCGTTTGGTTAGGTCTATGGGCCACTTGTATCTTGTGCGGTGCCAAAATCCTTGCAGTGGCCTCTGAGACATTGTGAATGTAGGGGAGAGTAACGCGTGTGGTTGCCTGAGGTGTAAGTCTTTGGGGTGTGGGGTCACTCCGGGGTCCAGATGGTTTATTGAACCGATTAATGAACTTGGCCGGGTACCCATTATGTTTGCACACCTGGAAGAGATAATTTCTCTCCTCTCTCTTAGCTCTGGCAGTGCTGCAATGCGACTCCACTCGCTTAAATAGGGTCCTGACACAGCTGACTTTATGGGCCATGGGGTGATTACTCTCGAAGTGTAAATCCTGTCTGTACATGTGGGTTTTCGGTATACCTTAGTAGTCAGACATCCGTCCACCTGGCGCTGCACTAACACATCTAAAAACGCTAAACTGCCCTGGTGTTCCTCTTCCATGGTGAACTGGATGTCTGGGTATACCGAATTCAGGACGTTCATGAAGTCAGTCTTGTGCCGCTCCTTGATGACCACAAACGTGTCGTCCACATAGCGGGCCCAAAATTTTGGTTGATATTGGGCCAACGCTATGTGTTCCAATCGCTGGAGCACCACCTCCGCAATCACACTGGAGATCGGCGACCCCATAGGAGTTCCCTTAATCTGTTCGTATATCGTGCCCTGGAAAATGAAATAAGTGTTAAGACAGACTCCCATTAATTTTATGAGGTCTTCCGTCCGAAGGGAGTCTTGGTGTAATCCTTGGTCTCCCTGATTCAGTCGGTCCCTTAAGACCGCAATGGCAAGTTCCTGCGGGATGGAAGTAAATAGGGAGACTACATCGAAGGAGACCATGACTTCATCTTTTTCCACCTTCAGGGCCCTAATTTTGCCAAGGAACTCCTCTGCCGACCTCACAGTAGTGTTGCTGTTATCCGTCAAGTGGCTGATGCGTGTGCTCAGCCACTTAGCTAGTTCATAAGTGGGTGTGCCTCTGAACGCGACAACGGGGCGTAGGGGGACGTCAGGTTTATGCACCTTTGGTAAGCCATAGAATCTGGCAAGCGCTGAATCGCCAGGGCGTACCTTCCTCAATACGTCCTCCCCCATTCTCCCATTGCGTTTTAGGGCATCAAGGAGTTTATTGTTATAATTCTTTAGCGTAGTGGAGGGATCTCTATTGATTATTCTATAGGCAGCACTGTCTTGAAGTAGGTCCAAAGCTTTACTTACATACACCTCTTTATCTAAGACAACCGTTGCTCTCCCCTTATCAGCTGGAAGGATGACAATAGTGTCATCCTTTCTAAGCTGGCTCAGGGCTACTTTTTCCCTTACTGACAGTGTTTGGTAGCGTTTATGGCTCATAATAAGGCTTGTGACCTGTTGCCTGACTAAGTTCTTAGTCTCCTCTCCCGCTCCCATATGGACCCCACACCCCAAAGACTTACACCTCAGGCAACCACACGCGTTACTCTCCCCTACATTCACAATGTCTCAGAGGCCACTGCAAGGATTTTGGCACCGCACAAGATACAAGTGGCCCATAGACCTAACCAAACGCTGCGGGCAGCTATAATGCGCCCCAAGGACCCACTCCCCAACATTGAAAGATCGGCAGCCGTCTACAGGATCAACTGCATGGACTGCCAATCCAACTATGTTGGGGAGACAGCTAAACGGATTAAAACCAGGGTTCATGAGCATAGGTTAGCAGTGAAAAGGGGAGACCAACACTCCCAGATATGGGCACACATGGCGGAATTAGACCATAAATTCAATTTCAGTGAGGTTAGCATACTGACTAGTGACAACACCAAGGGGGGCTGCCTACTTAAGGAGGCATGGCTCTCTGATGACAATTCTATTAATCGGCATGTGGACCTGTGCCCGGCATATGTGGCTTTAAGGTTGTGGAGCACAAATAATCAAGGACAGCACCCCCGACATCCCAATAACAACTTTAATGGCACTAAGGAGGAGGAATCAACTCCCCAATGGATCCAAAGTAATCCGAATGAGGAAACACAATCGGAAAACACCTCTACCATGTCGGTAACACCACCACAACTCCGAAGGATTAAAGGGACTGTGAGAATCAAAACTCAGAACCCAGATACCACAGATACCCGAGGTGTTGTGACCAGTATAAAGGAAGATATTGCGGTTGGAGGGGGGGAGAGACCCTTGGATATGGCAATCCATCCGCACATAGAAGAAAATGCGTTGGCTATTTCGGAAGGAAAGGAGAGATCCCCCTGTCAGACCAGGATGACCAGTTTGGGAGGGAGGGAATCGCAGAGCACGATCGGAGGCGGACCCTTGAATGGCATTGGAGAAGGAGAAAGAACTCAGGAGATCGAACTGTCATCCCCCCTGCTTGCGCATCCCAGAGAATTCCAGAGGATCTGTACAGCCACCAACGACGCAAGAGGGAGGAGACAAGCTGAGGAGGGACGCTGTGAGGATCAAATAGATCGTGATTCCATCATTACCCTCCCCCCCGGACCGATTACCCGCAGTAGGGGACGCGCAGGACGGCTGGGCGTAGTGACGATCGGGGAGCCGCCGCCCCCCTCCACCCACGCCCGAGCGGTTCATCTTCTAGTTCCGGACCATCGACGAGCTGCATCCACCTGGGAGGGGTCTGTGGGATCATCTGGACGGTGCTTGCCCCAGGGGGAAGAGCGAGGACATGGTTCCGTCGCTGCCCCCCCCGGACTGCCTGATTATGGTGCGGCGCACATAAAGCGGCCGGATGCAGGGGTGATTGAGGAATCGCCGCCCCCCCCCTCTGTGACCGAACGGCTTCCCCTCCAGTCCCAGACCATCAGTGGATTACAACTACCCCGAAAGGACCCACAGGACCACCCAGACGACATCCACATAAGAAGTAAAAACATCAAAACCAAAAGAAAAACTTGCCATAGGAAGAACAATGGGACGAAGGAGGATCGCAAAATAAACATGAAATGTGTATTGCCACTTGCCCCCGGCGGAGAAGGGTTAAAACATAGAGACTATTGCAATTACAGAGACATTTGCCCATCCACCTTAAGATTGAGGGAAAGAAGGATGGAGGAGGATGAATGTGCAGTTGAAATGAATAGAAAAGAACAGACCAGCCGTGCGCAGTCACTCTATTCAGGCCCGATGACGAGGTCGAGGAGTCGTGCGCAGACCTTGTTGCACCTATAAAAGTGACTCTCTCACTCCCTGGCGCACTAGCCCTGAGGATGCCGGCAGGTGACGGCGAAAGCTAGGCGCTTTTTAATAAATTTTATAGTTTTTATTACCCTGGTGATCATTTTATTTCTCACTATATATATATATATATATATATATATATATATATATATATATATATATATATATCTATTATATTGTTTTCTGAGATTTTCGCGGTATTTGTATGTAGGTCTTTGGTTGTTCGGGTTTTCTCCCACGTAATATATATATATATATATATATATATATATAGGTCTTTGGTTGTTCGGGTTTTCTCCCGCGTAAAATTGGAAGTGTCTTGGCAATGTTTCGACGAAGTCACATTCGTCATCTTCAGGCTGGTGTTTTTAGCTTCTTGCTTTGAGCAGCAAAGCAAGAAGCTAAAAACACCAGCCTGAAGATGACGAATGTGACTTCGTCGAAACGTTGCCAAGACACTTCCAATTTTACGCGGGAGAAAACCCGAACAACCAAAGACCTATATACAAATACCCGCGAAAACCTCAGAAAACAAATATATATATATATATATATATATATATATATATCCTTGATAGCTGGAAAAATGCATATTTGTTCAATAACATATTTGTTCAATAACACATATTTGTTCAATAACATATTTGTTCAATAACACAATCTTCGATCTCCGGGAGAGGTATAAACCAGTTGTTTATTGCTAAAAAGATATTTAAAAACAATAAAAACAACTATTTACAATGTTAAAAGAAACAATTTACCTTTCGCTGGTCCCCTGCCAGCGTCCTCAGAGTGAGGCTCAGGGGGTGGGGAGATTCTTTTTATACACCTTGCTGGTCTAACTGCTTACTCATTGCCCGTGTGATAGGGCCGTCCTTCCTGATTAACTGTAATTGCCTCGGTTGCCCCGCCTTCTCTTTTTTGCACTCCAATTCTACACTTTTCCCCTCTCTCATCCTTGTCAATCTCCTCCCTCCCAGCACCGTTGCTGCCGGTGTGCTCTCTAACCGCTCCCTCCTGCTCATTCCAGGCTGCGCATTCAGACCCAGTGTTCCAAAAGGCTTGCCATCAGCACTCGCTTCATTTCTAGTCCGTTGGTTTGCACGCTCTTCCTGCCTTCTGTCATCCATTCCTGACAGTCTTTTTTTCTCTGATTTCCCTCCACCCCCGGGTGTGCACACGCTCCATCGTGCCTCATCCTTCTGCTCCATCTGCCCACAACTGGTGGGGATGCCTATCGGCTTGCCCTTAGGCTCAGCTCCTCTCGTCCTCGTTAGCCTTATCTCCCCCAATTTCCTTTCACACCTGGCTGTGCGTGTGCACGATCGTGTCCTGTCTCTCTGCCCCGTATGCCTACGGTCACTTGGACTGTCTGCCGGCTCCTCTTTAAGTCCAACCTCCCCTTTTTTATCCCTTTCCCCCTCCGTGTATTTTTAATGTCTGGTATGCCGGGGGCAATTCTATGCATCAATTGATTGAATCCATATTGGAGAGCCAGGCCTCCTTCAGCAGATGTCCTTCTTTGAAGGCATCTTGGGTGATGGCTTCTGCTCCCTTGAAGTCGAATGAGTGCCCATTGTTAACCATATGCGTCCATATTTGGGAATACTGCTCCTGCCTTCTGACGGCCAATCTGTGTTCATGTATTCTGGTTTTTATCCGTTTGGCTGTCTCCCCCGTATAATTACATTGGCAATCCTTGCAATGTACCCTGTATAAGACCAATGACTTTTCTTCCTTTGGTAGCGGTTCCTTGGGATGCATCGCTTTTATCCGAAGTGTTTGGTCGGGTCGGTGAGCCACTTTGATGTTATAAGGTGCTAATATGCACGCTTTTGCCTCTGATATGGTATCGTTGTCCAGGATGTTGTCCCTGGGTTCTTGGTGTTTGCTGTATCTTCAGATGAAGCATATGGACACATATCTAGGATGCCCTAGTTTCCCAGTTGAAACTATGGTTAAGTCTGTCTATGTGTTGTGAAATTAAGGAATTTTTATCATGTCTTCTGATATCTGCAAGTAAATAGCCAACCCAGAGACCATCAAGGATCCTATGGGCAGATAATTGGCTGCTACTAAGCAGAGAGAGGTGCACAAGTGGCCTCATCTCTTTCTTTCTGTATGGGCTTCATGAACACTGAATTCCTTCTTCAAGTATTTCCAATACTTGATATACACTTCTCTGTATCAGTCCACCGTAGCATGATCATTTATGAGCTTTCGGTGAATTTCTAGTGAATTTCTGACATCATGAAAAAGGAAGCTGACTTTAGATTCTGTTGCAAGCTCTTGCAGGGTTCTTGTAAAGCATGGCATTTTGAATGAGGAAGGTAGGAAGACAAGGCAAAATTGTGAATCATGCTATTTTTGTAAGAAAAAATAAATAAAAGGAAGCAAAGACCAAAATGAGCAATCACAGAAACAGCAATGTGTTAATGATAACCACCTTTTTTACTCAGCATGATGCGGGGTTGCTTAATTATACCAAGCCAAAGTTGATATAACTGGAAAATATTACTTTAAATGTTACATGAAACTTTTCAGTGAAAATCACAACATGCTAACATGATATCATATTGTCTTGTCCCAAGGCCTCTAAACCCAATTCCTTTTTTCCTCTCGTTTCCCCCTTTCAGAAAGTCCGTACTTCCAATACTGTTTTTCACATGTAAGCCTTACACAAAAAGTGTAATTTTTCTCATGTGTTTATTACATATTTGCCAAAACTATTTTTAGGGTATTTATTTTGCCTGTGAGTTACCTATGAACTAACCAGAGATTGTTCGTCAACTGAAGCATTTTGAACAGGCCTTGACGCCTGAAGGAATAATTAGGAAGGATAAAAAAGTACCATTCTCAGGGATATGTTGCAATTCTAGAAGTTCTTAAGAGCACATCTATTGCTGGCATTCTAAACTACAAAAGCCCTTAGGTGGGTTGAAACTCAGTCCTTAGAAATAAGCAACTATATCTTCTTCTGAATCTTTCTTTTTCTACTGGAGCCATCCTCATGGGATCCATTGTTTGACATCTAGCACCTTTTCCGCAGTGCTAGAGGGAATTCTCTGGTGCAAGCCTTGTTGGACTAAATGTAAGGATCCACTGGTAACAGAGTGGGTTGAGCATGGGGTTCTGGCTGATTGCCAGATTCTCACACATGCATTCCTGAAGTCCTAAATCATCCATATATCTACACTTAGGCTGTAGTCTTATACAACTCTTAGATTTCAATAAGCCTTAGTCAATGCAGAAAGCTTTATCATAAAATCACTATTCATAGACTCAGAGAGTTGTATGCAGGCTCATCACTTGCTAACAGTGGTGGCTACTCTTCAAATAGGGATAAAGGCTATTAATACCCTATTACTAATTTTCGTACTGGTTTTTTTTTTAATATACACCTCCCAATAAATACTTTGGCACTATGGCAGCCTCTTCCTCCCTTAAGCCACAAACACTTCTTGAAACAAACCCTGTAGCTTGGCAACAGGCCTTTAATTAGGATACATGGCTGGCATATTCAAGATGTGCAACCTTGAGGATGGTTGATGGCCTGAGAGCTCTGCCTCCACCTTCTCACTTAGTTTTTATCCTTACTTTTAATCTGGTTTTCATTTGGTTTCCATTCTGTTTTAACTGTATCTTTACGACGATTTCATGACTTTGTATCTGCAAATCGCCCAGAGTCACTTAAATAGTGACATAGGTGATGTCCAAATTTAATAGAAAGGTGGCATTCCATCTACTGAATGGACACCTGAAACATAACCAGGAATAAGCCAATTCTTGTTCCTTTCAGACATTATGTTTACAGTGCTAAAACATTTCTAATGATCTGACAAGTAGTGCTCACTTAACAACCAATCATTTGACAACTGTTCAAAGTTACCCTGTCATGGTCACATGATTGAATTTTGGGAAGATCAGCTTTATGACCAATTGCTGGGGTTTTGAGGTCACACAACCACAATTTAGGGTCTTTTTTTGCTGGTTTCCAGCCAAAAAAAAAAAAAAAAACCCATTCAAATGAACGTGTTGGCTTAATGACAGCAGCATTTGCTTAATGACTGTTCTGTTTGCTTAACAGCCACAGCTTTCACTTAATGATCGTAGAGTTTGCTTAATGACTGTTGCAAAAAAAAAAACCCTGGAAAATTACTTCCAGGCATATGGGTGCCCCGAATTATGATCATAATAACTTATGACCGTAATTCCAGACTCAGTCAAAGTCATAAGTCAAGGACTACTTGTATCAATATGAGAGGGGGCTGTTTTTGTACATTTCCATAAATGAATCGCTCACTGTATACATGTTATTAATTTGGTTTAAAATTTGTCTAGAGATAAGTTTCTGCTGTTCGTGGGGCCTCCCAACCCCATCTTACTGTACATCCACAGATGGAGAGAGAGAGAGAGAGAGAGAGAGAGAGAGAGAGAGAGAGAGAGAGAGAGAGAGAGGGAGAGAGGGAGGAGGGAGGGAGGGAGGGAGAGATATGCTGTGCTATTGCAGCCATTTTCATCCTTTTTTACATGTCAGCATCCCTGATAGGAGATGTGGGTCTCCCTGTCTCTCTCTCTCTCTCTCTCTCTCTCTCTCTCTCTCTCTCTCTCTCCCTCCCCCCCCTCTCTCTCTTTGTGTGTGTGTGTGTGTGTGTGAGAGAGAGAGAGAGAGAGAGAGATACTGGGGTGGGGGTGGGGCTTTACTTGGAAGAAAGACAAAAGTGTCTTGTTTCCAAGATTCATGATTTCGCTATCTCTGTCAGAAATTATGATTTGGGGGGGGGGAATCAAATAAATACAGTAAATGCAACTGACATGTTTAATATATAATCTATTCTAGGTTTTGGAGCTATTTATTGTGCAGCTGAATTGTATCACATATCAGTATTCAATTAGGGCAGCTTTCTCCCATTGGATCCCTTATAATTAAAATGAAGAAAATAAAGTACAACAGTTGGATAAGAAAGAACCATTTTTTAACAGCCAGATTAGCCAGAGGAGATTTAGAAACTACTGTGATGAGTTAATTATTGATGTATTAATACAGATATTTTCACCAATGACTGACAAGGAAGTTATTATAGCCTATTCTCATGTAATCATTTTCAGCACAAGTCTGTATGAAGCTACAAAATTGTTGCAATTATTCCAAATGAATGTTATGAACACCGATCTGATCCTTTGTTATAATCAGCATAAAGCTTCTTTGGTCTCATAGCTCTTACAATCTATGAGAGATATTTAAGCTTATCATAACTTCTAGTTCTGAGGCAGGGGGTTTTATTTTGTCTACAGCTTTTGCATTTATTCTTTATTTTTTCTGTAAGATATTGTAGGAATATAATTGAATGGCAATATAAAGCTAGTTTAAATAAACAAAGCCATCCTACTTGATAGATGCTTCTCTACATCTCAAAACATTTAAAACATGGAGGAATGGGGAAGAACATTTGTGTGGGGAACCAAATCCCTAGCACAGTGGTTCTCAACCTGTGGTCTGTGGGGGAGCCACAATGTCACAGGGGGTCTGTAAAGGTTTGAAGAAATGTTATGATTGAAATCTGGAGTTAAGTCTTGGGGGGGGGGGTGTCTATGGTCATGTTCTGTGGCCACAAAAGATATTTAAAGGGGGTCCATGGTGAAGGAAAGGTTGACAACCACTGCCCTAGTAGAACATGGACAAGGATGAACATGAAATATTAGATATTTGAGCCATATGAGACAGTCGCAAACACAGAAGTGGCCTCCATATATTAGAAAGGTACAGTGTACAGTCTGGCCTGGAAAAAAAAGTTTAATTATATCATTCATATTGAAGGACAGAACCTATATGAAAAACTTAATGATTACCATATGTAAGAAGACTACAGGTGCTGGATGTTGGATTTAGTTTTCAGAGCAGATGGAGACATTTTCTGAACGTTGGAATCCGATCTTAAGCTGGAATGAATTAACTCTGTTCCACTGACTTCAGAGATGAAATGATTAACTGATGGTCTGTTGATTTAACCCAGTTCAAGAGTTGGCCTAGTATCCACAGTTTGTCTTATGTTATGTACAGCTTAGAAGGCCAAGCTTATTGTAGTGGGACTGGATGGGATCCCAACATGTTTGCAGTGTGTTTCAAGAAGATAAATGTGCTTCACCTTTCTTCAGGCCATGAGCTCATACAAGCAATCTTTTCTTTTTTTCACATGGATTATAGTGTCAGAAAGTGGATTTGTAATAAAAAGTAGATCAATTCTATTTCTGAATGGCTTTTTCCAGAAACATCTGAAAAATATCATTCCAATTAAGGAAATTATCTGTTTAAGCTACTAGCATAAACAGACTGAGCTAAGGAAATGGTGATTAGGTTTTCTATAGCCATTTACATTCTTAAGATATCTGTCAGCACCAATGACTGAGCTGTTCAGAAGAAAGAAGGCAAAAATGCCTTCTGGGATCTGGGATGCTACTTTGTTAACCCACAGTGTGCGCATGCCTGATATCTACCCGGACTTCCCATTACCAGTTCATTGTGACTGAAAAAATCCTTAGTTTAATGTTATGTTCTGTAGAGATCGTGGTTTTGAAATCCTGATTTTTACCAAGATTTTAAAGTTTGGGCCACTGTCATACTAGAGTTGTTAACTGTGTGGTTTGCTCATATAGGGAACCCTCAACAGGCCTCGTAACAGGTGCTTTACAACCAGCAAAATGCTTCCGGCCATCTAAAATATTGTGCTTCCCCCCCCTTACTTAGCACATGACCTTATTTCAGATGCTTGGCAACTGGCTTATGTTTACGTTCAGTTTCAGCATCCTGTGGTCATGTGACTGTGATTTGTGACTGTGATTTTTGCCAGAGCTAAGTTTATTGTAATTTAATAAGTAGAGTTAGTTTTTGCTCATGTCCACCTTGCAACCTACAAATCATATGCCCAAAATGCAAATGCCTGTGCTGCAGTTATAGCATGTTAGAGACTCATGTTTGGCAAAAGGTAAAAGATGCATTTGGTGTCAAGCCCTGTGAAGTTGGCCTGTGTAAGAAATAAGAACTTGGGTTTCTGGAAAGATTGTTATTGCTAGCTGTAGAGAATAAGAAAGAATACCTTCAGATAGGCTAGATCTGTTACCTAAGTAATGAGGAGAAACACTTAAGTCTTAAACAAGCAGAAAGTATGCATAAGTGTCTCAGATAGACACCTCCCTAATTCACCTGGGTATAAGAAGGGGAGAAGGCACAGCACAATCACATTTGCAAGATTCTGTTTTATAACCGCTTTCAATAAAAATAAGTTTTAGCTTTTCTGTGGAATTGATTCTTGATCTGGAGGTGCTGACACTAATAGGCTATTTAATAGATTCACGAAAGCCTGCCAAAACAATTATCCCACAAAATTTATTCTAGTGTAATTAAGCAGAGTTATATTTCCACCTTCCCCAGACTCAAGAATCTCCTCTGGTTGCTGGTGGTTTTTATGTTTTTTTTTAATTTTTAATATATATTATTAATAATCTTTAAACTAAAAGAAATAGTAATAGAGCAAAAAGAAAAAGTTAGAAAAGAGACAACCTCAAACATGTTAAGAAAACAAAATAAAGAAAAAGACAAAAATGTACACTACAATTTATACTTATGATTAGTCACTGCTTTATTAATAAATACACTACTATAATATCTGTACAAAATATTATTGTAAGATATCATGGAATTTCTATACTGCTCCATTCTTTAATTAGTGGGGGAAATTGCTGTTTCCAAAACAGATAAGATCACCTATTTCTGACAATCATATCTTAAAATCTGGAATAATATCATATTCTCAATTTCTCAATATGATTCTTTTAGCCAACCCCCATACTCGATACAACCATAATTTCTGAGAAACAAAAGAATCTCTTTGGTGCCCTCTCTGCTTTCCCAGTGTCTTTAGGCCTGTAAGCATAACTGAGCTGATAAAAGTATGATAAAATCTGAGCTTTAGAGAAGAATAAAACCTTAGAGATGACTAAAGGGAGGGCTGTAGTACTGCTCAGCAATAGGAAAAGAAGATTTCCTCTCTACAGTGAATGTTGATAACCTTTCTCCCCCTCCCCCAAACAGAAAGGATGATTTAAACTAGAGGTCCCCAACTTTGGCAACTTTAAGACTTGTGGACTTCAACTCCCAGAATTCCTCAGTTGAAGTCCACAAGTCTTAAAGTTACCAAGGTTGGAGACCCCTGATTTAAACCACCTATCCGAATAGAAATTTAGATCTGAAAAATCCTTGACAATATTTATCTTGTATACAATAACAGTTGGCCATCATGATGACTATGACAAACAGAACACACCATATTCCTCTTCCTGATTGGGCCTCTAGCAGATGCCCTTAAGGTGCAGAATGCATTTATATTCATGGAAGAAGCTTTAAAGGAGCGCTAAAGGAATAAAGCCTATATATGCAATGACAATGTACAATGTGTGGAAGAGATGTCTTCAGATCATGCATATGAAAGCAGCCTGGTACAACTGAAGAATTTGTACAGCAACATACTTCAGACTAAAGAACATGCCTTGTAATTTTGGTACACTGGCTGACTCTCTGATCAAACATCAAATCCTTCTGGGCATAAGGAGCAAGGCAGGCAAGAACGCCTATTTTAAAAAGTAGATCTGCCCCTAGTAAATTCTGTTGACATATGCCAATTATATGAGTACGATTGTTGTTGTGTTGTTAATTGCGAAGTCGTGTCCGACCCATCGCGACCCCATTGACAACGTTCCTCCAGGTCTTCCTGTCCTCTACCATCTTCTGGAGTCCATTTAAATTCACACCTACTGCTTCAGTGACTCCATCCAGCCATCTCATTCTCTGTCGTCCCCTTCTTCTATTGCCCTCAATCTTTCCCAGCATTAGGCTCTTCTCCAGTGAATCCTTCCTTCTCATTAGGTGGCCAAAGTACTTGAGTTTCAACTTCAGGATCTGGCCTTCTAAAGAGCAGTCGGGGTTGATCTCTTCTAGGATTGACTGGTTTGAACGCCTTGCAGTCCAAGGGACTCACAGGAGTCTTCTCCAGCACCATAGTTCAAAGGCCTCAATTCTTTTTGCGCTCAGCCTTTCTTATGGTCCAACTTTCACAGCCATACATTGCAACTGGGAAAACCATGGCCTGGACTATACGCACTTTTGTTGGCAGGGTGATGTCTCTGCTTTTTAGAATGCTGTCTAGATTTGCCATAGCTTTCCCCCCCAGGAGCAAGCCTCTTTTAATTTCTTGGCTGCAGTCCCCATCTGAGGTGATCTTTGAACCCAGAAAAATAAAATCTGTCACTACCTCCATTTCTTCCCCATCTATTTGCCAGGAATTGAGGGGGCCGGATGCCATGATTTTGGTTTTCTTAATGTTGAGTTTCAAGCCAACTTTTGCTATTGGAAAATAACTTTCATTTACAAGTGAGTAAACTTATTACTTGGCTTATACTTAATATAGAGCTTCTATATTGACAATCTCCGGAGAACTCAAGGAAATGGAGTAGACAATCAAAAGACAGAAACAGATTTGGATATATGGAAACTACATGGTAGCTTAGTGTGGGCTCCTGTTTTGTTGCACAGGGAAATCCTGTGTTAGTCAGGGACATCCTTGACTTTAAACAGTGATCAAATAATTATGGCCATCACCTTGATTTTTATATTCCCTTCACGGTCATCCCTGATAATAGTGTTATAACAATGTTATATTCCAATCATATATAGTGCTTTGAGTTCACATTTATGCAGTTGTAGAACATACCCACTGAAATCATTGGTGTTATGACTAAATCACCTTTAATTGATTTTATCTGATGTTTTATGACTTTAATTTACAATCTGATTCTACTTTATTTTTATTATTATTTGTCATCAATATTATATTTGTATCTTGCTCTGCTCAAAAGGGTCTTTCATTTTATCCTTAGAAAACATATTGTTGCATGAAGAACTAAGTCAACTAGGTGCTAAATTATGCTATCTTATATCATGAATCTGTTTTTTAACCCAACAAACTTTAGCCAGTCAAACATTATCTTGGTTAATTGTCATTTGACAGAAAAAAAAGCCTATGTACTTATTGTAACTTAACGATATCCCTGGAAATGTTTCTTCAGCAACATTTGTTTTGAGACCTAAAGGGTAACAAGAAAAAGATTTTTCAAGAATGGACCTATAGCTGTGCAGTGCCTCCTGATGTTTTCTTTAGTCAATCTATTGCTCACGTAGCTATCTTCAGCCCCATCTATTCTGATTTATTGAATTAAAAAGAGAAGAATTTATTTAGTTTTGTTTCCATTTGGAAACCACTTCTGGATTTTGTACTCAGAAAAAAAAATCTGAAACCCTAATTTTAGATTTTCACAATTAGAATGAGTTTGTTGTTATAGAAATGGTTTGAAACATTTAGAAATGTAAAGTAAAAGGCTGAGGCTGTAACTTTTTTTTTTTTTTTTTGTATTCTACCGCACTGAAAAAAGTCAGAAATCACTACTTTTATCTTCCTTTTTTACTTCTTTCTGCATTTCTCTCCTCTTTTTAACTTTCTCAATTTTTGTTTCTATTTATATTTTATATTCTATGATGTTTGTTGTTCAGTCGCTAAATCAGGACTGACTCCCACCCATCTCCGTCCTCCACAGTCTCCAGAATCTGCCCAAATTCATGTTCATTGCATCAGTGACACTATCCAACCATCTCATTTTCTTCCATCCCTTTCTCCTTTTGCCTTTAATCTTTCCCAACATCAGGGTCTTTTCCAATGAATCCTCTTATCTTATAATAATTGTTATAAAAATTGAAAAATGGTTAATCACAGAATTAACTCTGCTACTAAAACCAAATGATTTTCTAATTTCCAGTTTTCAGAACAGATTCGTTTTATTTAATGGTAGCATATGAACACATTCAGATAAGACCTGTTTATTTGTATCTGATCAAAAGTACTGAGCTTATAAAAAACATGTCCACAGAGGAAATCACAAATACAGAATTAGGAAGAGAGAAGAAATAACAGTTTGATTATGTTGCAAAAGGAGAAATTGAACAAAATCCTAAAATTTCTGAATGATAAAACTATAGCAGGGATGACCAGGTGTTTATCAAGATAATAAGCATAACAGAAGAAGAAAAAGACTTAAATAGAAATATAAGAAGTTCTATTTTAGATGTATAAAGTATCAATGAGTCACCAGTTGGATCAGAAGTAGACACTGTATGGAATCGCTGCCTGAAAATGTTGCATTATATAATTTGCTACAGTAGTAATGGAAAGAAAATGAAGAAGAATATTCAGGAGGCAGGAAATGGTGAACCAGGAAATACAGAATGCTAGGGATTACTTGAGTCTATGGGTGTGCAAAACATTTAGATCTCAAAATGTTCTGGCCTAAGAACAGCTGCTTTTCATTTTCCGAGTGCAAAAGAAAATGTGTTTCGAGACTTTTGTTTTTGGATCGAGTGCTGTGACTATAGATTGCATAATACGATGCAAGGTGCAGACTCAGATATATAATCCACATACATGAGGAAGAGAGAGATGCTCCTTGTTGCATGCCTTGTGATATTTTGCCTTTGCTGGAAATAGAGCGAAAAAAATGGTATATTGAAAACTTATGGCAGAACTTCAGAGAGGTAGCGTAAGGAACAGGAGCTTCTGTGGTTCTAAAACATCTGAGGGAACCCTAAGAAGCTGGATCCCTCCAGGTTTCTTGAAAGATCTGTTTGCTTCAGGAAGTGATCTTTCTGTACACAAAGTAAAGGATCGAGTCAAGAATATTGCACTAGGTCAGGGGTAGGCAACCTTGGCTCTTTTATGACTCATGGACTTCAACTCCCAGAATTCCTGAGCCAGCCATGTTGAAGTCCACAAGTCATAAAAGAGCCAAGGTTGCCTACCCCTGCTGTAGGTTTGATTTGTTTTCTTTATAAGTGCTAATTCTCATTTTCTATATCTCTGTACAAACAACAGCCCAATCAAGAAAACACCAAGACCACTCCTACTAACACTGACAGGACAAGGCTATATGTAAATGAAGAACAAACCTCACTCCCTACTAGCACTGATGACATCACCTAGTTTGGTAATGAAACCAGGGTTTCAGGATAGATGCCAGATGAGAATTAGGGAACTATTTTTATTTATATTTCAAATTGTGTTCCAGAAAGTATCTTCTTTCTATAGAAGATTGGAAAATTGGTAACTCCTGACCTCATCTTGTTATAGAACAGACTAATACCTGGAACACTGTGTTTTCTTTTAGACTATTCCTTTTTTTAATTATTATTTAAGTTTGCAACAGCAACGGCATGTAATTACCTTTTTCAATGTTTGCATTTTTAATCATTAAAGTTAAAAAGAGATTTTACGTTTTTAGCTTTTTTCCCTTTTAAATAAAGTTTGATTTTGCTTCTTTCTGGCGAAATTGGTTTATCTACCAAAAACAAAAGAAAATGTTGAATGTAGTCACACAATACACAGCCAAAGGGTTTTACCTCTGAAATTATTTTACTTTTGCATTTTTTTATAGAACAGCAGCACAGATTGTGAGAATCTCTTTACTCACACATACCAGGGAAACAATAGAAGAGAATATTTATAGCTGAAGGTTAAATCAGCAATCAATGGGCACATACAGATAAACAACATTCAAAAGCGAAAATCAAAAAGAAACAAAAAGTATACAATATCTCCTCACCAGCAATCAACATTCAGATGAGCAGAAATTAATACCAAGATTAACATCAGACCAACAAACAAGAAACAAACAATACCCCAATGAAGGAATCACCAACTCAGACAAATCAACTAACCGTAAATAACAGCCCAAACAAGGAACCATCAAGTTCATTCCTACCAATACTGACAGGGCAAGGTTATATGTAAAATAAGAACAAACCTCACTCCCTACTAGCACTGATGATATCACCTAGTTTGGTAATGAAACATCTGCAAGAAAATATCCATATAAGTCGGATAGCACCAAGGACTCTACATACCAAGGTTTCAGGATGGATGCCAGGTGAGAAGCCTCCTAGAAGATAGGTGGTGGTGAGGTGACCAACCATCCTCCTTGAGGGAGGACAGTCCTCCTTTTATAAGTTCTGTCCTCCCTCAAAAAGTGTCCTCCTTCATGTCCTCCTTTTTGATATTTGAAGACTAATCTGCAGAGCTTTTTTTTTTCCTCATAGAACGCTCAGAACGGCATCCTGGCACCTTTTTTTGATGGGTTTTTTTTTCAACTTTTGCATGAGCTGTGCTACTCCCACTATTGGCTTTCGAAAGCCAATAGGAATTGCTGCTGAGGCACCAAAACACCTGACTGGCAAACTTTGCACATGCAAGTTGTCTGTATTATTGTTGCAATGAATAAAATGGTTTTTTTTATTTACAATTTTTTTCCTTCAATTTATTTGTGTCCTCCTTTTCATTGTAAAAAAGTTGGTCACCTTAGGGTGGGAGTATGACCTGATGAAGCATTATCCCAATAGATGATGAAGGCGTATGAAGACTTTTGAGCAGAGCTTTTGAAAGCAGAGGTTGGGCGGGCCTTCAGTCTTACACCTTATAGGCTATCTGCTACTGTATAGAGTATGAAACCAGACTTGGATGTTTTGAGTAGCAATATCTCAAATTCTTGCAACTACTTTAACAGGCAGTAGTTTTGTAGTTTGTGATTTTTGCCCCAATTTTTTTTCTAGTTAGCAGGAAGGATCAAGAGCCTTGTTTTTACTTATTTAAAATATTAAAGTGATACAATGAGGAAATAAAGTAATAGTTAAGTTCAGAACAGAAGACCACTACTCAAACTATGGGCCTAGAGAATTATTGTCTTCTTTTAAAAACAATAATGAGTTCATGCAGCTGTATAGATAGATTCTAGGTTGTACTGTGCTTTATTTTACAGGCATATAATGCAAAGGTGTGTTTATCTGTGCATCACAAAGAGGTACTGCTAAGCTTGCTGAGGTTTATGTATGTAAAACCCTTAGTACAATACTGATTTAGTCAGATATCCTACTTTTAAGAAGGTAGATTTGCAAAGGTTTGTACAGCTTTGGCATATTTGCATTCTGTCTGTACTCTTCTGTCTTGTGATATTAAAGTTACTCTGTAGGGTCATTGGTGCTCTCTGAGGTTGATGCTTTTCTTGCACATGTTTCATCATCAAACTAGGCAACATCACCAGTGCTGTTTACACCCACTATAACGTTACCCAGTTTGGTAATGAAATATCTGCAAGAAAACCCCCAAGCTCAGAGAGCACCAAGGACCACACATTTCAACTTTGAGCTACACATATTTTCTTCTACCAGTCAGGTTTTTTTTAGCCAGCAGCCATCCCTATGTGCAAAAAAAAAAAAAAAAAGTACAGTTGCCATTGGTGGACTTATGACGCTCTTTGATCTGCTAGATAATGACAAAATGGTTGCCAACAAAAAAAAAAAAACTTGCCAGGATTATTTTAAAACCTCACACAATATTAGAAAGTTCACCAAGGAGATTACTAATTGAAATGAATGTTAAAGAGATTAGTTGCTCTCTTCGTCATGTAATCTGTTGGCTAAGTGACTCAGCGGTTTATTGAGACTGAAACATTGATGAGTGTATGAGTAATTGAAAATAGATCCCAACCTAAACAAGTGAGAACTTAACTGGGAATTTATGTTTATATTTTCAAAAACATTTTAAAAACCATACTTTCACTAAAATTTATAACATTTGGATAATAGTAGCAATAGCAATAACACCCAGACCTATATGCCGCCCATAGTGCCTTACATTGCAGCATATTGCCCCTAGCAATCTGGGTCCTCATTTTATTGACCTTGGAAGGATGGAAGGCTGAGTCAACCTTGACATCCTTCAGAATCAAACTCCAAACTGTGGGCAGAGTTTGCCTGCAATACTGCACTCTAATCACTGTGCCATCAGTAGCACTCATTGTGATTAAAACACACCTATTCTTACAACCCTCAGATTAAAAACACGGAGCAGCAGCTGGTCCTAGGACTAGGAAATTTAACATTTTACATTGAATTTTGCTCCATTAGAAGAACACTGTTTTGTTCTTAAAACAGTTTTACTATTTTATACATACCTTTGTTTGAATTTAAACGAGGCTTCCCCAGCCTGATACCTTTTTGATGTGCTGGAACTGCTGCTTTCTGAATTTCCAGCCAAAGTATCTAGCAGCATCATATTGAGAAAGGATTTGTTCCTTGGAGGCTGCAATTTTGCATCTAACCTGAGAGAAATTATCCATATACTTACAGTAATGGGAAATGAAGCCAAGGTTCTTCCTCATGGCAATATTGATGTGCATCGCTTGTACCTCTGAGTTTGCAGAAAATTATAACTTGCACTGGTCCCGTATCTGAACTTTATTAAAGTTTAGCCATTAGATCTCAACTTTGGCAAGTTTAAGATGAGTGGACTTCAACTCCCTGAATTCTGGCTCGGGAATTCTGGGAATTGAAGTTCATCCATCTTAAACTCACCAAGATTGAGACACATTGCACTAGTCCACGGGTATCAAACTCGCCGTGTCATGTGACGTGTCACGATGTATTGCATTGCCGGAGCTGGGGTGGGCACGGCCTCCACATGATGCAACCGGCCCTGGGCCAGCAGTTTGACACCCCTGCACTAGATTGTCCTTTCACATTTAATGAGGAAAAGTTTCAGGCTAGTGGTGGGTGAACCCTTGGTCTTTTCATCTCCAATCAAATCTCAAGTAAATTAATATAGTGTATGTATACACCAAATAGCAGCTTTGCAGCAGCAACAATCATCAGGAAATCCAGAAACTCTGGAATATCATATTCTCATGTGAAAACCCAAATAAAAATCCTGGCTGGCAGACCTATCAGCCACCAAAGAAATCAGTAATCCAATATTTAAAAAAACACACCAAATATCTGTCTTGAAAATAAAACTAAAATTATCAGGCTCTCATGGCCTCTGGCCAGTATCATCACTACACTGCCTATACATTTCAGTTTTGTGGCAGGCGAAGAAGAGAAATAACACACAACAGTTATAGATATCTCAAGACGCAAGGAGATCAAGGTGAAGGCAATATCACGAGGACCTATTGCTTCTAAACAATTATCAAGTGGGAAATGAGAATGAGTCATTACAGAGAATTCTGCTGTATATATTATAAAAGAAGAAAATTCAACAAATTAGTATTCTACCAACAAAGATAGAGAAACTAGGTGCAGAAGTTTAGGACAGATTGTCAGACAGAAAATCTATCTATGTGGCCACCAAGAATTGACACTAACCTGATGGCACATAATCATATATGTTGTCTGAATTTAATATACGGATCAGAATTAAAAGGCCAACCCTTTAATATAGGCTTCTAAGTTGGTCAAAATCTATTTTTTCAAAATTCCTTGTTCCCTTGAAGCTTATCTCACCTGACAAATCCTTTTAGACCTTCCTTGGTGGTCATTATTGGGGTAAACATCATGTCCATTCCTGATGAGAATATCTAAAACTTGATCTATTTCTTTTATTGTTAGATTTTGTGGCTTTCAGTAAGTTGCTTTTGGCACAGCTGTAGTGTTTTAAAAAAACTTTTATTGGATAGTTGGTCCAGGCAGAATAATTTTGCTGTTCAGATTTTAATTGAAGAGAGCAGCCATCCCCAGAACAAATTAAGTAGTTGAAAAATTAGGTTAATATTTTGCTTGAGGTGGTAAAAAAAATCCTTGTCTATTCTTGTTATATACAAAAAGAAAAGCAATTCAATGGGTTGCATTTAATAAGTCAGGAGGAAAATTGCCTATCTGCTCCAGCATGGAAGAAATGTGTAATGGAAAAGCTAATTTATTGTTAAACCTGTAAATGCTACTCCAAAATTAACTTATTTTTTAAAAAAAAATATTTATCACTTAGATGTCATAGTTTTGAACAGTTAAAAGAATAGAAATCAGTGGGGTTAACAATAATTAAATGTAAAGGTGAAAATGGTTTTAGAGGGCAATTTATAGGCTCATTTATCTTGATAAATACTGCTGTTAGAATGCCAGTCAATTGCTTAATAAAAGTTTATCAGTTGACTGCTTTTTATTGTTGTCAAATAGCATAATAAACAAAAACATGAAATCAAGATTCTGGATTAATTGCACTGTTCTTTTTTTTAAATCCCCATTATTTGGTAGTCACAGCAGTTACTATTAATTTGCTGCCACTGATTACTACCTGGTGCTACAATTTATATATATATTTATAACCCAGTTCCCCTAGCTTTCATGTCCGTTGCTACTGCTCCCATATTTTTAGCAGCAGTCAATAATTTCCTAATTCAGAACCCAGTGAAAGTTGGGAAGGAAAAGGCAAAACAATCTCCACTTATATATTGATTGATTGGTCTTTTTGGATCATGGTCAGTTAAGGGAGATATAAATCAAAAGTACTGGACACTTTGGCGACACTTGGCAAGAAAGCAAATGTAACAGAATTAAAACCTGTTCAGAGCATAAGGTAATGGAGAATTTGATTGAGAGTTCACTTGACAAATAGTTTGGAAAACAAGTGAAGGTAAGGGTGATTCTGTACTTGCTTCAACTTGCTTCAATTTTCCAAACTGGGAGACTTGGTGATTAACCTAGTTAGTTTTTCCTCTTATCTTAGATAAATAGCAGTTTGGAGGAGCAAAGAGGTAATCTGGCAAAGCAAATGCTTGAAATGGGACAGATTTTGTTAATGGTCCCTACTTCAAAGTGCAAATAATCTTGCCTGTATTATAATAGGAAAGAATTTTGAGTGAAAATTTTACATATAAAATGGTAATATTTTTTTCTTTCCCTTAAAATGGTTGTAGTTACTATTTAAGGCTATCACTCCTGGAATATTTTCTTCAGTTCTACTAGTCTGGCACGGTTCCTATGATTAAATAAAATGCCAGTTTTATGCTATATTGATGTTTATTGTGATGGGACTATCTTAACATAGGATTCTGTCTTTTCTTCAGATGATGCATATAAAAGAAGACACTCATACATAGTTGCTGCAAAATAGAAGAAAGTGGGGGGAAACCTCTGATATTTTCTTTGAAATAGTTTCTGTTGATTCCAGTGGACTTTTTTCTAATAGATGCACTCAGGTCTAAAGTCTTACCCTTGTGATGTTCCCTAGCTCTAGAGCAGTGGTTCTCAACCTTTTTAATGCCGCGACCCCCAACCGGTCATAAGTCGAGGACTACCCAACTGGTCGTAAGTCGAGAACTACCCAACCAGTCGTACGTCGAGGACTTTCCCTGCCCGGGAGCGCTGCGCATGCCAGCCCAAGGGAGGTAAGGCACCCGCCAGGCCCCACGCGCGCCAGCAACCCTCCCTGCGCCCGCCAGCCTCCCACCCCTGGCCCTCTTTTACTTACATTTTTAGTAGTTGCTCAGCAGGGAGGGGTGGAAACTTCCAGACAGCTCGCCTTCGCTGCAGACAACTTGCAGCACCGTTTGCAGAATGGGACTTTTGGCGGGCTCAGCAGGGCAGAGACAGCCTGGACAATTCCTATTGGCTTTTGAAAGCCAATAGAATTAGACTCTATTCAAGAGAGTCTATTCTATTGGCTTTCAAAAGCCAATAGAATAAAAGGGAGTAGAACAGCTAAGGAAAAGGGGAAAAAATGGCGGACTGCGTTGTTTGGCAACCCCCCGTGAAATGGTCGTTCGACCCCAAATGGGGTCCCGACCCACAGGTTGAGAACCACTGCTCTAGAGGGACTTTTGTGTCTCTGTGTGAAACTCATAGTCAGCAAGGTGACTGTCAAGACAAATCCCTGCACTTTTCTTGGCAAGATTTTCAGAAGTGCTTTCCCATTGTCTTCTTCCTAAGGCTGAAAGAAAGCAATTGGTTCAAGGTCACCCAGCTGGCTTTGTGCCTAAGGAAGGATTAGAACTCGCCATCTCCAAGTTTCTAGCCTGTTGCCTTAACCATCACAAAGTAGCCCCAAAGGTGCTTTTTCAAAAGGCAACTGGACTTTGTTTCTCCTTGAAGATGTTTCGCTTGTCATCCAAGAAGCTTCTTCAGTTCTGAAGAACTGAACTGAATAAGCTTCTTGATGAGAAGCGAAATGTCTTCAAGGAAAAACAAAGTCTAGTTGCCTTTTGAAAAAGCACCTTTGGGACAACTGTGACCTGGATGACTGAGAATCTCCATAGACACTACATAGTACCTTTTCCAGAATCTGCTTTTCTTGAACTACGTTATCACAGTGATTTTGTTAGAATGGATGCACACACTGTACTTGAAAGACCGATGTATTTGCAGCCATCTATAGTCTCATCAGAGTGTCAAATTTAAATTTAAAAGTGCAATCATACCAGGCATAATCCCTTTTTTTGCTCCCTGGTTAACTTGAGCAAGAAAGTGGCATTATGCATGTTTGCACTCAGAAAAGGGCTGACTGGGTCAAAAGCATTTTTCTTACTCAAATTCTGTCATGGGACAGTTGTGAAAGTTGACCTTTGTTTTCCCAGTGGAACAAAGCAGCTGTTGATTTAGAGCCCCCAAATATGCACTTTGACACTTGTCCTGCTAATATAACAGCTGAGAAGTCTTCCAGCAGTCAGAAGAAGTCCTGCGTATATAATGTGTAGAATTTCCAAGCAGTTCTCCTCCATTCCATTGAAATGAATGGAAACTCTGCGGTTTCTCATTTTAATTCCCAAAGGGATGGTCAGGTTCATCCCTTATTAGTTTCTAAATATCACGGGAATGTATAAAGTTAAATGGACTACTGTGGAATGAATTGTACCAGAGACTGCTCAATTCTACAAATTTTAAACTTTGTATTGCTGTCTCTGCTTTTCTCATTTAAATGTTTATTGTGGATTGATTTTTTAAAAAAACTGCTTGCATGCACATTTTTCTAAGCATTGCAGCTACTAAATATTGTATTAACTATATAGTAATTTAAACATATTTTCAAGTTCAGCTTGACTCCTGCTGAATACAGGAACACCGGCATGCAGTTTTTTTGAGCATACAGAAGCTTGCTGATTGTAATACTTTTATATATTAATATTTTTATAATACTATTATAATAATTATTATTCCTATTTAAAACACTTGACATTTGGATATTTTATTTTATACTTGAATAACAACATGGTTTAACTGGAAAGTACATTATATGGTCAAAATAGGTACAACATAAAATTCAGGTTTTGGTTTGTTAAAAGTGGCACTCCATCCAGAAACAAGTACCACAAATTTGAAACCCTCCACATTACTACAATTATCCTTTTGCCAAATCGGATTAGTCTCCTTAATTCTATCTAATGATACTAATTGCAACCAGAAAAAAAATAACTTCCCAAGAAATTAAACTGTTATGGCTGCTCTATGAAGGGATACTTTTGCTGGGATATAAGAAGCCCAAAATTTTTGTTTAGACAACCAAATACTGGATATGGAACGCCAAAATGAAGTGTCCCTTTCCCAGATAAGTATTTGCAAGCAGCCTTTGTGTCAAAAGCAGCACACAAAACCATCTACATAGTGCAATTTCTAATTCAAAACAGAATTGATTGCATTAACCTTAGTCCATTTTAATGTCCTTCCTACATTGGTCACAGAATAGAAATTCAAGAACATTCAATATATGGGCAGATTATGCCCCTGCGTTGCTAGTGTCATTGAGTCTCGTATGCTCCTATATATATATATATATATATATATATATATATATATATATATGTAGGTCTTTGGTTGTTCGGGTTTTCTCCCGCGTAAAATTGGAAGTGTCTTGGCGACGTTTCGACAAAGTCCCATTCGTCATCTTCAGGCTGGTGCTTTCAACTTCGTGCTTCGAGGAGCAATGAGCAATCACATTGCTCCTCGAAGCACGAAGCTGAAAGCACCAGCCTGAAGATGACGAATGGGACTTCGTCGAAACGTCGCCAAGACACTTCCAATTTTACGTGGGAGAAAACCCGAACAACCAAAGACCTACATACAAATACCCGCGAAAACCTCAGAAAATATATATATATATATATATATATATATATATATATATATATATATATATATATATATGCCTTTGCTTCATACCCTACTATTAATGAATAATTCCGATTGTTCAGACTTATTCCACTCAAAAGATCTATTCTTATATATAGAAACCCCATTTATCTCTCTAAATGGAGCAAAGCTTTGTTCTACTGGTTGCAGATTACAGCAGGCCCTGATGAGTTAACACTTGACTAAGCACTTATGCTATTCTATATATATGTTGATCTCTGCTATTTTATGTTATGTTACATATGTTTTTCATTTTTTACCATTGTCCATGCTCATAATAAAGTTAATCTGATTTGATCTGTTTTTTTCATCCTAAGAATAGAGGAATTTGGCTTCTTACATCACTTTCACATAAACAGTACATGGAGTTGATCCATGCAGCTGCTTTGCTGGAACCTCCCCCCCCATCCCAGAACTGGCAGAAAATCCTGCTGCCCTGAAATTTGTTGGCCCTACTTGTGTTCTTACTGCCTATCCAGAATGGGTCCAGGTTGTGCTGCTGTCCATAAGCTTGAGAGATTCCTGGGAAAGGAATAGATCTAAGCAATCAAGAGATGGCAGGTGAGCCACTTAAGACTTTATCTCATATATAGCACCTTAGCTCAGATGTCAGTAAATGTTTCAGATAATTCAAAGCAACTCCACCACAATTAATTATAATGCTAGAAAGGTAGAAAGAAAAAGAGGATAATCAGCAGCAAGGGGGATAGACTTGAATATAGTGGTGATAGGCATAATATTGGAAGATTTGGGATGACCTGGAGAGTACTATGGGGTGGCTAAGAGTTGATCCTGACTTGATAGAACATAATCAATTCAGGGTGGGGAATGTATGCTGCTCATACTGCATTGGACTTGGGCAAATTATACCTTCAAATAAAAAAAATACTAGACATTTAGTAGCATTTAGTTTAGAATTAAACATATCTTACTAAAATAAGTATAGTTCTTGCTGGGCTGCAGTGTGCAATGGTTAAAATGCAGTATTGCAGGTTGACTCAGCCCACTGCCAGGAGTTCGATCCTAACCGTTCAAGGTTGACTCAGCTTTCCATCCTTCCAAAGTCAGTGAAATGAGGTCTCAGATTGTTGGGGGCAATATGCCGACTTTGTAAATTGCCCAGGGAGTCCTGTAAAGCACTATGGAGGAGTGCTAGTCTAAGTGCTATTCCTATTGTTTTCTTAATCTTGTCAGCTTGGAGTGTGGTGGGGCTGTTTGCAATAGTGTTAAGACTGCAACATTTTCATCAGATGAAATTCCAGTCCTGCCAATGTCAACCACTGTGTTAAAAGTCTTTTCCAACTTGTTGGTAAATTATGGTGGTTAATCTCCAGTTTAGTTTGCACTTAGCACGCTCCTAGTCAATCCCTAGATCACAGCCAAGAGAAAGTGATTTTGTATATATTAGTGTCATCTAGTGTCTTCTGGATTTATGCACCTGAAATGAAGCTCCTGGTTAAGTGATATTGAAGAACTGAAGTATAAGAGAAAATTTTCCAATGTGATGATAGATGTGGAAACTGTAAAGTAGCCTCAGGATATTTTACCAGAAACAGAAGCAAACATTTTCTATGAACCCAAGGCCACTAGAAAGAAAATTATTTACTGTACAGATTACATTAGTCCCAAAGCCCAGTCCTCTAAAGTACACTTTCAGTGATACACATTAAGACAGAGAGGGTCTACTCAGTTTCAAGACTTTGCATTCTAACCCCACTAAAAAAGAAGACCCCAAAAGGGACACTGTGAAAGGAGGAGTTTTGATTTCTCTCATATCGAAATCAACACTGCAAACAAGTGCTGAACTCAGAGGAAGATGGAAGGGAGAAGGCCCATTGCTTACTTGCTGGATTGATGGGGGTAAGCAAATTTGGCAGGAAGTTCTTGATGTGGGATAAGATGGAAAGCAGCAAAATGAAACCCAAAGTCATCTTCAAGCTGCTTCAGCTATGGTTAGTGAGTGTCTTTGTACTGGGCAAGGAGAGGGACACAGAAATGGCCATGGTCAAACCCTCAGAGTTAAATGATTCAAGGCTGGTGATCAACGTGCACGTATGGTTGTTTGGAGGGAGACTATTTTATGGGTTAATGTTACAATTTTTATTTTCTTTTTTAACCTTTGGATAGTCATCTCTTGTGTGGATTGCATAAGACTAGCCTCTAAATAAACACTGAAATGTTAAAGCGTGAGATGTTGAGATTGACTTTAAAAAAGAAAAAAAAAGCTCTCAAGTGTCTTTTATTTCAGCTTTCTTTTGTAGAGTGTCTGCTGTTGTTGAGGAGGGAGCAGATAACTTAAGTGGCACTCCTAGCCTCATATTTCTGATTATCTGTTGTGATAGGGATTAATCTCAAGAAGTTCTTTAAATAATAGAGTGATCAAACAATTTCTTTTAATTAGAGAAAACACAACAGATGTTTCTAAAACTTGTAAAAGGAAACAAATTTACTTATTGAGAAATACATGCATTTCATTACGGTAGATTGTTTAACGCAAGTTTATTATCATAGCTACAAACCTTTTCTAAGAGAAACTGCATGCTAAACAGATGTATAACAGGCACCTATTTAGCAGGTAAAGCTTTTCTAGTATGTAGATGCTCCAGAAATAGGTTACTAGTAAATCTAAGTACAATAAAAAAATCCAATGAAATTGCCCTATTTCTTTGTTCTGATCTATCAAGCTCTATTTCATGGTCTATTCTGTCCAATTTTTAGCCATGCCTATGATAATTGTAGAAGGAGAAGAAAATGGAAAGCAGATATCAAGATTATGCACACATCACACATTACAGTAAGGAAAACACAGTTGAGTGTGGTTTCCCTTCATAATGAGATCCTCAAAATAGCACATATTTATCTCACAAAAGGAGAAGGCCTCACAGCATGTTTCTAGACAATATGCCCTTCAAATTCTTCCTAAAATCATGTCCCCATTTTTTTTCTCTTCTCTGCATTGCATATACAGTAGTAATGAGAGTTTCCATTTCATATTAAATAGAAAATATTAGCTGAAGAAAATCTATGATTACTATTTGAATGTTAAAACATTCACACAGTTGTGAGCATGTTTACCTTGCTGTGTTCTTTGGCTCTGAACCAAGGGAGAACTGAATGAGCGTGTTGAAGAAGATTAATAATAAACATGGAACGTGGAAATGTATCTCTTCTCTATGAAGTACAAGGAAATATGATTTTTAGAGAGTAAAAGAACTAGGACCATGAAAACATTTCATGTAGAGTCTACACATGAAAGCTCCCTGACCTTTCCATCTTGTTCCACCTCCCAGACAAATGTGTAGAGGGGAGAGATAATTCATGTTGTGAATTTTGCACTTGCTTCCTTGACTGAGGCTACTTCTCTAAACACTGAGATTTCATTAAGCCATCATGGATAGCTGTTGTCAGTTCTATTTCCCATCATAATCCTCATTTAAAGTCAGCAAGGCTAATGGATGTTGTCAAACCTAGGAGCAGTTAATTAGCTAGGCACTATATGACAAAAATAATAATGCTGCTAATGGAGGATATCGAAGAGGAAGGATTCATTTCATTACATGTCAGATCAGGAACAGTAAAGTTATTGGAGGAAGATTGCTGCTTGTTTCTGATTTAGACTCAGTCCATGATATTGTACAAACTGAGCCTCTTCCTCCTTAGTTTCACTAATTTACTTTTTGTAAGCCATTTAGACCAGATATGTCAAACACAAGGCCCGGAAGCCAGATGCAGCCCGCAAAGTGGTTTCATGTGGCCCGAAAAGCCATCTTGGAACAGTGAGGGAACGGCCCCCACTGCCTTTGCCCTGGCCCAGGCCGGCCAAGAGCCAATGTACAATTTTGTGGTGGCCATCTATGCTGAAAAACATTCAGTCTTAGCTTCATAAGGCCATCTAGAAACAGCGAGGAACCAGCCCCTGCCGTATTGGCCCCACCCCCTGGGTGCATGCTGGGGAGGTGTCACCCTTTGTGAGGAATGAAGAAATGGATCATGCCTTGGTGCTTGCCCCAGTCTCACCCCCTTCTGCCAGAGACCCCCAGATCTGTCCCACTCCTGCCCAGGCCCCCACAGGCACCCTTGACGCGAATGATGTAGAGTTAGTCATGCCCACCCAGTAGGCCACACCCACACCACACCCACCCAGTAGGCCATACCCATCCTGGCCACACACCCCTGCCCCCCCGAGGACAACCACAATGCTGATGTGGCCCTCAATGAAATTGAGTTTGACACCTCTGACTTAGACTCTTCCTTGATCAATGGAAAGGATGCATCAGTAATGCAGCTTGCAGGAGTCAAAGGACTGCTTTAATGTTGGGTATTCAACTCAAATAGTTGATCCACACTTGGTTTGCAATTTGGGGGCATATGATTAAATAATTTATCAAGGGTTATATTGATAAAGTATCAGTAATAGACATCAACCCAGAAATATTTCATTCCGATAATTTCAAGGTTTCACTGCGATACATTTTGAAATATTCTTTCTGCATCGCTTGTAAAATATAAATAGGAAGGATGAAGAAGGGAGAATGCAGCAGCCTCTAAATTGTCTACCCAAGAGTTTATAAAAAATTGTGATGAATCAATGCAGAAAATATTTTATTCCAATTTGAAAATTAAAACTTGAAGAACTGATTAAAAAACAAGCTGGTACCAAAAATTGAAAAGTTCACCACTTACTAATTGTTCTTAACAAGCCCTCCTAAATAATCCTAGCATGAGAGTGATGAACAGAAACAGAAGAACAGAATTCCTGACATGCTGTTAGGTTCATGAAGATATAAACATTCATTTTCCAATAGCTCATATTGCTATCAAAGAACCCATCAAACAGATTTGACTCACTAACATGATTTAATCAAAAATCCTTATAAGTAGAATCATTGTAAGCTTTGCACAGTTTTATTTTTCTGTAAAAGTAAACGAAGTTGCTGATTTGCCAGAGATTTCTAATGGGGACTGAAGATGAATTTACAAGGCATATCTATCTATCATCCATCCATCCATATATCCATCCACCCATTCATCCATCCATCCATCTATCATCTTTCTGTCTGTCTATCCCTCTATCAGTATAACTAATCTATGTCTTTATATTAGAGACCCTATCTTACAGAAAACAGTGTAAGCAAGTTTGGATCAAACTAGACTTTGGCATTCTGACCAAAATGGACCCAAATTGAGTGATACTGTGCTGTTATCATTAGAAGGAACTACTGCTCATGTACAGGTACTACTAAGGCTGGTAATTTAGCCTTTATTTTTTTAAACCTTCCTAAAAAGTAGTACACCAAGGAATGAAGGGCAACGGAAATCAATATTTAAAGGCTGTTGTTAGCCATGTAAAATGGAAGCTTGTGAATTGGAATGTAAGAAGAGTAAAAGAAAAGCATATGAATTAATGAATCACATTAATGAAATAAATATACAACTAAAGGAAAGAAGAAAGGTATAATAGATTTGGTGAATACCTTCAGGAAAATGTTGAAAATGTAGATTAATTATGAATTATAGGCTAAAATGGATCTCAAAAGGTATGAAATGACCACTCTGAGACTGTTGTAGATGTGTATGAAAGTAGGAACACATATTATGGTGACAGTTGAATGTCATAGTCCAGCGCATAGTGATAATGAAAGAATCAGGGAGGAGTTTGGAATAATTGTTTAAATTAATATAATCTAGAGATGAAAGTTATACTGTTAGATAATATGACTGGATGAACAGGAAGTCAAGTGAGAGAATACACAGAAGGTAATTGGGCCATTCAGAATAATTAAGAACTATGATTGGTCAGTATATGCTTAGAAATAGTCCTATTTAAGCATAACTCTATGATGCATACACAGGGCAACATAATGAATATAAAAGTATAATTTATTTATTTATGAAGAAAGATTGAGAAAATCAGTGAAGGATACAAAGGTGCTGAAAAAGGAAAGAGACTGAAGATGAGAATATAATGAAAGACTTGCAAAAGAAAAAAGAGCAAAACATTAAGATTAAAAGAGACAGAAAAAATGCAAAAAAAAAATATTCAGTGGAAATGTAAAAATATATTTTGGAAGTTGATGGAAAGGGCTTAAATAAGATGCTTCCAGCAAAGTGGATTCAATTAAGAGGTGAAGCTGAAGTGAAAGAATGTTAGATGAACTAACTATCTGAGATTTTTATGAGTGTGATAGTGGTGTTACAAAGAGTAGAACTGAAATGACAGCTAATGGCATGTCAAAATCAAAAATGTGAAAAAGAAGTAGTTGATGCTGTGAGAATGTTGAAAAATGATAAAGCTGCAGGTCTAGTAAATGTAACTGGAGAAGTGTTAGAATGTGAACAGAATGTGGATTCATTATTTGACTTTATGATGTTTGTATCAAGACATATCTTAGCCTGATGTCTGGAAGCATACTGTTATTTTTCCTTAGCTAAAGAGCTAGGTAGCAAGAATAAATGAAAAAAAATACAAAGTGCTATTAAATGTGCCTGAGTTGATGTTTGGCAGAATTCTGTGAATATATGAATGGGACAATTAGCAAAATTTAAGAAGTACATTATAGATTTATGCTGGGCAGGGGGTGTGCACACCAGATTTGTGCTTTTTTCAGCAGATCATTGAGAAATGCATGAGGTTTACTGCACATTTGCTAATTTAGAGAAAGCATGTGATGGAGAAAATAAGATTACATCAAAGATATCTCTGCATGGATGTCGAGTTGAGCGTAGGTAGCTGAATATGATAGGAAAGCTATATGATACAAATAAAATATGTGTGAATAAAAGAATTGGCTTAGCAAATAGTTAAATATTGAGCAAAGAGGTTGTATGATGCCCTCGTAACTGTTTAATTATTATAGAACATAGATGGTGCTGTTAGGAGCTTGTTGGTTAGGCCATAAATAAATGAGCTATAATATGTGTAGACTGACTATAAAATAAGCGACCAAAAGAATAACAAGAGGAACTACATAGTTTGAAATGGTTTGGTCCTATAGAGAGAATGAATGAAGAATAAATTGCGAAATGAATCTACGAAGGAAGAGTAAATGGATTGAAAAACAGCAGAAGTAGATATGGTGGAAGCAAGATATGCTTGCAAGGATAAAAAAGCAGATAGACTAAATGGTATTAAAGTTCCTTTCCATTCTTTTCTTTTTTATTTTAATTTCTTTTGTTTACTACTTCTTATTCTTTTGCCACAATTTTTGTGACACTAAGATACAGCTGGCTTCTACCGTTCAAAGGTATGTTCCTTTTAGTTTAGTGGGCCCATATAATCTCATTCCATGTACTGCTTTAACAAAATAAAGCATCTTGCACAGTACTGTACTACAGATAAATCAGTTTGTGGGAACTTCTCTAATCTGAGATTTAGAGACACCCTCAGCACCACATTTCTGCATAATGATTTATTGCTTTGAAAGCAACAGTGAGTACTACAAAGGACTTGCTGGCAACATTCCTGTTATTATTTAAGCCAATTCTACATCTGCAGTTGTGTAAATTTTTAACTGAATCTGTTGCCAGGTGTGTTGTTCATTTGCTTGCCTCGTGTTACAGTACTTTTTCCTCATAGCAGATCTAACAGAACAAGCAATGAACTTAAGGAAATGTTTTCTTCTTAGATAAACACTGGCATTACAGCAAATTAGTCTTCCTTTTATCTTGGCCAACCCCAAGGGATGTTCATTATTCAGTGTTCCATTTCAAGTTGAATTGTCATAGAGATTGGTACAGAACAATGTAATTCACAAATTGGATTATATATGTATCCAATTACACAACTGTCTATGTATTTTGGTGTAGTGGACACTTAGCTGTGTATTCTTATATTATAAAAGATTTTATCTTTTATCTTTATAAAAGTTAGTTTTATAAATGTAAGCATACATCTATACTATACATATATAGTTACTAATATATTGCCATAACTCATAGAATTGGGGGATGCTGACCTTTCCCAGGAGCAGTTAATTGCCTTTAGCTAATGACCAAAAATCTTCCTCTGCAACCTTTATTACTAAGGGACAACATTTACTATATCCGGGTTGGAATACCAAAACAAGTTCTGCTATGCCATTGCTTTCTGGCATGTAATGGTAAATTTCAAGGCTAATGGAATATTGTTGGTCATCTCTTATTCCTTTTACTTTTTTATTATAAAAGTTCACAGGGGGGACATCAAATTCATTAATCATACTAATATTTTTTTATAACAGACTTATAAAGCAAGACCGAATGATTATTTCCATATTGCAGAAATTAGGGGACAAAGCTGGACAAGAAAGGTTAAGCTCAGGACACTTGTCAGGGCAAAGTTGTAGCAGTGAAATGTAGATTGGAGCTTCCCTCCTCAATTAGTTCCATCCCCACTGGACTAACCCAGCTTGTCTCAGTACAAAATAGAGTCTTCAGCATGTGCCTTGTAGGGAATAGTGATTCTGTCATTGTCCTAAATTCAGCCCTTAATCTTATTTCTGACAAAGCAGACCAGCAGATTCAGCTCCTTGATAAAGATCATCTGTGGCTTCCTGTGCTGGGGACAAAAAGTTGAACAAACTGAAAGGTCATCTGTGTTTATGTATTAAAACTACAGGATTGCACCATGTTTTGTAACAAAGTTGGGTCATTATTTATCTACTTATCCTTTTTTCCCCCCTCTTTTTTCTTTTTCCTTTGCTTTGAGCTGGAGGGGTTTGCTTATCATGATGTTTCCAAGTCTGTAAACAGCTCAGGAGCAGCAGCTCTACTTCCCTAAATAGAGGGTTAGCTCACTTTTTATCAGTTCAACCGAGAACTGCCCATCTGTTGCTCTTTCACATCTGGAACCACAGATGTCCCTCCTCCCAGTCATCAATTACTGCAAGGAAATTACTACACCATGTTTATCACCTCTGTACCCAGTCACCTCTTCTCCATGAAGTATCTTAGTAAGTATATCTAGGAAGCAGCCTACCACCCATCCATCCACCCATCATTAGTATAAGATTTTTTTTTAGGCAAAAATGTTAGATTAAAAAAAAACACCCTGTCATCACTAAACACTCATTAATATTCTGCTACTTGTGTATGTTCTTTGAACAGTAAGAAAACCATCAAATCCCTTATGGATATTTTCTAACTATGCCGCAAATAAATAAGAATAAAAAAGATATAAAGTTATTTGAGTTTAGGCATACATTTTACAGCACTTAAAGCATATTTATTTACTACAGAAAGTCAAAATTGGCTTTGGGATACATGGTAAAGACCTTTCTATGCAACCTTTTAGAACCAATTCCTTAAAAATCTATAGCCTCTAGAAATCTATGGAATCGGTTCTAAAAGATTCCATAAAAAGATAATTTACGGGAAAAATAAGCAGAATGGGACAACTTGGTGTCATCAACTCACCGCAGCCAACTTGCCATGGCCAACTCATTGCGGCCAACTTGGCATGGCCAACCTGTGGTGGGACAACTCGCTGTGGGACAACTCGCTGCAAGACAATTCAACAATTCAATTTAAGTATTTAAAATACTGTAATTAAAAAAATATTTTAATTTCTGTCATCCATGTTTCATTTTGTTCCTCCTTTTGCATCCTTTCCTTAACTCTATTCCACATTTCTTTGATATTAGTGTAACTCTTGTCCTGTGGTGAGTTATCCCACAGCAAGTTGGACGCAGTGAGTTGACCACAGCAAGTTGGCTATGGTAAGTTGGCCACACTCAGTTGTCCTGGACCCAAAAATAAGGTCTATCTACATCAGTGCTGTTTACAATAAAGACTATTTAAAGTTGCCTCCGGGTATACATAATAGACTACCACAAAAGCACACAAATGCACAAACACATATAGAGATTTGTCTCCGAATTATTTTACCTCTAAATAAAGAGCTTCCATATGGCAGTTAATAAACATAAATCCCATGAATCTGTTTTAATTAGTCAAGAGAGAGTCATAGGTTATCCTGAACCTTAACAAATATCTTGTGGCCTGTGATTTGTAAGGATTCAGCTCTGCCGGGTATATAAACTAGACTGTGGGCATGGCATCTGAGCCATTATCTGCAATTTTAACATTCCTTTTGTGAATAGAAAAGAACTTTCTTGAAAAGAACTTTCCATTCTTCTTTATAGCATTTCTTAGTTCCAAATATGTGAAGAAAAAGCCAATTGGGTGAGAAAGCAGATGGAAGAGAGAATTAACCTTGTATAGATCAAGATTTATTTATTTATTTTATGAGACTTATATACCGCTTTAAGTGCAAGCACTCTCTAAGCAGTGTACACCAGTAAGCAATGTATATATATATTTACATTGCCCCCAACAATCTGGGTCCTCATTTTACCTACCCTGGAAGGATGGAAGGCTGAGTCAATCTTGAGCTGGTGAGATTTGAACCGCTGACCTGCTGAACACAGTCAGCTAAAGTGGCCTGCAGTACTGCACTCTAACTGCTGCGCCACCTTGGCTCTTACCGCACATAAGATGCAGCACATAATCTCTCTCCGACATATGCCGCTATTCATTTATATGTTTTCAGTTTGTATACGTGTAGGAGAATGTTATGCTATTAAAAAACAAAAGTCCGCATGCTGAAAATGGAGATACACTAAATGAATTAAGATTCAGCAGCAGAATTCTATCCATAATTACCTCTGTACATATGAATAGTCATTGAGTTCAAGTAATTACTGCAATAAAGATTACAGTCTAAACACATGTCACCCCTGGGTCAGTAGGTAGATTTCTGCTTTCCAATTTCAGTGGACCAAAGAATTAGAAAAAGAAAACCTTTTTCCAGTGAAGTAAATAGGAAAGCTCCCACTGATTTAATAGAAAAGGATTACCTTGAATTGTATTTGTTTACTGTAAAACATCCTGAGTAGAATAACTACTCAATGAATCACTGAGTCATTGAATGTCCATAGTGTTGCATGCAATATAAGTAGAAAGGCTTGTATATTTTTTTGCTTTGGTTTCAAAGGCAGAGGGCTTAGAACTACCCATGCAAAGTAGTGAGACAGAAGTCAGCATTATTATTCTAAGTTAACTATTACTCTTCATATGGCCAGATATGCAAAGAATTAATAAATGTAGAACATCGACATGACATCAGAAGACGCTATCTTAGTCACTTCGAATACACACAGTTGTGAAGTTATTTTTAGCATTCAGTCTTCGGAGTGAAACAGCCATATTTGATATATTGAAACTTTATCTCATAAAGTTAAAATTCACAGTTTGTATCATTACAGCCACTGTTTACATAAACAACAGGGAGCAAGGAATGCTTATGTACGTTGTTGATTGCGTAGCAAATGTCCCCAGATCAATTTACGTAAATTGCAGGCAAGAAGTGAAACTTACAATACAGCTTCACTTCTTGACAACCAAGATGCAACTGCTGATATTCCACACATAAATTACAGCAAAGTCCTGAAGGATTGTCTGAAAATAATTAACTCAAATACAGTAAATAAGTTTGCAACAGTAATAAAAGTTGCACAAATAATAAGCATGGTATTTTCTTTTTCATTGTGCAACATTTCTTAAACCTTCCTATTTGTTCAAACTGTTCCTCAAGAAGTAGGCATGCCTGCCAGCAATTTTCCTTTTAAATGTATTTATAAGTTTTTCCCCTGATATTTTTGTATAATTTTTTTATCTTAAAATTCAAAACATGCAAAACGTGCAGTCTGAAAAAGAAGTAGGCCAGAAACCATTTCTCCTTGATGCACTTAACTACTTACTAATGACCAGAACATAACCCATGGGACAAAGAGGGGAAGTGTGATCAGGAAGATCATCTGTTATTTTAGGAAGGCAAAATTATTGCAACTATTATATTTAGTTAGTTAGTTTTGCATACCATCATAATCAACAGTAGAGTCCCAATAGTTAACATCATAAAAGTATAAAAAACGTAACAACATAAATACACAGCTTGTAAAATCATAATAGTAAAGCAGAATAACAGAGTTGGAAGGACCTTGGGGGTCTTCTAGTCCAACCCTTGCTCAAGCAGGAAACCCTACAACATTTCAGACAAATGGTTGTCCAATCTCTTCTTAAAAACTTCCAGTGTTGGGGCATTCATCGCTTCTGGAGGCAGGTTGTTCCACTGGTTAATTGTTCTAACTGTCAGGAAGTTTCTCCTTAGTTCTAGGTTGGTTCTCTCCTTGATTAGTTTCCATCCATTGCTTCTTGTCCTGCCTTCAGGCGCTTTGGAGAATAGGTTGACCTCCTCTTCTTTGTGGCAGCCCCTGAGATACTGGAACACTTGCTACCATGTCATCTCTAGTCCTTCTTTTCATTAAACTGGACATACCCAATTCCTGCAACCGTTCTTCATGAGAACAATGGGCAATTCATTCTTTTCTCTTCAAAAGATCCTAAACTTGTTTGATAGCATTAGCAATTAGTTATTAAAATAATAAGACTATTCTGTAGGAGAGGTTTCAAAACTGTGATTCTTTATTGCTGGAACCAGCAAAAATGTCACAATATTGCCAGTAAACTTCGGAGTTTTGCAGAATTTTCATAAGACTAAAAAGTAAGAAACAATGAGCAATGAGTGAACGAATCCCAAACCACAGATAATGCCAATCCCATCATTCTCGAAAAATTTCTTTCAGAAGCTAATTTTTCTGAAACACCATCAGCTTGGGGACCACCCTTGATTAAAGGGATTATTCCATTAAATATGGGCCATTACTTACAATACGATTTCTGTGTCCAAGCCCCCCCCCCCACTTCACAGAAAGGGGAAGCTACAAACAACTTTCACCAACCAGAACTTTCATCAACCAGAACAATTCCATTCCTCTTTTCAGTTGCTAAATGAACTAAAATGCTTCCATTGATTCATAGTGGATATTTCTGATCATTTAACACTGAGCTTTTCTTTCCTGTCATATAGCTAATGGTTCAAATGAGCTACACTATCTTCCATATATAATGCTTTCCATTTTTTTCCAGCCATTATCCATGCTGGCTAACTATGGTGGAGGTTATAGTGTGATGCATCTTGAAAACACCAAGTTGAAAAATGCTGATTTAGGCCCATCTTTGACACCTTCTCTTATTCATTACTCAATGATTAACCTGTCACATTAAGATACAATGTGGTTTGTTTGATTTTGGTGACAATTTAAGTTCTTCTGTGGATTTTGTGGCATAATGTATTGTTTGATTCAGATGTAATTCTTGGTTCTCATGTTGTTTTAAACATTAGTCTAGGACTAGGTTCACACATTCTTAGTCCAAACTAAACACTGTGGTTTACAATCAAAATGCCTGAGTTCCCAAAACTTGCTATATATTAAGCCAAACCTAAATGCATCGCAATGTGATTTAGAGGGAATTGTGAAGCCAGTTAAATATTAGACTTCATAGTTTCAACATTAAATTAATTTTTTTCTTTCTTTTCCCAGCTATTTTTTGTTTAGTTTCTAGTCCTGTTAAAATTCTGGGAAACTTGAAAGCTTACTCACGATATCATGGCATTTTTGCTGCTTCTAATAAAGGACCACAGTTCTGAAGCCTCTCCTAAGGCTCCTAAGCCTTACTATTTTAATAACTAATTGCTAATCCTATTAAATAACTTTCAAATCTTTTGAAGATAGGAGAAAGAAGAAACACCCTGTTATATGTCAAAGTTATAATTTTTGAGCCTATTTTTTTTAAATGAACAAAAAGGAGGGAAATCTGAATGATGCAGGAGGAAAATATGTAGTCCATGGGAGTGCCCTCCCATCATAGGCATTTTGGAAAGAGGTGATAAAGGTTCTAAAGGGCAAGGAAGATACTGTGGCAGGACAGACACTCTGTTTGTTTGTGAATTAAGGAAAGGATGCCTTTCAGAAACAAAGGGTATGGAAAATTCTAGCAACTGAAATCATGTTAAGTAGTGTTTGAAGAGGGAGGAAATGGAAAGTCTCTTATTTTCTTTAGCTTATACTTGGTTAATCTAGCCTACTGTCAAGACTAAGGAACAATCAACAATGGTCTCCATGCTTCCGTTGCCGTTTTATCTGTACTCCATGGATACATACAGTAATAAGAGAGAATAAGAATAAGCAAACTCCATTAAGTTCCTGCTGTATACTTTGCTGACATCCCTGAGTTTTCCAGGGCTCACCATAACTTGTCATTAACAACCCAATCAAATCTTGTAGCCAATAAAGCAGATATAGGTGTTATTTTGATTTTCTTGAGATTTTTCCTTGATCCAGCATAGATTTGCAATATGATCACCAAGGCCACGATCCTTTCTGAAACCATCTTGAATATCTGGTAATTGATGGCCCATTTTGGTGATGTCACTATTCCTCTGACAATGAGGCAAAGCTCATTATCCAAGGAATAGTCTTTGCAGCAAGCTCTACTAAATTTTCGCTATGTACTTTTTCTTCTAGAAAGACAGGTGACCAAAATGGAACAACAGGCAAGATCTCAAATATTCTTTTGGTAATTACTAAACTTAATGCTGAAGCTGTCTCCTGCTGCTGTGTGGGTTTTGAAGAAAAAAAAAATCCACGCTCATTCTAAGAGTAAACTGGCCATTTGTCAGGGCACATGAGTTACGTGTGTGGGGGTTTTCTATGTAAACTTACTTGACTAAAATCAGTAAACATTTCTTCATTGTCGCAAATAATCAACAACAGAGTAACAAACGCAAGTTTAACTTTAGGTCTGCCTGTTTATCATTATGACTTTAAACTGTTTATAAGAAGAGGAGTAGTTTCAATGCTCCTCCAGAGGATGGGCAAAGCCAGATGGGTTTCTTTCTGAAACAAAGTTCAGAGGGACGTGTGCCATTTTTTTTTTGTTGCATCTATGTATCATTTTAAATGTGTTTACTGACATTTTAACCATGACATTAACTGACATGATTGATACTCTTTCTACCAACATAGTGAATTAAGAGTAGAGGCTAAGCATAAATCCCTTATGGGTTTCTGTATTTTCAAGAACTATACAAGTTCTCTCAGTTTTGCTCAGGTAAGTTATAAAAGCAGCCAACATGTATCTCATATGCTTTTATAACTTATACATTCCTGTTTTATTATTTATTCCTTCATGTATTTATATTAAGAAAGAACAGTCAAGAAAGTGCTGGTTCTCATTGCTCTCTTGCAGTGTTATCAGAGCAGTTATGGATGAACAACTATGAACTTGCAAATGGATATATAGTATTTTAGACCGAAATCAATGGTTCTGCTTTAAGCCATGTTCTTCATAAAGGACAAAATGTATTACTTCCTAGGAACAAAAGCGATAACTTACCCTGAATTATCTCTAAAGAATATGTAAATACTATCTTTTTGTCTTGGGACTATAAATCATGATTGAGTCACAATGGAATAGTTGTTCTTGTCTGTGCAAATCATTGAAACACTAATTCATTCAAACAGAGCTGATCTAAGACGTTTTACTGGCTAGGATGAAGAAGGTGATGTTTTCTCTGTCAGAAGAAGCCAGATGGGATGCTTCAAATATTTTGCTGCATCCTCTCAGCATGCCTTACCTGAGAAAACTGCCTTGAGCTACTCCATAGCTCCTACCTTTGGGAACATTTGTACTATCCATTTCTTTTCCTTAAGTCTTTACTTTTTACCTTCCTAGTCAAGTAGCTGAGGAAAACATGGATATGTGCATTTTCCCCCCATTTGCAGCATTGCTTGAATATTCACTATTTTGCCCACCTCTTATAAAAAGGTCTTGACTAGTATGCATGTACTTACAATTCATTTAGTGACCGTTCAAAATTACAACAGCACTGAAAAAAGGGGCTTATGATTGTTTTTCACACTTATGCAGCATCCCCCATGGACCTGAAATTAACATACTTTTAAGTTGCCAAGTTTGAAAAACACTGCTGTGATATGTAGGGAAGCAGGAGTCACGAACAGAGGCCAAGGGAGCCAGATTTGATCATACCTACTTCTCAATCCTGACAGTTACCCATCTATTTAATCAGGCAAAATCAAGGGGCTGCTGGGCGGATGGAATCAAGCAGCTGCACTGACATTACCAGCCAAGTTTGATTAATTTGAACTTTTGAGAATAGTAATAGTAGTAGTAGTAGTAGTAGTAGTAGTAGTAGTAGTAGTAATGTTAATATTATTAATAATAATAATAAAGTTGGAGGTCCAACTAGTCCAACCCCCTGCTCAGGCAGGAAACTCTATATCATTTCAGACAAATGGCTGTCCAGTCTCTTCTTAAAAACTTCCAGTGTTGGAGCATTCACAGCTTCTGGAGGCAGGTTGTTCCACTGGTTAATTGTTCTAACTGTCAGGAAGTTTCTCCTTAGTACTAGGTTGCTTCTCTCCTTGATTAGTTTTCATCTGTTTTGCTTTTGTTCTGGCCTAGTCTGTAGTATGAACCCATCCCACTTGGCTAGTTTTGGGCTCAGTGCATTGTGCAAAATCAGAAGGGGGATTAATTCAACAGTTATGCAACTTAGTTTGTTAGCGACAGCTTGTGCACATGCACAGAGCATATGACCAAACCACTGTTTGTGGTGCAGATCTGCAAATCAAAGTAGCTTGTTCTCTTCATCAAGGGTCTGTAGCATAATGCACCAAATGTCTTTGGCCCTGCTGAGGTGGGCAACAAGCCTCCATCAGGCAAAATTCAACAAAGGAGATTCACTCACCTCTAGAAACTACCCAAATTTAGACAAGTAATCTATTCTGGTTGTTCCTAGCAATTGTTTTCTCTTTGCTCATCCTACAGGAGTTAATGTGTACTTTTCTTTCTTCTCTGTTTATTTTCAGAGAGATAGGCTCCATGTACTTGAGTCCAACAAAGTGCACTCTTGCTTGAACTTTACATTGTGCTGCTCTTTCGATTTCTCAGAAGTGTTCCATTTTTAGTTTCCTTTTTTTTTTTCCAGATTGGCTTGTCTCATTTAAAAATAAGGAACAGAGCCTGTTTACATAAGTAGCATTATTCGATTCCCCTCAATTTTCACACACATATTGTCTCACCAAAAGGGACAAATGTGTTAGGTATTACATTAATTTACCTTACATTTATGTTATATTAGCACTGTCCTTTCACATCCTGGTATTTTCCAGATGCTTGCATTCACCTGGCATGACCCCCAAGCGACACGATCTTTGGTTATGCTGGCTGGGGGTTTTCAGAAGTGAACTCCAGCTCATCTGGAGAAGATCAGGCTAGGAAAAGCCAATGGAAGTTAACTACACTGCACCTTTCCAACTTTAAAATTACCACCAGGCTGACCACTCTTTGCAATGGGACTGATATATACTCACTTTTCTTATTGTAAAATCAGAATCTTCAACACATGTTTCTGTCACCGTTTGTGTTAGCAGTGTCACTTGGGACTGCACAATACAATTTAGCTTTAGATGACCTCCAAGGTCCCTTCCAACATTATTATTATTATTATTATTATTATTATTATTATTATTAATGTACTTTGATCCCACAGTAGTCCACTGCAATATGGATTTTACTATTTAGAATCTATTTTAAACACTAGAAGACAGTCTTTGGCAGTGAAATAGTTTTGAAAATTTAAAAAAAGGAACAATGTACAGCTAAACATTTCAAACTTCTTAAAATATGAATGATTAAATAAAGGAGATGTGGAAATGGAATAAGAAGTCAGTTGGTTCTCAGTAGACCCTGTGTTGGTTCCCTCATATCCCAGACTCTCTGTGTCACCTTGGATGATGCAGAGTTGTCACCTAGTCAGAACGTAGTCCCTACGTCATTTTTGCTAACACATTTCCTATAGAATCAGTTTTACAATTGTGTGGTTTCTTTTGCTTATTCAGATAACATGGACAACATCCTTCAAAATAGTTCCTTCCTCCATTTCCACCTCTAAGAGGTACACTATCACATGTAAATTACTTGTACTTCTGAAAACAAAATAGTACCTAGTATTGTTTATTTATTTGTGGCTATTTACTAAACATCACCTTATAAAAGTGCTCTAAATAAAAGTGCTGTGCCTGTTATTTAAATCTGGTGACCCACTTGCTACGAAGTATTTGGTACAAAAATCTTGGCGAAGGAGAACATTTCAACAGATTTTTGTGAGACTTCTCACTTCCTTCACTGCCTCTCCCTTTGAGAGATGTTTCACAAGATTGTTGGTGACAGTGGTCTTGACAAGTTGAACTGTGTAAACCCTACTCCCTTCTATCACTGATGATGTTATCTAGTTTGGTAATGAAATGTCTGGAAGAAAACAACCAAGCTCAGAGAGCAAGAAGGACCCAAAGATGGACTTCTGGGAGTACAGAAGAGAGAAACCTGCTAGCATAATTTTCACCTGTGGAGAGTAAGGCAGTAGAAGATGCAGGAGCCACATCTAGGTAGCATACAAGTGGGAGGGAGGGAGGGAGGGAGGGAGGAAGGAAGGAAGGCAAAAGGGGGGGGGGGATATTTAAAACTCAGGTGGACATCCTTCTGATTTACTAACAATCCTACTTGCAAGATTCTGTTATTATAGCCAGTGGCCCTTGCTCTGGAATTGAATTTCTGGTCTGGTCGAGTGAGGATGAGGAAAGGAAAGGAAAGGAAAGGAAAGGAAAGGAAAGGAAAGGAACTCCACTTTGAGATTTAGCTTCCAACTGTGACAATTTATTTTTTTAAAAAGCACTGAAATACAATTTGACTTCTAAACAACCATAAATTACATTACTACTCATATTAGGTTGTTGATGTAAGGGTTACCTCATGTTGCGCTTTTCCATTCTCACTTTACTTAGAGGCTTTTGTACAACAGTTCTGGTTCTGGGGTTGCTTATGGCAGTGTATCTTTCGCTTTTTCTTGTTTTCAGGGTATATAGCAATAGCAATAGCCCTTAGACTTATATATCACTTCATAGTGTTTTTACAGCCCTCTCTAAGCGGTTTACAGAGTCAGCCATCCTAGTATAAAAGCTGAAACAAGTATAGAGACCTTACAGCTTGTGTTCTAAATAGACTTGCCTTGAAGCAATTCCTCTTGATATGAATAAACCCTAAACCATATTCCTACTGATATGAACAGGCCATAATTAGAGATTCCAAACAAACATATATAGAATCATTTATAAATGTCTCTTTACAGGAATGATTGCAGATGGCTTATGATAAAAAGAATGCTATATAAACAAGTACAAATGATTCATGCAAATGCTTAGAACAAGCAGAAACAAATACATATAACTCATAGTTCCTGGGACTTATTCAGGACCCACACTTTCTTTTCCTATCTGTGAGTAAAACAGTAAAATATTACGATGAGCAAGCCAAATGAGTAGTGAGCCTTACATATTACTTTTAAAAGCAATTTCAAAATACGCACTTAAAATGCATTTTTTTTTCAGTTGGGATACATTTTTACATTTTCAATCCGGTTGCTATCTCATTCCTAATATGCTGGCATATGTTGGATCTGTAGCCATTTTCACAATTAATAAACATGCTAGTTTGCAGAACAAAATGATATTGGATTTTTTGAAACATTTTTTTCTAGTGAAAAAAGATTCTATATCTAAAAGCTTATAAACAAAACTGATAAAGTACTACTGATACTGCATATTTCCAAGAAAACTAGAAGCCTTTTAAAATTATTGTTTTTATTATATGCATAGATGTGAATAGTATTTGTCAACGACGCTACATAAAACGATAGAAAGGGATTCTTTTGCATAATATTATCAATCTTCCTGTGAATAATTTTCTTGGTTATAAAAATCAAGCTAGTAATCAAGTTCAAGTGTTCCCCAGCATTATAAGGACTGGATGAAATATATATTCAGATCGCCAGATTTAATAGGCACAAACTGTTTGTGCCTATTTGCAAACTGATACTATATTCAGCAGAGGATAATATTGCAAAGAAGTAATAAATGCAATGCAACAGACTTATTAACATATAGTATGTAAAAATCTATCACTTTCTGAACAAGATCATTACTAAAAAAAAGCTTCATGTAAATATTAATCCAAGTATGACAAACACTTAAAAAGTATACTTTACTTACATGCTTTATGGGGGGAGGTTGGTGAGGGGGATCCCTTTAATTAATAATGAACCCAGGTAGATTTTGCAAAGAGAAACAGAATTAAAATAGGAGTGATAGCATGTTTGGAAAAACTAAATATTGTACAAAAAAAATCATTTTTTTTTTAAAAAAAAGACTCCTAAATCTTCCTCTAACTCAAGATCAGTGGGCACTGATCCTTTTCATTGGTCAATAATTATTGAGAAGTCACTGGAAATGAACAACCAAAATTAGAAACAAATACGTTTTAAGTTAAATAAAACCAAGTAACTTCAAGGATGCTCCCTTAATTGTATTTGTGGAATGATCCCCACTTCTAAAACAAAAGCTGAAAATACTAAATAAATTCATCAACAAAATGATTTGAATGGTGCTAATAAAGATCTTCAGGCTTTCCAGGTACAGAAGTTGAAGGAATTCTACAGCTTTTAAAAAAACACAACTCTTATTATTTGGAACAAAAGATCAGCTCTTTAGATTTCCATATAGCACTGTTTTAATGTATAGCAATCTATGCAAAATATTAAAATGGACAGACATGACACTGATCACAAGTGCTATGTTTTTTTTCCCCAGTTGTAATATATGGTTATAATATCTGACCCATTAGAAAGGATGAACAAGGAAAAGGTTTGAATTATAGAGACGGAGAAAATTATTGAGACTATCTTAAAGCACAAGAAGAAGAAGAAAAATGATGAAATAGAACCAGACTATTCACTAAAAGCACTAATAGTGAAGCTGAACCTGACCATTTTAGACACATAATGCAAAGGCAGGCATCATTAGATGAAATCCTGAAGCTTGGAAAAATGAAAGCAACAAAAAGAAGCTGACAGAAGTCAAGGTAGCTGGATCTGATCATTGATAGCACAAGCAGGACCTCACAAGAACTCAAAGCAATGAGTGACAAACAGTCTTGGGGAAATAATGTCCATTGAATCACATGACAATCAAGGGAACTGAGCAGCAAAAGACTAACAAAGCAGAGAGACTGCTTATAAACCCTGAATTGTGTAAATCTTTTAAAGTGGCACCAGGTTAGGAGGGAGATGTAAACTCATTTTTCTAAGACTACCAGATGAAAACATCAAAACTCTGGATGACCACTAAATGGCAATTGAAATATACAGAAAACCCTCATCTGGTGATTGTCCAGTGCTCCCAAATCTGGTAATCCTACCATTCCCTGTTGTTCACACAGTTGCAAAGCCAACTATGAGGCCTCTATCCATTGCTGAATAAGAAGTTAAAGGCCCATGGCTGGTTAGCACACCAACTCCTTCTGGCTTCCTCTTTCTCCTGTTACTCCTTCTCTCCCATAGAAGAAGTTTATCAGGAAGCAAAGCAACATTTATAACATATAATTTAAAGCAGGGGTCTTCAAACCTGGCCCTTTTATGACTTGTGGACTTCAACTCCCAGAATTCCTCATCCAGGCACACTGGCTGAGGAATTCTGGGAGTTGAAGTCCACATATCATAAAAGGGCCAAGTTTGAAGACTCCTGATTTAAAGCAATATTCTTCATAGAGGTTATCCAAACCTTTTATTGTTGTTATTTTCAGAAACAATCTGTAAGGAAAAGGCTCATTCTCTATTAATGTCCATTGTCTTTTCTTTAGAATGTTTTTATATTAACATTCATCAAATGAATTTAGGATAACTTAAAATAATGATTTTATGGTTAAGCCTGCACCATTTTTCAAAATTGTGACTGTTAGAAAGTAATGTTTCCAGTCTTTCATATATAATCCAGTCTTGCTCTTTGTACATTTTTTTTATTAATTTTTATTCATAATACAATTAAAACAACAGTGGACAAACATGACATTCCAGAATAAATTTTCCTATCAGTTCCTATCATGGTACAAAAGTTTAATACATCGTTCTTAACCTCTATATAAGCCTCATCTTCTATACAATACAATTATATATACAATTATATGTACAGTTATGTATATCTTTTAATTCTACCATTAACTTGAAGTCCGAGCAGTTCTTAATTCATACCAACGGTAAAATTTGCCCCAGATTTCGAAGTATTCATGTTCTGTCTTGTCTTTCATAATCATTGTAAGCCTGTCCTTCTCAGCACATGATAGAATTTTATGCAGGATCTCTTCTTCCGTTGGGGTTCCCTTATTCCTCCAATTTTGTTGCTCTTTGTACATTTGTGGCATGTTGTAAACTGCATGAAAGGAAATCAAAGGGAGGCTAAGTTTCATATCTATACATACCAGAAGTAACTTTTCATTCAGTAGTTTGTTTAAAGCTCCCCAACATGAGTAGTGAAAAATCTCACAGCTAACTATTTTCTGTATCTCTTTGCTGTCGTGCAATAGTTATTCCGACTTTCCCAAACTATGTCCAGTAACCCTTAATTTGTTTCTGAGTCAGATCAGATTGCGCTGTGATAAACTTAACAATTATGTCTCAAATGTTTTTTTTAACCTGAGTTCTCATGTAATAATGTTACAATTTCATTATTTATGGTTTATAAAATATACCACATTATACCTGGCTGATTGCACAGAACTAAGCTAGGGACAAGCATCTTTTTATTGTTTATGTGGTGAGCACAATGGTAGAGTGTCTTGCCTACAAAATGGCTGCATAATGGGTGAAATAACTCCCTAAGGTGCTCTCCACCATTCCAGCAGTCCATTCGTAGGGTCTAAACATGTTCCTGAAAATAAATATAAAACCTGGTGTTCTGATTTTCCCTCCTCCTCTGAGATACCATGCTCAGTAATATATCAAAATCTCTCTCGCTTCCAAATAAGATTTGTTCTTAACATTTATTCCCAGCAGTAACATCAAACAGCCATGCATCATCCAGCATTATATCATTCGTCTAACTTGGTTGTGTGCAGAAAAGGAATTGGACTTGCAGTAGCACAATGCCAGGTAAAATCAAGTGATCCAGTGGGTTTTTAATAGTGCAAACCCATATTCTAACACAACGTGTGTGACAGAAATACCAGGTATACTAATTTACTGTAGAGGTATGTGGGAAAGGCCTAGGGAGACAGGAAGAAGAGCCATGAAAAAAATATCTCCACCCTCAAAAAGGAAACACTTCAGAAGGGAGCCTTCTTAGTTTTTTGGAGAATAAGTACTTTTAGACTTGGAAGATCCAGTTAATGTAACCTTTTGTTGTTGTTCGTTGCGAAGTCATGTCCGACCTATCATGACCCCATGGACAACATTCCTCCTGGCCTTCCTGTCCTCTACCATCTTCTGGAGTCCATTTAAGCTCACGCCTACTGCTTCAGTGATTCCATCCAGCCACCTCATTCTCTGTCGTCCCATTCTTCCATTGCCCTCAATCTTTCCCAGCATTAGGCTCTTCTCCAATGAGTCCTTCCTTCTCATTAGGTGGCCAAAGTATTTGAGTTTCAACTTCAGGATCTGGCCTTCTAAAGAGCAGTCAGGGGTGATCTCCTCTAGGACTGACCGGTTTGATCACCTTGCAGTGCAGAGGACTCGCAGGAGTCTTCTTAATACAAGTGTTCCATGAAAAGTTGGGTTTTGCAGTCACTTTACAAAATATTTCCTATTAAGGCATCTTGAGTCTTTTCGTGAATTATAATATATGAATAGAGGCCTTGATGGATTACTGGTTGTGCTTCCTTTAATTAAGATTTTAAAATATGTTGTTTGATGCAGTACTTACCAAAAGAAAATGGCTTGTCAAAAATTAGACAGATTCTATGTCTTTTGTAACTGTGTCAGTTCATCCAGTCACTGGAAATGTTGTTGTGAAAAGAAGGCATACTCAAAAGCATTAGCTCCAATTACAATATTTGCATTCTTGAATTTGTATTTGCATTTCTGCAAATATTTGCATTCAAGAATTTGCATTCTTGAAAATCTTGAATTCTTATTAATGCAACTGTAAACATTAGCCTAAAATATCTGGAGCTGCTAAACTGTCACAAAATCTTTTGACAAATAATGCAGGGACCACCTCATTTTAAACTTTATTTGGATCTGTATTATTTTTTAAAAAAAAATTGAGAAAGAAAACAGTTAAGCAAGAAAACCCCTTTGTTTTCAAGCTGTCCCAAAATGCCTCAATTTCTTTCAAAGGGTTGCAACTAACTACAGTTTTAATGTCAAGTTAGTATACAGTCCTCTTTTACTGAAAAATCTGTGACCATTTGAAAAAGATAATGGATTAGACAGCTGACTAAGCAGTCCATTGACCTCACTAGCAGCTTGCTAGATTGATGATCCTTTGCTTCTCTCCTGGGGAACTGAAGCATGCAAACCTATCTTTTGTTATTTTGGAAATGGTGAGCTCTTCTGTAACATTCTATTGAGTAGTACCCTGTAAGATAACTTGGGGAGGGTGGCTTCACTTGGATACAACAGACGTTTCATCAAAGCAAATGAGAAACAAGGAGTTCATAAAACATGAAAGTGCACACAGTCAACCATTGATGGCCATGGGAGCAGAAAACCAATTAAGTTAAATATCCAAGCAACAATGATTGCTCTGACAGAGAGGAGGAGAGAATAGCGCTATGGGAGTTGTATGCACACACACAGCCTGTTCAAGTTCTGGAAATCCCGGGAAATGAACTGTACATCTGATGTTAATTCATCTTTTCGAAATACTGATATTTCTTGTTACGGTTATCTTTGGGTGCTGTGTTGGTTGTCGAAAGGATAATCTTGCTTTCTGGATATGTTTGGACTCTCTGCTACGATTCAGATTTCAATGTTTTAAGTTAATGCTTAAGTCTTTTACACACAGAGGAATAATTTAATAAGTTCCACCAATACCAAACAAAATTAAAATTGTGGAGTAACTCTTTAAACATTTGGCTCCTATTTTTACATGTTTTAAGATGTGGGAGCCCACTAATTTTGACACTTATTATAAGGAAAGAAAATCAGCTTGCCAGAAGAAGGGCAACATGGAGCTGTTCAATCTTTTCTGCAAAGTCATGTTCTGTCTCCAGGCTCCTTTTTTCAAAGTTCTAAATATGTGTTTGGAAATGGCATGAAAAGAGAAGCAATTTGAAGGGAATGACAGCAGAAATCCTAGAAGAAAGTCTATGTATGTCATTCACCAACTTCCAAATTACACTAGCCCAAGATCTTTCTCCCATAAGAAATAACCGTGGCCTCTTTTGTCCATTTGCTTGTTTTTGCATTAGTTGCATACACATCTGTTTCCACTCCTTAGGGCTGGTGGGCACTTGACATTAAGAAACCATCTAATCAAATCTGGAAATGGTGACTCCAGAAGTAGTTCAAGCTGACTCAGTGGAAGATTCTCATTCTCTAGATAGAATGGATGCATTTGGGGTTGTTTTGTTTTCAGCAGAGTGGGATGAAATGAACAAGAAAGCTTTTTACAGGAATGGAGATTCCCAAATTTTATAGAAATCATTGTAGGAGTTGCACTGTAAGCTACATCCTTTGTGTTTTTAACGTGGCTGTGATTTTGTTGCTTGTGAACAGAATATGGATAAAAATAGGTTTGGCCTATAATACTCTGGGAGAGTTTTGAACAAATGGAAAGGACTATATATTTTCATCTTTTGTAGAGGATCTCAAAGCAGAGTATATAGCAATTACTCACATTTTTCCTGACAAGAGTAACCATGTGAAGTAGAATGGGCTGAAAGTGACAAACTCATCCAGCGTGTTCCCATGGCTGAGGATGGACTAAAACCACTCCTAATCCAAACACCTTTATCACAACACCGCACTGGTGCTCTATTATGAGATCCCTTTCTTGAATATAAGAAAGCTGGGCTTTTAGCATAAGTTGAAAGGATTAACTTATGTCATATGTCTTTTTTTAAAATTCAATAAATAAATTGTTAGGACAAGTTTATTGGCTAAAACAACTTACAAACACAAACTTGTTTAATTGTTATGCAACTACTCAGGAAGAGATCAAATAGCAGCACAGCAGAGTGAATGATAAAACCAAGGGTATCACCCCTAACAGCAAGATGTTCATCACCAGTCCAAAGGAATTGAGCTGAGCACAAAGCTCTCCCAGATTGGACAGAGCTGTCAGTTTAGTCAATGAAATCAATACTTTTCCATCCCATCCTCACCACAGCTTTTTAAAAAAAGAATTGCTTTGCTTTGTTTATTATTGACATTAGTTTTTCCAGCATAAAGAGCTGCAGAGAATCAGGCTGGGACTGATAGATTCAGATCCATTCAAGAAAAAGAGAAGAGAAAAGAAACCAAAAAAAAAGGGAAAGGAAGGGAAAGGAAAAGAAAGGAAAGGAGCTCCACTGAGATTCAGCTTCCAACTGTGTCAATTGCACATTTATTTTTAAAAAAGCACTGAAATACAAATTAACTTCTAAACAACCATAAATTACATTACTGTTCATATTTGGCTATTGATGTAAGGGTTACCTCATATTGCCCTTTTCCATTCTCACTTTACTTAGAGGCTCTTGTACAACAGTTCTGGTTCTGGGGTTGTTTATGGCAGTGTATCTTTTGCTCTTTTTCTTGTTTTCAGGGTATATAGCAATAGCACTTAGACTTCAAAGTGCTTTTACAGCCCTTTCTAAGCAGTTTATACAGAGTCAGCATATTGCCCCCAACAATCTGGGTCCTCATTTTATATAGCATAATTATTATTACCTTGGAGGTTCCTTCAAGTCAGTTGACTCCTGACAACAGCCTGGACTAGTCTCTACAGTTTTCCTGGCAAAATTTCAGAAGTGATTTGCCATTGCCTGCTTCCTAGGGCTAAGACAGAGTGATGGGCTCAAGCTAGCTTTGTGTCCAAGAGACCACTAGAAATCACAGTGCCTCATACATTAACTGGCTCTCTATTTCTTTTATTACAAGTGATACTTGATTAGTTAGATAATTGATTAGAAGTGATAACTGATTAGATAGATGGTTTTGTGTGTGTGTGTGTGTGTGAGAGAGAGAGAGAGAGAGAGAGAGGGAGGGAGGGAGGGAGGGAGGGAGGGAGAGAGAGAGAGGGAGGGAGAGAGGGAGAGAGGGAGAGATATGATTAGAAATGATAAGATAGTTTCCTCAAAGACTGAATTTAGAGGAATTCATTTAAAGGATGTGGAAATAGAGTGGTGTTCCCCAGCTTTTGAAAACTTAATTATGTTTTAAATGTCTTGTTTCTGTTGCTAGACTATCTCTTTGACAGGTGAGTATATTGAACATCCCAAATCTCCATAGATATAATGCAGTCCTCTCTTCAATATAGGTAAGGTCCTCAGATCTGGGTACTCTTTCAAAAACATTGACAGCAAATTGGAGTAGCTAAGAGTGCCCTTTAAATCTAATCGCAACTTCCATCATAAACGCAGCCAGTTTAAGTGATACTGCTAAATATATATTGTTGAGAAGGAAATCCAAAGGGTATTCTTATTCTAGAGTCTTCATGTTCTTCATGGATCTTCAAGATAGCTATCCCACGACAGCTTCTGGGGAGAAAAAAAATCTGTCTCTTAAAAGCAATTTGGGCTTCTTTTTTAAACAATGAATACAGAACTGACCCATACTGGAACAACCAACCAACATGAGCTGGAATGAAATCTATATAAGGATCATCTTGTCCATGAAATCAGGTGACTGTTTCAAGAAGCACCAGGAAAAAATCCTTTATTCTTCAAAGAACCCAATTTATCATTTTAAAAAAAGATACTTGAAAGCAAGTGCATCTTTCTCATCTAAATCTAAGATTTTTCTATTGATTTTTAATCTTTAAAAATCAGGATGAAAAAATACTGAATGAAAAAAATGGCCTCCTAAATTACTGAATTTTTGTATACAATATGCCAGGAGCTAAGAGTTTCATTCTGCAAGCATCCTTGAAAAAAGAATTTATGGTAATGTTTTTCTAACATGGAAATGATTTCTTTGGAAAAATTAATTCTAGAAATTAGGTTACAAAGGACTAGGTCCAAAAAGGATACTAAAATAATAATGGGGCAGTATAGAATCAACAGGGTTTTGGAATATGGGAGGAGGAGTGGCTAGATGATGAGCAAAGCATACACTACAAAAAGTGTATTTTAAGTTCCAGTACATGGGATGGGCTTTCTTGATTGTAAACCCAATTAAATTTTCTCCCAGAAATACATCGTGGATTGGGGATACAGGTAGTCCTGGACTTACGACCACAATTGAGCCTTGGAATGGTCACTAAACAAGCTGTTGTAAGTTGAGGACTGCCTGTAATCTGTGTTTTGTCTGATACTACTGTGATATATTTAAACTGTGTTCCTTCTGGTGATGGTCTTTTGTCTTGGAGTCAGAAACTGGCTGGTTCTTATGGGTGTGGGTTTTTTTTAATGTTTTATATACTGCTTTTCCTTGAGACAGTTTAGAGGGGTGCACCAACACTTGCCCATCCAAACTTGACTAAACTATTCATTAAAAAATGCATTTAAACAATCTATCATGAGACAAATGCAGTGCTTAGCTATACAACACTTAAAAAAAACAAAACCCTTCTGGAATTTAAGCTTCAGAGCCCTTCCAAAAGATGTCATCAGTCTCTAATTTTAAGGTGAGAGAAAGGAGGGGTGAAAACATTAAATTCATAACCCGGGAGCAATCATATTAATTATATTTAATTGGAGTGATTTTAGTTAAATTTGTGTACATGCAGTCATATCTTCTTTGGTTTTATCCTGCCCCTTCCCACTTTTTGGAGTCAAGTTCCTGGCATAGAAATTTGTGTAGAAGTTGCGCCTCCAGTTTTAAGAAATACCCCAATATACAAGAATGCACAATGACTTGTGCCAATTCACATGTGCATGGAGGAAGTTCACATGTAACAGTAAACCGTAATTCAGACTTACCTATATGAGTAGGAATGTGCCTTTCGAAAATGGGGTGCTCAAGAAGCCCCCCTCCTCCCTAAGGTAGACTTTAGTCTCACTTTAACAGATTTCTGGCTTGCTATTAAATGCAAACCAAAAATTGCAATTTAAAATATGTTCTAGTGAATTCTGTTTGTAGATTCCCAAAAGAGATTCCCCTTCTCCTATTACCTTGGAAACACAAAACACAAATGTAGGGATGACTCATATGCCTACTTTTTACCATTTCCTGTAAAACTTGAAACCACTGTTTATAACTTAAAAGATATTCATAGTTACAAGTTTTGTACAGACAAGATTGTACTGATGTGAACATAGCCTGGAAAGGGATATTATTTATCACCTACTTCATCAAACTAGGAGAAGCATTAAAGAGATTATTAATGCATGACACATGAGATGCTTCCTATGTACACTAATTAGGGGATTACGCCACTGAACTTCCTGCTTAGCTGAAAAAGCCCCCAAATGCAAAGAAAATATTTATTATTTTTCTCATTAGAATGTTTGTTCCTTATTTTAAGCATCATAGGTTGAGGTGTTCTCACAGAGCTTTTGAATCCCACAGAAGAATTATGTATCGGTCACTTATTCAATCAATTAAACATTTAATATTTCTTTGCCAGCAAACTGCTGTTGCAATAATCTGATGCCAAACAGCAATGAAGTTTAGCAATTTCCTTTTAAAAGAGGGAAAAAAATAAGAAGAAAGAGTAGGTGGGATTATGAGAAAAAGAAACGTAAGAGCAGCTGTGTCCTCAGTTAAGTCAAAGTGTTATCTAAACTGTTTGTAAAGTTAGATTATAAACAAAACAAAATAGAATTTAATCATTCTCCATATTCATTTAACAGCCGTTTTGCTGGACCAGCTCATTTGCTGGAGCTGCTGTCCAGGGTTGAGATGAGTATTTGTCATTATTTGATGTCCTTTGGGACAGCAACTCTCTAAACTTGTACTTTTCTTCTGTAATCAATGAAAACCTGGTTACAGATCAAGTTCTCAAAACATTCTAGCCTTAGGACCCCTTAAAATTCTTAAAAATGACTGAGAACCCCAAAGAGCTTTGGTTTATGAGGGCTACATCCGTAGATATGTACTGAATTAGAAATTAAAACTGAGAAATTTTAAAATATTTATTTATTTGACAATTTATGGACCACCTGAAAGGCATCAGGGACCCGCACAGAGTCCCCAGAGCAGTCTTTGAAAACTGCTACTCTACATCAGTATTTGTTAGCTTAGTAACAAACTTCTATCTCACCTAGCCACTCAAGGAGATACTCTAATTCTCTGTGTTGAACAATCATATTAGAGTGTGATTTTCATAAGGATCAGTTTGTATATTATAATAATAAGCAAAATTGCTGTATATTCTGGGTTGCCATTTATAATAAGCATGTTGTTGCACTTTCTAGCTACTTACCTTGACTATCATTGTAAGCAAGTGTAGCTATATTTTAGCATGAACTGAACTAGTATTCGAAAACATTCTATGATTTCCTAGCTTATCCGTGGCTTATATTAATATCTGAAGCCTGGGTTTACTATTCCTGGCTTGTTTGAAAAGGATAAAGGATGTGTTGTTTGCTATGGACTTCCTAATTAGCTTTACTGATAGAAAAAGTGGAGTGACATGACTCTAAATGATAAAATCAATATTCTGGATATTGGTTACACGGAAACTGGATCTAAATTCGCCAACAGAGATAGCAGAGAAATTATCATTGATTGAGCAAGAGAGATGTTCTGCATTTGAAAAATAATTTCTGCAAGGTTTCAGCAATAACAGCAGCCAGCTTGCCCAAATTCTTATTCACTGAATTAATGCCTGCCCTCCGTTTTTAATGGCATGTCCAGTGCCTAAAAATTCCTGGGTTTGCAGATAATCAAAATTAGAGTTTTGTCCAATCCTGGGTTGACTGCTAAATGTGGCAGTTATTCTGAATTTAATTTGTAGATCACAGATGCTGAAGGTCTGGACTACAGAAATCCTCAAGTCCTCATTTATTCCTACTGTTTTAATGGTTATAAATCTAAAAGATATCATACGGATCTCATTAATTGTGAAGAAAATAAACGGTCCGTTTTAAAAAAAATCAAATACACATTCTTGTCAAGGTGACCTTTTAAATTTGATATACAGCTCAGAAAAGGCAAAAACAAGCCACCAGGGACATTTGTTACAATTTCTCATATGTTTTATTAAAAGAGTCTGCCTCAACAGATTGTTTAATGTAAAATTAAGTAACAAATTGAGTGCATGTGCTCATAAAAATACACATTTTAGGATACTGGGGAACGGCGTGCATTGTAGTGGTCAAGATATTGGTTTAGAAATGGGATAGTCTTGTTTAGCTGGGAAAGTTCACTAGATGATTTTGGGCTAGCCACTCAATTCATCACAGGATTATCTTTGAGGGGGAAACAGAAGGAACTTTTGCTCCTAAATGAAGATGAATATAAATCAAAGAAATATGTAAGATATCACACAAGGGACATGATGGCCTAGAGGTGGAGCTCTCACCTCACAATCAGAAGTTTGTTAGTTTGATCCTAGGTAGCGGCACATATTTCTCTCTCTGGGCGCAAAGAGAAAATATCTGCTGTGAACTTCATGTAGCCATCAGGAAGGGCATCCAACCAGTAAATGCTCAGCTCCATCCAGTCACCTCGACTCCACCCCATGCAAGGGATTACAGCAGCGATATAAATTTCTTTAATAAACAAACGAATAATGTTTTGCATTGCTGCAATATGTAGCTGTATGATTTAAGCCCAGTGGGGTTGCTGCCAAAAATGGCCTTTCAGGTTGAGTTCTGTACCTTGACACGGAGCACAATCAATGACTAATTGTGCTCTGAGATCACTATGTGATTTCCACCGCTTTGGTCAGTAATAGTCAGGAAACAAAAAGCAAATAAAATGAGAGTGGCTCGTGACATCATGAGCCTTTTGGTGGCTAAAATTCAGGCTTTTGGTGGGGAGAAGCTGAACAGAGGAAGAGATGATGCAAATTGTGTGGGACTAGGTCGTGCGTACGGACAAGGTCATGTGTACGGACAGTTATTTTCTTCATTTTGAGGATAAGGTGGGAGAGTGCTTTGTAGGATTATATTTTCTTATATTGAAATTAAGACAGCTCTTGTTTTCTGCATTAGAATGGTGGGAAACTGTCACTAGTTTGCAATATTTGTTACTGTTGACAGAGGGTCTGGAAGCTACAGAATTAAGAATTAAAGTTTACAAGCGGGTCTTAGGGATAGGATCGAGGTGCCAAAATCAATACAACTGATGTTTCTGACATCAAATGGGCATTCAGATTTTAACCTCAGATCTGGCAGCTTTACCCCAGCAGTCAAGTTGCTGATACCTCATTTATGGGAAGATGAAGAGAATTCAGAAAAGGGATGCCATTCTGTGGGACAGCCACGTGTGCTCCTGTGCTGAATAAATGGTCTTAGTTTCCTTGAACACCGTTTTCAGTTCTGCCATTCAGTAGGTGTACAGGTAATCCTTGATTTACAACAGTTTGGTTAGCAGCCATTCAAAATTACAATGGCACTGAAAAAGTGACTTATGACTATTTTCACATTTATGACCATTGCAGTATCCCCATGGTTACATGATCAAAATTCAGATACTTGGCAACTGGTTCATATTTATGACAGTTGCAGTGTCCCGGAGTCATATGATCACATTTCGCAACCTTCTGACAAGCAAAGACAATGGGGAGCCGGATTCACTTAACAATGGTGTTACTAACTTAACAACTGCAGTGATTCACTTAACAACTGTTGCAAGAAAAATTGTAAAATGGGGACAAAACTCATTTAATGAATGTCCCCTTAGCAACAGAAATCTTGAGCTCAATTGTGGTTGTAGGTCAAGGACTACCTGCAAAAAGTGCAGTTGATCAGTAGTTCCGGTGCATTTAGTTCAACTTAGTTGTCTGGTATGGACAACCTCATTTCTCATTTGAGAATACTCAAATAACTATTCTCTAATGTTCCACAAATAATCATTTTGTTTACAGAATGTTGGAGATCACATATTTATTTCATTTATGTCCTGCTGCAATCCAAATCAACTCTCAGCAATACATATGAACATATACTTATTCATATACAAGACATATACTTAAGACAGGAGTCTTCAAACTTGGCCCTTTTATGACTTGTGGACTTCAATTCCCAGAATTCCTCAGCCAGGCATGTTGGCTGAGGAATTCTGGGAGTTGAAGTCCACGAGTCATAAAAGGGCCAAGTTTGAAGACCCCTGATTTAAGACATATGAACAATGCAATACAATGCATCTCCAATGAGATTTTTTCAAAACATTTGCTTTATTTTCCTGAATATGGAGCAATTTCTAACCAAGTCATCTAGATTTAAGTTACAGGCTATCCTCACTTAACAACAATAGGCTTTGGCAACTCTGTTGCTAAGCAGTGCAGACATTTAGCCAGACATCACATTGCCACAACCTGCGATTTTACTGCTGGCTTTTCCATCTGCTTGAGGGAAGCTGGCTGTGAAATGTGCAAATGGCAATCACATGATTGTAGGAATGCTGCAACAGTTGTAAGTGTGAGGGCTGATAATAAAATTATTTTTTTCAGTCCCATTGTAATTTCAGATGGTTACTAAACAAGGCAATTATTAAGCAAGGATTACTTCTACTTCCTCTGACTCATGTAACAAAATATTTATTCAAACAGGAGATGCGTTCAGTAACTTTGGTTTTGAGATCTAAAGGAAATCTGCTGATGCTTATAAAGGCATCCAGGTTTTTAAAAAAATTCTTGGAAGGCTTGAGTTGGTTCTTTTTCTACTCAAAGACATTGGGAATTGCATCTATTTGTATTGGAAAACTGTAGCTGAAATTTTATACTCATTTATCAGTTTTAAGTATTGCAGGTATATAAGTGTTTTTTGTGTGTATTCTGAAATCAGGAATCTAACCTGAGCAGGGATTAATGAAACAAGTTTCTAACTAACTCAGAAAGAAAGGTTTATTTAAGGAAATACATTTAGATAAAGCCTAGCATCAAGCTAACTAAATCCTGTCACTAGTGACGGAGAGTAAATACTGCATGTGTGCATGATGGGGGGGGGAGGCAGAAAGGAAGTATCCAGAAGCCAAAATAGGTAAGATGGCGGATGGAGCATTGCAATGCAAGCAAATGAATACTGAACACACATTCAAAAGGAGTGCAGCTTGCATTACAAAACTCTGTCTTGCTGACGTAGAAACCAATGACTATGAAGTTACAATCCAATAGATCCCAAGAAGGTGGAATGAGAGGAAAAAAGAGTAAATTTTTATTTATATTTCATGTGGGTGTTTGATTATAAGCTGCCGAAGCATCAGTACCACTGAAGATACACTTTCAGCAATAAACCTTGCTAAAGCTACTCAGGCTTTTGAAGAGATGTGGTAAAATATTATGAATGCCATTTTATCAGGGGATGGCATCAGAAATGCTGTCTTTTAACTCTGCAAATGATGAGCAGACAAATCATTCAAATCGCTACCCATAAGAAGTAAGAATTAACAAATAGGACCCAAAAGCAGTGGCTTCCTTTAAGTAATGTATTACAAGGATTAGTGATGCATTTCATGGTTAGTTCTTCTGCAAAAGAGATTCACCTCTCTCTTGTTTCCTTAAAAATCAAAGTATCTTATTTTCCAGTCAGATATATATGATTGTGTACAGGTTAATTCACACTTGTTTGTTTGTTTAGATGTTGATTTAGGATTTTTTAAAAATATCCTAGATACAAATTAACTAGCATGCACACAACAAAAATTAATTTGTGTATAGTAGTCTATACGCACTGACACAAATGCACATCCATAAACTTGCATATAAGATTTTTTTTCTTGCATAATACACCAATTGCCCTTAAAAGAAAACTTGAGAGTTATAGCTTTTTGGCAGCTAAGATGTTTAGAAACCTTACTGGTTTGAGGATATGGACATTCATGTCAGCAAAAGATAAGGTATGTCTAAATGTAGACATTGAACAATCTGATATTGTAATACAGAACACTGAATTTAATTTCACACTTCACAGACAATAAGGTCACATTCCTTCATTCATGTTTTCTTTTTTAACCAAAAGCTTTGTCTAAGCTGCAGAATGAACTTTAGAGTTAGAATAGACAGATGACAAATAAATGAAAGAAAGATGAAAGATAGAGAGAGAGATAATAGAAAAAGATGATGATGAGATAGATAGATAGATAGATAGATAGATAGATAGATAGATAGATAGATAGATAGATAGATAGATAGATAGAATGAATTTCAGGCTTGTAATTTACAAAATTTAAAAAAATGGGTTTAATACTATTCCTTAAGAAAACTCAGCCCCCAAATGGTACATCATCCCTTCAGTGCTGTCCCCTATGCTTAAAATGACTAATTCAGGTCATCAGTCAAAGGGCAGAGCTGCTGCTGAGTGAAACACCACAACAACAGAACTCAGTGGAATTTGTGCAGTTAAGAGCAGAGGTAACAGACAGGAAAGGAACCAGAAGGTCATCATCTCAATTAGGTTCATAGTGCACTGCAACATGAAGAAAAAGTGTTTGCTAGAGTGAATCAGCTTAACGCATACATGGAACCTATAGATCGCCATCTTACCCCAACAGTCCTGAGTAATTTCTATTAACAGAGAGGAAAAGAACCTTTATGTTTGTTTAGTGCAATGCATTTTAGATACATCTGAGAATGTGATGCCATTTAATAGAGAGCGTGGGACCTTCCTGCTCCAGACCATTGCTATTCTCTCCAACTCTTTCAGATGGAGCACTTCAGGTCAAGATATCAAATTGGTTTTGAGATTTAATGACTTTTATTTTGGTGCCTGTCAAAATGTGGTTCAGTTTTCAGACTGGCTTTCTAATATCTGACCAAGCTTTGTAAGATGTAACACTCTCCAAATGTTTGTTTTGCTGTGCTTTGCTGGAACAAAGCAGTTTATTTTTAGCCTGCTGAATGCTGTTAAAAAAAAAAAATACATTGAGAGGAAGAGCAATATGTAGAAAGGAGCTAAAGAGTAAGGCAATAGATTCTTTTTGCTTTTGCAAGATTGGTGTGAATGAACTAAGAATAAAAATGTGCTAATCAGGATGTATTAATTGTTAGGGGAGTCCTCTGGGCAGAATGTTACCTGGTTGTCCTAGAACTATGTGGCCTCAAGGGATCCAGCAAACGAGTTTCACAAACATTCAACCTTCAATAGAGTGATATGTTACTAAACAGCTGTAGTTATAAATCTTCTTTCTTTCTGAAGCTAATACCTACTTGATCCTGAGGCTATGTACAGTCCGGTTGCCAAAAAAAACTCTTCAGATTTTGCTGAATAGGACATGTTAAACCAAAGGCCTTGGAAATAGCTGCAGCTTGAGCCTCTTTCTGCTGTTTATGACTTCTTCCGAGAAGTGGGCCCATTAACTCTGTGTCAAGACTGGGAATGCCAGAATAGTTGAGTCAATGGAATTAAAAGCCTGGACTAGGGCAATGGCAACGGATAATCTTCAAAAAGTGAAATTAGGTAAATTGGAATATATCAGGCATAAAACCCCCAAATTGCACTCCTCAATGTTTTCCCACTTTAAAAAAAAAGTAATCAGAACATCTTCAAATATATTTATGCTAATTGTTTAACCTCTTTTGCCCCAAAACTATTAATTTAGACTTAATTTGAAAACCTTTATGTTTAATTGATGGATGGCTTAATTAAAACTTTATCTGATTGATTTGATGTTTTTGGAGTGTCAGGTGACCAATATATTTATCTTCTGAGACTGGTTGTTATTGTTTTTGTTACAGGTACAGAATAAAATGTTTTAAATTTCCTGTTCTTTTTCTCAAATTATCAAGTGCTTTCAAACCCCAAACATATATATTTAAATACAATTAAACAATCTCATACCTGATTAAAATCCAGGTGAATCAATAGTTAACAATTCTAAAGTAACTTCTCTGACAATTAAATAAAATGCCAATTTATTAGAAATGAACCCTGTCTGCAACTATGTTTATATGCAGTATTGGTCTAAATTGTGATGTAGTTTCTGTGCTATCCTGATCCAGCGCTTCTGCTTTCTTAAACCATAGTGAATGCCAGGGGTCTTCAAACTTGGCCCTTTTATGACTTGTGGACTTCAACTCCCAGAATTCCTCAGCCAGTGTGCCTGGCTGGCTGAGGAATTCTGGGTGTTGAAGTCCACAAGTCATAAAAGGGCCAGGTTTGAAGACCCCTGGTGTATGCTTTAGTGTGATGTGTAAACCTAAACAATTGTGATTTATGTAACAAATAAATTTGTAATTAAACAATCATGGCATAACACAGTGCAAGAACATTGCTTGAAGTTTTTAAGAAGAGACTGGACAGCCATTTGTCTGAAATGGTATAGGGTTTCTTGCCTGAGCAGGGGGTTGGACTAGATAACCTCCAAGGTCCCTTCCAACTTTATTATTATTATTATTATTATTCTCAATCATCGCACAGTCAGCCAGATGTTCAGACTGGATTTGGCATTTTGTCTACCTATCGAGTCCTTACCCAGGACCTGGGATAGGCAGATGTGGATGTTTGATGGTATTACAGGTATCGTCGCAGGATGGAAGCAGTTCCTAATAAGGCCGCCTTTTGCAATTGACTAATAGCGAATTTGTCAATGCCAATGGTGTTCAAGTGGTGCTCCAGTTGTTTTGGGATTGCACCCAAGGAGCCTATGACTATTGGTACTACCCTTGCTTGCTTTTGCCACAGTCTTTCTATTTCTATTTGTAGGTCTTTGTATTTTGTTATCTTCTCCAGTTCTTTCTCTTATTCTGCTATCTCCAGGCACTGCCACATCCACTATCCAGACTTTTTTGTCTTTCTTATCGACAATTGTTAAGTCTGGGGTGTTATGTTGCAGGTGCTTGTCTGTTTGAATTCTGAAGTCCCAGAGCAGTTTAATTTTATCATTTTCTATGACTTTCTCTATTTTATGATCCCACCAGTTTTTGCTTACAGGCAAATGATATTTTTTGCAGATCTTCCAATGCACCATTGTTGCTACTTTGTCATGCCGCTGCTTGTAATCAGTCTGTGCAATCTTCTTGCAACAGCTTACCAAGTGGTCCACTGTTTCTTCAGCTTCTTTGCATAGGCGGCACTTACTGTCTGTTGCTGTCTTCTCAATTTTGACTTTGTATGCATTTGTCCTTAAGGCTTGGTCTTGTGCAGCCAGAATTAGTCCCTCGGTCTCTTTCTTCAATTTTCCTGCTCTTAGCCATTGCCAGGTTTTATTATTATCTGCTTTCCCAGCTATTTTTTTCATGTATTGGCCATGTAGTGCTTTGTCTTCCCATGCCTCTATTCTGTTCTTCATTTGGTCTTTCTTGTAGGCCAGTTTGGTCTCTCCAGTAGTCAGTAAGCCTTCCTGATATACTAATTTCAGTGCATCTTCATCATTGTTCTTCAGATATTCTTCCAAAGCCATTTTTTCTTCTTCAACCATCTGATGTACTTGTAGCATTCCACGCCCACCTATTTGCCTTGGTAGATAAAGTCTATCAATGTCACTGCGTGGATGAAGGGCATGATTCATTGTCATTATTTTTCTGGTCTGCCTATCCATTGCTTTTAGTTCTGCTTGAGTCCAGTCCACTATTCCAGCTGTGTACCTAATGACTGGGATTGCCCAGGTGTTGATTGCCTTTATGGTATTTCCTCCATTGAGTTTGGATTTAAGATCTTCTTCACTCTCTTGATGTATTCACCTCTAATCTTTTTCTTGACTTCAGTGTGCTTGATGTTGTCAGCTTGAAGGATACCCAAGTATTTGTAGTACTCTTCCTCATCCAGACTCTTAATGTTATTTTCGTGGGGCATCTTGATTCCTTCAGTTTTCACTATTTTTCCTTGTTTGATAGTAAGTGTGGCACATTTGTCCAAGCCAAACTCCATTACAATATCTTGGCTATATATACGGACAGTGTTGAGCAGCGATTCTATTTCAGATGATGTTTTTCCATACAGCTTCAGATCATCCATGTAAAGGAGGTGGGATAGTCTGGCAGATGTTTTTGATGTTTGATAGCCATGTCCTGAGTTATTCAGTATTGTTGACAGAGGAAACAGTGCAATAACAAATAGTAATGGTGATAATGAATCTCCTTGAAATATTCCTCTCTTGATATTAACCTCTCCCAGCTTTCACCATTGATCTGCAACTGTGTCTTCCATTGTGCCATCGATTTTTGCACAAATTTTCTGATGTTTCTACTGACTCCTGTTATTTCTAGGCACTTGATTATCCAGTCATGTGGCAGAGAGTCAAATGCCTTTTTGTAGTCAATCCATGCCACATTCAGGTTGGTCTTCCTTCTCTTGCAGTTTTCCAAGATCATTTTGTCTATTAGGAGTTGATCTTTTGTTCCTCTGCTATTGGGGCGGTTTCCTTTCTGCTCAGGTGGAAAGAGATTGTTTTCAACTAGATGCTGTTGTACTGCATCAGCTACCACACCAGTTAGTAATTTGAAAGTTGTTGGTAAGCAGGTAATTGGCCTGTAGTTACCTGGTGTTGCCCCTTTTGCTGGATTTTTCATTATTAGGTAGGTTTTCCCAGTTGTTAGCCACTTTTCAATTTCTCCTCCTTGTAGTATATTGTTGAATTGCTTGGCAATGAGTGGGTGTATAACAGTTAGATGTTTCAACCAAAACCCATGCAGTTCATCTTCACCTGGTGCTGACCAATTTTTGATTTTCTTTGCTCTTTTTTCTACCATTTTTGTTGTTATTACTAGTTCTTTCATTTCAACTTCTGTTTTATTTGCATCCACCTCTTTTAACCAAGCCGCATCCTTGTTGTATTTCTTTGGGTTATCCCATATCTGCTTCCAGAACTGCACTGTTTCTTCCTTGTCAGGTACTGACTGATTCCTTGCAGTTTCTCCATTGATGGATTGGTAGAAACGTTTCTGATTGGATTGAAATTGGAGGTTCTGCCTATAGTTTGCAATTCGAGCTTCATATCTACTGATTTTCCTGGCTATAGCTGTTATTTGTTGCTTTATTATTTCCAGTGCTTCCTTGATCTTCCTTGTTTCTAAGTGGTATTTCTTGATTAGGTATTCTTTGGTCTTCTTGTTCTTCAGCTTCTTTTCTTTCATCTGTTCTAGCTTGCTTGCATGTGATCTTAACTTGCTGATCTTATTTTCTAGTCTAACCTTCCATTTTTGTGGTGCACTGTTTGTTTGTTTTTCTTTTTTGTTGATTTTGCATCCCAGGTATTCTGTTATAACTGCAGCTGTGCTGTACATTAGTTGGTTTGTTTCTTGCAGTGAATTGGTGCTTATACTTGCTATTGCAGTATTTGCATCTTTTAATGCTTGTGCTAGCTGTTTCTTTGGAACAAGCTTCAATGCAGGCAGCCTTATTCTGTTGTTTTTGTGCTGTTCTAGATGCTCAGTTATTCTTTGTTTCAATTCTTTTATTTCTTTAGTTAGAGGGTTTTGTTCTTCCTGAGGAAGAGGTGCCTGGTTTCCAAATGAGAACAGTTGTATATCTCTACTGGATTCTTCACTGCCAACTCCCCCTGGTTTGCCTCTACATTCTGAATTACTTCTTGTAAGGCTTTGATTTCTTTGCCCTGGGTAAACCTTTGCAGTTCGTCTAATTCTGTTTCTGTAAATACTTTATTTCGTGTTATAAATCGGCGTTGATCTGCTAGTCTCTGTTCTGTTATTTCTGATTCTGGATGTTGTTCTTTCCAGAATTGGTGCATTCGTTTTAGATATCCTCGTCTTGTTGGACTTGATCTGTAGTAACAGATCATTATTTCTTTGTTTTCCATCACTGTGTATCTGCGACGGGTAAACACCTTTTCTTCCAGTAGTTCTGCAGCTGCTGGCCCTGGTTGCTCAGCCAACAGTCCTGAGTCCTGTAACCCATTTTTCACCAGATATCCAGGAACTCCAATATCTAGTGCGGACCTTGTTAACCCGGGCGACGTCCGAGCCGGTATGGCATTCTGAAATTTACGTCTCACCATATTTTTTATGGGAGAGACACTCTTTGTCTGACTCCTCTGATGAGACCTGTCCAGTATGGTTGAACCTCTGGCATAGCTCTCATCTTCCTCAGAGTACACAAGCCCCACAACCACGTCAAGGTAGTGCCTCACTGGGGGTTATTATTATTATTATTATTATTATTATTATTATTATTATTATTATTATTATACAACTGACCTTGTAGTAAAATTTAAATCCTTGTTTCTTAACTTTAGCCAGTCAATATTCATATGGTCCTTATGTAACCTATAGTAATGCCTATTTGTTTTCTGTCAAAAGTCAAAAGCCTCAGCATTTGTTCTTACATCTAAATGAGATATATGTATCTCAGATGTGACATTGTTTTTATTAATCTCCTTTGAGACAACTAAATTCTAATCTGAATAATAGCCAGCATAAAAATTTAAAACAAGCAACAGAAAGCTGTTGTAAAAAGCACTACAGTTAGCATCTGAAGAGTGTGGGGGGGGGGACTAAAATACATCAAAATGGCAGGCCCAATCAGGTTATAAAAGCCCAACCCCTTTCTAATATGTTGGCCTAAATTATACAGACATAAAATGCAGAATGGCTTCAGTAACCTCAGAATGCCTGCCATTTTGATGTTGTTTAATAATTGTATTAAACGTTTTAATTATAATAGTAAACAATAATACAAACAAAAAAAAGGAGAACACTGAGTGAATAAAAAGTGCTAGAAAACAAGAAAGAAAAAATGTAAAAAAAATCCCTATAAAAACAACTTCCCATCCTCATCACAAATATAAACAATATATAACACTATATTTTTACCTCTTCTTAATTAACTATTATAAAATTCTTCATCCCACAACTCTGTTCTTCATTATAGAAAAATCCAATAAGTAAAGTCTTCTCCAATCCAGGAGTGGTGTTAACAAAAAGTCCAAACAGAGCCTTAAAATAATAATATTAATTATACAAATGGTAAAACTCATCATTCCATATCACAATTCTTAATTGTAAGCAAATCTACATTTAGAAGATCAAGTGGTCTCAGTATTTTATTATAAACAAAAGGCTGAAATGCAACATGACAAAGAGGGATAATATCTCCTTTAGAAAGAGAAAGCTCACAAAGGTTGCTAAATGCAAAGATAATTAGATACTAAGACAATTTAGATGCTGTCAGATTAGGATACAGTAGTAACTGTAGGGGGAAAGGCTTAAAAACCAAGGGTTTTTTTTCCCCATTCAATCATGTCCAATTCTCAAAGACTGCCTATACAAGTCCCTCAATTAACTATTAATTTATTTCTAGTCCAGTATAAGCAAGTCCAAAAAGAACCATCCAAAAAGAATGTGGCATTTTAACTCTGATTGAATCAACCAACTTTATGTTCCTTCCTTTTGTGTAAAAGAATCTTGCTTTTTAATCCATTATTCATCCACGAGTAATCCATTTAATTTGTGATTATCAATTCTTATCTCAAATTTCTTTCTTTTTGATGTTGTTAATCTGCCTATAGGTACCCTTAATTGGACACACCTTTCAAAAATGGTAGTATTTTTTTTAATCAGTGTTTTTTTAAACAAATAATACTGTACATTATAATGTATAGCATCATTACAGATATACTGTATGTTTGGTCCTATGGAGCATTTTAAAGCAAGATATTAACGGAATGAATATTTATTTGTTTGTTTGTGTGTATTTATTTATCCATTTAGCAAACATATATGACCACCCAGCTCACACATGATTACTCTGGGAAGCTTATAAAATGGATGTCTCTGAAATAATTTAAAAAAAAGAAATTATCAAATATGCAGCTAATGTCATACTAATGTCCCTTGTGGCAGGGTTAGATTTTAGAATGGTATATGGTTGTAATCAAACATAAGAGTCCTATGCCTCTTTTATTCTCCCATTCCTATATTGTCCAATGAATGTATTGAATGATATACTACCATACTACTTTATTAGTCACTACTTGCAATGAGGATAAAATTTCACAGGGTGATAATGCAATATGCATTTTATTTTCAAGACGCAACAGGAATGGAGGGGAAAAAGTATGGAATTCCTCTTCTTTTTTGCAGAGCTCAGGAATCAAATTCCATAACATGATAAAAATGCCATTATTAATATTGTGATTAAATACATTCAGCTGGCAGTTGTACAACATTCACAGACTATTAATCATTGCTGCTACCTAAAACTGACATAAATATTAAAAGGGAATCCTATGATACAATCTTTCCTGAACTCTACTATTCAGTATGCAGGGTAAGAAGGTGAATATTTGCATATTGTTCTATGCAAATAGAAAACCAATACATTAAAAAGCTAATCAATATCTTTCTCCAAAACTGTACTTGCACAAGTGCCGTATTTCATGAGAAAGGCATTCGAGCATGGAATTTCTCCATCTTCAATCTGAAGAATAGGGTAGAGGGAAAATAATGTTATTTGTTTTATAAACTATTCTGGCTTATTCCATAAACTGCAGCTAAGGCAGCCCAACCGATGACTGGCTGGGGAATTCTGGGAGTTGAAGTCCACAGCTCTTAAAGTTGCCAAGGTTAGACACTCCTTTTCTAGAGGAACTTGATCAAAACTGCTTTCTATCAAAATTGCCCAAGCTTGCCACATAGCTAGATTGAGACATGCCTTTAATACATTTCCTCTTGCCTACGCAGACAGGATAGACTTCCTTTTGGGTCATGTTTTCTCGTTGCTTTTAGCCCATGTGTTGTCTGTTTTCCTTTTATAGACCAGATGTTGATCAGTTTAAACACGAAAAACGAAAATGTTAACAAGAGCAACAATATGTAGAGTAGGAGTAACTATAACCTCTAAATTCAAAAAAAGCTACAATAACAGGGATGAACAATTTCAAGAAACAAGGTTGTTGAAAAGGAGATATCCTTTATTTCCAAAGTATTACAATCATCTTACATATCCCCCTAATGATCCCATTCTTCCCTTGAATTCTCCAAACCCTAAACTGGGACAAAATGAGTTCTCCCTTCAAAGAATAAACCTCTCTATGAAACAGTACCCCAAACCCCTGCAATTTTTACACTTCTTACTATTAAAAGTAATTGAACAGAAATTAACATACTAAATCACCCAACTCTATGATCAACTCTATTTCCAGCAATGGGTGTGGTCTTGATATAACCCCCATATTTTTTTTCTGTATTTAATTTTATTAAGGATTTTGATTACAATAGTAAAAAGTAATACAAACTAAACTGAAAAAAGAAGAATCAAGACTGTAGTGAGAAAGATTGAAAAGTACAGAGAAAAGGAAAGAAAGAAGAAAAATATATAAATGACTTCCAATCTTCATTGCAATAAGTTTAGACAAATGTAACAACTCTTCACTCCCTGTAACATTACAAACATATATCTCTACCATCCCTTAAACAAATCCATAAAAAAAAATCAACTTTTCAATCCTGATGTCAGCAAAAGTCCAGAAAGGGTTGCCAGAACTTTGCAAAAAAGTCTAATTATAACCTTGATCAAGTAAATAAATGTTATATTCCTTCCCTTTATATCCAACAGTCTTCACTTCTAGCTTATTCAAAAATTGTAGGATTTGATTTCTTTCCATTCTTTTTTATCCTACTGCACAAAAATCTTCAAGGATTTAACTAGCCTCTTTTGTAGATTCAATTAAGAAAACATTTTTCAGATTATTTTCTTGGTCTGTCATTTGCATTTCTCCTTTAATTTTTTAAAACCTCAGCCAGTTTTTTGTTTTTTGTTTGTATATCCAAGAAAGCATTCTTTTTCCAATTCATTCTTTTAGCCTGAGATGGGTGGCAAACACGATAGATAGATAGATAGATAGATAGATAGATAGATAGATAGATAGATAGATAGATAGATACTGTAGATCAGTGGTTCTCAACCTGTGGGTCGCGACCCCATTTGGGGCCGAACGACCATTTCACGGGGGTCGCCAAACAACACAGTCCGCCATTTTTTTCCCCTTTTCCTTAGCTGTGCTACTCCCTTTTATTCTATTGGCTTTTGAAAGCCAATAGAATAGACTCTCTTGAATAGAGTCTAATTCTATTGGCTTTCAAAGCCAATAGGAATTGTCCAGGCTGTCTCTGCCCTGCTGAGCCCGCCAAAAGTCCCATTCTGCAAATGGTGCTGCACCAGTTGAGTAGTCCTCGACTTACGACCGGTTGAGTAGTCCTCAACTTACAACCGGTTGGGGGTCGCGGCATTAAAAAGGTTGAGAACCACTGCTGTAGATAGAGTGAATTTTCCCCCCATGCCATCACTCTGCTGAACACTTAATTCCCACAGCACTGTCTCTATTATTTTTTCTCCTCATCTTTCCTACTATCTTCTCCTATTGGTTTCTTATGTTGTAGTTTGTAACTTATGATTAATGATTGTAACTATGATTTATGATCTATTACCTGCTGTTTATATATACACTGTGAGCTTATGTATCGGAGACAGATTCCTTGTGTGTCCAATCATACTTGGGTAATAAATAATTCTATTCTATTTATGCTGATGCTGTTTCTATTAGGTACAAGTATGGATTATTTTTTGTGTGCGTGGATATGTTGAAAAAGCAAGAAACTTCTCAATTATGACACCTCCACTTTAGAGATCTTTCACTTCTGAAATATGAGAGGCATTTCAATAGATCAGCTTCTGTGATATCTTAAAATGCATCTTTTGATCCATTTGGAGCTGACTAGTTTGAATGTACAGACCCTACACAAAACAGTTTTATAAAGCATTTTTTGCTCTCTTCATTTAATTATATCAGCTGTTTGCCCCTTTTTTAATTCAGGAGAAATATGGGAAGAAAGAGGAAGAAGAAAGAGGAAGAAAAAGGAGTCTGTGACAGAAACAGTATTTGAACGGGAGATAATCTCAATTCTTACCACAACCTCTTAGCCATGAAGCTCCTGCAGCAGCAATTAGCAACATGAAGATTGAGTCCAATTTAACTAGAGCTTCCCAAGTAGCTCCAAGCAAGCTTATGCTGAAGTTGCTTATTTATTCCCAGTTCTTTATTCATTTGAAACCCTAACGGACAGCTCAATCAGTCAAGTATCTACAACCTAAAGTTTATATGAGGCTACACCTAAGAGAACTAACTCATGTCATATGTCTTTAATCAAGGCATTCTGCAGTTCAAGATAAACAATAATTTATAATGAGATTTTAAGGAACTGGAAGTAAGTCCCATAGGCACTAAACCATAAGGAAATGCTGTAACATTTGAACTTTCTCCATGTTGGGACAGAAGCTTGACAACAGATCCTTGTTTTATTTCTCACCTCAGCCATTTCTCCAAGAAACTAATAAAAAGTTCAAAGCCACTTCCACTGAACAAAAAACACTCTGGGAATAGAGGTTGGGCTCACATGCTGAAAATATACTGGAATAATCAGTTCTTGCTTTCTACGTTTGGTCTGTTAGTCTTTCGTCAAAATATGTCCCTCATCCTAACACAGATTAGTTGCTAACATACTATTTCACAAAACATGGATATTTTTCTGCATTAGAATATTAAGTACTTGCTTTTTTGGTCAATTTTATTTGGTAGACTGAGACTGAAGTTCTATATATCTATGCCTTTCTGTGTATGAGATAGAGAGAAAATGTGGACACATTTGCACATTTATTATTTTAGGGAACTTCTATCCACGCTTATATGAATGTCATAACTATACTTTTATGACTTTAATTTAACACATGAGTGGTTTCCTGGGTAAACTTTCACTTTAATCTCACTTTCACACCATACAATAATATGATACCCTCACACAGCCCATTATGAAGAAAAGCTCAGGACAGCTTTCATATTCGTGCATGTTTCAAGTATTGAGTGAAAAGTCTGCAATGACTCAGTTACATTGCAAAAGAGAACATTTAAAAGAACCGGTTGAAATCACTGTTTTTAAGCAACATTGTTGCTGTGAAAAAATAGATTAAAATTGCATTAGTGTGGCTAACATAACACAGACTGAATTAACACATGCTGTAAATCAGGGGTCCCCAACCCCCAGTCTGTGAACTGGTACCGGGCCACAGCATGCCAGCAACTGGTTCACACAAACAAGCAAAGCCCCATTCATGGGATGCAGGCAGCATACAAAACCACACACTCTCTGGTCCGTGGAAAAACCTTTCTCCACGGTTTAGGGTCCCTGGTGCTCTAAAGGTTGGGGACCTCTGCTGTAAATGATTGAAATTAGCTTCACTGAGGCCAGATCTAGTGTTGTAACAGGAACAAAGTTGTGGCTATGATAATCCTTGTGTGCTTAGTCCTCCTATTCATCTAATGAGAACAGTTTATAATGTGATATCATTGTCAATCCAATCTGACTTCCAATGAATTCAAAAAACAGTGGTAAAACTTTATCACAATAATAGTCTCTTATTTGCCAAAAAACAGTGAGTATAACTTGAGCTACTGCAGTCAGACATAGCTACCTAATATTGGAAGACAATTTATTTGTTTGCTTGTTTGTTGAATTTATATAGCCACTGTCAACTGTCCAGTTGGCGAATCCAGAAAAAGAAATTCCTAGGACATTATTTGACCAAGAGTATAAACTTTATTGAACAAACCTCATTGGCACAGAAGAAGCAAAACCAGCTCTGGATTTCCCACACAAAAACAAGCATAGATAATCCCCCCCTTTCCCTACTGTCTGCCCTCAATCCATTACATTCACCAATCACTTCTGTTCATTTTGTTATGGGAACCAGCCAGCCATGCTGGGACATCTGCTCGGTGTGTCCTTGAAATGGAAGCAATGTCTCACGAGAGCCAACGGATGCTTGGATGCCATTCCCCCCACCCTTGAATTCCATTCCACCTCCCTCCCTTTTATTGTCAGGCTGTGAGCGAAGCCAAATGTAAGTAAAAATGCGAGTCAGTCTTGACAGCCACCTACTCGCTCACCGCAACTCTAGGCGGCTTACAAAAGTTCCTTGTCTTTGCTTGGTGAACTGACTGACTGATTCTTGGATATTGCCCAATTGTTGACTGGATTAGTATATTTACAAAAGACAATTTCTCAAGTTTTGTGAGCACAGCTATATTTTCCTGGGGGAAAATGTTATATCTGTTTTAGTTTCAGCATCTGCAGTCTTCTTGGACAAAATGCTCTTAGCGCCCTATTCCTTGAGCGTATTCATCTTGGAAAGTTGCTACTCTCTTTTTATTCACTCTGGGTCCAATTCAAAAGATAGAGATTGAAGAACTTGCTGTTTCTTTTCTCCCTCTTCTGATTATTTGCTTTATTGGAAAAGATAAAGGAAGAGAATATAGCAGGGAAGAGCGGACAAGTCAGGAGATCTCAAGAATTCAACTTCCAATCTCTTACTAAGATAAGTTGTTTCCAGTTTCTAACCTTGGTAGGCTTATATCAGGATATAATCATAAGCAAACTGAAAAAGAGAGGGGGGGGAGACCTTCTCCACTGTGTTAAATGAGGAACAATGACTGGAACCTTTGAAGGACATGCTATACTCCATATTCGAAAGGGCCATGGCTAAGAAGCAAAAGAGACTAGGGCAAAACTCAAAGTTGATTTCATTCTATATCATTTAATTGTACTAGATGGAGAACATTTGTAAATAATACAATTTATAAAAAAAAATGCAAGCATTTTTCTCCTTCTGTTACAAATCAGCAGCAATGTTTAGAGAAACTGCCCCTAAAACTTGTATGGACTGCAGATTGTGCACTCATGCTAATTAAGTAAAGCTATCTCTTTAAAGGACAGAAATTGTTCCAAATAATACTCTTTAATGAGCAGATGTGCATACAAAGCTTCTTGGTAGAAGATACTCTATTTCTGCTTGTTAATATAACTAGCAGTTGCTTATTTTAAGCTCTTGAGAGCTTGGAAATAATAAATATTATACTATTTCTGTCCACATTGTGTCATTTTTCTAATCAAGTTCACCAAATTGGTGATAAATCAGATGATGTTAAATCTTACATATACTCTTTGTATATAAAACCATTTATACAAACAACCCAGAAATTTGCCTTTACTGGGAGAAATACGCTAATACAACGTCATCCACTATTACAAGTAGTAGTGCTGCCAAATCACTTGTTTAAATATTTGATCTCTTATAACCCTCATGTTCCCTCCACCGCTGTTTGGGTACATTATGTCATCAGATTCTGGAAGTTTATAAATTCAGTAGAATAAAAGCTATGGTTAATCTGATTCAGCTGAGGAGGTAGAAAAGAAGATTTCATTAAGCTTGCAATATATAACTGTTGATCAAATGCTATGTTTAAATGCAGAAATATCTTTTTTGAGGGACCTATCTATATTTATATCTAATGACAATAAAGATATTCTATCTATATCTATATCATCTAGGTATGAATGAACTCTTAATGGGATATTCCCCGTTTTGTATGTTTTTTCCCCCCCTCAGTCCTCTTTGTCTCTGAAAAGTTGGGGAATCCTTTAGAATTATATTGAAAATAGCATTGATCTGGGAAATATACAGGGAAGCATAATTCATGAAAATTACTTTCTTCTTAGTTAATGAAGCTTCCATTAAATCAAATATCAAAAGTTCCTCTAATTGTGAAACAAGTCCCATGGAATTAGTTAGAGTGCAGTACTGTAGGCCACTTTAGCTGACTGTGTTCAGCAGGTCAGCGGTTCAAATCTCACCGGCTCAAGGTTGACTCAGCTTTCCATCCTTCCGGGGTAGGTAAAATGAGGACCCAGATTGTTGGGGGCAATGTAAATATATATATACATTGCTTACTGGTGTACACCGCTTAGAGAGTGCTTGCACTTAAAGCGGTATATAAGTCTCATAAATAAATAAATAAATAAATGTGACATCAAATAATGGCTAAGCCAAGTACAAGCTTAACAGTATTGTCATTATTTCCTCTCCTTTTTTTGCTTTTCTGGTTTGAATTGAAAATAGAAGCCATTGTTTTCCAATTCAAACGTAATAGTGAATTATAATTTGCAGAAAAATTGTCAGGCACAAAGAACCAGGACTATTTGTTTAGGTTGCAGCATAAATGATTTATTGAAACCTATTTCCAAGAATCTGGTCAACTAATGGTCAGCACTAAATTAGTGCTAGATATGGCTCAGTGGAATTCAAAGGGGCTGGACTTGGGCCTCTTGTGGCAATGCAAGGACTCCAAACTAATGGCCCATTTTACCTGACCCTGCAGTTCTGCCTGCTCTTCTACTGAAAAATGTGAGGAGACATAAGAGAGATTTTATCAGCTGTGTATATGTGGGTAGAATATTACCTATAGCAATAATATCCATAATACTGCAGACAGAGCCATATTTCAAGACTATATAGATATAAACAATTCAACTTTACAATTAACAATAAAAGGTCTATATTGTATATAATATGAAAATAAAAGGAAAAGAAGCTAGTACATTTATGTCATAGACAAAACAACTACACAAGAGGACTGTTTAAAAATACCTTCTTTAGTCATCTATTCATTAGAGTTATTTTCATGTCAACTCAAATTAAAAAGTGTGCAATTATAATACTTTTAAGAAATAAGAATGAGAGTATTTGATTATTGATTGCAATTGCTGAGTGTGCACAAAATTAAAGATGATTAGAGGGGAACCATCTTGCACATATGTACTATTCCTAAAATCAGATTTAGTTCCTTTTTTTCAGTCCATCAGTTATTGCTTTTTATAAAACTAACTTTTATAAAAGGTCATTGATAAAATGTTGGCTTAAATCTGCAAAAAATGGTGTTCACAATATACATGAAAATATATGTTAGCGTATATAGGTCAAATCATTTGAAAACAAAAATTTGTGTTTTGCCAAACTATAGGCTTTAAAGGAGATCTAATAATTGTTTTTGAAAGTTAAAAAGCATCTAAAGAAAAAGTAATCACTGAGATGTTCTATTCATTTATACTTTACAAATTATAAAAATGTTCTGAAAATCTTTAAAATGAGAATTGCTATCAGCCTACATAAGCATTTTCACCTGCTGTTAGTTATAAACTTCATGTACTATTCTTCTTCTAACCAAACCTTCTAGTTCCTTTCAATGTCCCATCAGTGTCTTTTCTTGTCCCTTGCTTACTAGCACAACCCATGAAATTATATAATTACATGGTTAAAAAAAATATCAAGATTTGCCATCATCAAGGCATGGTACATTATAATCTTTTTAAAAAATTAAAGCACTATCCTTATTTTCCTTTCCCGAGGTGGCTGCAATAATGAAATATATAACAAAAACGCCAAGGAGTTTGCATATGAACTATCTGTATAGTACTAGAAATATTTGCTGTACTTACTATCTCAGGAAATCCTCTGTAAAAGTATCAGACAGGACCAGACCTGCTTAGCTGGGCTGTGCAACGCTAAATATGTTTAATTGGAACTAAGTCCTTTTTAATTCAGTGGCGTTTTATTGCCTTAAGAGATTCCAACAGACCAAATGGTTGCTTGCAGAATGGCAACAGTAAAAAAAAAAAACTATTAAAGTGCATTGAATAAACACAGATCTTATTTGATAGGATCTATCTATCTTCCAGTAGGTCTGCCTTTTATATGAATTAATTAGTGATGCCGAGGTATTATCTGCATAGCTAATCATTTCATATCATCGACTCACTATAGAGCAGTGGTTCCCAACCTTTTCTATACCCCGCACCCCCAGAACGCTTCTGATATATTCCCACACCCCTTACAAAAGCTCAAAATAATGGCAACGAATTATGCATATACACTATAATTTTGAAAACCCAAGTTTTTGCACCCCCTGGAATATCATCTCGCCCCCCCCCAGGGGGTGCAAGCACCCCTGGTTGGGAACCCCTGCTATAGAGAATCAAGATACAGGGTGAGTCTGAATAGGTTGTTTTCCGATTACCAACAGCTAGCAAAGAAAGGGAATGGGTTTAATTCTCTTCTCTCCAGAGGCGTGTCAAAAAGAGAAAACCTGACCTGTCCAGAGGTGCAGACCTACTGCAGACCCACCTAAGCATGGGCAGTCTGAGGCTTATTAATAGGGTCCCTTGGCAAAGAGACAAGAGTTCAATATTCTTCTCCAGGACATGTGGTGAATGTCCTCATAATGACTATTTGGTTCCTTTTAATAATAGCAACAGCCTAGTATTTCTCATTATTTTTAAAACAAATATTTATCTTTCACATTTGTACATATACTGAGCCTGTGGCAAATTTTAACTATGAAAATCCTCACATCAAATCTACTTTAAAATTAGGTTTATGCAGTATAAAGAAAGGCAGGGTGGTTAAAAACTGATGCCTGCTGCTTGCTGAGCACTGACCCCTTAAGGAAATTCAGAATTACTGCATCTTGTCTAAGAAAGCCTTGGTTTCTCCCCCCCCCCCCCCAGCAAAACCTAAAATTTCAGTTTTCTGTGAACTATGCTTCAAGGATCTTGGCAGTTTATGTCAAAGAGTAGGTCACACTATTTCAATACCACATATTCAAGAATAAGAATATCGTGTCAAAGGCGTCACAATTGTCTAACAGAATTATTTGAACCTGCTTTAAAGAGGAGATTTTTGTCAGAGATTTGGGAAATCTTTTTATTATTCAAATGTAAACGGAACTAATTCTGGGCTTCCTACCACGATGGTCTTCACTCACCATGCCACACTACGAAGAGGGATTTCATTGTAATTTGAAGTTCTAAAACGTAATTAAGCAATCTTGGAATACAGTTTAAGAGACCTCTAAGAATTAGTTCCTTGTCCACTTACCAAACAGCAGGAAGTTGCCATATTTCCTGGTAACACATGCCATTTTTTTTCTTAAGTGCAGCTTTCTCTAAAGTCTAAAAATGATTCTTTGGTGTTTCTTACGCAAGGATTGCTGAGCACATAAAACCAACATTGCTTGCACAGGACGGCTGCACATGTCCATAAATTGCCTTGATTGTTTAAAATACATATGTGCTTTTTTTGGTCTTTAAGCAACTTTTTAAAAGTATTTTTGTATGTCAGCCATGAGCTAATGCACATATTTGAAACTGAGTATTTCCTACTTTGTGACATTCTATCATCCTATACCTCTGTTGCCTCTTTTGTTTAGCTGCAGTTACTTTATTTATGCCTTCTGTCCTGTCATGCAGCACTACAGATCTTCAGTGAAAGTTGGCCCTGGACTTTTCCTACATTTCAACACACACACACACACAGAGAGAGAGAGAGAGAGAGTTGGAACATTTTTATTCATTTCCATCACCATCTGCATTGGAAAATAGAGGTTTGGGGATGTTTGGTTTGCGTTTGAAATGTCTTCCTGTGGTACACAAGAAGTCCTCAACTTGCAAGCATTCATTTAGCAACCATTCAAAATTACAATAGTGACTTACAACTAGTCCTTGCACTTATGACCATACAAGCATCTGTACAGTCACATGATCAAAATTCAGGTGCTTAGCAACTGGAAGGTATTTATGACGGTTGCAGCATCCTGCAATTGCCATTTGCAACCTGACAAACAAAGCCAGTGGGAGAAGCTGGATTCACTTAACAGCCACATAGTTCACTTAAAAACTGTGCCTAAAAAAATCGGGTGTGACTCACTTAACCACCATCCTGCTTAGCAATGGAAATGCTGGTTTCATTCGGGGTCATAAATTGAGCATTTCCAGGTTAGCTTCTGTTTGCAAGTGTTCATTAAAAGAAAATGGAATAGCCATTGAAAACAACAGTATACACTTTGGAAAATCTTCCTTCTTAAGTGATCCCCAGTGGGCTCTCTTGCTTAAGAATAGAAGAAATATTTTGCTGGACCAAAACAAGATTCTCTTAGCCCATCTTTCTTTAAAAGATTCCTCCCATCGGAGACACTAAGCCCGCACTGCCTGGTTGCCTCATCCGCAGAACTGTTTCTGGAGGGCTGTGATGAAGAACAACAACTGTATTAATTCCCAGCTGACACTCAAAGTGATTGCCCAATCCTTCTATCTCAGGTGGCTGAAAAAATAGTAGTTGAACTACCCTCATTAAAAATCGATCAATCAATCAATCAATCAATCAATCCAGAAACAGGATGCTCAGAAAGTCAAATAGTATTCTAAGAAATCTGCTGAATTTTAGGCTAGCAACTTTTTACGAATAAGGCCAGTATTATACTGACTTCACTACTATTGCAGTCTCATTGAAAAATGGGTGGAAAAAAAAATCAAATGTAGTAATAATAATAATAATGCAGTTTGGGGTATGCATTTTGATACTTAGACTCTTATATGTGCATTAACTTTGTGTCTGGGGTTGTGTGTGTACAGATTGACAGACATATGTATAAAGGTAGTCTCCAACTTACAACAGTTCATTTAGTGACCGTTCAAAGTTGCAACAACTTATGACTGTTTTTCACACTTACAACTATTGCAGCATCCCCATATGGTCACTTGATCAAAATTCAGATACTTGACAAATGACTGTTGCAGTGTCCTGGGGTCTTTTTATCACATTCTGCAATCTTCTTTGACAAGCAAAGTCAATGGGAAAGCCAGATTCACTTAACAACTGTGTTACTAACTTAAGAATTTGCAGGGATTGGCAAGAAAGGTTGTAAAATGGGGCAAAACTTGCTTAACACATTTCTCACTTAGCAACAGGAATTTTAGGCTCAATTGTGGTCGTAAGTCGAGAACTACCTGGAATATGATTAGGAAGACCTACCCAGAGGAAACTCGCCATGACTTTCCTGGAATAGAAAAATGGGAGAAGGGGAATTGTCCAGTGGCCGCAGTAACCTCTGTCCAGATTGCCAAAATATCTCAGACAGGTATTTTTAAGCTGGCTCAGAATCAAACCAGCATGAGCAGAAAACAGGAGCAACTTAAATGACATGTATGGATGTGCTTTTGCAGAACACTAGGAGTTAACTAATATCGCGTGATAATTTCTTTCTAGATGGCAGCATACAGCAAAGATTCTGCGTACCTGGCACTTTCCAATTCCCCATAATAAGGAAGGAAGTTTGATCACATCAATTGGTTTCTAATTATACTTTTACTTTTGTGTTATCAACATGGATTAAATACATCTTGGGATCATTTCAGACACAGCAGTCTTGGAGGCCACAGAAAAGCACAGACCTGTTCCTATCTATCTGCCTGTAACTCTCTCTGTAACTAATTCTTACTGTGTTGGAAAGATTGCTAAACTGTAGTTTTCAGCTGGAAAATGGGATTGTAAAAGTATATGCTCCTGAAGGTAGATTCAAAATGCCTCAAATTGATAATTTAACCTTACCATCACAAATTTTTTATAGAGTAGAATTCTGTAAAGCTTGTCCTCTTTCTACTAAGCCCCAGTATTTGCAACTACCATATCTTGGCAGCAAAAATCTGGTTGAACACTAGATGGCAGTAAATATTTCTTTGTTGCCCTCTCATTATCATCTGGCTTTTGCAACCCAGATATAACTGTAAAGTGTGAGTTGGATTAATTTATGATTCTTGATTATGGTCATTATGATTTATAAACCATAGTTATAGCTTAGCTTACTATATGATCCAGGCAATTGTGATTTATTCTATACAACTCAACAGGCTTTTCATATGAGCTTGGAATTATTTGACAAGTACATTCAGATTAAGGCTTTGTTTTGAAATCCACTTTTTAAAAAAAAAGCTTTGGAATTCTTTCACTTTTAATTATTCAGGTAAAGTAACACTGTGATCACAAAACACACAAAACAAAGGTTAACTGAATTATGGTTTATTACATTAACCCGATTGCCTGGGTTTGAAGAACACACCAAAATGGGCTTGTTTCATGCAGTTTACCTTCTTGTCTTTTGTTGGCAGCAAAATATTTTAGATATTTTAATTTCTATAATATACAAATTACTAGAAAAAAGGAGAAAATATATATAATACACACATTCTGTGGGTATGTACATGTATGCATCTGTGTCTATATGTGTATGTGTGCACACACGTATTTATGTGAGTAAACAGGCTCAATATGTGAGTAAACTGATGGGCATATTGCCCTTATTTCAAGCTCAGACACTTGCTGATTTGTTTATTTTTAAATGTTCAAATGATAGCTCACTTTGGAGGAAGGGGGATGTCATTTGTAATGATTATGATTTTTGTTATGGCTAGGAACTGAAACCCAAAAACAATCCAGTTGTCTTAATTCTAAAAGCGTTAATGCACTTTAGGATATCTAACATCCTAAAAAAAATATTTGGAAGTAAATCCCATGGATTCTATAGACTTTTCTTCCTATATGTATAACAATGTATTGTAAATAAACATGAATAAATCTGGTTAAAAATTGTGTTCAGTAATGTTAAGCCCTGGTTTATTAAGCAAAACGCAAGCCACATCTTCCCAAACTGAATGCTCACAAATGTGAGGATTTCAGCCTTCACCTTCTCCAGGCAGTCAGGTCCTTGGTGGAAATATTGAAAATGCTGAATATGAAAGCAAGAGATTGGTAAATTTATTGTTTATGTAGTAGCAGAAGGCAATACGGTTAGGTGGTACTGTATGTTGCACACAAAAAAGTATAGGCCATTATAAATTTTAAAATGATTTATATTAACAAAGGATTAACTATAACAGACTTCTCCCAAATGTACATATATACATACATACAGTACATATATTAACTGAATGGCCATGGACCAAAGTATTCCAAATGAAAAGTGGGAACTCTTTCAAAACAAGGATTATACTTTTGGGTTTTTCAGTAACTGGATAAACAATAACATTCTAAGCTACAAGCGTGGGAAAAGATTATCTCTGCAGAGTGCATAGAAATGTCCAAAGTAAGGGTAGGTGCAGGTATAAGATAATATTATACATACATTTAAGAAAATGGCTACATTATTATAAAATACTGAGCATTTGTGCCTTCCTTTTGCCCCTGTTCTGCTAGATGGCATTGTTTCCTGAAAGACAGAATTTAAGAAATAGCGAAGCTGCCAGATTATCAATGCCCTTTGGGGAAGAGCTGAATTTCAAAACAAAGGAAGGTTTTGATCCACATTTCATATGTTAAACCATTAGAGCACCCATTAGATTTCTCAGTGTAAACTGGCGAGTTAATCTTGTTACTCCACTTCTGTGTATTGATTGAGGGTTGCCCTAAATTAAATCATCTGAAGTGCTGACCTAACAGAAAAAGGGATGCCAGGTGCAGTATTTTGCCAAATCTCATTGTCTGGGCCAGACCAGATGAGGCAGGATCTCCTGGTTCATTAACTATCAGCTATGGGGAATAAGCATCTGGATCAGGAGCTGTCATTGGCATCCAGACTTCGAAAGAAAGACGACTTCCCCATTTCTCAGCTTGTACCCTCATAGGTAATCTGTGGACCACATGACAAAAGCCTCTTAGTTTAACAGAAACAGACAACTTCATGAGAACCCGGGAAAGCCAGGATGGGCATCTAGCACTCTTCTCCCAAAACCTTTTTTGTACTTTTTGTTATAGCCCTTGTGTGTCCCAAACTGGCTTTTAATCATTCACCTCTATTGCAGAAGGAACTGCAGCAAATGCATCAGCCAGGGCCAACCCCAATAGTTGAAAATCTCTCTCTTTTTTTTTTTACCCTCTTAGGGGTGCAGGGACGATGTCCTCTTTTCCAGTGACCAAAGGATGCCTTTCGCTCCGTTACAGGGATCCCTCTTCGTTTTGTCCCCTCGTTTGTTGACAAACATCGCCACTACACGCCCGGCTCGGGCAAGAACGTAACAGGACCTGAGCAAAAGCACCTAAAGACGAACGAAGGCGAACGCACGTGTCCCAGGATAAACGCTGCAGGATCCAATCTGGGTCGGTCCCCAGGATCTTCACTCAGTGAAGTTCCTTGAAGTTCCAGCACAAGTCCGGAAAGCTGAAAGGAAGGCACAACCTCGGATCCCGGGGACCGACCCGGATTGAATCCTGCAAAAGCACCTATTTCTCAGGGGGGAGTTTGGAGGGAGCCCCCTCGGAGGACGGGCGGCTGGTCCTCTCTCTCCTTGCAGGCGGCCTCTGTTAGCCTCTCTCCGCCTCGACTAGTGATCCCTCGCCGCTGCTCCGCCCCGCCCGCCCACATTCCCACACCCTCGTGCCCCGGGGGGTTGCTTAGGCTCCTCCCGTCCCCGGCAAGGGGTGTGCGTGCGTGTGAGGGTGCCGGGGGCGGACGAACGCCCCCCCCCCGACACACACACACCTTTCCTGGGAAGGGGGTGGGGGGAGAGAGAGGAAGAACCTGGCAGAAATTCCCTGCCCCGAAGTTCTCTCTCGCTCGCGCTAAGGCTGCAGCAGATGGAGCCAGGAGGACCGAGGGAGAGCAGCGGGCGCTGAAGGCAGCTGTGCGAAGAGCGGAGGGGAAAAAAAAAGAGAACAGCGGAGAGAGAGAAAGAGGAGACGAAACTTTTCGCTCCGGCCGTTCCCCTCGCTCGCTCCCTCGTCTTTGCCTGGACGGCTGTGGGGAGGAGAGACGTTCGAGGAGAGGGGAGATTGCGGGGCGCACCAACACTGGACATGAACGACTCGCGGAGGGCAGCCACCCAGGAGCAGGGGGCAGCCGGCGTCGCCTCCTCCTCTTCCTCACCGCTGGAGGGTCCGGAGAAGAGGCGGAAAAACCGGAAAGGCAAAGGGGGCGCCGGCAAAAAAGGCGCTCCTCGGGAGGAGAACGGGCCAGGTAAGTCCCCAGAAGCGTTTCTTCTACAGGGATGAAAGCGAGAGGGCGCGCGCTTCAGCCTGGCGGGGAAGCGCAGGGTCTCCCGAGTAAGACACAGGTGGCGGCCTCGGCTTGATTGGGAAGCCTTCCCCCCCACTCCCGTCCCCAACTTAGGGGCACGTGTCCGTGCGCTCGCGGGCGCGCACGCGCCGAGGCGCGCGAGAAAGGTGGACACGCGTTGGTTCTCCCGCCTATCGCCGCCAACTCCAACCGAGCAGCAGGCGGCTTGAGCTTCGCCTCGAGTCTGGAGAGCCGGTTGGCCCCGGAGAAGGTCCCGCACGCGCCTCTTCTTTCCTTCCCCCTCCAAGAGTTTGGCGCTTCCAGATAGCCGTTCTCCCACGTCACAGCTTACGGCGGTGTGCGTTCATATAGCCCACTAAGTCGCTCGCTCGCTCGCTTGTATCGCCTTGGGAAATGGGGAACGGGTGTGTGTGAGGGTGGGTGAATGGAAGAGGAGAACACACACGGAGAAAGAAAGACATATGCACACACACACACACACCCCTGATCAGAAATCCTGGGAACGCAAAGGAGTGGCGCAATTCTCCTCGCCGCTTGGCCGGACCGTACAGGGTGAGCAAGCCCTCGCGTGCCTGGCGCGATAAGCTGCTTGGGAAGTGGTCGTGTGCTGGTTCTTCTTGGTAGCTGGGATCAGATCTGAAGGAATGTTCCTAAGTCTCCCTTCCCGCCCAGGCTCCCAAAAAAGGAGTTAGTCTTTGAAGCCCTGGACTAGTTTTCTCAAGAGTCAATCCAGCTGCTCCCAGAATAACTTACCTAAGATGAAACATACTTAGAATTACTCTGTATAAAGGTGCGAAGCATTGCTTGAATTCCTGGGAGGCATAGCTGTCTTTACAGTTATACACATCCATTATACTGTAGTCTTTAGCCTTCCTACTTTATTCACACTTAATAATAATGAGGTGGTCTTTGTAATCTCGATTTCTGTTTTGTCTTCGTAACAACAACCTTGTGAGGAAGATCTGCCCAAAACTACCCACAGAGTTTGTAATAAATTGAATTTTATACCTAAACCTTCAGTGCTTGATCATGCTTGCTCCATGATACGGACTTTTCTCCAACTTGCATAAATTCCATTTCGTGAAAAGTAGCAAATTTATAGCAGGGAGTATACAGACTTGGATAATCTCTGCACTCCTGAATATGGATGGCATGAATTGTGTTTCTGTGATCTGATAGTAAGGAATGTCAATACATAAAGTGGAAAATGCCTTTTAATGCATGCTTTTGGTTCAAGTTTATGTTCTGATAACCGTAGACAGGTGTGAACTTAAAGGTTGAATTTGATAGAATAAAGGGAGACTTTTTTCAATGCAATACAGCATGTAACTGCTTTGCTCTAGTTATTCTAGAAGTGACATCTTGTATACTATATTCGTATATAAGAATAATTGGTTATGTTCGGATTAAAATATTTCTTTTTTAAAATCAATGTTCTTGTATGACTTACTAAGAAAGGTGCATCATGCTATTCTAGACAGGAGAAGCTAAAACAGTGTACATCATGCCCAATTGTTTCTTTTGGGGGGATAATAAAAGTTTGTCTAAATTTACAAAGTTGTCGAAATTTACAACCATCAACATCTCTGTCACATCCATTAGCCTTAAGAGTTTTGCCAGTGCATCTGGTAGCGGTCATGTGTTTGGATGTTAAAAGTGAACTCTCACTAATAATGCTATATTGGTAGGATGTTTCCAGCAGTAGTTCCAGCTGTTGAACATCTGTAGCATGCTATTGAAGCAATGCTAGTTTCAGCAGCCTATTCCCAAGATTTCCAGAATCTGGAGAATAAGGACATGACATCTTCCAAGATGAATAATATTGGAGAAGACAGAAGTTTGGAAATAAGCAGTCAAATAGTTTCTTTGCAAATCTCTCCTGTTAATTTCAGTGTGAAACAGGTGTGTTTACCAATTAATCCATTTCATTATTTCCAGTGAATTACAAAACGGTATATTTTATTATATATTGCATAATGCCCTGCTTGTATATTCAGAAGTAAGCTTCATTTGCTTAAATGGGACTGACTTAGAAAGAAATAACTGTAGCCTTGAACTGATAAACCTGATGTTGTTAAAAGAATTTGAGCAGGGAAATATCTCTAGTTAAAATCTTTTCTCAAATCTGAATCTGTTAAGTGAATATTAGTAAACCTTTTTTAGACCTTATGTTTTCATTTGCAACAATAGGAATGACAATACTCATTATCACAGTAGGCCATCTAAGAGGCAGTGAAATAGTGTAGGAAAATTACTTTGGTTATTTGAAATATGTCATGTAAGTGTTAATTGTCCTGTTTTATATGTAAATCCATGGCCAGTGCAGAAGTTAACAGTTTCCATACTCAAGTTCTTTAAATGATAGGCTCATAGGTTATATCCCAAAATAAGTTTAAGGAACATCAAAGAAGAATAGTTGTCCTCTACTTTTCTTGCAACTGTTTGTATATCTTTGCAAAATTAGTGAGGTTAAAAGGATTCGTGAACAACTTAAATGGAACTCAAGTATTGCTTGGGAGTAGGTGAAATAGAAACTTCCCCTTTTTAAAATTAGGATCCAACCCTGGTTGCCAGCAACCCTTTTTCACCACACAATAAAACCCACATTAAGTCTTCAAAATGGTTTAGGCTGGGGACTGCAAAATGGAGATGAAGCCTTCCATTAATAAAGATATCTTGTAACCTTTTTCAGATAACCTAGCTTTGATCCAAACCATCAATTAAATTTCAGTACTTAAAACTTATTAAACTTATTTTTCTTACAGAAGTGTGTAAAAGACTATAATAAGACAAATCTCATTGGGAATTAGCTTGCCATTTTATTAGGAAATAATAACATTTTTTTGCATACTATGGCTACAAATCTGTTTAATGTATGCTCCTAGCATATAATGTATGAAAAGTGGATACACTGGTATATTTTTGAATCATTATAAACATTTTTGTCTTTGCTTCTTATCTCAAAATAACATATGAATCTTGAATTGGTTGACTTTAGGGCTTTTTTAAATGGTTTGGAACAAACCATTCAAAGATAATTAACTCTATCAGTAATCAGGATCCATGCAAACAAGTATGTCTATTTGTATACATGAGGAACTTGAAGAACTGTATATATGAGATTCTTGAAGAACTCTGCAGGGTAAACAATGCTTTTTTACATTTTTTTTTTTGTTGTTGTTGTTCAGCAACAACAGATAATACTACAAGATAATCTTGTAATGTGCTGCCCTCCCCTGTTGTTTTTTCAAACTGTTGGTATTAATGACTTAATTCTGCCATAATTAAAAACAAATCCAAATGTCATTGTTCTAAGCACTAAGAAATGTCATGGGGAGCTTCATCTGAAAGCAAGTTATACCTGTAATCTAATTTAATTTAATGGTATTTACTGTTTTTTTCAGCATTAAATGGTGACAAGTTGTCAGGCAAAATGTATTTATTGTTAATTTTATTGATGTTGCGCTTCCAGTTTCTGCTCATAGTAAAATATATCTTTGTAAGAATTGCTGTTATAGTTAGTATTTTTTTACAGAAATAAACTTCTGAAACTGAACAAGCTTGTCTAGACTGGAAGTCCTAACATCATGTTTTGTTTTGTTTTTTTCCTAAAATGCAAGAATGTAATGAGGTGTTATGTAAATGTTTTAGTGGAAGATGATATCAACTAGGATACAAAGAAGTCACTTTTTACCTTCAGAACTAAGACAGTTCCATTGACAAAAGTTTTAAAAGCTACACAATGAAATTAAGAAATCAGAAAATGGAAGATTTCTCTGATGAAATATTTTTCTTATCAAATTGTCAAACACAAACTTATAACCAAGCGGCAATTCTTGAAAGCAAGTTCTAATATTTGTAGATAAATGTACAAATGAGACAGATCTGGACATTGCCTTTTTTCACAAATTTTAATTTTGAATCTTTTATTAGCAAAGGTCACTGTTCATATTAATTATGTTTTGAATTGGAAGTAGTACAAATACAATACTTTCATGAGTGAAATTATATGTAAGTAAGTTTCCCAAATTATGACATTTCACTTAAGAGCTTTGATGTAAAGATGAGTTTCAACCACCTTTGAATATAATTATTTGCAGTGTGAATCTACTGAGATGAATGTAGGCAAGCATAATAGAAAAGTTTCTAGTCAAACATTCTGTCAGATAACCTTTTGGAAAAAAAAAACATAGAGTGTTCGAACGAAAAGCAACCAGACAGCTTCCTTACCTACAGTTGGCTCTCTTACAGTTACAGGAATTACACACAATAGTTGTAGCTTAGAAAATGAAGTGTATTAGTGCAGCGGCCCCAGGCACCAGTTCCATGGAGAGAGGTTTTTGCGCAGACCGGAGGGGGTGTGGTTTTGCATGTTGCCTGTATCCGCAGATGGGGCTTCGTTTGTTTGCACGATCCAGTTTCTGGCATGCCGTGGCCCAGTGCTGGTCCATGGACTGGGGTTGAGGACCCCTGTATTAGTGTACATATTTCCCCTATTGAAGTTAACAGAAATCTTACAAAGATGCCAACATGCTGAATCGATATAATAATTATGGTAACAATCCTTGACCATACATTTGCCTAATGTTAGAATTCACTGGGATAAGTTGCACCTATATATATAGTGAGTAGAATTATCCCAATTTAAAGAAAATCAAAATAATAAAGTTAATGATTTTCTAGACAGCTTAAACCTATTGACACGGGCTATGTTCCATCAGCTCCTTAGAAATGCTCATTTTTATTCTGTGCTTACATGGCCATGTGCATTCAGCTGCTTAACTTGATTTTTGTCCTCTGTCTGTTTTAACTATAAAAATATTTCCCTTCTTTTGAGAAAGAGGAAAAGTGTCTGATATTGTAATAAACCTGGGAAGTGCATGATATTGTAATACACCTGAGAAGAAAAATCAAACATTGAAGGCCCAGATTGTAGAATGTAAGTTACTCAGTACAAAACAGTTCTCTGAAACAAGTGTTTAGACTAGCTTTATGGTATATCTGTTGTATTCATCTGGGTACATAATGTTTTCTTAGATTGACTTCATATGAGACAATGTTTGTTCTCTTTTAATCCAAAATTGTCCATGAAGCAAATACACGCATTGTTTGTACAAAGTTTACATCACCAAAGATAGGGACATTTTTCATTATCAAATCCTTTCCCAAAATTTTATTATAGGTATGGTATTTCTTTGGTCACAACTAGGAAATACCTACGATCTTTTCTAAGTCACAGCCATATCTAATTATGGTAGATTATGCTAATTCTAACCAAAATAGCATTGTGATTTGGTAGAATTTAGTTATGGTAGAGTTTGATGATTGTTTCTGCTTTATTTATCTGTGCATAGAAGAATTCCTTAGTTTCTATATTCCTTTTGCCACTTTTTCCACAAGATAAAAACTTGGAAAGAGTCTGAAGATAACATAGTCTTCCATCTTCCACAGAAGAGGGATAGTGCTGAAATCTTATTTTTGTATACTATTGCCAAAAAAGGTGTTCAGTATGATACTGTTTATTTTATTCTCTTAATATCCTGTTTGGTTCAATTTACACTTAGTTTCCTAAAAACAGGTTTCCTTAGTAAGCAGAAACGAATAATTCCTAATATTGGAATTTGGCGTGAATTTTTTTCTCTCTTATGGTAAATCCATGGCAGACAGTATTAGTTATATGAAAGAGGTCTCATCCGAACTACCATGTAGATTCTCTGAGAAAACTGTGCATTAGAGCCTTGAAGAAGACGGAGTTCTACACGCTTCTCTTCACAGCTGACTAAGCAATCGGAGAAACCAGTCATGTGAATCCACCCTTACAACTTCTATAAAAAATTAACTTATGAATCAAAGTTGATGGTTAATAAAAACCATTTTTGTAGTCCTTGGAATTGTTTGGTCATGATAGGTAAGGGGGCACAATCTTAAGCTTAATGAAGCTTGAGTTCCACTGACATAACTTGTACTGATGTCACTGTGAGGACTTGTACTTTTTTCATACGTTAGATAAGAGTGCATGCAGTAGGAAAGGAGGATTTTATGTAATGTGTGTAGGGCCATTTGCAACAATGGAGATATGTGGATTGCAGTGTCTACTAGTTCTAGAAACTGTGCTGTGCAACTGAAGTTTTCTCTTTCCCTCCATTGTTAAATAACTCAGAGATGGAACAGAGTGATCTGAGAAGTCAAACTGTTAAATAACATTTGGGATGCATTGGTGGGTTATGAAAGAGAGACCTGAAATGCACTTTTAAAGGCAGTGTAGTAGGTGAGCACACTGTCTTCATTTCGTTTCCTCCCTCCAAATCTCAACTGGTCCTTGAAGTACAGACAGTCCTTGATTTACAGCCATTCCTTTAGCAACCATTCCAAGTTACAACAGCACTGAAAAAAGGGACTTACAAGAGGTGCAGGCTTTGGAGCAGTATACGTAGGTAATGGTTAACTAGATAAGAAGGAATAAGCTAAGGCTGAGACTGGACAGGATTGCCATATGTGTCCTTTTCTTGATGGAGTAAGTACATACTTGAAGGGTATTCCCAGTTTCACATTTTTCAAGGGAGGCCCCATCGCAGCATCCCCACAGTGACATGGTCACAATTTAGGCACTTGGCAACTGGCATGTATTTATGAAGGTTGCAGAATCCTGGGTTCACCTGATCATCATTTGTGGTCTTCTCAGCAGCTTCAAAAACCAGATTTGCTTAATGGCCACATGATTTGTTTAACTGTGACAAAAAAGATTGTGAAATCAGGCACAACTGGCTGAACAAACGCCTTGCATAGCAACATAAGTTCTGATTCCACTTGTGGTCATATTTCTGCTGTTCTACTGATAAAAAGTGTTCACTTTTTTTAAGTTAACAGAAGTTCGTATATCAAAGATAGAGAGAAAAAAACCCTTTTGTAATTAAGTACCAATTGCAACAGCATACCACAGTTACTAAAAAAAAATGGCTTCTTGTCTTTAGCTTTCCATTTTTACAGGAAATGTGAATGGAGGGATCTTTTACTCCAATTAGTTTTGCATCTTCTGACTTAAACTTTAATTGAAATGGCAGTGTTAAAATTTGTGTAGCGGCTGGTATAAAAAGCATCTTTGAAATAATAGTCTTACCTATGGTAGACTATTTGTAAAATAATAGTCTTGCATAGATCTCATAAAGCCAAACTTGGAATAATCCAGAGACAAAAAGACAAAGTTGAAAATGTTTTCAGTATTGTAAATAGTGAATTAAAATTAATACCAGTCTTCATTATGAAGAAATTTGGCAACGGATATTGATGTAATTTTTCTCTCTCTTAACACTTTAGTTGCTTTTCCAATGTCCCTGAACAAATGGATTTTGTTTGGTTTGTTTTTTTAAATGTAAAGCAATTGTATGTTCAGCAGTGGGAGGCATTACTGCTTATAAATACAGGTGATGGGAAAACTGTGAAACTTGGGAGAGAACATTAATAGAAGTTGGCTTTTTGCCACATCATCAAATTGCTACACTAAGTGTATAAATAGACTGCATGATTTGTGAAGCAGTTTAATTCACCAAGATTCAGCTAAGATTCACTATGGGCATAATTCTAGGAAAATTGTATTTAGAATAATACTAAAAGTTGCAAAGTAAATTATTTTGTAACTTGATCTCAGTTTTGTTTTTGAGCACATAAATATTTTTGAGGTAATTATTCTGAATATTTAGTTCTGTAGCTGAAATTCTGAACCCTTTACCAGACCTATTGAACTGGTAAATACATATCAAAATGTAATACAAATTTAAGCCCAAATATTTTGGGCTAACGTACTTCCTTTTAACTAATAAACAAGCCATTCTTATTTAGAGTGATTTGTAGCAATTCAATTTTTAAGTTATCAGTGCATAAATTGCTGTGACCAGGTCATTCCCATCCAGGAACAGCTGTCTTGTGAAAGCACTTCTTATTTTAGAAGCTGTTTGGGCCTCCATTGAAAAATGTGAAACTGTGAATACCCTTCAAGTATGTACTTCATTAGGAAAAGAACAGATATGATAGTATTGTCAAGCCTCAGTGTGAGATTATTCCTTCTCATCTAGCTAACTATTATGTACATATACTGCTCCAAAGCCTGCACAACCTCTCCAGATTCAGATATAGAAGTAAACTGTATCTACTACACCAAACCCTTTTTTTCTGCCCATGATCTAGCTGTATTGTGTAAACATCTAAACTGAATTCTCCCTATCAACTATGTGCCATGCACTAGTGACCCTACTGAGTGATGGAATTTCATTCAAAATCTCCTGAAGATGGTTTCTGCGGCTTCATATGGACATTGAAAAACTGATACTGGTACATCATAGTTCAGTAGCCAAGTAGCCAAGGTGTGGTCACCTAATAATATTCATTTCACATGGGCAGACAGGTATGATCGGAAGTACTCCAGTCCTATAATTGATGTACAAAAGGCACAATGAGTATCCAGAAGGCATACAAAGCTACTGCATGATCAAGAAGGATTTATACTGCTCTTGGATCTTTCCAGATGCTGCTCCATACCCAGAGTTGAAATTCAGATTGCAGTCAATTTCTTTCAGGAACATCTAAAACTATTCAGCCATCACACACTTAGTCTTCTCCTCTAAGAATGGGATATTAGCTACAGGCTGATAATTATTAAGAATCCATTGAAAAGTACTTAAAGAGATTTTTTTATTACATTTTGGACCCAACCAGATATTTGGGCAGATTGAATTAACGATAAATGCCAAATACCAGAGAACTTGTACTTAGATATCCTATTTCAATAGCCTGTCCTTATCACATTCAGAGAAATCTGACCTGGAGATATATTACAGCACAATAACACACACATTATGATTTTTTTTATCTGTATGTTAATCATGTCTCAATCTGCCTAATTGTTGGTACATCTTCTGAAAACTAGGACACCCTTTGGGCACTGGAGAGATGAAGAGAATGTTCAAGAGCAATCATGCTTTTGGCCTAATGTAATGTAGCAAGTTGAGGTTCCCAATCAAGTTGTTCAGACCTATCATCTGGAAAATAATCCAAAGCATACAGAAATCCTTCCAATTTCACACAGTTCTGACAGTAGATTACATTAATGGGATTTATACTACTCCAGCTATTGTGTTGTATTGGAGAAATCCAAAATAACTCCAAAGATTCAGGAGTACACACCAGATGGGTGTACTTAATGTATCTCTGTTAAACTGGAAAATAAAGATGCCTTGATCACTACTTCATTTCTTCCAGTAATATTGTTGAGTCCTCAGCGAAAGGCAATAACTTCAGGAGTCATTTGGTAGTTCTCAGGAGCCTCTTTATTGATGTCTAGCAGCTCTGTTGCAACGTCGAGGCACACAAGCCTCTCTCCTCCTCTTAAAGAAAATCCCCGGGCCAAACGGCAACATTTGGCGCCCTTTGCACTTCACACATGTGCGCGAGTGCTGGCGCCAGCCAGTCTGGTCCCGGGCAGCTTGCAACTGCCCGGGACTGTTGCAACATCCCGAGCCTGCCTCTGCAGGCTCAGGACACAACACCCCTTCCCCCCCCCGGCTAAAACTACAACTACATTAATGGTTACACTTGACCTTAACACGAGCGTGGGAGCCACACTAGTTCCATGGCAACAAGCTGTAATGTTTTGGGCTTCATTTCCCATTGTTCCTTATTCACAGGGACCCCCTCTTACTGTTTCTGCTTTGCCAGCAGAGTTACAAAATCTTCAAGATATTTAGGGGATCTTTTAGCTCTCTGTGACCTCCGAATTCCCTGGCAACCTCCAAGCACATCTTGTCCGGGGGGTGCTATGTGTTCGCCCCCTTCCTTTAATCCTGGTGGTCCCCATGGACCGTGCCCCATTGCCTGGCCTGCTTGCTTGCCCACCGGGCTCGTCAGGCCAGGACTTTGTTCTCTCCATAACCTGGTTGACCTGCCTAGTTGCAGGCTCTCTGGCCCTTCTAGAAGGCTGCCACTGTTGGACAACTCTGTAGAGCCTCCCAGGTCTATCCTAGACCTATCATGAGGCTGCCTTCCTCCACTTCCCAGTTCCATAGTAGGGCTGTCTGGAATCTCAGTACTGTTCCAAAACTCAGTTATCCTCTCTGTTAAGCCGGAGGTGTCAGAATTGGAATTCAGCCCTCCGACCACCTCCCTATGTAAATGTCCCTTTCTGGGAACAGTGGCAGTGTTGGGCCAACTAGACGGAGTGTGTGCCAGCTCTCTTGCAAGGTGTGAGTTATTAGGATGCTCCCGGTTATTCTCCCTGACTGGAGTGCTGAATGGTGTAGGTGTGTAATGATTATGCACCCGGGGTAACTCCCTGGCTGGAGTAGGCACTGGTGCCTGTGTTCTAGTTGGTTCCCACGAATTCCTGTTCGGAGCACTCGCGGAATCTTGGAATGGGCCATCTGTGGCCTCTCTGTTGGTGTCTGGCTGCCGCCCACACCCTTCCCTTTTCCCGTAGAGGTCCCCCTCCCCCCTGGAAAAGACCCAGGGGTCTCATCAGCTGAGTCCAGTCTTGTACGCAGCTGGTCGATATGCCGTCGCAGGATACGACCGTCATCCAGGGAAACCTCGTAAGACAAGGGATCTGTAACCTTGCAGACTATGGCAGGGATCCACAAGTGACCTGGCCCGTAATTACGGGTCCATACTGGGGCACCCACTAGCAATTGCCTTGGTGCCCTGGGTTGTGTAAACTTAGAAGGCAGTCTGTCTGGATGCAACCGGTCAAGCTTAGTAGTCAGTTTGCGCCCCCAGCGAAGTTCAGCCGGGCTTTTCCCAGTAGAAGTAGACGGTGTTGTGCGGTAAGCAAGTAGAAAATCTGCCAACCTGTGATGCCAGTCCCTATATGTCAGTTTCTTTAATGCATCCTTGGTGATGCGGACCATCCGTTCAGTTGGTGGAAGGGTGGAAAGGTCCAGAGGTGGCATGATGAATCATGTTGGCCTGTAAGAAAGCTTGGAATTCAGAAGAACTGAATTGAGGGCCATTGTCAGACACCAAAACATCCGGAAGCCCATGTGCAGCAAAAATCCCCCTCAGTACTTGAATAGTCTTTGCAGAGGTGGTGGAAGAGACAGGTACAACCTCAAGCCATTTTGAATGGCTATCAACCAGGACCAAGAAGAATTGACCCTGAAAGGGCCCAGCGTAATCAATGTGCACCCTAGACCATGGAGCCTGTGGCATTTCTGGGCGTGAGCACTGACAAAGGTGGCATGCGTGCACCTTAGCTTCAATTTCCTTGTCTAACCCAGGCCACCACAAATGGCTGCGCGCAAGCACCTTTATGCGTACAATGCCAGGATGACCCTCGTGAAGGGAGCCTAAGACCCTAGACCTCATTGAGGTAGGAATGACAACTCTGCTGCCCCACAGCAGACAACCCTGGAAAGTGGATAACTCGGTTCTCTTAAGCCAGAAACTCTGAAACTCAGCACCAGGACAACTCTCGGGCCATCCAGACAAAACCCAAGATAAGACACGGGAGAGAGTGAGATCTATGGCAGATTCAGCAGCCACATCCCTGGCATTTAATGGTGACTCAGGCAATGCCTGAATTGAAAGGATGTTGATGGCAGGGGCAGGATCAGCCTCTACTACTGGCAGGGGTAATCTACTGAGGCCATCAGCATGGCCCATTTCTTTCCCAGGTTTGTGAATTAGAGAAAAATCATAGGCTGACAGAAAGATTGACCACCGCAGCATTCTGGGGGAGATGATATGGGGAGTTTGTTTGTTTGTGGTAAACAGCCCCAACAAAGGTTTATGGTCAGTAAAGACTGTGAAATGTCTGCCATACAAAAAATCATGGAATTTTTTAATTCCAGCAACAACAGCTAAAGCCTCCCTGTCTATCTGGGCGTAGTTTCGCTCAGCAGAAGACAAGGTTCTGGAGTAATATGCAACAGGAACCTCAGTTCCATCCAGCCTAAGGTGGCTGAGTACTGCTCCCACCCCATACGGAGAAGCATCACAAGCGATGCACACAGGAAGAGTTTCATTAAAATGTGCAAGCACACTGTTAGATGTGAGTAAGGCCTTAACCTCATTGAAGTTTGCTTCATGTGTTTGTGACCACTGCCACACTGCCTGTTTGTCCAGAAGCCTATGAAGTGGTTCAGCTACATTAGCCTTGTAAGGAATGAATGAATTATAAAAATTCAAAAAGCCCAGAAAAGCATGTAGTTCGGCCTTGGACTTAGGCCTAGGAGCATGCATAATGGCCTTTAATTTGGACTCAGCAGGATGAATCCCATTGGCATCAATTTTGAATCCCAGAAAATCTGTAGAAGGCACCCCAATCTTACATTTGTCCTTCTTGAGTTTGAGGCCCGTTTTCCGGAACCGCAGCAGGACAGCCCTCAATCTCTCAGCTAAATTTTGGGTGGAGTCTCCAGCAATTAAGACATCATCAAAATAGGGGCAAACCCCTGGTATACCCTTCAGTGTGTTTTCCATTATGCTTTGGAAAATTCCAGGAGCCACATTTACTCCAAATTGTAATCTCTTTATTTTGAATGCCCCCCTGTGGGTTACAATGGTTTGTGCTACTGCAGCAGCTTCATCAACAGGCAACTGCTGATAAGCCTGAGCAAGGTCAGGCTTTGCAAAAACACGCCCCCCCTTGAGGGAAGCCAGGATATGACTGACTACAGGTACAGGATAGGCATGTTGCTGCAATACCTTATTCAGAGTGCATTTGTAATCTGCACAGATGCGAATGTCCCCATTAGCCTTAAGAGGCGTGACTATGGGGGTCTCCCAAGGACTGGAATCAACAGGTTCTAAAACTCCTTGCTGAATCAATTTGTCCAATTCAGTATCAATTTTCCCTTTTAAAGCAAAACCCTTCTTGCTTTTACTCTAACAGGAGTGACAGTGGGGTCTAGTTTTAAGGACACAGACTTCCTGTAAATCTACTGTTTGCAAGCTATTGAGCCCTGTAACATGTATTCCCAAGGCCTTAAACCAATCGAGTCCTATGAGACTCGTTCGCTCATCCCCCATTATCAATACATCTAATGGACCTTCAAAATCCTTATACTGTACATTAAGGGTGGCCTCTCCCTTAACACACACTCTGGAGTTTTGAAAGTCTGTTAACACAATGTCAGAAGGCCTAAGCTTGGCCTGAAATCCACTACCAGAACAAATCTTTCTGAATGTGTGTATGGAAATAATTGAAAGTGCAGACCCAGTGTCCAGTTCTATGACCAATGGAACTCCTTGCAACTTCACTTTAAGTGACAGTTTTTTCTTGATAGGTTTGTGTGTGCCTGTCCTATAAATGCTTCTTCGTGAAGCACAGAAACCCACCCTGTTTTGGCTGGGGACCCTGGTACCTTTCAGGCGCAATTCTTCTCGGGGTTGTACCTTCTGACGGCCCAGACACACAGCTGCAATGTGGCCTTGCTTTCCACATGCTCTACAGATAGCAGAGCGAAACCTGCAGTTGGTCCTCTTGTGGCGACCTCCACACCTGAAGCACTTGGGGACAGCTGAAGACTTTTCTTTGCCTTCCTTCTGCTTCCCTTCTTTTGTTGGGTAGAGATGGTCTATTTCTTCGTCAGGATCCTCTTCTGAGCTCCCTTGGACTCCCTCCTGGTGCACGGACACAGCTTCTGGAGTACTTCTGATAGGCCTCATATTCTTGATTGCCCCCCCTGCTGCCTCTTCTGCAGTAACCTCTCTCAAGGCATCTTGGAATGATAAGTCTTCTTTGGCAAAAAGCCTCTGCTGCAAGTCTCTCTGTCTCAGTCCACATACAAATCTGTCTCTCAGCCTTTCTTCTAAGTCTTTGAACTCGCAAGGCTTAGCTGCTCTTCTCAATGCAGCAATGTACTCCTTAGCTGATTCACCAGCCCGTTGATCCCTCTGTTCAAAAGTATGGTGCCAAGCAATGATAGACAACTTGGGCTGGAAGTGTTCCTTTAGCAATTTCTTTAAGTCTGTGTAGGTAACAGATTCTAGAGGTGCAGGTGCTGCTAGATTTTCAGCGATCTCAAATGCATCTTGACCACAAACACAAAGCAGAGTGGCGGCTTTTAAGCCATCTTCTCTCACTTGATTGACCTTGAGATAATTTTCTACTCTGGCCACATAAGACTCCCATCTTTCCGGATGCGTAACATCGAACTCGGAAAGTCTCCTTATCTTTGCCATCTTCAGTAGTACAGGAAGGGTCTATCAGCCAGCTTACCTCCAACGTTTGCTGTATTGGCAGGCAGTTGCTGAATTTAACGCCGTTTCCTGCTGCTTCAGGACTCCAGGGTAAGCTTACAATTCTTTGAAGTAATTGCAAGGCATCCCACCTTCGTCACCAGTGTTGAGTCCTCAGCGAAAGGCAATAACTTCAGGAGTCATTTGGTAGTTCTCAGGAGCCTCTTTATTGATCTCTAGCAACTCTGTTACAATGCCGAGGCACACAAGCCTCTCTCCTCCTCTTAAAGACAATCCTCGGGCCAAACGGCAACATTTGGCGCGCTTTGCACTTCACGCATGCCAGTCTGGTCCCGGGCAGCTTGCAACTGCCCGGGACTGTTGCAACGTCCCGAGCCTGCCTCTGCAGGCTCAGGACACAACAAATATTTGTTTATTTTATTTTTTATTTAGAAAATTTGTATAGCTGCCTACTTGCTCACAGTAACTATATGAAGAGTCAATAATGATGTAAATTAAAGGTTTGAAGAAAGAAAGGAAAAATTGAAAAATGGCATGACCATATCTCAATTTACTAAGTAGAAAATCTAAATATCTAAATCTAAATTGTGAGAGAGATTTTTTAGATTTGAATATTGCCTTACTGCTAAAGACTTTTACTAGCCTGTGATATTTTACTAGACTTAAAATGCCTTCATGTACCTTTCCATGATGCAAAAGGAAGTTACTGGCATAGCTAGTTTTAAACAGTGCCTTTTATAAAGTAGACTAGCAGACGGATAACTACTGATCATCTACAGCTAAATTCATCTATGGTTAAATTATGGCTAATAATCTCTGATAGGTCCTCTTCCTATTACACAAACACAGATGCTAGATTTATGTATCATAGACATGCATTAGCAGGATGATAGGGAAAGAAGTCTGTGTATGTGTTTTCATAAACATTCCTATTGCCTCTACTTTCAGGTCTTCTGTAATATGTAAAATATTATCATCTTCTACACTTTATCAGCTAAGAGATATGAGAGAAATTGGTTTTGTTTCACATTTAATGCAAAATTATATTATCAGCATTTACCAAGCCTCTACCCAAAACTGAAATTGTGAAAGCTGCAGTTTTATTAATTTTGTGATGTAGTATGATTAAAGAGTGTAAAATTCTATAATTTTAAAGATCATGAATATACATAGAGAAGATTTCACTTGCCAAAAATATATAGACTGTAAAACAGTCATAAAAATGCATATTTAGCAAGAAATGAATTCAAAATCCATTTTGTCAATTTTCATGCAAATGTTTTCTTTGTGAAAAAAAAAGGTGCATAATGCAAAACTGAAGTTAAGAAAGAAAAACAGAGCCAACCTGGGCTTGAAACCACCTCTAGTAAGAACTAACATTTCCATTTTTAAAATTTAACTTATAGTGGTTTAATATTATATTATTAATAAAATGTTATTTTATTCCACCTGGTTATACTTAATTCAAGGGGATTTGAATAATCCACTTCACTACTTTTGTTTTTGCAGTCAGTATATTTAAAAAATGAGTACTGAACTCATTTTTGGTAAGCTGACTATGGAAATGAGCCAAGTAGCAATTTGTTATGCAAATACATAAATATAAATTAAATAAAAATATATATTGTAGACATAATTCCTGCTATAGAGTTGAAGTGATTTATCATTTATTCACTTTAGTTCCCTTGTTGAAATACAATGGAATCAAGACAAGACTATTCAAAGAACTTTAGGAACATGCAGGATAGAATTTGTTTTTATAGATATAGCAGTCCTCAGTTTACAACTATAATTAAGCCCAGAATTATAGTCATAAAGGTGATCTGGTTGCCAAGCTCCCAAAATGCGACCATATGATTGAGTGGACAAAGAGTATGCAACTGTAATGACTGTGAAATTAGGTTGTAAAATACCTTTTGGGGGGGGGGCTGTCATAACTTTGAACAGTTGCTAAATGATTGGTTGTAAGTTGAGGACTACCTGTAACTATTTTAATTTAATGTTAATAAAAACAATTCTTTTGATTTTGTGACTGTGTTTTTTTCTTAAATGTTCCTATTGCCTCTACCTTCAGGTCTTCTGTAATATGTAAAATATTATTACATATTTATGTCAGGATTTGACTGGAAACATCCATAACAATTACAAGTTAAAAAGAGACTCAGTATATATAAATATAAATAAAAAAATGTATAAAATATAAATAAATTGTAACCTGCCATCAATAATGTGTCCACATTGTGTGGCAAATAATAATCCAGTCTTGTGAATTAAGCATCCATAATTGATTCTTGCTGAAACCCAAGAAAACAATCTCCCTTTTAAATGCTGCCTTTCCTATTTAATTGTGATTTTACAATTAAGTAAGGTTAACTTACCATATCTTCCATAATTTAAAGACATGTTACAGGAGTTGTGTCTAATCCATGCAACTGTGACAATGTTCTTGCTACTTCTTTTTGAACAAATTGTCCTGACAGATAAAATTCTACAGAAGGAAACAGTTTCTTGAGCCTTGCAACTCATACATTGTTTAAGACAAGATACAAGACAATTGTTTGTCCCTTTGACCTTAATCTGGCTGCATTTCTTGTACCCCGGTTTGTGTTAAAAAAAAATCAGAGGAAAGGGGTTTGCAAGAGGAAGATTACAAACTTGTTTTTCCCTTCTTTTTTCCTTTTGTGACAAATGAATTAGCATTTGTGACTAAAGCTGAACAAACCAAGATTCCATTTCAGTTAGAGAAAGAGTGGTCTAGCATAGAGAGGAAGAGCTGTGAATTATCACAGATAAGAGTAACCATATTTTCAAATAAGATAGGCTAATTCTTTGGGCAAAGTAATCTTTTGAAATGAATAACAAATCAATCTCCTGGGGGTTTTATTCGAAGTAAAAATATTTATGCACTTCTGTCATGGCAGGACTGGAAAAGAAAACACTTTAACCTCATGAATGTCTTCAGATGTATCAGAAAATATTTAAAAATAATTTGATGATTAATCTTCATAAAATGAATGCGGCCCTCTTAGTGGCATGTCAATTAACTACAGTTACTAGGCAATCAACTTTTGCCTGGAAATAACAAGAGCTACTCTACCATAGTTAGTGGAATGTAAATAAATGGTAAGGACATACCGGTACTGCTATTGCTGTTTACAGTTAATAACATCTACGTACGGAAAGATAGCTCCTGTATAATAGGCAGAGAAACTCTTCTAGACATTGAGCAAATATTGATGGGAGAGAATGGGAGAACATACTTTATGCTTGATTTTAGAAGTGGAAATGTGTTAGCTATGCAAAGGTTTTAAGGAGGTTATCAGAGTTCCTAGGATATGCTGTATGTACTGTAGGATGTCTTCTTTGAGAGTGGGGGAAAATACAAAAAGGGGGAAGAAATTCTTACAGAATCAGAAGTTCCTAAATGTCTTCAGAAGCTCCATGTGTTGGTTTGTTTCAAAGAGTTCCAAGTATGAGCTTGAGAGAATGGTTTCCCCGTCTTCCATGTTCGTTGACCCACTGAGAAATGAAGCCACAAATAGAGATGAGTATTAGTTGCCCTCAGCATTTTCAAATAAATATTCTGCTTTTTTTTTTAAAAAAAGGATCCACTTATGGGTGAGGCATCTATGGCAGGTGCCTACCAATACCGTAGAATTCTGAAGACCAATGATTGTGGCAGGGCGCTAAGTATTCTGGAAATGCTATGAATTCTTAGGGCAATCATTGTGCTATTAACATTCCAAAAATAACAAGACTGATTTCAATCCTTAACAGTGCTGATAGTTTATCATTTTCCCTTACGATAGAAGAAAGTAAACCAACTATCAGGAGTTTGTATACTCGTTCAGGCAACACAAGAGAGGCACCACATAATTTTTTTTGTCTTCTATTTTCTAAAATATATTCTGCTCTTGTTGATCATATTTGCTTTCATATGTGTAAGAATTGTATACAGATAGTCCTCGACTTATAATCAATCCCTTATCGTTTGAAATTATGTTGGACCTCCCCAGGGCTAGTTCTGATATCTGATCCCCCCCGGTGGTCACGTGATTGCATTTCAGTTGCTCAGCAACTAGCCCACACTCACAGTCATTTGCAGCATTCTGTTGTACCGTGACCATAATTTACAATGTCTTTTGTTGGAAACCATTGTTTACTTAACAGTTTCCAGCAAAAAACATACATTGAAGACAATGTATTCCTTTAACAGCCATAGCAACCATTCACTTAACAACGGCCACAAAAATAACTGTAAAATCAGGTGGGATCACATTGTGACCCACTTAATGACCAGGATGATTTACAATGTAATATTGGGCTCAATTATGGTCATAAGTTGAGGATTATCTGTATGGTACTGAGGCCATACTTCGCTTCTTACATGTAGATCTGTGAAAGTATAAAAGTGAACCTTTAGGCTTACTGGATTGTCTAACAAAACAGAATAGTGATTCACGCCCTTACGTCTTAGTTTCCAAAATTAGTTTTTTTTTTTTTTGCTTTCTGTGATGTACAGAGATCTTTTTAATATGATTTTTTAAAAATTCTCCCTTTCCTTTTAATATTTTAAATAGATGAGCTAGTGTTTCTACAACGTCACACATTGGGATCAAGTTGTTTTTCCTATTTGTAAACAAAACAAAATATCATTTAAAAAGGCTTTCTTGTTTTCTGTAATAACTGAATAAATTAAAGAATGGTATTGAAGTTGATTGTCGATGATATAATATTTGATTATGGCCACGTCTAGTTTCTTGTGGGAATACTGCATTTGTAAATAAAGAAATAAATATATTCCCTTGTTTAGAAAACAAGTATAACTTGATTTAGATGCTGTTTTCAAAAAAATTCATAAATAATTCAGTGTTAGATAATTTTTAGAATAGACATACTGACTAGGATTATTGTAGGTTCTTTTGATTCAGTTCATTTGACTAATAAACACGACTAGTCTGAATCCAATCTCTAATTTCCAGTATTTATGTTTTACCTTATATAAGTAACAAAATTATTTTGGTTGTTATTTTTTTAATGAATAAAATTGACAACACATTTGCATAACTTTTTAATTGCCTCTGGTTCCCTGTCTATGGGTGATAAGAATAGTTTCCAAAAGTTTAACAATGAAGTTTTATAAGAATTGTTGCTCTTTTTTTTCTTTTTAAAGTAATGAGCTAATGCTTCCTTGGGCAGTTGTTACTTAAGTGATTGAATCAGGTTGTCTCATGGAAAGGAGAGATGCTATCTCCAAGTGATGTTACTGATTAGTCTACAAAGGAAGAAGTGAGTCTGTCCTTCTCTTTGCAGCTGCTTTTAGATTTAATCATGAGTGGTGTCATAAAATATCGTAAGCCACTATTTACACATAGTTCTTATTGAAAGCATTAACTTGTATCTGATGGCAAAAGTGGATTGTAATTCAAACTGTATGCATCTCCCAGTCAAAATAACACATAAGAGTTCAAAAGATATAAACACTGAGGTGGTCAACTGCAAGAAGAAAGTTGTGTAACTTAGTTTGGCAGCTGTCTTTGGCCACCAGAGGGTGCTCCACGAGCAGCACATACTAAAATACACACTTTATTTGTTACTTTTTATATATTCATAAGAATATATAAACTGTGAAACTCAGCCTTTCCGTATTCTAATCCACACAGTACATTTTTGGAAAAATATTCTGTGTTTGTTATGACTTCACAGTAAGTTATCTTACTTTGGCTAGGCTGATTATCGATAAAAAGTTGTTTTTTTAACTGAGTTTTACCTTGAAAAACACAGAGGGATTTTTGGCTTTTGTATCCTTGTAATTTATACGTTAGAACCTCAAGTCTGAAAGGATCCAGAATTGCTTGAATTAGTAATTTCCTTAATACTTCATATTGTTATTGTTTTGTTTTACAGGGGTTGTTAATCTGGAAAGTAATTTTAATTGCTGTACATTTAGTTTATTATTTTTGGTTAAAATTTTATTTATTTATTTTTCAACTTTATATGCCCTTCGTCCAAAGTGACTCTAAAACAAGAACTGAAAATATTGCTTAAGCCAGTTTCCAGATAGTAGGTCAACTCACACAATTTCTAGGTTACTTAAATGGTTCAAGTAAGATGATCTGGAACTGAAGCCGAGTTTTGTATCCTGTAATGATCCCGTGTTAGGTAAACATCATTCATATATATTTGCTAGACAAACCTTTTAAACTGTTAAATGTATACAACTGTTGTAATTCTGATCACATTCCAGGCCTTTCCCATTTAAACTGACAGCAAGGAGGCAGGTGCTTCCATTAGACAGCTGTTGAGCCTTAGAAAAGGACTGCGTTTTACACGGTCAGAGACTTCCTTAGAAATATTCATGCTTGACTGACTAGAGAAGATTGTGGAAATGGCAACTTTTAAGACAATTTTTTAAAGAGTTAGAAAGGTCATCCAATCTGCATTTGTTCATGTTCGCACATGCAATATATACATTTTTATGGACTCTGAGAAAGGCAGATTCTGATTCAGAAAATGAGATACTGATCTTGTGCAATCTTGAGTATGGAATAAATTCAGTATGAGTCAAAGACATGTTCCAGAACATGTCTTCTTCTCTTTATACACACACACAAACTCACTCACTCACTCTCTCTCTCTCACACACACACATTGTAGTTTGAAATGTTCTTTATGTGTGAGTATGTGTGTGTGTGTGTGTGAGAGAGAGAGAGAGAGAGAGAGAGATAAAGAGCAGTTGAAGCTACAAGGTCTATTGTATTCTTCATAAATTAAACTCTGTCTTAAACCTGCTAGCATTTTTGTCAGAAACCATCATGTTTCCCAAATTTGTTGATTTTTCCTGTAACAATTTAAACTGTCTTCAAGTATATCACAAGTATAGATAAGGTATCAAGTACCCATTTTTTACAAAATATCCATTAATGTAAATATGCTACACTCACATGAATGACATGATATAAAATGAGCTTATAAGAAGTTGTCTTAAGCAACTAGAGGAGAAAGATGGAATATGACCAAAATATTAGACAACAGGAGAAAAAAGTAGCTTTCCTTCTGCCACAGATTGTTAAAGCATTTTATATACAGGTAGTCCATTATGATTGTAATAGAGCCTGGAATTTCCATCTCAAGTCATGATGATCATAATTCAAAGCACCCATGTGACCACTTCGGATTTCACAACATTTTTTTGTGGCAGTGATTAAGTGAACTCTGGAACTAGATGAATTAATTTTTGGAGGCTCTGTCACAACTCAAATAGTCGCTAAATGACCAGTTGTTAAGCAAAGATTACTTGTAACTTTAATATACATATCATCTATGTATTAGGAATGTATGTTATACTTTCTAGATTGTCACCCTTTCTAAATTATGAAAATTAGGGAAAATGAAAACTACTTAAAAGCTGGTGTTTTCTTGATTTGCAGAATATAAGCCTTTTACAGAAACTTAGCTTCTGGCGCTTAACCCTCCCCTCCCTCATCTGCTTAAACTTGTTTTAGAATATCAAGGCTCCATCCACACAACTAGCAGGTTTCCAGATTTTCTGTGGCTCTCCTCTGTTTCTCAACTTGAGAGGATCAACACTTTCCCCTATATAATGGGAAACCTCTAACAACAACAGCAAGACAGCACATTTATCCTCTTTCTCATTCTGCGCTTACCACTTGTGTGTGAGAGAGGAAAAAAGAAAACAACCACAGCCAGAAGACAATTGACTGAGGTGTGATGAAGGTGTGATGAGGTGTGATGAAGTTGTCTCAAGATAGCAACAGGGGTACATCAGGAAGACACCGGAAATGAAGAGAATCCTGCAACTAGGAGATGGGCAAGGCAGGTGTTCCCTGAATGGAGAACTGCTTACCAATAACTAGAAAATAAAAACAGTAAATCTCTTTTCCTTGCATCAATTAAGTTCTGAATCAATTAACTGCAAAAGTTTAGCACTGGTTTAGCACTGCACCTAGAGCAACTTGGAAACTTGTGTCCAATTGAGCATGAAGCAGAAGAATGTCCTAATTCATGTCCTAATTTATTGTCCTGGGACTTCCTTAGGGGTCCTCAAAATTATTTATATACCAGGATATGTTAAAAAAATAGCACATTATTAAAATCCCATCAAATGATTGTGAGGAATGGTAGCGGAAACAAATGCATCCATTTTAATTTTTACTAAGATAAATATCAGTAAATATAACATGCAAACGAAAGCTCTTCCAGAGGCCTTCATAATTTTTAAAAGTGGGAAGGGGTCCTGAGAGAAAATGTTTAAGAAACACTGTTCTAGTTTTACAGATGTCTGGTTATCTTCCCATAGCCACCCCTTTGAACTGCAATTTATTAAGTGTTCCCTTCGCAAATTAGACATCAGGCATCATTAAAATTGCCTAGTTTTACGATAAGCAAAGGTTTCAATTTTCATGGGAAACCTTGGAACAAAAGCAGAATAAACAACATCAATTAAATATAATAAAGTTGACTTTTTTTTTCTTTTAAGAAAAAACTTGAGACGTTGAAATTTCTCTTGTTCATTTACTTTACAAGCCTATTTTACCTTCCATAACACTGTGAGAAAAACGACATGGATGATGAAAGCAATAAAAACAGTTATTTTACTCTCTAATAAATATAGGTAGTCATTGACTTACGACCACAATTGAGCCCCAAATTTTTGTTGCTAAGTTAGACAGTTGTTAAGTGAGTTTTGCCCCATCTTTGACCTTTCTTGCCACAGTTGTTAAGTGAATCACTGCAGTTGTTAAATTAGTAACATGGCTGTTAAGTGATTCTGATTTCCCCATTGACTTGGCTTATCAGAAGGTCGCAAAAGGTGATCACATGACCCCAGGACACTGCAACCATCTTAAATACATGTCAGTTGCCAAGCATCGAAATTTTGATCACATGATCAAGTGCAGTAGTCGTAAATAAAAAACAGTCATAAGTCATTTTTTTCAGTGTCATTGTAACTTCTAACAGTCACTAAATGAATGGTTGTAAATCAAGAGCTACCTGTAAGGTATCCATCTGTATCAGTACTGAAAGCAACATTGATTTTGATTTCTCTGTTCTCCCCTTTTTGCTAAAAATATTTACAGAAGGAGGTTTCTTTAAAAAAATTATTAATAATAATAATAATTAAGTTGGAAGGGACTTTGGAGGTCATCTAGTCCAACCCCCTGCTCAGGCAGGAAATCCTGTACCATTTCAGACAAATGGCTGTCCAGTCTCTTCTTAAAAACTTCCAGTGTTGGAGCATTCACTGCTTCTGAAGGCAAGCTGTTCCACTGGTTAATTGTTCTCACTGTTAGGAAGTTTCTCCTTAGTTCTAGGTTGCTTCTCTCCTTGATTAGTTTCCATCCGTTGCTTCTTGTCTTGCCCTCAGGTACTTTGGAAAATAGCTTGACTCCCTCTTCTTTGTGGCAGTCCCTGAGATATTGGAACACTGCTATCATGTCCCCCCTCATCTTTCTCTTCATTAAACTAGACATACCCAATTCCAGCAGCCGTTCCTTATATGTTTTAGCCTCCAGTCCTCTAATCATCTTTGTTGCTCTTCTCTATACTCTTTCTAGAGTCTCAACATCTTTTTTACATCGTGGTGACCAAAACTGGATGCAGTATTCCAAGTGTGGCCTTACCAAGGCATTGTAAAGTGGTATTAATGCTTCACGTGATCTTGATTCTATCCCTCTGTTAATGCAGCCTAGCACTGTCTTGGCCTTTTTGGCAGCTGCAGCACACTGCACTCTTATGTGTTGCTATCATGAAAAGATGAAAAATGTTAGCTTTCAAAGGAAACTCAACAGATTTGGGATACTCGTGAGAAATTCTGCCAAAGACAGATACGTCTTCATTATTTTTCTTGTCACCTTCTGGGAGGAGGCTTCGTGGTATGCAAAGCAGAACATCCAGATTCAGCCACAGTTTTGTTCCATAAGTATTAACCTTGTGAACTCTGAAGCTTCCTTTTTCCTCTATGTATTCAAAATGGGACAGTGATTTTTATATATATACAGTACATATATACATACATACATACATACATACGAGAGAGAGAGAGAGAGAGAGTGCATATGTATATGTGTATTATGGGTATGGGTAGATATATACTTTCTTGAGAGCAGGCAACAGAGTTTCATTTTTAATGTGGGCCCATGTGCTCGTAGTAAAAAATGACAATAAAGGTTATCTTATCTTATTATTTTTTTTCTTTGCCTCTCTCACTCTGACATTTGGAACAATGTAGCTTAAAGCAGTGTTTTTTCAGACTTCTTTCTGAAGTGCATTTTTTCTGAATGAAAAACAAAATTGAGAAGACGATTGACTTTTAGACTGAAAGACAACCAGTTTGATTGTGTAACAGCGAGATTTGCTCATCTTCACACTTTTGCTTCTGTGTTAATTACAGATTATATCATGACTTTTAAATAACAGAGAGCTTGGAGCAATGATTCATCAAGAAATGCAATGGAGGCCTTGTCTGAAAACACCTAATTCTGTGCCCCTGTTTTGGGTGTGACTGATTCAATCACACCTAATTAAGAGAAAAATACAATTCCTGGCTCAAAGTGAATCATGGAGGGCAGATGTGGAGGGCAGCTTCCTTTGTTGATTACCTATCTCTAGTACAGGGATATCAAACTGCTGGCCCATGGGCCAGACACATCATGCAGAAGCCGTGCCCACCCCATTGCCAGCAATGGCAAAACTGTCCCGATACGTTGTGCGACGTCACGCGATGTCGCAAGTTTGACATGTCTGCTCTAGTACTTCAAGCTCATAGAAGGTTTGTGGTTTTTGCCACAGAGACTTCACACAGCAAACAGGTTTAAATATTTAGGAATTGTAGAAGGTGGAAAGGATGAATCCTTATCAATAAAGGCTGAATGTAGCTACTGTTATTAGGAAATGTTGCATGTTAGCAACAAATTTAAGAGAGTGTTATAATAATAGTCAAGAGCTTTAAACATCTGCCAGTTATACACAATATGCCTGCATTTCTATGGAAAATTAAACCAGAATTTTGGGTTGTTATTCATTATGTGCTTGTTCGTGCATTCAGCTTTTTTCCTCCTTGCCTTGCCTTGTAGATAGTAATTGCTAATCTAATGAAGAGTCAAAAGCTTTATATATTGCCTAAAGTAGGAATCCTGCTTTATTGTGTATATTATGAATCATAATTGCTTTTATACTTAGCTTGTTTGGACAGAAGCAGAAAACTTGCCTGAATGGGCACAAGCTCATATATGGTAAGCCAATATACTTTGAAATCTGCAAAACCCTATTGACCAGCATAAAATTACATTACTGTAATATTTTGCTATATATTTTTGAAACCTGGTGTCTTTCAGTTTAAGGAAGATTTATTTGCAAATAATTTTACTTTGTAGTTTTCTTACAGAAGTACTATAGAAAGAATTTTACAGTGTTTTTGTAAATATGAGGTCACTGATTTGTTTTTCAAAGTAGGGCTGGCACTGTATTTAAGCAAATTTCTATACAATTGATTTCATGCTCTTCAATTAACATTAATGTAATGTGCTAGTGATAAATCAATTCCATTTCTTTTCTGAATCTTCTCTTTTTACACAACTCAAAAGATCTGTTTTAATTGATTGGTAAATGAATTTCTCCTTATTAAATTGCAATACTAGTTTAAAAGCATTAAACATTCCAGCAGCCGATTAAGGTAGCATTAAGTTATTATCTCTTAACCCAATAGCTAAAAGTTGAAAAATACCAATATTTTGAAATGATTACACAGTTACATAGGAAAATAATACATAACTAATTCCAATAGAAGAGAATTTATGTACCTCACAGTTGAACTGTCGAGTTCTTGGTTCTCTCTCAGCTTCATTATTTGTTTACATATATTTCATTACCCATCTGGGTAACGCCTCTTTGAGAGAGAGGGGTGGTTCAAAAATGTGAAAAATAAAAATAAATCACATCAGTGCTAGCGAGCATGGGGTTTGCTCCTAGTTTATAAGTACAGTAATTTGTCAGTTTGGATGGGAGTCTGATTTTCTCTTTGGTAGTTCTTTGATTAGGGTATTGTTTTCTGCTTGATTGTTTGGCTGATGTTATCCCACTGTAGGAAAAAATGTGTTCTGGTCTTTTTTTTTTTCTGTATTACCTTTTTATTGATTTTTTTGCATGGTGTGTAAATATGATTTACTTCTATGTGTCTGTTGATGGCTGATTTGTATGAATGCCAAGCTTTCCTAGTATTTTTGGATTTAGCTTAGTTTAGGATGCTCACAACTGAAACAATGGTTGAGTCTGTTTATGTGAGTTGTGAGATTAAAGAGGTTTGTTATGTCTTCTAACTACTAGTCCGTGCTTGTGGATATGTGCTGCTTATCGTCTGCCTATCTGTCTCACATAGTAGCTGTTAATCTTTACACTATAGGTTCCAGATAATTCCTGTTTTTTCTTCTTAGACTACTGGATTTTTTGGTTTATTTAAAATGTTTTGGAGGGCTTTCATTGGTCTGTGGGCTGCAATAATGCTCTGTGGTTGTAATAAGGTGTGGGTTGTTTCTAAGATGTTTTTGATGTATGGTAGTGTTATTTTTTTCATAGCTTGTGTTCATTGTGCTGTAGGGCAGAGGTCCCCAACCTACGGGCCACGGCCCACTACAGGGCTGCATGAGTAACTGGGCAGTGCACATGCGTGTGCGCGTGCTCACCCCTCTCATGCCACCATTGCTGCAAGTGTTGTGTGGGCAGCAGCAGCACCACTAGTATTGCATGGATGGTGGCAGCACCACAAATGGCAGGTGGCCCGTGGTGTGATCTTTGTGTGGGGTGGCATTGCTGTGGGCCATAGTGTGATCCTTGTCTGGGGCGGTGGTGCAAGCCTTGCACTAGGGGTGGTACTGCTGCAGGCCACAGTGCGAGCCTCATGTGGGACGGTGGCATGAGCCTTGAGCAGGGCATGGCATCACTGCGGGCCACACAATGATCCTTGCACTGGTGGTAGCATCACTGTGAGCCTGGAGGCAGCGGCACCACAGGCATCGCTGTTGCTCAGAACATCACACACATGCTCACAGCCCCATTTGCATGGTGTGCATGCTCGCAGCCTGTACATGCGCACACACATGTGGTCACATCCATGTTTGCGCAAGCGCATGTAAGATGCCTGCCCCTCCCTCTGTAGGGAGTTGAGTGGTCAGATACTTTTTCATAATTACCTGGGTATCCATTTTGTTGGAAGATATTTTATAGGTAGTCTTCTAGTGCTCTGAGTTGCTGCAGTCTATTTGTACTCATCTGAATAATATTCTTAACAGAACTCCTGTTGTTGGAGGTTGGGTTCTTACTTTGGTAATGGAGCACTTGTTTAGTGTAGATTGTTTTTTGATAGATTTTCCTTTCTAATTCACCATTGTTTTGTCTGCTTATAACAGCGGTTCTCAACCTGTGGGTCTGGGGTCAAACGACCATTTCACGGGGGTCGCCAAACAATGCGATCCGCCATTTTTTTTCTCAGCCGGCGCAGGGGGCGGTGCCATGCATGTGTGCCGTGCAGGGGGCGCCGCAGGGGACGGTGCCATGCATGCGCGCCGTGCAGGGGGTGGCGCCGCGCATGCGCAACACACAGGGGTGGCGCCGCGCATGTGCGCCACGCAGGGGGTGGCGAATGGGGTGGCGCCGCGCATGCGTGTCGCGCAGGGGTGTCGCCATGCATGCGCGCCATGCAGGGGCAGCCGCCGCACATGTGCACCGCACAGGGGGCGCCGCCGCACATGCGTGCCACGCAGGGGGCGGCGCCGCGCATGTGGGGCGCCTGCTCATGACCGGGGTCGCCGGTCTCTAAAGATTGAGAACCACTGGCTTATAAGGATATCCATGAAGGATAGTGTGCTGTTTTCTTCTTCCCTGATAATTTTTATCAATTTTTTAGTTGTTGTTGATAGTTTCATGTGTATTCTAGTTGTTCCTTTTTTAATATGACAAAGATGTCATCTACATACCAGATCCATAATTTTGATTGTATGTGTAGGAGTGTTGTATTTTCTAGCAGTAGCATTATAGTCTTTGCTGGGAGTACTCAAAATGATAATGCCGTAAGAGTTCCTATGATTTGTTGGTATATTTGATATATTTGTGCATCAAACTGAAAGTAGGTAGTGCAGCAGTTATGGATGAGGTTCATGATTCCGGATATTTATGTACAGGTATAGTATAAGTGGTACCTTGCCCAATAGTAGCAACTGTGAGAGGGACCTCAGAGTCCTAGTGGACAATCACTTACATATGAGCCAGCAGTGTGCTACAGCTGCCAAAAAAAGCCAACATAGTGTTAGGCTGCATTAACAGAGGGATAGAATCAAGATCACGTGAAGTATTAATACCGCTTTACAATGCCTTGGTAAGGTCACACTTGGAGTACTGCATCCAGTTTTGGTCGCCACGATGTAAAAAAGATGTTGAGACTCTAGAAAGAGTACAGAGAAGAGCAACAAAGATGATTAGGGGACTGGAGGCTAAAACATATAAGGAACGGTTGCTAGAATTGGGTATGTCTAGTTTAACGAAGAGAAGGACAAGGGGGGACATGATAGCAGTATTCCAATATCTCAGGGGCTGCCATAAAGAAGAGGAAATTAAGCTATTTTCCAAAGCACCTGAAGGCAGGACAAGAAGCAACGGGTAGAAACTAATCAAGGAGAGAAGCAACCTAGAACTAAGGAGAAACTTCCTGACAGTTAGAACAATTAATCAGTGGAACAGCTTGCCTCCAGAAGCAGTAAATGCTCCAACACTGGAAGTTTTTAAGAAGAGACTGGACAGCCATTTGTCTGAAATGGTATAGGGTTTCCTGCCTGAGCAGGGGGTTGGACTAGATGACCTCCAAGGTCCCTTCCAACTTTATTATTATTATTATATTTAGTATTTTTGGCTACTTCGGGTGTGTTGTGTGGTATATAGATTATTTTGCTAATTCTGGATCTGTGGACATAATTTTATCTTCTATTTTTAATTCTAAAATAGAGGCCTACAGAAAAATGAGGGTCCTCTGGAAAAATGAAGGGCCTCCAGAAAGTTTCCTCCAGGAAAATTGGAGGCCTCCAGAAAGTTGCCTCTAGAAAATTCAGGGCCTCCCAGAAAAAAATCCTCTAGAAAACTGGGGAGCAACAGAAAATTTCGCCTGGGGAGAGTGCCTCTAGAAAATTTCTTTGGGGGAATATGGGAGCCTCCCAAAAAGTCCAAAAATGCTTCCAGTGATTTTCCAAAACTTTGCTCCACAAAAATGGAGGTCTCCAGAAAAATCAAACATCTAAAAATAGAAGAAGATGAAATTGTGGTTTCATTCAAGGTCATAGTACTCTTTATATCAAAAGTAAACCTTGACCTACCTGATAGAAATGTGCTTGAATGTAAAGGAGAAAGGCTAATTATAGAAACATTATTACAAATGTTTTTAATGATCTGTAATGAAAAGGGAAATGTTATAAAGAATGAATACATATTTTTCCCTTCAGTTCGGTTGTGTCTGACTCTCGGAGACTGATTGGACAAGTCCCTGAAGATTTTTCAGAAATAGTTTGCCATTGCCTCCTTCCTAGGGCTGAGAGAAAGTGACTGGCCCAAGGTCACTCAGCTGGCTTTGTGACTAAATCAGGACTAAAACTTGCAGTCTCCTGGTATCTAGCCTGATACCTTAACAACTAGAAAAAAAAAACTGTCTGTCTGCACGCACACACAGACATACACACAAAGATATAAGCAAAAAACACAGAATTAGTGTGAAAATGAGAGTGAAGTGAAATATTCATATTAGAGAAAAATGAGTACAAGTGAACAGATATTGCAAATGAAACAATACCTGTGGGAAGGTTGCATTGCTTATAAAAATCTGTGAATGCTAGCCCATTATCCTGAAGACAGAATTATTCTGCTGGATCCCAACGTCAGTTTAAACCTAGCCAAAAAATCTTTAGGTGGTGACTATGGCAACAAAGATTCTTGAAGCCAGCTTGAGCATGGTAGTCTGTCTGGTAGTAGGGAAAACAGCTATGCAGCACGAGGAAGTTGCTTGACTGTAGTAATCCTGTTTGGCAGGTCAAGGGTGATCCCTCGCCTGCTGGGATTTGTGCAATGCCGTGGGCTAGGAAAGCACTCTTCTAATAAACTCCAGATGTTTCTGCTGTTTCCACTCTGTATGTTCTACCCAAGCTTGAAAATAAGTCCAAAAACAGAATTAGCAAAAGGGAGAAGAGATTTGCTATTAGTTGCTGAAGAACTTCCCTTTTGATATTAATAGTTAATTCTCTTTAAAAAGAAATATTTCAGCATATTTTATAAAGGCAATCTTTCTCCAAAATGAACCACTTCCTTTTGATTTCAAGTGAACGCAGGACTACTGTCACATACTCTACGTGGGGTGGTCCTTGAAGAGCATCCAGAAGCTGCAGTTGGTTCAAAATGCAGCAACGCAGACAGTTAAGAGCACCCCTCTATTTGTGGGACTGACTTTCCCCAAATTGACCTCCCATCACATCAGATTTTGAAGGAGAGGCCTGTTATGGTTCCCATCAATTAAACGACATTGGCAGGACCCAAGAAGAGAGCATTTCATTTATTTATTTATTAAAATTATTTTTGCTCATTTCACTGTTGCAGCAACTATGGGAGGCTTACAAAATGATAAAAAGGTAACACAAAACTATTAAAATTAAGAAGATTAAATAGCAAACTAAAAACCAAGAGAAGATGAAACATGGGGTGGGGATCAGCCACATCCAACACAGAGCTCCCCTATCAATTTTAAGGCTCTTCCAGAAGGCCAGGAGTGTGGGGGCCGACCTTACCTCCAGCAGGAAAATATTACAGAACGTAGGGGCCACAACAGAAAAGGCTCTTCTCCTAGATCTCACCAGCCAAAATTTTCTGTAGTAGTGCCTACCTTGTGGAATATCATCCACCTGGAAATCAAATTGGCCCTGACATTTCGGCCTTTTATAAGACCCTGAAGATATAGATATTTTCCTTGGGCATAGGTGTTGAGTGTCAGACTCATTGAAATGGTTTTGTTGATCTATTATGTGTCCAAGGCAGAACAAATCTGAAAGCCAATACTATTTTTACTATAAGAATCTTGCAAATAAGAATGCTCTTCCCCTTCCCATTTATCTTCATGAGAACTACAGAGAGTTATGTTTTGATTTCTTTTGTTTGGCTGTTGTTTTGGTGCAACTCTTCCTCCTGTCCCTCAAGGTTATTGTTCGTGACCTTTACATGATGATTATCTGTTTTATCTCAGCTGATGGTTATGTATTTATTTTGTGCTTTTGTCAGGCATGAAAGACCAAATCCAAATGGTGAAGGCTCAGTTTAATTGATTTATTGCTAAAAGCCTATTTCTAGGAATCTTCTCAACTACTAGACAGCACCTGGTTGTAGTTAGATAAAGGTCAATGGCAATCAAGGGGAGTTGGACTTAAGTTTATTTGTGGCTACACAACAATAGTAGACTGATCACTCTTTTTATTCCTTTCCCTGGCTCAGCCAGTCCTTCCCCTATAGTTTTTGCTGGCTTAACTATTGTTCAACCACCCAGAGTCACTTGGTGAGAAATGCAGCCATATGACTTGAATGACATAAACAAATTAATAAACAAGTAAATAGGACCCACCAGATTTCACAGTTCAGAAAATATATTTGAAGTTTTAATCTTAATAATGGTGCATCTGGCAGGGATAGAAGAATATACAACCCAATATAAAGAGGACTTCTTGGTTATGTAAGGTTGGTGCAACTTTTACAAGTCCAGCAACAAAGCTCAGTTTAAGCTGGATGAATGTCTTATCCCCATCTGATTAGATCAGTAATTCTCAACCTTTCTAATGCCGTGACCCCATAATAGTTCCCCATGTTGTGGTGACCCCCAAGTGGGTGTGGCCACCAATAAGAGGGAGTAGGACAGCTAGGGAAAAGGGAAAAAATGGCGGACAGCGTGGTTTGGCGACCCCCGTGAAATGGTCATTCGACCCCAAATGGGGTCCCGACCCACAGGTTAAGAACCACTGGATTAGATAGATAGATAGATAGATAGGTAGATAGATAGATGGAGGGAGGGAGGGAGGGAGGGACGGACAGACACATATGTACATGCATACATATACATACATAGATGTAGAGGTATAGATATAGCAATAGCACTTAGACTTATATATTGCTCCATAGTGCTTTACAGAGTCAGCATATTGCCCCAAACAATCTGGGTCTTCATTTTACTGACCTCGGAAGGATGGAAGGCTGAGTCAACCTTGAGCCAATCAGGATCAAATTCCTGGTAGTGAACAGTGAGTTAGCCTGCAATATTGCATTCTAACCACTGTTCCATCAAGTGTCACTTCTCATCCAAAAAGCTTCTTCAGCTCTGACTGGATAGTAGGGAATGGAACGATTTATACTCCTTGCAGACAGCTGGTCATTTGCATTCTTTTAGCGAGTTGAGTCATTGACTCGCTAAAAGAATGTAAATCAGTGGTTCTCAACCTGTGGGTGGGGACCCCATTTGTGGTCGAACGACCATTTCACGGGGGTCGCCAAACAACGCAGTCTGCCATTTTTTCCCCCTTTTCCTTAGCTGTGCTACTCCCTTTTATTCTATTGGCTTTTGAAAGCCAATAGAATAGACTCTCTTGAATAGAGTCTAATTCTATTGGCTTTCAAAAGCCAATAGGAATTGTCCAGGCTGTCTCTGCCCTGCTGAGCCGGCCAAAAGTCCAATTCTGCAAACGGTGTTGCACCAGTTGAGTAGTCCTCGACTTACGACCAGTTGAGTAGTCCTCGACTTACGACCGGTTGGGGGTCGCGGCATTAAAAAGGTTGAGAACCACTGATGTAAATGATCAGCTGTCTGCAAGGAGTATAAATCCTACCATTCCCCACTATCCAGTCAGAGCTGAAGAAGCTTCTTGGAACAAAATGTCTTCAAAGAAAAACAAGAAAATCCAGTTGCCTCTTGAACAAAAGCAGCTTTGGGACAACCATGACCTGGATGACTGAGAATCTCCATAGACAATAGGCTAACCACAGTGCATGGATCCTATTGTATTGGGATGTCTTGTTTTGGATATGCTTAGGGTAGAAATGGCTTGTTACAATTACTTACCACTTCATTAGTTACTTAATGAAGATTTATTTATTTATTTATTTATGAGACTTATATACCGCTTTAAGTGCAAGCACTCTCTAAGCGGTGTACACCAGTAAGCAATGTATATATATATATTTACCTTGCCCCCAACAATCTGGGTTCTCATTTTACCTACCTCGGAAGGATGGAAGGCTGATATGTGAATCAAGAAATCAAGAGGCAACTAATGTATTTTATTTCAATATTTTCCTCTCTGTTTTGTAGCCGGGGATTTAACTGAAATATCTTTGCATTCCTTCAAGTTGATATATAGTACTGTGAGATTCTTGTGACAGTCAACTTAGGCTGTCATCACGTTCTGGATAGACTGCAGTACACTTTGCTTATGACTGCCTTTAAAGATTATTCCAAAATTGCAAATGATCCAAAATGTATTAACTGCATAAAAAAAAAAAAAACAACCAGTGAGCATTTGTGTTCCAGACCCTGCATTAACACTCATTAAGTTTCTGGATGCAAGTTAAAGTGCTGATTTTGATTTGTAAAGTCCTAAGTAGTTTGGGGCTGCTGTACCTTTAGAATGTTGTCCTTCAGCTGGAATTGACAAACTGAAGAATACAAATACCCTGAAGAAAAATTGACTATAATCTTCATTAATGGAGAGTAGATGGACTGAGCACAGAGGAGTCCTTTTCTGAGTTGGCCCCCGCATTATGAAACAGCCTGTTTTCATGAAATCAGATTCGCCCTCATCCTGTTGTCATTCTGGAAGCAGGTTGGAATCTTATATAAATTACGTATTACTTTGTTTTAATCTATTTTGTTTGAATTCTGTATTCAGGTAGTCCTCGATTTATGACTACTCGTTCAGCAAATTTGTGTTGACATCGAATGAGGGGGACGTATACCATTCCTTGGAGTTCTGGCAGTCAGTCATGTGACCACAATCCAGGAAACTGATTTGTGGTGATGACATCACAGCGAGCTGCAATTTTTAATATTTCCTGCCAGTTCTCACAGGCAAAGTCAATGGCGAAACCAGCAGGAAGTTGGATGTTCAAAAGACACATGTGGTCCTTGTTTAACAATGGCAACTGGGATTGCTGTCCTTAAGCAATGTAGTTACATTGTCACGTTTCATAGCATGCATACATGTCTACATACACATAGAAGCAACATTCAAACAAAAATATATGAAATATCTTATTTAACATATATTATTGTAGCATATGTTTTATATGTGCAATACCAAGAGTCATATGATTATGAGAAAAAAAATCAAAGAAAAAAAAGCATCTATGTTTCATTGCACTCCTGCAAATAATTTTGCACATAAATAGAAATTTGGACATCAATAGAAACCAAAAGTTTCCAGTTTAAGATTATTACAAAGGAAAATCTTTTATTTGCCATTAAACAAAATGCAATCATCCTAGAGAAGATCTCTGGGGAGATTTTGCACGCGTTTGCATATACACAACACACTTTTTCTCTACAATCCTCAAACTCTTCATACTTTTTGCTTAAGTTGTTCAATTACCTATCATATATTAGCTACACATTTCTTAGCTGCCTGGTATTTTTGTTCTAGTAGTACTGCCTTAAGTCAGTATGTAAATCAGTTAAACTATAAACTTGTGCAGTTAAAAAAAAGCTTTATTTGCAACAGTAGGATTTCACAGCATTAACATTTCTGAAATCAAATACCCACTGGTTTCTTAATAATATTGCTATCATATGAATGGAAACTGTAACAGAAATTAAGAATCTCTTCTATGCATATGTAAATTTCAGTATCCTTTTTTCTGTTTAGCTGCACATCTTTGTCATCTTGAGGCTTCACTTACCTGTTTGCAAAGTAGTTTCATTTATAGTTTATTCTTGCAGAAAACAAATCCTTGGGATAGCTCATAAATCTAGAGAAGAAAAGAAAGATACTTCCTAAAGAAAGATAAATCTTCCCAACATCTGCAAATATGTCTTTTAATTTGAACTGCTTCTAATGTAAAGCATTTGGTTTAATATTGTTTGATTACTATGCTAGTTTTATTATATCATATTCAAATACTTAAGAAGCATTAGAAGTATATAAGTTCATTTTACTTCCTAAAGTTTTTGTTCATGATTTTTAGAGGGGTATTCCAAGATGAGGCATTGCAAAAAACATAACAGTGTTTTCATAGCTCATTACTGCTAATTATGTTAATACTGCTAAAAGATTTGGGTTAGCATCAATTACTGCCAGATAAATGGCCACCATACTTATTTTAACAAGGTATTTGTTTTTAATTTAATCAATTGCTGTTTCATTGCACTGTTGACAATTCTCCTTTTATAAGTCATGAGTACATGTATCATCAAGCTAAGGGAGAACATTGGACTTCATCTATAAAAGTGTTGGCAGAATATATTAATTGTAAGGTAGTACAAAACAGTATGATTTTCTTCAGAAGCAAGAAATGAGAAGGAAACATTTTCTTACAATGTTTATTTGCATCAACCATGTGAAATTGCTGGCAAAGAAGTAAAACTACAGATAGTTAATCCTGCACTTAATGATCATGACTGAGCCTGAAATTAACCCGTGATTGTTAAGTGGGTCACCGTGTGTATGCCCAATTTTGCAACCTGTGTGGCACTGGTGGTTAATGCTGTAGTTGTTAAGCAAATATCGTAGTGGTTATATGAATTCATCATATCCAATGGGCACTTTTTGTTCCTAAGTGAGGACTACATGTAGTTCTTTGTGGGCATAACTTTATTTCATTTCCCATTACATCACTTTTACAGTAAAATCCTTATTCTGTCATTCATCATTGTGAATTTGTAAGGAATGGTTGAAAAAATATCACAGATACAGTAAACGTTGCAGTTGTTTTTAATCACCAGCTTCTAATTGATAGCAGCTAGTATCTTCTGTTAAGTGGATCTCTGACAGGAAACTACTCAGATTTTGGAGATGTTTGCTTAATACTAATATAAATTGATCAGGAACCTCATAGTTTGGCTATTCTACTCTATAGTTTTTTCAGTGTTAAACATTAACTTTAGACTTTTTCAACCAATGAATTATGCCTTGGTATATTTATTCATATTAATTTGCATATGAAAGGCTGAAAATGAGAAGTCTCTGATTATTCAAGAGACACTGATACGTTCAAGGACTTTTGGCTTCTGTGCCTAATTCTGAAAAGTGATGATAACTTTTATAGTTCAGATAGATGGATAGAGCTCAATGGGCTCTCATTTCTTGGTCCCCATTATGACTTTTTACTATTCTGGGCTACTCAGTTGATTGTTATGCACTATTGTTGTGCGTAAGTTGCTTCTTATGAGATGGGCAGCCATATAAATTAGATAGATAGGTAGGTAGGTAGGTAGGTAGGTAGATGGATGATCTCTGATGTATGCTAAATGAGCTGAGCATTGACTTCCAAGTACAATTCAAAGTGCTAGTTGTTACCTTTAGGCCCTTTGTGCCAAGGTAACCTGTGGGACTGCTTTTCATCCTACCTGATATACTTGAGCAGAATGGATATGCTCCAAGTCCTTTCTTATCAACTTGAGGGTCCAAGGAAGCATGCTTTCTCTGTTATGGCCCCTGGCCTCTGAAACTTCATCCTCCCAAAGATATGAACAGCCTCCTCTTTTCTGGCATTCCCAAAGTCCTTAAAACCTCTCTTTGCTCCCAAGCCTGTGGTTAATGTCTACTGGAAGAGGTTCATATAACATTAAGCCAAAATCAAATCACATTACAGTTGGGTTTTTGGTTTTTTTTTTTTTTTTTTTTTTTTTTTAAGAAAAAGGGTGTACCCTTGATAAGCTCTGTAAATAACTGAAGGAGAAACAACACAGGAAATCTATAATAACAATTTGCCACTTCCATTATCAAATCAATTACTTCAAATTATTGATTCTCCAAATATATATATGAATATTTAACATAATCCATAATATCTTGAATTATTTGCCCTTGTCCATTAAACTTAGCATAAATTGCAACGCTGCTCCATCTTTTAAATATACTTCTGCAAATATTGGAAGCATGTCTTCTAAATTCAGGTTTGGGGACATTAGTCTGGATGTAAGGTCTCCCTTTCTCTGTGAATATCGTTTTTAATATATGATGGAAAAATAATAACAATTAAAAAAAACTTCAGTCAAATTACTTTCTTAAGTAATAGGGAAAGATTTCAGAAGAGGAAAAGCATGGAACATATAGAAAGGTTTGAGCATCCTCATATTATTTTGTAGAGGGCTGATGATAACAGTTAGGAAAGATCATATTACAAATTTGTCCCATTAAGAAACTCATGTAGGATAAAGAGTAAAGATAACAGATTTATTTGATGATATGTATGAGTGCAAACTACTTATGAAAGTAAATTAATACTTTATGTTACAGTTTTGTCAATTGGGTAAAGTATATTCTTGAAAACTATGTTTTTGGTGCAAGTTTTTGCAAACTATTGCAAACTTACTAAGTAGAATCTAGGATTTACAATGTACTGTATGTGTTTAGGTAGATAAGTAGAAATAGACAGACTATCCAATGGTAGCCAAAAAGCATATTATCCAGCCACATCAATGTGTGGTATTTAGCTAACAAATTGAGACCATTATGCAATCTTAGCATAATCAAAAGCTTCTATGGACAAATTGTTTAATTTGATTTTAAAAATGTCTAGGTTTTCTCATTTGTCTCCTAGTTCATAGGATTTATAACAGAATTTGGCAATTTTGAAAAGAATATTAGAATCCACAGGAAGAATTAAAAATAATAACTACCTGATCTACCAGAAAATTTACTTAAAATTAACACTATATAATCACTATCACTGTACATCATAAAATTGATATTACTATATATAGCAGCACATGAGCTGTGGTTTCAATTGTTCCAAAATGCCTGAGGTAAAACTTCTCTGCCAAAGATATGGCAATATATCAAGTCTGAGCTTCTGACACAAATTGATGATATTAGTACTGTGAATTGTTCAGTTCACAATATTTAACAAACAATAATAGATAATGTCAAAGGTTCAGGCTACAAATAAACCTCCTTATAAAGTCTGTATAAGATTTTAGACAAACACCAACTTTGTTGGAACCAATCTTACAATATTCATTAATTCTATTTGAGATAAGCAGAGAAATAGAAATATTAAAATACAATATAATATAAAATACAATATAACGTAGGGACAATCTGTTTTATGGGAAAATTCAAACATTTATGAACTATAGATTATACGGCATCAGTAGAAAACCACAGAGATGATTTAGGGAAGGTATGTAATACAGTCACTTAGCTAAATCTGACTTATGCTGGGGAAAAGAAGAAGAATTACCCTAGCAGAGAGCACAATGCTTATCTTCCCCCTTGTTCTGTTCTACCAAGACTCTGTAGCTCTTTCCAGATTGCCTGGTGTTTTTTTGCCATCATTTGTCCTGCTTATGACTGAGGAGTAGTCGAACTTTGGGTGATTGCCACTGTTACCTGTATTGTCGTTACTTTATTTTATATAATTTTATTGTATTTTATGTCCATTTAGTTGTATAGTTTTATAAAGTTTAGATATATGTATATGCACTTCTACTGTAGTGTTTTCTGGCTTAAATGCAGTAATAAAGATTTTGATTTGAGAAAGCAAAAAGGTGTTAGAACTAAACATAAACATGACCCCATCTTGACTGTGTTTGACCTAAGAAGGGAAAGGAAAACACTGTTACTGTTCTGTTACTATAGCCTGGCCTGTATCAATAATATAAGTTACAAAATTTCTTATGGAGTCAGTTCTACTTCAAAGGGCTGACATCCCAGTTAAATGCCTGTTTTGCTCACTGTCTCCCCTGCATACCTTCTTCAAGGTCATTTTTGTGGTTCTCCACAGCATTTGCTGCAAAAAAGTTTTTATGGAACTAGATTGCCTATACTGAAAAAAAGCTAAGACTGTATTCAGTATTTTACTGAAAAATATTAAGGCTGCAATACAAACTTACTTCGCAGTAAATTCAGTAAAACAGCTCTTATTTTGGGGTTGACATTCAATAGGTTGTGCTGCAAATGTGTTCTTCACAAGATATTTATATGCTATGTGAGATAAAAGGAAACTTTCATGATAATTTTTTTGCAACAGTCATCTATATCTTTATCTTTTAGCTTTCCCCTCCCCCACCTAAAGTCAATGGGATTTATCCCCAAATTTTTGTAGTCCTATATCTGGCCTACAGTGACAATCAGACAAGCTGTCTTTGTACTTTTTAATAAAATTTATTACATGCCTTTTTCTTTTAACAAGAAATAAACTTTTTTTGAAAAGCTGCAAAGCTGCTGACAGCAAGCTAATTAGTACAAGATCAGTTAATGCTACCTGATGAAGCAAAAATACTGCAATTGATTTGCAGAATCTATAGGTTGATTTCTACAGAATCCATGTTCTCTTAGTTTTTCCATAGTTAACTTTTTTCTGAAATTAATCATATTCAAAAAGGACCATCAAGTATCATGTTAAAGAAGTAAAATCCCTCAGATATACTTGGATATCTGTCTGTTTTCCTATCTTTAGCATGTAATTTTGTAGTAATTCAATACAATTTCAACAGTAGAATTGACAATATATAATCCAGCCTGTTTAGGGAATAACACCTTGATGATCTTTAAAATAATTTTTTTTCTTTTGCTGTGTCTTCATTTGTTTTTTTTTTTTCTTTTGCTGTTTCTTCATATTAATTCAGGCATGACTTTTGCCCATCTCATGTGAAAGTAACAATTTTATTTCTGCAGACAAGATAAATACTATACTTACTGGTAGATGTACAGTACATGATGATAAAATTTATTTTACATCAGTAACTGTAACAGCTGTATTTTTCTAATATCTGGGGAAGAAATTTTCCTATGATTTCCTTACCAAACTGGCTAATTACCTTGATCTTTTTTAAAAATATCAACTGTGCATAAGATGTTAATTGATGCTTAACATCTTGGTTTGAATTCTCCTGAGTCTTGGTAGAGTCAAAATTACATGTATTGAAATATATTTAAATAGCTGAACTATTAAAAATGAAGCTGAAAATATTAGAATGAGATTTTAAAACCAAAAAAGACCTTCTTTTTTGTTTCCAAATGGATGAAAATGTTGTGTTTGCTGTGTATTACACAGCGAACGTGGCCTACTGGATCCCAAGGGATGTGCCATTCAGTTGCACACACCTCCCCTCTTCACGCAGATTGGGAGCTGACGTATCTGATTTTATATATGGATTTCCCTCTTTGGCAAGTAGAGAGAATTGGAGATTTCCATTCAAAACTTTCCTAAAAGGAAAATAAAGTAAAACCATAAACATGCTTCCTGCTTTTCATTGAAATCAGCAGATGCACTGCATTCACCCTGTGCAATAAGTCATAAACAAGTTATGCAACTCAAGTCAGGGGGAGAGGGGTAATTGGGCTGGTATTCCAGCTTGCCTTTTTATGTCATGGAAACATCTGCAATCAAAGCCATGTTTATTTTATTACAAAATAAAGTGTTACTGTATAAAGTGTTCCCTCTTTGAAAGGAGAAACTAGATCTTGAAAGATATTCCTTTAAGTTTCAGAATTGGAGAACAGCGTAAATAAAACAGGCCTATTACTAACAGAGATAGATTCTTTTTGAAGAACAAATTTTATTGTACAGACACAGCCTGGCTTTATTGGAGCTTGGCTCTATATTACAGCATAATCAGAAGGATCATGAAGCAACAACTTTTCTAACACTAGTGTGATTTTTTTTTCCTGTGTAGTAGACCTCTGGAACTGCTAAAGATGTTGCCTAAATTTCCATTAGAAAAGAAATGCAAGATGTAAATTTAGTGATTTCTATCCAATGGCACTATTTATATAGCAGGCATCAGCAGTAATTATATAATTATGTATTTTTAAAAACCTAAAATAGTTGCATGAATGATTTATCTAAATGCAACAATTACTAAATCCCAAATATTTTATAGGATGTTATTATAAACATCCTAAAATAAGTTTTTCCTTGGCAGGGAAAGGTATGCTTTGCAGGCAAGGTAGATTTCTCTGGGCTACGGAGCTTTCTTCTAGGGATTATATTATAATCTGTTGTAGAATGAGTGGAAATATTCTCGAATTCCACTTCCAGCCATCCTTGAGATCCAGGAACAAGAGGATTACAGAGTGTCAGTTTTTGAGAGTCTGCAAACTACAAATGATGGAATGGGAGAGAACAGCATTTCCCAGTCATATTATCAGTTCATCCAAACATAATATTGTTGAATACACAGGGCATAACAAACTTAGTAATTCAAAGCAATTTTGGTTGTTATCATTAAGTATCCTCCCATTTGTTTCCCTTCATTTCATGATATATATTTTTTTCATGAAACTGGCAACTTTCAGGTAAAGAGTTGCATAATTTCAAGATATCCTAAATGCTCCAAGTTGCTCAGATGTCACTTTCTGCCTTTGTTTTTCAATTTAAAAGAGACACAGTCACTTATACCTTATTATTTTTTTCTTTAGCTGTGCCTCCTAAATTGAAGGAGATGAAAAGTCAAGAATCTGCTGTGGGTCAGACATTAGTTCTCAGATGTGAAGCCAGTTCTGAGCACCTCTCTCTCAAATTCAAATGGTTAAAGAATGGACAAGAAATAACAAAAAGAAACAGACCAGAAAATATCAAGATTAAGAGTCCCAAAAAACAAAAGTAAGTATATAGCAGTGTATCTAAAAAGCTGAGAATTGTTCACCATGATGCAGATATCAACTGTATTAATGATCTCAGATGCCCAAAATGTGTTATTCTGTTTGGAAAGAGATAATTAATGGAAATAGGTTTTTATTTTATTTTAACTTAGTGATTTTATGATGCTGCTGTTATATCTTATTTCATAAAAAGTTAAACAGAAACTCTTTGTCATCATTAAGCTAGTTCTATAGGGCAGAATTTCCTTCACAATGAATGTATTTCTAATCCTGCAGTGGTAGTGCAATAATCCAAACTGTGCATAAAAGTATAAATTTACTAAAGCAGTTTGCACCCACTGTGCTAGACACATTCACAGTCTAATAAACATTGTGAGAGACAAAAAAAAATCCTTAATTTGTTAGCTAGGTATTGTTATGTTTAGAAAAAAAAATAGCTACAGTTTCCTCTCATTCTTGCTTAGAAAACTCATGGACTGTTGCATGACAGTCAGAATCAATATATTTTTAATGATCTGGTTAGAATGTGAATATAATTTTTCATTGATCTGACTAGATTGGTTTTTAATCTTTAACATTTGTGCAATCAGTAAAATACCTTGATTGGTTTTGGATACGTTTAAACTCCTTATTTCTTAGTTTAATCTGCCTCAAAGAACAGTTATGAAGTTAAAATCTTGGTATGAATTTAAAAAAGTAACACAAACATTTTGATGTGTTTTAGTCCATTTCCTCTGGGTGAGCTCAATTGAACCAAATATCAAGACACAAGTATCCTTCATGCTGCTGATTTTATCATATGTTCATTAAAGAAAGATGAAGCAGAGTTTTTGTTAGTTCATTTCAAACAATGAGTGTTTGGAAAGCTTATTATCTTATTGTCATGGCTGCAATTTTCAATCCCAAACAGCTGCCAAAATCAATGAAAACACTTTAATTTTTTTTGTTAAACCAAAGTCCTTTTTTTCCTCTGTGTGTCTTATATTAAATACTAAAATACTAAATTGCCATCAGCTGTCACTATATTAAATATAGTGAAGGATGACTTAGGAAGTCAGCTGGGTTTAAACTGAACATGATTGATTGAAGCAGTAGAGTTCTTAAGGCCGTTCAACTGGCAGAAAAGACTTCTCATTTCATGCAAAACTCAAAGAGGTTGAAGTATTGCAGGAAAATAATAGTTTTACAGCTGGATCCAGGTTACCTTGGACCCAGGTTTGAGTCCAATATTATATATTTTGTATGTAATATGATCCCTGCTACATTGTGAGACATGCTTTAACAAATGAACCTATTTGGGAAGATTGATTCAATATGCATTTATGAAAATCACTAGTCTTGATGTTACATTTCAGTAACAGCTGACATGGTTGGGAAGTTGAGCGTGAAAGTTTGTAGAAAATTCCAGATGGACTCTGAAAATTCAAGAGACAAGCTATGAATTTTTTCGGGTAAACGGATCTTATCTTGGATAAAATATCTTATCTTGGGAAAAAATTGCTTATTGTCATAGCTGCGAACACTGAATGAATTTTGTAAAATTAGCAGATACATTTTATATGGATTTCTATTTTTAAAAGCATAACGTATGAGTACCATGGTCATAGTTTGAGATTAGATTTCATATCAGCTGAAGATGTACAGACAGTCCTCAACTTACAACCACAATTTAGCCCAAAATTTCTGTTGCTAAGCAAGATGGTTGTTAAGTGAGTTTTGCCCCATTTTACAACCTTTCTTGCCACAGTTGTTAAGTGAATCACTGCAGTTGTTAAGTTAGTGGCATGGTTGTTAAGGGAATCTGGCTTCCCCCTTAAATTTGCTTGTCAGATGGTCACAAAGCCGGAACACTGTCAAGCATCCGAATGTAAATCATGTGACCACAGAGATGCTGCAACGGTCGTAAGTGTGAAAAACAGTGATAAGTCACTTTTTTCAGTGCCATTGTAACTAAATGAGCTGTTGTACATAGAGGACTACCTGTATATGGCACAAGGAAGGATTATGATTTCTACCCCTAGAGCTTCTGCTTAGATTCTGTGCACTGGAAAATAGAAATTACCTCAGCACATCCTAATTTTGCTTTATTTTGTCTGCATGTTTTCTTGCTTTGAATGGAGCTTTGCTCCTCCTTTCCCCTGACCTTTCCCACTCCTTTCTTGGCTGTGCTGCCATTTCCTGAACAATTTTCTGGATGAAACTTTTGTGGTCAGAACAAAAATCTGGTTAGTGAGAGAAATTCTGGAGGGCAGAATTTACTTGAGCTTCAGCCTAACCCACTTTAACCAGAAATAGCATTGAGTTTAGATTAGTGGTTCTCAACCTTTTTAATGCCACGACCCCCAACCGGTCATAAGTCAAGGACTACTCAACCAGTCATAAGTCGAGGACTACTCAACTGGTGCAGCACCGTTTGCAGAATGGGACTTTTGGTGGGCTCAGCAGGGCAGAGACAGCCTGGACAATTCCTATTGGCTTTTGAAAGCCAATAGAATTAGACTCTATTCAAGAGAGTCTATTCTATTGGCTTTCAAAAGCCAATGGAATAAAAGGGAGTAGCACAGCTAAGGAAAAGGGGGGAAAATGGCGGATTGCGTTGTTTGTCACCCCCCGTGAAATGGTCGTTCGATTCCAAATGGGGTCCCAACCCACAGGTTGAGAACCACTGGTTTAGATCATACTGTTAGGTAGACCTGACAAAAACAGTTTATAGAATTCCAAAATACAAATTGGTTACAAAAGAAATAGTTTTATAAATATCTTAAAAGCCCACACTTTCCTTTGCCAGACCTGATCAGCTCATGTGTACAGCTCCAGTGTGATATATTCACAAGTTTGCAAGTGAAAGGCTCAATTTCCTGCTTTCTATTTGGATGTTTTGTGATATTTTAACACAACTTTCTATTTGCAAGATATGTGTAAAGATTATATTAAGTTATTCCCTGCCAGAACTGAGAGCTCCTGTTAGATCAGTATAGCTTTTTTTAGGGGAGAGGGGCATGAAGGCTAATTATTCTACAAAAGTTATCATATATGTAAAGGTGATGCAAAATCTGCTAATTAAGCTTCATGGAAATGTTCTTCAGTAAAGATTTCATTTAAAAATATATGATGAACAACACAGGAATTCATATAAGATTTTTATACAGCAGAAACTTATCAATCATATCACAGTTATACTAATATTTAGACCTAACCTTAATTACAGTCTTAAAAGGAGTGAAATAGAAACTATTAAATCTATCAGGAAAAAAATAAATTTAAGTTTTATAGTGAACACATTGAAATTCCATCCCTGTCTTTATAACTGGAAATTGATACACTTTGAGAACCCCATGAATGTAAAGGTATTGTACATTTACATATGGTTTAAATTAAGCATATTTTGGTATGTTTTAGTTTAATTCATACTGAATTGAGTAAGGATTATTTTTATAAAATAAAAAGGCAGTTTTTAAAGCAATTATCGGTAATGTTGCGGGGGGTGGCAATAAATACATTTTAGTGGTTGGTACACCTATTCAGTCCATCTTGATTTCATGCCTTCATTTTTCCCTCCTAATCTGGTCTTGTTTTTATTTACAATCCAGCTTCAATAGATGCTATGCAAAGCTGAAAGCATTACTCACTATCATAGTACATATAACTTCAGGCAAGTGTTTTATGCTGGTAGACATGTACACCTATCATACATAAAATGCATGCCATTGTTAAGGGTCTTCCAAATTCACAACATGTTTTTGTGCTAATCACGGCCTTCCACAAAATATCCATTAACCAGAATGTAACTAACCCTCCTAAGGCCCCAAGATGCTGCCTAAGATTACCAAGAGGGGAGAGGTCGCACCTTCAATAAAAGTACCTCATTATAGACACCCACTGATTTTATTATTGAAGAATGTTCATCGTACTTATATGTGGCCTAAAGAAATTTTGTGAAATATACAGTGGTTAAATGCTAAATTCTGTCACTTTGTGTCACACCCAAAACCAAGAATGACACATGGCAATTCTTCCAAGCTGAGATCTTTATTGCTTCACACCTATAAACAAAACTTGCCAGACTAAAGATGCTACCATCTACATTTGTAACATACTCTGTGAACTAATAGGGAGGCGTTGTCTTCACTCTCTTTCTCTCACACATACCATCTGAGCTGAGTTGCCTCTTAGGTTCCTGAAATTCAACCCTCCTAGGAATTCACCTTCTCACTACCTTCCACCACACTTTATACCATGGCAAATTCCTGGTCTTATTAGTATATTATTTTTATACATTTTAAAAATAAGATCAGATAGAGCACAAAGCCTGGCCTGGCAGGGATATATGCTATATTGCTTACATCTATGCTTGCTAATAGATACAAACAGTATTAGTATTAGTGTTATGTCCCGAGCCTTGCAAACGGCTCGGGCGTTTGCAGGCAGTCCCGGGCAGGTGCAAAGCTGCCCGGGACCAGACAGGCTGTCGCCAGCGCCGTGCGCATGCGCGGGTGCTGGCGCGGGAAAAGTAACCCATTTACCCGGGAGTTGCCTATATAAGAGGCTGCGAGGCGTTTGGGCGAGGCTGAAGCCATCTTCCTGTAAGCTGAACGCTGAATAAATGAAACTGAGAACTCCAGCTGCTTCTCGTGTCTGTTTTCCCGCCACGGACTCAACACTGGCGACGAGGATGGGATGCCTTGCACTACCTGGAAAGGAAGAAGTGTAAGCTTACCCAAGGAGTCCTGAGCGGCGAAAGAGGAACGGCGTCGACTCGGCAGCTGCCCGCCAATCCGGTGCGCATTCGGGGGTAGGCTGGCTGATAGACCCGTCTCCTGAAGATCCGAAGATGGCGAAAATCGGAAGGCTTTCGGAATTCGACGTCTCACATCCAGAGCGGTGGGAGTCCTACGTATCCAGAATGGAGAACTACTTCAAGGCAAACCAAGTGAGGGAAGATAGCTTGAAGGCGGCCACCCTGCTTTGCGTTTGCGGCCAAGACGCCTTCGAAATCGCAGAAAACCTTGCAGCACCTGTCCCAGTAGAGTCTGTAAGCTACGCAGACCTGAAGAAGCTGCTGAAGGAGCATTTCCATCCCAAGGTGTCCGTTATCTCATGGCGCCACACCTTCGAACAAAGGGATCAACGGTCCAGTGAGTCAGCCAAGGAATACATCGCCGCGTTACGGAAGGCCGCCAAGCCCTGCGAGTTCAAGGACCTCGAGGAACGACTGAGGGACCGATTCGTGTGCGGGTTAAGGCATCGCGAGCTACAACAGAGACTTTTCGCAAAGGAAGAATTATCCTTCCAAGACGCCTTAAGGGAAGTCACCGCAGAAGAAGCAGCAGGCGGCGCCGTCAAAAACATGCGGCCGATCAGAAACAGTGCAGAGGGTGCGTCCGTGCACCAGGAAGACGTCCGACGAAACTCCGAGGAGGATCCGGACGAGGAAGTCGACCGTCTACACCCCGCGAAGGAAGAGAACCAGAAGGGAAGCTCTTCGGCTCCGCTCAAGTGCATCGGCTGTGGAGGTCGCCACAGGAGAACCGACTGCAAGTTCCGCTCCGCTACCTGCCGGGCATGCGGTAAACAAGGGCACATTGCAGCTGTGTGCCTGGGCCGACGAAAGGCACAACCCCAAGAAGAACGCCTGAAGGGTACCAGATTCCCCAGCCAGAATAGGGTAGGTTTTTGCGCTTCGCGAAGAAGCATCTGTAGAACAGGCACACACAAGCCCATGAAGAAAAAGCTGTCACTCAACGTGAAGCTACAAGGGGTTCCATTATCTATGGAACTAGACACAGGGTCTGCCCTGTCCATCATTTCATTGCATACATTTAGGAAGATTTGTTCCAGAAGTGGGTCTAAGGCCAAGTTAAGGCCTTCTGATATTGTATTAACAGATTTTCAGAACTCAAGAGTGTGTGTTAAGGGGGAGGCCACCCTTAACGTGCAATACAAGAGTTTTGAAGGTCCACTAGACTTATTAGTAGTAGGGGGTGAACGAACGAGTCTCATAGGACTCGATTGGTTTGAGGCCCTGGGGATACACGTCACAGGACTCAATAGCTTACAAACACTCGACCTACAGGAAGTCTGCACAGAATTTGCAGATGTTTTCAGCCCCCAGCTGGGCACATTCAAAGGACCACCTGTGTCCTTAAAGCTAGACCCCACTGTCACTCCCATTAGGATTAAAGCAAGAAGGGTCCCTTTTGCTTTAAAAAGTAAGATTGACACTGAACTAGACAAACTAATCCAACAGGGAATCCTAGAACCTGTTGATTCCAGCCCGTGGGAGACCCCCATTGTCACGCCTCTAAAGGCAAATGGGGACATTCGCATTTGTGCTGATTACAAATGCACACTCAATAAGGCATTGCAGCAACATGCCTATCCTGTTCCTGTGGTCAGTCACATCCTGGCCTCTCTCAAGGGGGGGCGTGTTTTTGCAAAGCTTGACCTAGCTCAAGCATATCAACAGCTGCCTGTTGATGATGATGCTGCCATAGCTCAGACCATTGTGACCCACAGGGGAGCCTTTAAAGTAAAAAGGCTACAGTTTGGAGTGAATGTCGCTCCTGGGATTTTCCAAAGCGTTATGGAAAACACACTACGAGGTATACCAGGGGTCTGCCCCTACTTTGACGATGTCTTGATTGCAGGAGACTCCACACACATTCTAGCTGAAAGGCTTAGGGCTGTCCTGTTAAGATTCAGGAAATCAGGCCTCAAGCTCAGAAAAGACAAATGCCAGATTGGGGTGCCTTCTACTGAATTTCTGGGATTCAAAATTGATGCTGCTGGGATTCATCCTGCTGAATCCAAACTAACTGCTATTTTAGATGCACCCAGGCCAAAGTCTAAGGCCGAACTTCAGGCCTTTCTAGGCCTCCTGAATTTCTACAATTCTTTTCTTCCACATAAAGCTAGTGTAGCTGAGCCTCTTCACAGGCTACTAGACAAACAGGCTGTGTGGCTGTGGTCACAAGCGCATGAGGCTTGCTTTAAAGAAGTCAAGGCCTTGCTCACTTCTAACAGTGTTCTTGCACATTTCAACGAGTCTCTCCCTGTGTGCATCGCTTGTGATGCGTCCCCCTACGGGGTTGGAGCTGTCCTGAGTCACCTCAGGTCTGATGGAACTCAGGTTCCTATTGCATACTACTCCAGAACACTGTCTTCTGCCGAGCGCAACTACGCTCAGATAGACAGGGAGGCTCTGGCTGTTGTTGCTGGAATTAAAAAATTCCACGATTTTCTATATGGCAGGCATTTCACGGTCTTCACTGACCATAAGCCTCTGCTGGGACTGTTTACCACACGTAAGCAGACTCCCCACATCATTTCCCCTAGAATGCTTAGGTGGTCTATTTTTTTGTCTGCATATGATTTTTCATTACTCCACAAGCCTGGGAAAGAAATGGGCCATGCTGATGGCCTCAGTAGGTTGCCTCTGCCAGTAGTAGAAGCTGACCCCGCGCCAGCTGTCAACATTCTATCAATCCAAGCCTTGCCCGAGCTCCCTCTTAGTGCCAGGGATGTTACCGCTGAAACAGGTACAGATCACACACTTTCACGTGTCCGCTCCTGGGTCCTGTCCGGGTGGCCTGAGCACTGCCCTAGTCCTGAGTTTCAGAGTTTCTGGTCCAAAAGAAACGAACTGTCCCTTTCTCAGGGTTGTCTGCTTTGGGGAAACAGAGTTGTCATTCCCACCTCAATGAGGACTAGGGTCTTAGAATCCCTCCACGAGGGTCATCCTGGCATTGTTCGTATGAAGGCTCTTGCACGCAGCCACTTGTGGTGGCCTGCTTTAGATAAAGATATTGAGGCTAAGGTACACGCATGCCACCTGTGCCAACGATCTCGCCCAGAGATGCCCCAAGCTCCTGTGCATAGATGGAGGAAACACAGTCCCCATGGTCTAGGGTGCACATTGACTACGCTGGGCCCTTTCAGGGCCAGTTCTTCTTGGTCCTTGTTGACAGCCATTCAAAATGGCTTGAGGTTGTGCCTGTCTCATCCACCACCACTGCAAAGACTATTCAGGTACTGAGGGGGATTTTTGCTGCACACGGGCTGCCAGATGTCATTGTGTCCGACAACGGCCCTCAATTCACCTCCTCCGAATTCCAAGCTTTCTTACAGGCAAACCTGATTCGTCATGCCACGTCTGCGCCTTTTCACCCGTCCACCAACGGTATGGCTGAACGCATGGTGCGCATCGCAAAGGACGCCTTGAAGAGACTCACCTACGGGGACTGGCATCACAGGTTGGCTGACTTTCTCCTTTCTTATCGCACCACACCGTCCACTTCTACAGGGAGAAGTCCAGCTGAACTTCGTTGGGGGCGCCAACTTACTACTAGACTTGACCGGTTGCATCCGGACAGACTGCCTTCATCTACCTCACATCCTAGGGCACCTAGACAACTACTTGTGGGTGCCCCGGTTTGGGCTCGCAATTACGGGCCTGGTCATACATGGGTCCCCGCTTCTGTGTCCAGGATCACAGGTCCTCTCTCCTACGAGGTTGCCCTGGACAACGGTCGTGTCCTGCGTCGGCACATCGACCAACTTCGCTCTAGGCAAGACTTTTCTGCTGAGACTCCTGGGTCTTTTCCAGGGGGGGAGGGGGACCCTTTGGAGCAAAGGGAAGGGCAAGAGCTACTGCCCATCTCCACTGAGGGAGCACAAACGGCTCGTCCCAAGGTTCTGCAATTGCTCCGAAAAGGAAGTCATGGAGCTTACCCACACAACAGGCACTCACGCCTACTCCAGCCAGGGAGTCACCCCGGGGGCATACTCACTTTCCACACACATCACACAGCACTCCAGCAACGGAGGATACCCGGGGGCATCCCAACAAATCATTCCCCGCAAGAGAGCTGGCACACAATTCCCAAGGTTGGCCTGACCTTACCCCAAATCCTACAGGGGGTCAAACATACACAGAGCTAGTCGAGGAACCAAGTCCCGACTACAACACCCCTAGCACAAATCAGGGAACACCTGAGTTTTGGGAAAGTACAGAAACCCACACGAGCCCGAACACAGAATGGGGTTCAGGGAATGGACAGCCTCCTGACAGGTCTTGGACTGACCTAGGAGGTTCTACAGAGACGCCCAGCAGCGGCTATCACTTCAAGGGGCCTGAGGGTCTACAGCTAGGTAGGTCAACCAGGTCACAAAGTAACAGAAGCCCTGGCCTGACGAGCCCGGTGGGCAAGCAAGCAGGCCAGGCATCGGGGCACAGTCCTTGGAAGACACCAGGGCACAATAGAGAGAACAGGCTCACGCCTCCCTCCAGTCAGGGACTTATGCCAGTAACCCAGAGCTAAGAAGGTCACAGAGAGCAAAGAAATCTCCTAAGTATCTAGAAGATTACATAACATTGCTGGCAAGGCAAAAGCCAGTAATCAGTGGGAGCACTGGGGAGCAAAATGTCATATAAAATAAATGTTGTATGTTGGTAGTAGTTTTAGCCCGGGGGAAAGGGGTGTTATGTCCCGAGCCTTGCAAACGGCTCGGGCGTTTGCAGGCAGTCCCGGGCAGATGCAAAGCTGCCCGGGACCAGACAGACTGTCGCCAGCGCCGTGCGCATGCGCGGGTGCTGGCGCGGGAAAAGTAACCCATTTACCCGGGAGTTGCCTATATAAGAGGCTGCGAGGCGTTTGGGCGAGGCTGAAGCCATCTTCCTGTAAGCTGAACGCTGAATAAATGAAACTGAGAACTCCAGCTGCTTCTCGTGTCTGTTTTCCCGCCACGGACTCAACAATTAGTATTTTGGTCTAATACTTAAGAATGCACTATGCTATTATTATTTCAATGCTTTTGTATTATACAATTTATTGCTTATTTTCATTACTTTATCTTCATCATTACTTTGTAAAGTAAAATAAGTTGAGGTCAGTAACTGGCCCAATTTAGGCAGCTATATTATAAAAGAGACTGGACAACCATTTGTCTTAAATGGTATAGGGTTTCCTGCCTGAGCAGGGGGTTGGACTAGAAGACCTCCAAGGTCCCTTCCAACTCTATTATTATTATTATTATTATTATTATTATTATTATTATTATTATTATTGCTCATTTACATTTGTCTTGTGCTCATAAGTTAAGGAGATCAGTTCAGTTTATTATTGGACTAATTATACATTATAGAAAGGTGCCTGATACAGTTTTAAGGAATGGATAGAAATTTATATAGATTCAATGTGAAGGTTAATCTCCTCCTCATGCATGATTTGTGTTTGAAAATGAAACCTGGGATTTCTGTAAGACTTCATAGGAAGCATTCACTGCTTGTTTTTGTTCTACCACGGATTCTGGTAGAAATTAATTTGGTGACTTTTAGGCTGAAATCTGAAACTTGTGCCTCAGATATAAAACATATATTGTAACTGTGAATAAGAAATCTACAACCTCATTTATTTGCTGTGGATACTTATAAGATAGTTGCCAATTCATAGTGTATAACCAATGGCTTCACAATGTTAGTAGATATTTAATATTAAAATATTTTCTAAAGTTTGTTTACTCTCATGAGTTCTCATGTGATTCATATAAGAGTACCTGTAAGAGTCCTTTTTATTGTTTTCTAAAATTGGGCATGTCTTCCAGTATATTTTCTTATTTATCTTTATTTTTCCTTGGTAATTTTGTATAGGATTAAAGTTAACATTTTTGTTCTTTCACAATCCTATTCATATAGCTTACTTCCCCCATTCTTTCTTGTTTGAGAATCCCTAGGAACTTCTCTAGATATTGGTTAATTACACTGGAGAAGAGATTTCTTTTTTTCCCTCTGTCTGGGTCTGGGCACTGGCAAGACAACTCCATATCAGTACCTTGGAGAGCTCACTACAAGAGTTTACAGAAACCTGTTGTTCCACAACTCAGTAATAGTCATCTGAGGTTCAATAATTTGATCACTTGGCAATGGGCAAGTATTTACAACAGGGTGATGTGGTTGCCATCTGCAGTCTTTTCAGCCAGGTTCCAACAAGAAAGTCAGTGGGGAAAGCCGGGTTCACTAAACTGCCTGATTGACTCAACAAGTTATTCACTTAACAAACATGGCAAAAACAACTGCCTTGCTTAGCAATTGAAATTCTGACCCCAGTTGTGGTTGTAAGTTGAGGACTACCTGTAATAGGTATTAGCTAATGGAAATTCCAACTAGGTTTCTTTGTGAAAATTTGATTCTTTTAAAAACAAAGACTGAAGATTCCGAGCTACGCTGCAAAGGAATGGGTTTCCCATCACTTGTTCTGAGCAGCTTGTTGAAGTGAAATCACTTCCAAAGCTGGAGAAACACCAGTTTTAGAATCTTCATTTTGTATAGAAGGTGTATGTTTTAGTGTGGAATCTATGTTGGGGTTCATATATTGTATAATTTCTTTAAATCTCTGTACAGGAGGAAAGTTTAAGAGCCAGTCTGGTATAGTGATTAAAGCACCAGTCTAGAAACTGGGAGACACTGAATTCTAGTCCCTGGGTAACATTGGCCCTGTCACTATCCTAGGAGGAGGCAATGGCAAACCCTTTCCAAAAAATCTTGCTAAGAAAATTGCAATTGCCAGAAGTCAAAAACTGACTTCTTCCCAGAAAAACAAGGGAAAGATTGAATTTTATGTCTCCCTTGAATGATGTTCCAGCTTTTGTAGCAGACCATTATCTTCATGTTTTGCCTAGAAGCTTATATATATATATATATATATATATATATATATATGTATGTATGTATGTATGTATGTATGTATGTATGTATATGTATATATTTTTTCATCTGTGTTACTTAGCTGATCCATGCAGATCTATAATTTATTTCTCCAACAATGAATGGCTGCATTTTAATACTTAATATTAAAGTTTAAAAGGAGTGCTTAGTTTCATTTTTTATTAAAATTTGGTTCATCTCTGATACTGGTTTATCTCCCAAGGAGGGGAGGAAGAGCTGAATATGATGAACAGTTGAGGCAACTAAGTATGTCTACTCTAGCCTATTGAAAAGAAGGATTAGGGAGGACATGATAACTGTCTTCCAGTACTTGAAGGACTGTCACAGAGAAGAGGGGATTGATTTATTCTCCAAAGCAGGGTAAGACAAGAAGTAATGGGTGAAAGCTTGCTTAAGAGAGATCCAACCTAGATGTAAGGAGAAATTTTCTGACAGTGTGAGAACAATGGAATAGTTTGCCTCCCAGAGTTGTGGGTGTTCCAACTCTGAAGGTTTTAAAAAACAGACTGGACAACCATTTGACCGGGATGTATAAGGTTCCTGCCTTGAGCAGGAGGTTGGACTAGAAGACCTCCAAGGCCCATCCCAGCTCTATGATTCTATGTTCTAATTTTATATTAAGATCATGTTTCTATGCCACATGGTCAGGTATTGTTTTACTATACTAAACTTATTTCCATGTTGCCATTTTAATCACAAAATAGGCAGCATAGATTTCAGGGCCACTGTCTTTCATATGCTGGATTAGGAGATAGGACAACAGCTGGAAGATAGAAGCTATTAAGGCACTACCTCAGGTAGGATCTGAAGTAGAGATGTGAATAGATGGGGTGGTTTGAGACCTCTAGCCTTATAAAGCCCTACATTCACAATCATCCTATAATTTACAAGGATATACAATATTTGTATATTACTAGAAAGATCAGACAGTACTGAGCAATTATAATAAAAGTGCTGTGATCTATAATCCATCATTGTAGTGTCTACTTCAAAATGAAATCCTAATGTCAGATCCTAAATTAATGTTAATATAGTTAATGTTCTGGGAAAACCTCATGCAATTTCATTGTTTTTAATGAGGCAGTTGAAGAGTTAAATTATTGTACTTAAGACTGTCCTACAAAATTTGGCAGTAGCTAGAAATCTTAACTGATCCAAACAAAGTTAAGCAGGGTTGACCATCATTAGTAGCTGTATGAGAGACTCATCAAATACTCTCAAATATTCTCAGGGTTACAGTCCAAACTGGGAGATTAAAACAACAACAGAAGAAGGAATTGCAATTCATATCTGTACTGTTGCCAAGATAAACATGTAGATATATCCATAAGAGCATAGGAGGGATGATGAGCTTAACTCAAAATAATTTTTTATCTCTTACTGTTAAGATGTCTTTATTTTTTGAAAAATAGGACCCAAATGTTTGGGTATTTTTATTATTTAAAGCAATTTACCTCATCCAGACAAGAGTTCTTAGAGTTACTTAAAAAAATTAATAATGGGAAGTTTTGTGCTCATATATTCACATTAAAAGAAGATAAGCAAGGATAATTAACAATTGAATCCAAGGACGAAAAACCAAACTGCTTTCTAGTTCTAACTTCTAATGATCAGTTCAAACAAATAACTGAAGGTTAATCTCAAGGTAAAGACAATAGATTATCCTTTACCTACCCCTTTTGTTCTACAGGTAATCCTCACTTAACATCCACAATCGAACCTGGAATTTTGGCATAAAACATTGTGGTAATTAAGTGTGTCACCACATGACCTGACTTGATTTTACGACTGTTTTTAAGACAGTCGTAAAATGAGTCACTGTGGTCATTAAGTTGAATTATGTGGTTGTTAAACAAACCACATGTATATTAAGAAATTCCTTTCTCCTGAATGGGGTTTTTTTGGGGTGGAAACTGGCAAAAAATAGCACAGATCATGGTCATGTTAATATGGGACACTGTAACCAGTTGTAAATATGATCTGAAATATGCCAAGCACCAGACTGTGATCATATGATTCCAGATGTGTCTGTGCGGCAGTCATAATTTTAAGGGTGGATTGTAAGTAATGGGAGGGAGTCATATGGTCATTAAGTAAGGAGTATCTATACTATCAAATCTATAATAGGAAAATGTGTATTACTGTACATACTACAGGTAGTCCTCGATTTATGGCCACAAATGAGCCCAGAATTTATGTTGCTAAGTGAGAAATTTGTTAAGTGAGTTTTGCCCCATTTTACGATTTTTCTTGACACAGTTGTTAAGTGAATCACTGCAGTTGTTAAATTAGTAACATGGTGGTTAAGTGAATCTGACCTCCCCATTGACTTTGCTTGTCAGAAGGTTGCCAAAGGTGATCACAGGAGCCCGGAACACTCCAATTGTCATAAATATGAGTCAGTTGTCAAGCATCCGAATGTAAATCACATGATCCTGAGGTTGCTGCAGGGGTCATATGTGTGAAGAATGGTTATAAGTCACATTTTTCATTGTAACTTCAAATGGTCACTAAATGAACTGTTGTAAGTTGAAGACTACCTGTAATTTACATTGTGTTGTTTATCTTATGAGCATGGCTCCTCTGTGCACCTCCAGTAAAGGAGGAACAAATCTAAAAAGAATTTTTTTTGGGATATTTGTTTCCTTCAATGATGCATAAAATGGTTTAATATATTATTCAACTTTCTTTCCTTAGAACATTCTCAGAACTCCGCATTACTAAAGCTTCGTTGGATGACGCTGGGGAATATACATGTAAAGCAAGCAACAGATTTGGAGATGACACTACTAAAGCTCAAATAACTGTTACAGACACCAGTGGTAAGACATGGTTCATTCTTATCTAGAATTGTTGCAAATAAAATGAATTGTTATAAGAATTGATAATTTAAAAAAATCCTGTAATATATCTACTTAAGGGTATAAAACTCAAACTAAACTGAAGTGAAAATATTTGGGTTTATCATTTAATGGATAATATAAAGGCCAAATGTAAGTAGAATTTCTAAGTAATTTGACACAATATTGAAAAAAAAGTTAATGTTTACACTGAGAAGTTCTTTCAAGTTATTTGAATATATTCTTCCTGACACGTTTTCAAGTGTAGTTATGAAAACAATATCTTTTTATAGTAAGTGATCATTTATTTTATTACTCAGATAAGTAAATAAAACTCTTGATCTGTTTTTGGCTTAAATGTGAGCATAATATAAGAGACCTTAAAATGTTACATTCTACTACAGCCACACTTGCCTCATTGTTTTCTAGTCAGCAAAAACAGGGAAGAGATTTACCTTTTGTGCACATGGGAACTGCTCCAGTTTATTATCCTCATTAGCGAGATTACAGCAATAGATTTACATGAAATATATATGGAATTGTTAAATGCATTTATTCCTCTTGGGTCCTGTAATTTAGATTTGTAATTTTAAGGTGCTGAAAACAGAAAAGTAAAAAATAGTTTGCAGTCAATGAAAGGAGATACATATTTTTAACCAATATCTTCTGCTGGGTTTTTCACAGCAGATACACAAATTGCTGTTTACTCCATCAGCATGCATAATCTTTATAACAGATACTTCTGCTTATGAGCTAGCAGATGATTACGGTATATATTTTGCCATATTGTTTCCTAAAGCAGGAAAACTCAGATGCTTTGTCTATTTGCCAGTAGATGAAAAAAACAAAAACAAAATGGAAACTTATTGTATTGTGCTACTTTAAATTCTGAATCTATTGAATGTTCTGGATTTTCAAACATTATGCTAAAAATCAAAAGGCAATACATTTATGTGCAGATTATATATTTATAGAGGTATACATTTAATTATACATTGTAATGTTGGTATTAGAATCTTTTACTTTGATAATGTTCTGTATTCTCTTGACAGTTTATGGTATAAGCTTTATGTTAAAACAATAGTTTTAATATTTAAAAATTAAGGGATTTTAGAGGACTATATGAATCTTTACAAAATAGTTTGAGACCAAAATGTCCATAAAATAGTGATGGGAGAAACATCCCACAATTAAAATGCCACTATTATTTAAGCTTCGTCCTAGCAATTATTTATATTTAGGTGATATATCCAGAGAAGGGTCATTTAAGTTTCAAATGTCAAAACAGCACTTTGAATGAAATAAGAAATATTTTAGAAACCAATGAAGATAGTAAAGCATTGGTGTATTATATCCAGATCATCTGTTTCCAATTCTAGCAGGTCATTTTTAAATATATGTGGAACTTTGGAGGCCACTTTTAAAGGTTCATTTCCATGTATAACACATATAAAAAAATTCAGCCTGGGAGTTTCAGAACATAAATAAACTGAGGACATAGTATGTTCTGTATTAACCTGAATCAACAAAAAAATGTTCCAAGCCCCTTGACACTATGACAGAGTTGTGGTCAATGAGCCTCTCTCTGTTCCTTTACAGAGAGTACAAGCTCAGCAAATAAATAGGAGCCGTAGTGGTGCAATGGTTAGAATGCAGCATTGCAGTCTGACTCTGCCCACTGCCAGGAGTTCAGTCCTGATTGGCTCAAGGTTGACTCAGCCTTCCAGATCAATAAAACGAGGAGCCAGATGATTGGGTGCAGTAGGCTGACTCTGTAAACTGCTCAGAGAGTGCTGTAAAGCATTATGGAGTGGTACTGTGTATAAATTTAAGTGCTGTTGCTATGTAATTGCTAAATAAATAGAAATATCCTTGTTGTATCACATTCTGTATCTGTTGAATCTTTTACCATCTCTTTGTCTTGGAATCTCCAGCTAGACTGGAGAGAGGTGTTAAGGGTGGGTGGGTGAGCGAATATAGGGTATTTGAACTGCAGAGTTCAGAGGCCTGACTCCCACATAATTCTTGAGGCCTTATCTGACCATCTCAAGAGAATGCATAAATTTGACAAATCCTGAGATACTTCATCTAGAGGCATGCCTATTTAATATTTAATAAAAAAATGGATTGGGTTTTTAAATCTCATATTTTAAGAATCTCTTTACTTAGGACTTGGAGAAAATATTATAAAAGTGATTTTAAAGTTCCATTATGGGCCATACCTTGGCATGCAATAGAAGGAATAAAAAGAGGTGTAAAAATGGATATGGTGTCTTATAGTCAGCTACTTAGATGGGATGGGCAAAACTGGCAGTTAAGATTACGGGAAGATTTAGCGCAAGAAAATATTATTTATTCTTGGTTTCAATATAGGCAACTAGTAGATAAATGGAAGGTGGATTGTAAATTGGGTGTTCTTAGAGAAGATGGAAATCTTATTAAGCAAGTCAAGGATCAAAGACAAACCCACATCAAGAGAATCTACGGGGTATTAGTTGAAATGGACTCAGAAACGGAATTAATTAAAGACTGCATGATTAGATGGGCGCAGAATTTTGGTGTCCCAGTCTCATTGGACATCTGGGAAACCATTTGGGTGAGAAATGTCAAATTTACACAAGCACAGAACCTTAGGGAGAATTTTTATAAAATGTTTTATAGATGGCACCTTGATCCACAAAAAATGTCTCTTATGTACCCTGACGTACAACCCAAATGTTGGAGATGTGGTTATAAGGATGCTTCCTATTATCATATTTGGTGGTCATGCAGAGAGATAAAAGCATTTTGGATCAAAATATGGTGGAATATCCAGAGAATTTTTAGAAGGAGGGTAAAATTTACTCCGCAATTATTTTTGTTGGGCATTGTTACAGATTGTGATACAAAGGAGGTTGTATTGATGTTAAATTTGATTACAGCCGCGAGGCTGTTAGTTGGACAATATTGGAAGAAGGAATCTTTGCCTACACTGCAGGAATGGTTTCTTAAAGTGTCCTATTTGGCGGAAATGGCAAAGATTTCGGCTTTCTTAAAGCAACAAACGCAAGAGAAGTTTCTTGCCGTTTGGGACAAATGGATAAAATTTATACAATTTAGATTGGGTATAAAAAAATATCACATAGTTTTTTCATAAGTTTTATTTTTATATATAGAGAATGTTATATATAGATATTTTTTATATATATAAATATAAATTTTTTAATTTAATTTTTATCTTTATTTGTTAATTTTTAACTAAGCCTATATTCTGCTCTGGGAAGCTCAGGGGGGCGGAAGGGAGGGTGTTTGTGAGGGGTGGGGGATGGGGGGTTTTTTATATGTAATGTTTTTTTTTTTTGTATATGTTGTTTTTTGTTTTGTATTGTTTTTGTCTTTTTGTAAAATTTATAAAACTTTCAATAAAAAAAAAAGAGAATGCAGTCAGTCTGGTGAGATTCTTATAACACGGGTGGCTAGCAATAAGGCTTCTGTCTGAGACTATTCATGAGTGATTCTGGGTGCTTTGCCTGACACTCTTGTATTGATTGGGTCTTGTTTTATTGGCTGGCACTAATGCTGTTTTACTGAGATATGATGCTGGCAATTCTTTCCCAGCACTTTTTAAATTTTTATACATTAATGAAACTGATAAAGATTTTTGAATCATCATCAAAACTACATGATTACATAGAATTTTATGGGAGTTCTACATATTGTTCTGCTTAGACTAAAATTGTTTCCTTTAAAAAAATAGAAATATTAACATTAGGAAATTACCACTAACATCATCTTAGCCATTGTCTATCCTCTGCAGAATGAAGGCCTCTTCTTCATGTTTCCAACCAATATTGTTCTGAGCTTTCTTTTGCCCATTGGGGCCACAATACTTGCTGATGTTATTGATCCATCTTGTTTTAGATCTCTTTTGTGGACACTTTTTATCAAGTGGGATTCATTCAATAACTGCCTTGGTCCACCTGCCATCAATTCTTGCTATGTGACCAGCCCATTTCCATTTCAGTTCTTTTACTATCTTGATGATATAGTATACTTTTGTTTGTTCTCTAATATATGTGTAGGTCTTTCTATCTTGTCTTCTAATGCTGAGCATGTATCTATTACATATATATTAGAAAATACATTTTAGAATAATAATTAGGGTACCCTTGTTCAAAACTAAGTATTAAAATATTTGAAAAATTGACAGATAGTTATGTAAAGAATAAAATCACAGTAAATTACAGGAAAAAACATTACCAGTAAATTCTACTGTTATAATAGTGTTATGTCGAAATACTAATTTATGAGTATTGAAGTAATGGATTAAACAGGTATTTCTTTTCCCTGTAACTGACCTAGTTCCCATATATAAATGAATTGGTTGTCCATAAATCTGCACAGTTTCACACTTGAAATGGCTTTAGCAGTTTGAAGTGATATCCCAGACTCGGGACTCAGCCAGACTGCAAGGGTGAAGTAATGACTCAGATAAATGGACACATGTTTGTGCACCTAAGGATATTCCTGTTCTCTCTTCCAACTGAAAGAATGGAGAAAAGATCACAGAAAGTATGAGAATTCTTATTGCAAGCCCTAAGTACAAGTTATAAAATTCCAACCAAGTTTGCTAACCTATTCCTATAATGAAATTAAAGTGTGGTTTAAATGGAATTTTTGAAGTGCTGTGCAAGTATCAAGAATATTATATCTTCATAAAAGAGACATAAGCATAGAGAAATGCAATTCAGCAAGATGAAGTTTTTGAAGGCATAAATACCAAATAGTATACTAGATTGGCAAAAGAAGGGGCTTTAATAAAATATAATTGATTTTCCAATGTTGTACTGTGTATCTTGTTCTTTGGTACATGTACATTTGATGTGTTACATCAAAATGAAAAAAAATAATTAGCATCAGGAAGGAAGGAAGGAAGGAAGGAAGGAAGGAAGGAAGGAAGGAAGGAAGGAAGGAAGGAAGGGAAAGGTATTCTGTGTATAGGCACTGGATGTATGATGAGAACAGTTTTTGAAACCTGAGAACGATGTATTCCTTTCTTATCATGACTCAAGTTTATTATATTATATGTTTGCTGATAAATAATATATTAAAAGAAAGCTGTATAGAATTAATGTTTTGTAGGCCCCAAAAAGTAATTAAACTTTTTTTTTTTTTAGCAAGGGTACATTGAGAGTTATTGGACACTGTGTTGAAATCCTGAAATGGCTTCCATGGAAGACTTCCCTACTTACAAAATGGTTGCCATAGATAGGCATTGCTAATAACAAAGCACGCATTTATAAAATGATTGATTAGTGATGCTCTCTGCAATCTCAATGGAGCATTTGCAGCATTTAATGGCTTTGCTCCAAATGAACATGACAACCAAAGCTGGTGATTTGTTCTGTAGTATGCTAAGTTTTCACTTAATTTCTTTTAGAATTAAAATAATCTTTAGAAAACACTGAGTGGAAGAAACACCCGGATGGGCACCATTCAAAATGCTAACCCACAATAGAAGGGTACCATAAAGGCATGTCTGTTGTGTTATTGTTTGCCATAGCAATATGTATTTTTATTTTAGTTTAGTTTATTTGGAATTTTTTTGCAATACTGTTCTGCTTTGCATCGTTAGCATGGGTAGCTTCTGCTAGTTGTATCCTTCAACATCTTATCGGACATGTTCAAAATTTTATACAATGATTTTAAAATAATTCCAAATATATGAGCAAAGAAATAATTGGAATTATATTCACAGCATTTTAAAGACCAACATGTCTATGAAGAAAATAGCAAAAAAAAAATCCAACGAGATTTTTACAATCCAGTTACAATCACCAGTTATTTACCAGTTATTTGCCATAAATATAATAGCTCATCTCAAGTGTTTTCTGAAATCTCTCCAAATAATTGAATCAAATATTTATTTTGGATTCTTTTGTAACTGGCCAACTAAGGCATCTTTTAAAGCAATTGTGCAATGATGAAATGAACTTCTTAATAATCTCTCCCCTTTTATAGAACAGCTCATCCTGTATATCTAGCCCTCTTCCCTGTCGTGGCTCTTTAGGAAGAGTCTGTAACAACTCGCCACAACCATCTCACCATAGCCAACTCACTACAGCCAACTTGCTGTGGCCAACTCACCACAGTCAACTTGCCCTAGCACAACTCGCCATGGCCAATTCGCCCCAGGACAACTTGTCACAAGGCAAGAATTGCACTAATATCAAACAAATAGTAGAATAGAATCATTAAAGAAAGGATGCCAAAGGAGGGACAAAATGAAATGTGAATGAGTTGTCCTGTGGCAAGTTGTCCTGCCCTGGGTAGGCAGTGATGAGTTGTCCCACATTCTGCTTTAGGAAAGATTGGAAAATGTAGAGGTTTATGATGTTATGTAGTATATTTTCTAGATTGATGCTATGTTTTGCTATTTTGTAAGCTGCTCAGAGTCTATGGGAACTGAGCAACATCAAAACACTAAATAGCATGGATGATATTACCAAGTTTGATAATGACACATCAGCAAGAAAACCACCAAGCTCAGTGAGCACCAAGGAGTCCTCATTTCAGTCCTGAGTTACAAATATTCTCTTTTATCAAAAACACTAAATAACATTTTGGCTTCACTATAACTGACATGGTTTTAGAAATTGAATAGCTTTCTTAGATTCAGATGGTAAGAAAAGAGTCACTGTTCCCAACATAGTAATGGCAAAAACTCTCCCAATTATTCTATTCATATATGAATAAAATAGAAACCTTAGACAATCTATAGGCTGACCAAGAATCTCCCAATTGCCTTCTGGCATCAGCCTTCAAAGAAACACCAGAACTACCACAAAAGGGCCTTTGTCCCAAGCAAGAAATGGAAAACTATAAACCCAGGGGAGAGGTGGGTGAAACCAAACCTGTTAAGGCAGTGGTTCTCAACCTGTGGGTCGGGACCCCATTTGGGGTCGAACGACCATTTCACGGGGGTCGCCAAACAACGCAGTCCGCCATTTTTCCCCCTTTTCCTTAGCTGTGCTACTCCCTTTTATTCTATTGGCTTTTGAAAGCCAATAGAATAGACTCTCTTGAATAGAGTCTAATTCTATTGGCTTTCAAAAGCCAATAGGAATTGTCCAGGCTGTCTCTGCCCTGCTGAGCCCGCCAAAAGTCCCATTCTGCAAACGGTGCTGCACCAGTTGATTAGTCCTCGATTTACGACCAGTTGAGTAGTCCTCGACTTACGACCGGTTGGGGGTCGTGGCATTAAAAAGGTTGAGAAACACTGTGTTAAGGGTTTTAGCAGAAGAACAAGGGCAAAATTCTCTTGTCAAATTCTGACTGTCCAACCCAGATGTCACGGCAAAATACATCTGGACAATCCAGTTAATATAGAAATACACAGTTCTGGTGAACAATCACTTAAATATGAGCCAATAGTGTGCTGCATCTGCCAAAAAAGCCAATGCTTTTTTATTAATTAATTAATGCTGCATTAATAAAGGGATTAACAATCAGTTTTACGGCTTGCCTCCAGAATTTTTGGGTGTTTTAACACTGGAGATTTTTTAGAAGAGATTGGACAACCATTTGTCTGAAATGGTATAGGGTTTCCTGCTTGAGCAGGGGGTTGGACTAGAAGACCTCCAGGGTCCCTTCCAACTCCATTATTCTGTAAATTTCCCAGCACAGGGTTCAAGGTTCATATTTCAGGGTATCTGAGAGCCACTTTGGTCCAATGGTTAAGGCATCAGGCTAGAAAGCAAGAGACCATGAGTTCAAGTCCTGCCTTAGCCATGAAAGCCAGCTGGGTGTCCTTGGATCACTCACTCTCTCACCCAACATACTCCACAGGGTGGTAGTTGTGGAGAAATAGGAGGAGGAAAATGCATTGGGTATGTTCTTGATATTTATAAAAATAATAAAAGTGGGATATATATATAAATAAACTCTAGGCATGAAAAATGCTTGCTTATTTTCAACACAACAGAATCAGCTTGCATGAAATGCTGTAATGATTGACTTTAATAAGATCTTTGACAAAGTCTCTCAGACTGTCCTTATTAACAAAAAGGTCAGACATGGGCCTGACAAGTCAACAATTTGGTGAATCCTATAATTGGTTCAAGGATTGTATTCAAATGACAGTTATTAATGGTATTAAATTTACCTGGAGAGATATTTTGAGTGGAATATCACAGGGCTCGGTACTGACCTGACCATTGTTCAACATTGTTATAAGTTATATGGGCAAGACCAGTGAGGTAACACCAAATTTGCACACAATGCAAAACTAAGAGGGGTAGCTAATATATGGAAAGAGAGGGGAGGAATTTAAAAAGAGTTAGATTAGAACAATGGATAGGAATTTAACAGGAAGAAATGTAAAGTCATGCATTTAGACAAGAAAACTAAAAGAAGCTTCTAAACATGGAGGAAAATTGGCTAAAGAGCAGCACATCTGAGAAGGATTTGGCTGTACTAGTGGATCTCAAGGTCAAATGTCCCAACAATGTAGTGCAGTGCAAAGAAGGCCAAAAACATATTGAGGAACATTAAGAGGAGCATAGAGCTCACATTGTGGAACGTTTATATCCTGGTCCATTTGGAGTGTTGCATCGAGTTCTGCACACCTCAGTTTAAAAAGGACATTGATAGACTGAATACTTAATTTCATTTGTTGTAGAGCACAGATCCCCAACCTTTCGGGCACCAGGGACCAGTTCTTCAGAGAAAGGTTTTTCCACGGAACGGAGAGTGTGTGGTTTTGAGTACTGCCTGCATCCCATGGATGGGGCTTTGCTTGTTTGTGTGGACCGGTTGCTGGCATGCCAGTACTAGTCCATGGACTGGGGGTTGGGGACCCCTGTTCTAGAGGGTAAGACTCTTTTTTTTAATTGTTTTTATTTTTAACCAACAAGACAAAACAAAACAAAACATAACACACATACACACAATATATATACTCCTTTTTTTTATAGCAATTGCGTAACGGTAATCTATTATTTACATTTCCCCCCTTATTCTTCTTTAGAATATTTGTCCTTATAGCCCCGTTATTTCTTATTTATATTTTTCTTCCTTCATGTTCTACTTCTTACTAAGAATAATTCATATTATTATTATTATACATTATTATACACATATTTTCACTTTTGATCTTTCCATATTTATTCTCCTCTATTATTTCTAGTCTCCAACCAGACATACAACTTGTTCCATGTTATATAATACTCTTTGTCTTCCTTTTCTTTTATCTCTTTTGTTAATTTGTCCATCTCAGCACAGTCCAGGATTTTTCTTATTACTTCTTCCTCTGATGGTATATTCTCATTTTTCCAGCACTGTGCATGTGCTGTTTTGAGGGTAAGACTAATAAGATGCAATTTCAAGCATATAGATACAGATTAGACCTCAGAAAGACCTTCTTGACAGTGAGAACTGTCAATTAGTGGAACAAATTATTGGATGGAATAGTTTCAAGTAGAAATTTTCAAACAGAGGCTAGATAGTTGATGATGTAGAGCACGGGTGTCAAACCTGCCGCGTCACGTGATGTGTCATGACATATCGCGACTTTTTCACATTGCCGGAGCTGGGGTGGGCGCGACCTCCGTATGATGCAACTGGCCCACGGGCCGGCAGTTTGACACCTCTGGTGTAGAGAATTCTGCAATGTGCAGAGGTTGCACTTGATTTCTTAGGTCCAATTTCTTAATGTAATTCTTAATTTTCTTAATTTCTTAGGTCCTTCCAATTCTGTGATTCTGTGATTTTATACTATTAAGCTGATATGGCATTGGCTGAATACATTAGCATACTCATGCAAGACTAGGTTTTGAATGGAATTTTTTTTTTCTCACTCAGTCACCTGGAATTCAGTAGCATTATCTTCATTCCAGCAGAATTAATATAACAATTAAGGAAGCAATTCATACCAATTGCATTTGCTTCATTTACAACAACTTTCTGTGCTGCTCTCATGCCCTCTATTTCTTTGTCCCCCTTAAAAATATTTCTACCAAAAGACACTAGTCATGAAACCCTACCTTAATAAAATGCATGATACAAATCAGTTTCATCATCCAAGGCATTTCACCCTTGTTTATCATCATAGTGAATCCATTAAATGTGATTGCCTTGTAGTTTTTCTGCAGTAGCAATCCTGACACCGATGCGTTGCACTGTTTTGTTTGTTTCACTTTTTTAGAAGGCTGAATACAGATTTGTAAACAATTTTCATTAATCATGTTTTCTTATCTCATTAATGGTTACCTCATTTGACTAAAGATCTAGTTTTGCTGCCTCAGTCAATCTCAAATCATAGAATAATTTAAAAATAATTTAATTTAATAATTTTAAAAAACAATAAAACAAATCAAATGCCACAGATACGTATTTTAAGGCTGTCTTTAAATTATTAAAGCATTCTTTTCCATGTTAACTTTACTCTGAAAATGAAATTCTCCTTGGAGAAAGTATAATTGAGGTCTGTAAAGATGTGCGGAATTTCTCCAGGAGAATGATATAAATAGCAAACAGGAGGAATTGGTTACATTTACTGTATGCTAATTTTGCTTTCACCTTTTTGTGTGAGCTTTGTGGAATTTTAAGTGTCGTATTCCCTAATGGAAGGTAACTGATAACATTTTGTAAAAATGTAAAACAACATTTTCAGGTAGGTATGCCAAACATAATATAGAATATTTTGAGATTGTATATCTTATTGCTTCTGCTTTTTTTCAAGAAATCTATTAGTTTACTCACCATCATACACTTATATAGAGAGAGAGCTAGATGCATGCACAGCCAATTGTATTTTATTGGAGAGAAATACGACCTTTCCCTGATGAAATTGTTTCTTTGTTTTCAATGGACTTCTGTTATATCTAGTGGGATGCTTCTTTCTTTCTTCCAATATTAAGACTTCAGAAGTGCGATCTTAAATTTGTGTCAATGGGCATACACTTGGAAAGTGCATTGTTAGTCTCTTCCAAAGTGCTTGGGAGAAAAATATACTGACAGGAAAGCAATGGAAATAATGTCATGATTTCTATCACACTTGATGCCACACATAAACTTTATTTCAATGCCTAAGAAGAACCCCTATAGAAATCCATTACATAACAGATGCCTGAATTGTTGTTATCTTACTAGGGTAAATTATATTGTAATTTTTCATGTTGTTTTCTTCACATATTTTTGTTTTTAAATGGTTTGACAGCTTGTTTGGCTGCCAATTGTCATTTGAAATTAACAAATGCATTAGAATTCATAAGCAGCAAATAACAGAAACCATCCGCTACTTGAGGATTTAAACAGACGGGAGCTGTTATGTTTTCAGGAGCCAAACTTCTCCGTCTCCAGTATGAACAAAGAACTTTTTTCTTTTTTATCCCTCTTCACCAATTACATCTATGGCCTCCATGAATTATACTTAACTTTCAGGCAGTGATTAACTCTTTCAGAATATTTATGTTTATGTTTTCATCTTTTTCTGGATAGATAGATAGATAGATAGATAGATAGATAGATAGATAGATAGATAGATAGATATACACACACACATTCCTTCTACTTACTATTTTACCTGGAGAAGAAGAAGAAGAAATATGAAGGAATATCTTTTATTTTCAGAGAGGTATATCGATTTTTATTGAAATATTGAAGCATTGGTTTTCTTAGATATATGTCATTACTCTTAATAAAGAGATTAAATAGGATGGTATTACTCCATATTTTCTAAAGTTTGGCAAATGTTTAGATGGCAACTCTAGTTCCTTCCAGAAATGTTACTACCATCTGCCATTTGCTTTTTGGCAAGCAATAAAACAGGCAGCACACTTTTAAGTAATTTCTTCCTGTTTTCTGTTTATCTCATTCCCATTTTCCTGGATGATGCCAAAAGCTTATTCCCCCCCCCCCCCAGCTATAATGAATTACAGTCTGATATTCTGCCTATCTCAGAGCTTGGAACACTTTAGTGATATTAATACAATATTCTAGATGTGTCCTGGGTGTTTTAGGGAGGGGAAGATAACAAATTCCCTAATAAAACACGTTGAATATCTCAGAAGCTTATACACTGTTTTGTGACATTTTGGCTATTCCCAAAAAAAATGCATACATTTTGGATTTTACAGCTGTGAGTCCACTAAAACTTAAAATAATCCTATAAGAAACACACCTTTGATTGATTAAAGTAGTAATATTCTGTCTTTGTACCTACATGGATCTTCATATTAGCTCATAACAAATGTTTGTATGGTTTCTTCCTTTTTAGTGATTGATAATAAATTATATGTTGGGGGCCTTATTAGTTCTCATCTCTCATCCTTTTCCATCCACAATAGACCTCTTCTTCAAAGTATCCCAGAGGAGATCTTTACAAAAACTGGGGGAAGACATTCTTACTGTGCTGCCAGATCAAACAAAACAAAGCCCTCAGTTTTGCCATGTGGCTTTTCCTATAATGCTTATGAATCCTACTTTTGAAAAACTTTTCATTCCCAGAATGCAACATATATTGGAAAGGCTGAGATATATAGATCACTTTTTTCTTGCTTATAATTTTTATCTTGTGTATTTTTGTATTTATACATTAATTCTCCATAAAATATCTAAAGATCTTATGCAGATCTAGTTGTATGAATAATATTTAATGTTCATTTATTGCAAAATTTTGGTGCTTATTTATACATTGATGCAATTAAATATTTCAAATATTTTAAAGAAATAGTCAGAACTGGATGATATAGGAAGGAGATGCATATATATTTCACTCCATACTTTTGAGAAGGTATAAACTTATCTTTAACAAGTAGACCAAATAAAATCCTCAAGCAATCCTAGTCTAGTCTGGTTTTAAGTTAAAAATAAAAAAAAACAAGGTCTGTAGAACTGCTTGTCAACAATTATGGTTTGAAGAATTTTGAAATCCTAATTTCTTGTCTTCCTCTAAAAGCAAGTATCCTATCAGTTTGGATTGAATGATGTTAAAATATCAGGTTTTTTTTGTTGTGTTTGTGAGTTTTCAAAAAGAATAATGAAATCTCTGCTTCATTTACTATTTAGTAAAAAGATTGCTTCTTTAAGAAGCAAAGCAGATAGTGCTTCAATTTAATTATGAGATTGCAACTCTACTGAGAGATTTTCCTTAAATTGTGATTAAAAAGGATAATCAATTAAGCAGCTAAGAATAATGATATTCTGGAAAAAGAGATGTAAGGTTGCAATAACCAGTATTTTTCCTTTAAAACTCTTGAAAGATGGTTTCTAAATTGTGTTCCTCAAACTGGTATAGCAATATTCTATACCAGTGACAATCTTATGTCATCCTTAAAGGATGTTCCTCATGTAGAACCGCATGGCAATAATGGGCATGAGAATGAGTTACTGTCTCAGGTTTGCTGATGGTTTAGTCCAAAGTGATTAAAAGCATTCTAGGCCATTAAGGCTATTTGAGCATCCATTGAAGATGTATCATTGACTAGTCTCAAGCTATTATCTACTCCCAGACTAATATCTACTCCAGCACACCATCCTCAGAGCTCCATTTTGTTGGGATTCTGATTGAACTTACTAGCCCTCCTTCTGCAGACTCTGGTCCTCTGATTGAATATAGTAGGCTGGATTCCCAGGAGGGGGAGGGTGCATTCTAGAGGAAAAAGAGACAGTCAATCCCCATATCTTATGTGAGAGAAAGAGGATGAAGGATAATAGGTTTTCTGACAATATGCTAGATACATAAATAGAGCGCTTCAGTTTGGAAAGATTCTGCCTATATATATTAAAATATATATATTAAAAAAGTCAACTTGGAAGAATCATTAACTTGCAAGTATCAGTCTTTTTTGGCTTTTGGGACTGACAGATCCAGAATTTATATAGGACCATCTAAACCTTAGAAAGAGTAATAAAGCATGGTTAGAAATTACTAGGTAGCTTCACCTATGGCTTCATACCAACATTAAATAGCAGAAGGCCAATCTAACAATATTCTGTAGCTTAATAATAATGGAACCAACAGAACTCTCCCATTATCAGTTTCTATAACTACTTAAACTGTCCTTCCATTCTTATTTCATTTGTCTTCTATATTCTTGTTTCTTATTGATGTGTGACACTATAATATCCCTAGAGACATGTCGGTTATACATCAAGATACCCAGATATCTACACATGAATAATTCTTAAGTCAACTGAAGCTTTATGTGTGTTGCACATGAGGAGGAAAGAAGTCTCTGAAATCAGATATTAACATTACTTTTTCAAGCGCTATTTTTCACTAGAAAATATTACTTAAATCTACTGTCATCACCTAAATTGTTTTTTCAGTTATGCAATTCATGGGATGTAATAGATAAAATATATATACTTTGCTCCACATACTGAATCAGAGATTCATAGAAAGTTAGATCTTAGCCTATGTCACCCAAGAGAATTACTTCTTCACTTCTTATAATATCATCTTTCAAACTTTTGCTATTTACAAATAATAAAAAATACCAATAATTGAGAATAACATTCCTATATCTGAGATCACTAGTAATAAATTTCAATTATATTAAAACTTGTAACCTGTTTTTTTCTTGTTTTCCTGTAATTTCATCAAACCACCATCTTATACACATGGCAGTTCACTGACATGTGTCGCTGCTTCTGATTCCTGCTTTTGTTTTTTTCAGAACCCACGGGCATGATACCAGTTTTGACAAAAGGAGTAAATTCATCCTCACGTAAGTCAAGTTGAATAGCTTGCATCCCTAATGTTAATTCTACAGATTCAGGTTTTTTCCCCAGCCTTTCTCTGCATCTTTATACTTTGGATAGAGTTTTGACATATCATAGAAAAAATAGATCCGGGATCTATATTTATGAGTTGATTTAGATCTCAACTGGAATTTAGTGTCTTTCTCATCTCTAAAGATGTCCCTAAATTATATTTGTAGCAGCCAGTTACAAGTTGCAACTTGCTAAGTATTCAACTTTTCTTTATTTTCCTTGACAAGATACTTTCTTTTTTGGCATGAGATGTTAATGCCTCTCATTTCCTCTAGTGTTGCATGTGTCCTCTAATAAAATAACAGTGTTTAAAAAGAGCTGCTATTAGATTTAGATCTTTTCCTTGTGTAGCTTATATTTCCTCTGTTCCACATCTTAGATTGTATTTGCCTTTTTTAAGCTTCCTTTTCACAGAAATTAGTTACATTATTTACAGCGGGGCTACCTACATTTGGAATGTTCAAAACATAATCTTCACAATGTCTGAAAGACAGTTTCCACTCCCTGACAGCTACCTTATATGCTCATACTTTGCATGCTGCTGCTTGTTCTGTTCATCTGTCACTTTTGTGGCACAGCAGAATAATGAATGCTGCATCCCTTCAGCTTTTCTGAGATTCTTTTGTCTAACACTGCTAGTTCTGCATTTCGAAACTAGAGCAGAGCACGTGGCCTTCTGAATGCATATTTTGAAACGTTACTGGATTTTGGCATGTGACTAGTTTTTGCATTTCATAAAGGACATCTTCTGTCTTGCTTTTCCTGTGGTTCAGTCTCCCATAGAAGATGAAAATTCAGTCACTCTTGTCTTTATTTCTCTTTTCTTCAGCTGGTTATCAAATCTGGACTTTGTCAATTTGTCAAGTTAATTTTATCCATTCAGATTTTTCTACATAGTTTTGAATTATCACTATAAAAGAAATGTCTGTGTATCAACCAAGATCCATTTCAGATATGCAGTTCAATCTGAAAATGTGATTTCAGGGAATCACTTTTGAATCAAAGCTTTGGATACCCATAGTTTCTAATTATTTAAAGTTTATTGACATTACACGCAATGTTAAATTTCTTCCATTCTTTAGTATTTTGCTCCTAGTACAGATTTTTCCAAAAACAGTGCTGATCATGTATTCTTTGCAGATGTTGAGTCATCAAAACATCTGAATTTTCTTATCTGATCCAAGATAAATAATCTAGTCGGAAATTAAATTTATTTCTAGTACTTTCTATCAATGTAATAATAAAGTGGTCCTTCAGTTCAGGACAGTGATATTCTATCATAATCTTACAAATGGTTACAAGTATTTTCCTTAATTCTACTAGTTTTCTGCAGGAATATTTTTAAGATTAATTTTTGCTTTGATAAATTATTCCTGGTGTGATTAGGACCACATGTAATTTCATTATAGTTCCCTGCTATTCAAAGCTGCTTTTTCAACCATTTTTCTCAAAGAATTTGACCTTCCTAGGAAGACAAATTTTAAATTCCACTTCAAATGGATAGGATTTTTCCATCTCCATTACCATGTTGCTTTCTGTGTATTGCAGAACTCATAGACAGGATTTCTGCCTCTACTGAAGGAACAAATACATCTTCTAGTAAGTATATAGTACTAGCAGCCTTCATGAACACAGCACTCTATTTGTTTCAATATATATATACAAAATATGTACTAATTCTTGGGATAAAAAACTAATTGCAAAAAGAGTCAGATTTTTTAAAACCACCTTCCCCAACTAGTATCTTTCAGATATATTTTTTATTGCCATTCCCCATCATCCAAAATATAGCCAAAAAATGTCCATCACAACTTTTTTTGTAAACATTTTATTAATTTTCTAATTTTACAATCATAAATACTTAATAAACAACGTGTTGTCTGGGTCCATTGATAATTCAGTGGTATATATTAACTTTCTCAGTCTAGTTCCAATATTACACTATCCAGTGCTTCTTTGATCCTCTTTCTTCTGGTGGTATGCATTTTTCCACACTGGACAAATAAAATTCTTGTACATGTTAATACATGTACAATTAAATATAGACAGCTTCATCATATTTTTCTGGTATTATACATAATAGAAATAATGTCAGTTTATAATATCTTTTCTAGCCAAAACATATCTCAATTGCATTTGCACTTAAAATCCATTTGTTCCATCAGTATCCCATTTTTCCCATTTTTTTAAAAAAAAATTAATTTTCCATCAATGTTCAAAATATCTCTATCACTTAAAATTTTCTCATAATATATTATATTTGGGTAAAAACTTCCTTTATTCAAACCCTTTTAGAATTTTCATATTTCCCATCTCATAACAAAATATAATATTCTGGTTAGAAATCCTATCCTTCTAGTTATAATAATACTTTTATTTCTAACAGTTATCTATTTTATTAATCATATTCAAACATCTGTTTAATAATATAATATCCCATCTCTATCGCTTATAGTTTTCTCATAGTAAATTATATTTGGGTAACCAAAAGTTTCCCTTATTCAGACCCTCTTGGCATTTTCATATTTCCCTTCTCATACCAAAATATAGTATTCTAGTTGCATATTCTATCTTTCTAGTTATAGTAATACTTTTATTTCTAACAATTATCTATTCTCTTATGTATGTTCAAACATCTATTTAATAATATAATCTCCCATCTAATGGGTCAAAACCTCTATTTTCTTCAGTCTTACTCTGGCTTTTTTTTCCTTTGCCAACTAACTTTCCAAGTCAATGCATTGAGTCTTCAAGTAGCTCTTCCCCTATTTTTGTGTATATTGTTTGAAGTAAGAAAGACAATTTCATTAAAATATTTTTGGAAGAACACTCAGCCCATTTATATTCATTAAACGGCCTCCCTCCTTCTCCAATTTTCCACAATTCTCCTGACAGCTTTATCTTCTGTTCAATCAGCTCTTCTTCCTTATCCTCAAATGTGTTCTGATATTTTGACAAGTAAGATATCTTTTCCATTTTCAGTATTATCGCTGCATCTTCTAATTCTTCATTTGTCTGAGTCTGTCTGTTAATTCCTTCTGTTAGGTCTTCCATCTTTGGATCTGCTTCCTCTAATTTTCCTTCTATTTTCTGGGTTACTGGTTTTTTTCTTTGTAGTCATTTTCTGAATTTGTAAGTTTAGATTAGAAAGTTGTTCTTTTATATCCTTTGCATTATTTTTAGTCTCATCATGAGCTAAAACAATTGTCTTTTGTATTGATTTAAACATAGAAAGAATTTCTTTCTGAGATTCATCAACATTTTCTTGTTGGTATGTGAAGCTGGGGGTTTTGGAGACAAATGTTAGAGATGGTTTTTTACCATTTAAGACTAAGTGTGGAACATCCATTTTGTTTTTGTATGTGGTCTTTATAGTCCAATCTATTTTGAGATTTAAAAAGTTTCAGTCAATTGTCATTGGAACTCCAAATTATCCAGCCAGCCTCTCAGTCCATCCTTAGCCCCCCCTTAAACAAATATAAGCAAAGTCCAGGTTTTTCTGTCCAATGAAAAACATATTCTTTCTGTCCAGTGAGAAAAGAAACAATTAAAAGTTATTCATCAATCAAAAGTTTATAATCCAAAGTGTTCCATCATCTCGATCAGTCATGCCTGTTTCTTCTACAGGGGAATAGTTCCACGACACAGCTCTAAAGGTCAGCTAGCATTTATATTCATAATCCAAGCAGGCCAATTTCAAAATAGTTTATTGTCTCTGACACACAGATAAGCAGCCAAAGAGGGGTTTTTTTCCTTCTCTAGCTTCAGTCTTCAAAAGTAGGCCAAATTTTCTTTAAACATAATAGAATGTAGTGCCGTGGTTTGCCACTAGATGTCGTTAACACCTTCTTCCAGCTTCAAACTTATATTGCAAGCTTTTCAAGTCTCTTTTCTAAAAAAGTCTCAAAAGCACTTTTAATCCCCAAATTTCAAGGTTATATATCTATATTGATTCCAAATTAATCTTATAATTTTCTCCATTTCCCCCCAAGCAGTTAGTTTACCGCTTTTTTTCCCTGAGGGAATGGGGCGGAAATTCCCTTTCTCTCTCTCTAATCAGAGGATTCTTTGCTTTGGGTGGTTTTCCCAGGAAAAAGTCTTAAAGTTATAAAGAGAGGATAGAGTCTCACCCAGTTTCATCCACGTTGTTCAAAAGTTACTCATTAGTGCTTATTTCCTTCGGTTATCAGCAGTTTCTGACTGGCTACATGAATGTAGCCAGTCTTTCCCCTGCCGGTTTGGAGGGCTTCCTCGGATCAAACGGAAAGGCCACCACCCCTCCGCAATCAACAAGGGTCCCCCTCCTTCTTTGTCACCTCTCTGGGGTGACTTTTGACCCTTTTTAGGGTCCCCAGCAGGATGAAATTGAACACGGAAGATGGAGCCACATCTTCCTGCATCCGTTACGCCATAACATCAAACTGGAAGTCCTCCATTACATCTTAAGGTAAAACCCACTACATCTGGGAGGCACAAGATGCAGAAAGATTGCAAAAGGAATCATTTCCATAAAAAGAGAAAGCAGTTTGCTTCCTTTCTTTAAAAAAAATATTTTTCCTTTTCCCCCCTTTCCTTTCTAGAAAGGGTTTTTGTTTTTTTGTTTTTTTGAGCAGAACTGTTTCATTGGGTTTTCTGCCAATCCGTTAAAGCAGATTGTGGAAGCAGTGGTTACTAATATTTCTGACTCCAGAATGTGCAAATAATCCTAGCATTTAGATAATTAGATAATTTTTTTACATAATTGGAGTGGACAGAATAATCTCGTATTAGAAGAATGCCTATGTTGAAAAGTTGTGTTATTAAAAACTTCTTTATTGTAGCAAAGAATCTGATTATGAAAGTTCTAATGACATTCTCTCCCATAACTATACTGTGCTATGTGTACTATATTATGCTTCAAGAAGGAGTTCTTTGCTCATACTAATGTGTTTTGTTAAATGATCTTTTTAACTTGCTTGGAAAATATTAATAGTAATGTTAGTAATACTAAGATGACATTGTCACAGATAGATCATTGGATTTGGGCTGAGCAGGTTGTGGTTGATATCCAACATGATAATGCAACATGCTGTGTAATCTTGGCCCAATCACAGGATTCAGTGAATAAGATTGTAGGGTCTAGTATATCTGAAGGATTTTATTCCTATCACCCCAATATTCTAAAATTATGTTCTAAAGATTTTCTGCAAGGCACAGACTTCTTTGTAATGAGTTTATCATGAATTAGGCATATGAATATGTAAATCAGATAAATGCATTGTAGTTAGGAATGACAGATTGGCTTGGTAGGTTTCACATTCAAATAAATTTGAAGAGGTATTTTGGGGTAAAATAAAACTGAGCAGGAGATGAAAATTGGAACGATTAAAAAAACAGAAAGTCTTTGGATAGATGAAACAGTTGGAGAAGCAAAGTTTTTTGGGAAGGAATATTGTGTGAAATAAGGAAACTGGAAAATAGGCTAATGGAAATAATAATAAGACTTTGGAAATGGATGCATAATAAGATGAGTTCTTAATAAGATGGAGACATTGAGGATCTTTCATTTCTATTTGAAAAATCCAGAATGCTACAAAAATTCTTTTAATGTAGATGTCTAGTTTTATCATTTTAAATGTATGTATATTTTCAGGAAGATCCGAATGTATTTTCTTAGGAAAAATAACGCTCAGAATAAGCTGAAGTTAGCAAAAGATACTAAAACATTTTTTTCAGATATGTTCAAAATAAAAGGGAGAGAAAAGCAACATACCAGTTACTAAGTATTGGTAGCTAATGATAACAAGGAAAAAAATAGAATTCAACTCTTATTTGGTCTAACTTTCTGATATATATATTTTACATGAAATTTGAAAGTAGTTGAAAAACTCTGATTCTAGCTCAAGCTCCATATCAACATAGTCAACGAACATCTGTCAACTTTGATGGGTTCAAATATCCAAAGCCAGATACTGTAGATTCCAAGATTGGGGAAATACAACGTGAACATGCCATGCGGTTAAAGAGACATGCCCAAAATACCATTTTCAGTGTTAGAATTGGGAACAAGGGATTATGGTGTGGAATGGATGAGTGAATGAATGGATGGGCATATGAATAGATTTTAATTTCATCCCTCTACCTTTGAACTGTGAAAAGATAGTTAAAATATTGTGGCTTCAGATCAAAATCTGATGTCTGCCATTAGTACACAATTGCTTTTATACTTTATATCAATAGAAAACTTTATTTCTCTCATGTTAGGATATGTCTAGCTTCTGTATTTCCCCCAACATGCATGCTATGTTCTGATCCCTAAAATCATGGGGATCATAATTGCAGAAAATACAAATAAGTTGTGATGTCTGATGTTATTCTGTAACAATTGTTGAGAACTAATATTGGTCTAAGAGGTTATGCTGATTAAATAACAAAATAGGTTCCTTATATTTTAGAGAGGTATCTGTGCTGGCATGTATAGTATACAAATATTTTACTGATAAGAAAGTGCTCCAATACTGCGGCAAGCTTCAACCACAATTAAAATTATTAGAGTAAAATAAAAGTAAAAATTATACAAACATTATAAAATCAGTATACTTCAAGATATGTTTATAATACCATAGAAACTTTTAGAGATACAAAACCTTAGGCGTAGCAACCCTGCCATTTGACTTTACCTATAGGATTTACAACGAAGTATTTTCGTTGCTTCAGTCGTATAGTACAATAACGAAAGCAGGAAAATTGCTGTTTATTTCAAGCAGTAGAGTAAAGGCAGGGCATTCTCTTTTAATCTCCCAGTAAATGATTTATTCCTAATCTGCGTGTATTTGGAATTTATTTTTCCCATTGTATGGATTTTGTAATTATTAATTTATATTTTCTCCTCTCAATCCCTGTAACCATAAACATATATGCATCTGCTCCTTTATACATCTGATAAAGGTTTGTGTATATTGGTTTCTATCACAAGAGGCTTTCTTTTCTTCTGGCACCAGGCTAATATAACCACTCTTCTGGAATTTCTATGTGACCTTGTAAGGTAGAACACATGTATAATTTATCAATTTAGGGAAGTTATACTTCCTTGCTAGTTGGGCAGAATACATTTATTTCATTAGCAAGCAGCCTTTTTCTATAATAGGATTAGTGTAAAGAATATATCAGTCAGGCACTCTTCTTGGACACGCTGAAAGGCTTCAGTAGAAAAAAGTATATGTCAGCTGTCAGAGTCTAGCTAAGAGGTTGCTGGTAATCAATGGCCTCGTGGGATTGATGGAGCCATCTTTCAAGTGGAAGACGGCCCTTCTTCCTGCCATGGGCTCAGATTCACATAGGCAAGGGGGGGGGAGATTATTAACTCTAAAAATACCATCAACTGTTTATGTTATGTTACTGGAAAGACCTAGAATAAATGATCAAAATCAAGAAAAACCAGAGAACCAAACTGGGTTGGTTTTTATCTCTTCAGAAATGCAACCTTTGTAATAGAATTCTGCTTAATCTGTTCTTCTGCATCAAGCTGATACCGACAATAGTCCTTTATAAAGTTGTGACATTTTAAAATTTCATATTACATCTTATCAAAAAGCATTTATATCTTACAAGTTTGATGTATCATCAACTTATTTTTTTTCATCATGAATTTGCTATATCTTGAAAATTCAACAGGTACATAAATCTGTGCATCTTTAATAGAATTAAAATTATGAAAAGCAACAATTGTACATGCTAACACTAGCATGGCAAGCATCTCTAATGAAAAGTCTTTTAACCTTTTGGGAAACAAGTGCTGTCCTGCCTTCCACAATGATTGCTTTGTGGTTGTTATTTTGAAACTATACATTATAAGAATCTTTGTGTGTATGTGTGTGCATGTGTGTGCTTAAGAGCTACTAGATTTCTCATTCTGTTCTCCTATAAACACTATTTTTTATCACTGTGTTCGCTATGTGCCTCTTAGAAATTGCTGAGTAAATTCATTTACATTTAATCACAGTAATAGATCAAAGGAAATGCCCAAACCATTTACAATCAGTTAATTGCTACAAGAATAATTTGAGACTGTCTGCTGGGCTGTTCTTCCAAAATCATATATGAATTTTCCCCCAGAATCGTTTGTTATTACTTAGCAATTCTATTTGGCAAGATTTTAGATCTATCTCATCACCCTAATGCACAGGTTTGTGCTTCTCTTTGCCAGGAACTACGACTTCCCATTTCAAAGGCTATATAGACTTTCTAGCATCTTCATTCACATAAATAATGCATTTAGTTTCCCTTACAGAAGGATGCTGCCTGGGATTATTGAGCAGGGGGAGAGATGGAGGGCAAATGTAGACAAAACTACATTTAACTATAGTAGTATAGTTACTACTATTAAGTAAACATCAGGTTATTCTCAAAATCATCTATTATTTTGGTATTGTAGTGGTTGTTATAATAAAAAAAATGTAGAGGATTAATTCTTTCCTTACCCACTTTTTCTTCCTTCCACACTTGACCGTTTCAAAATGCCTTTGTTTTTTTTTTATGTGGTTGTTATTATGTATGGGATTTTATTTGCCCATTTGACGCACTAAGCTAATCAAGCAGTGTTTCTGTATTCATTACGTTAATGTGTTCCATTGAAACTTTATGGAAGTTTCAAAATATATTGTATTGATACCAAAAATGGGAAACTCTCCAAGTTTGTTTCAACTTACGAATTGGAGTTTAATAAAAACAAATTTGCTAAGGCAGTCGTGATTTGCTGTATGGCCAAAACTGTAGCCTCCTGCTTCTTATCCATCTATAGAAATTGAATAGATTGTGGATAGAAATCTTGGTGGTAGGCTATTTATCATCATTGTATCCAGCACAGCACATTGATTTAGGAAGACCACAATAACGTGCACCTTTTAGCTTCCAGCAAAGAGGAAGCTAGCAAGTTTGTGAAAGCACCTCTCTTCTACTGTAGCATTTAATATCTCTCGCTCTCTTTGTAGAATCCAGCTTGGCCCTTTCCTTATCAAAATAGATAACTGTTTAATGACAAGTGCATGCTGTTCTATTATGCAGGAAATCAGGAATGTGATGGAATCTGATAACTGATGATTGGCTGTATTATCTTTTAAAGAACAAAAATCCATCTTAACTTGTCAGATGATATGAAAGGTCATTGCTGGATTTTGATTACAGGGAAATGGTATACAGAATTTAGCAGATATAACAAAATTTAGAGTGGACCAAGAAAAGCATGTCAAGGGAGTTTCGATAAAGTTGAGTTTAGAAACAAAGTTTTACTTTATCTCAAAGATGCTTTTTCAAAAGACTGTTTTTCCCCTGAGGAGGAAGAAGAAGAAGAAGATGATGATGAAGACTAAGCATCTCATTCTTCCTCCTCAGTGGAAAAACAATCCAGTTGCCTTTTGAAAAAGCACCTTTGAGATAGCCTTGTTTCTGTGTATTTGTGTTCTTTGTGTGTGTTCTCTGTGTTTTTATGTATCTGGAGTCATAATGGCAATGCAGTTCCAAGTCGGGACTCTTCTAGGATCAACCCTCACGAATTGCTGAGGGGAAAACAAACTATTATTCCAGAGTGAAGGCCTTTCTGTGCTCAGGGACTTCCAGTCTGGTTAGTCAAATCTTTATTACTGTCACAGACCAACATAGGAAGGGTAAAATACAAACAGTAATTTTTAAAAACCAAAAACAATATAAAATATACAGTATAAAGACCGCATATTGTTTGTTTTGGTATTGGGCTTTGTCTTTCAATTTCTACCCCCAATTTGTGTTATGAAATGTTGAACTAAGCCCTGAATGATATAATTTTTGTAATTTGTAAGGAGGAAAACTGCCCGTTTCCCACTGATTCTTCACTTAAATGCATCAGACAGTGTTCCAAGTAATATTTCAGGAAAATTTATAAACATTACCAACTCTAGAGCTGTTAAAAGAAAAAATAATAAATCATAAGTTAAAATATTTAACTGCATTTAAAAAACAGGTTAGTTAAGGCATGGAGGCTCATATAGAACAATTTCATTTACTTCATGAGCAGGTTCATGTCCCCTCCCCATTAATTAAGAAATTATTAGAAAGAGTAATAATATTGCCCCCCACATAAACATTAATTTCTACAGAGAGAGAAATTATAGCAGAAATGTAGCAGTATACTTGCTAGCTATGCTTCCCTTTAGGTTTTATGAAATCCTCAATGGTTACAACCAGGCCGCAAGGAACTCTGGTTAATTGTACTATGGAAGATTAAAGAGCATGCATGCACAATCAACAGGAGCAACTTGGAGTAAGCACAAAACTCTTGTTTCCCCAAATCAGCAAATAAGTGGGCTTTCACCTCATGCTTTCTTGCCAAGCAACTGCTGTATGTCAGAAGCCAAGAACAAAACAAAAAGCCAAAAAAAAAAGAATGATACTGATTTGCTGTGTGTGGATGCCTGTGTTACAATAATAGCTGACTGCTGGAAATAATACCAGGAAAGCAACCAAACCAAGCAAGGGAATTTGGGATGTTGCAAAAAGGAGGAAAATGAGAAAGGAAGGGAAAAAATAGCATGAGTGCTGCACTCAGCCCCTTGAGATAGTCATTGTCAGTCTGGGATGGTAAAATTCACTTTACTGTCCTAAATGCAAAAAGGAAATATGCTAAGAAAGCTATCAACCTTGTTGTATATTGATTAACAGCTATGTGGCAAACACTGTAATTTTACTGCAGGTTCTATACTATTCAGTCTGCAGATTGGATATACTATTCCTTGAAGTGATTTAGTTAGGTATTAAATAGCTTTTAATAGCCTAACTGAAGAGCCCTGGTGGCTAGAATTCAGTATTGCAGGCTAACTCTGGCCACAGTCTGGTGTTCAATCCTAACAGGGCTTGAGATTGATTCAGCCTTCCATCCTTCTGAGGTTGATACAATGAGGATTCAGGTTGTTGGGGGAAATATGCTGACATTGTAGACCACTCAAACAATGCTGCAAAAACACTATAGAGCAGTGTATAAGTCTAAGTGTTATTACTGTTGCTATTGCTTTTCCTCCTTTCTTTATTTCCTCCTTGTTTGGCTGGTTTCTTATTAAGCCCAGAACAAAAAGGCATTTGTCTACATTTGGAATCCTAAATGAAACATTTGCCCTGCCTTTTGACAATCATTACTCCTATTTCATTTTTCTTCCATTAACCCTGCTAACTTAGATAGTAAAATTGTTTTGTTTGCGGGGCCAGGATGGCTTTCCATAAGAATAAACCTGAAGTCAACAATCACCTTTAGCTTTAAATTACTGAATTGTGTACATCATTCAAAACCGATTTCAAAAGCCATGCGGGATTTGTCTACAGCAGGGGTAGGCAACCTTGGCTCTTTTATGACTCATGGACTTCAACTCCCAGAATTCCTGAGCCAGCTGCTGGCTCAGGAATTCTGGGAGTTGAAGTCCACGAGTCATAAAAGAGCCAAGGTTGCCTACCCCTGGTCTAGAGTAGCAAAGCAAACTCCCCCCCCCAAAAAACCTATAGTATCTTAAGACTTAGCTGATTACCATATTTCTCTGACGTCCTTGTACAATCCTCAGTGGTCCCTAGCATTTAGGAGTTAGAGTTCTGCTAATTTAATTTTCATATAGAAATGTTCCCCTTTATGTCCTTGTATAAAACATATATTTTCTAGAAAGCTATTAGCAGACAAAAATGATGGAGAAAAGTTAACCTTTTGGTAATTTCCAGAGTACCCTCATGGATTCCAGTAAAATTTGGAGCGTGTCAGGAGTGATCAGTATGTTAGAAACCTTGTAAAGGATTGCGTGAAGCTATGGCCTCACCAAAGATACTAGATACTCCATAAAACCTACCATGATGTTCTATTGTACTAACTAGATCTACTGAAAGAAAAAGGAACTGCAAAGAATCCTGAGATAATACTTTCTTTTTAATGTTGGAAGATTTTTTTCACATTTTATAGTGTTAATCAACTGTTACCCTTTAAAGAAATAGCTTTATAGCTCCTTAAATGCATCCAGAATGTGCCTTGGTAACAGTTTGTTATGCTGTGTCCATATGATATTACCTTTGCCTCATGTGCAATCTACCACTCAGTTGTCTTGGAGTGATCCTTAGCTGTTTTGAAGTATTATCTCCCCCCTTCTTCCAATCCAATGGTTTGCTATGAATCTAGAAAATTCCAATAATGCTTCTAATACAGGCAGGGATTGTGTGTTCTACCCAGTTTCTTTTGGTCTTTAGGTACAGGAAGAGCTGCAAGTACAACCCTCCCCTTCAGTCACTGGAGATGGCTACAAGAGAGCCCTGACACTTGATCTCTGGAAGAGGCATTTAATGCCACATAATGCCTGCCTGGTGCTTTGTTTGAGGATTATCTGGGTATTTCAGTTAACCCGCACATTAAGAAGGTGCAAAGTAAAAAAGTTTGGCTTAAAATGGGAAAGGAACATTTTACAGGTAGTCCTCGATTCACGACCACAATTAAGCCCCCAATTTCTGTTGCTAAGCAAGATAGTTTTTAAGTGAGTTTTGCCCATTTTACAACCTTTCTTGTCACCGTTGTTAAGCGAATCACTGCAGTTGTTAAGGGAATCTGGCTTCCGCATTGACTTTGCTTGTCAGAAGGTCGCAAAAGGTGATCATATGATCACTGCAGCCATCATAAATATGAGCCAATTGCCAAGAATCCAAATTTTGATTGTGTGACTGTGAACATGTTGCAATGGTTGTAAGTGTGAAAAACAGTCACAAGTCACTTTTTTCAGTGCCGTTGTAACTTTGGACAGTCACTAAACAAACTCCTGTAAGTCTAAGACTACTTGTATTTATTTTTAGGTCAGGCATTACAAAAGACAAAATTACAAGCTATGTTCAATTATTACAGAAGGCCATGGACAACAGGGAACAGGAATGCAAAGGAAGTAGATCAGTGGTTCTCAACCTGTGGGTCGGGACCCCATTTGGGGTCGAACGACCATTTCATGGGGATCGCCAAACAAGGCTGTCCGCCATTTTTTTCCCCTTTTCTTTGGCCACGCCCCTGGCACCCGGTGATGTATAAGTGGTTGGGGGCCACCACAATATGGGGAACTGTATTATGGGGTCGCAGCATTAGAAAGGTTGAGAACCATTGAAGTAGATTAAAGAAAACCTACCTCTTCAGCCATTTGAACTGATGATATAAAATAGAACAGTATTTTATTACTTCTCTTTCCAGCCAAATCAAGTTGGTCTGAAAAGATACAGAGGATGTGAAAGGCTAGTATTATGCATGTGTTCAAAGATGCCTGGAATGGATATGTTAAGACTCTTTTTGAGAATAAGATTGTCATTGATTACTGATCATGATTCTATATATCACTTTCTAGAGTACAGTATATTGGGGATAAAGATGGGAGTGTGCCATCACCTTCCTGAATTTTTAATGAGTTTTTTTTTTCTATTGGACTGGATCTTTGGCTAGAAATACATTTTTTTTAGTTGTAAAAATGGCTGAATAGGATAAACAAACAACAAACTCAGCAGATCTAGTAAAAGCCTTCACTGAAAGTTTTATGAAAAAGTATTCAGGCTTACATGCAGAATAATGCAGAACACCTCCCCATCCAACATCTGAATCAGTGTTTTTCAAACTTGGCAATTTAAGATGGGTAGACTACAACTTACAGAATTCCCCAGCCAGTATGCTAAATTTGCATATAGTGTATATTCCCATCATTGCCTCAAATATTTGAGCTGGAAGACGTAAGCTTGTGAAACGTCCTCCTCCAAGCTACCATTATCTGGGATGCAAGAATCCTGATAATCACTAGAGGGCAGCAACAAGAAACAGACAATCCTAATTAGGGATTGTTGATTTTTTTTTTGTTCCAGATATGGTAATCTCTTTTGAGTTAAATACAACATTACACCCATGTGATTTTCATAGCAAGCAGTACAGGAGCAGTTTGTCTGCTACCTTTGATGATACTTTTCAACTTGATAGATTGATATAGGTAGGTAGGTAGGTAGGTAGGTAGGTAGGTAGGTAGGTAGGTAGGTAGGTAGGTGGATAGATAGATAGATAGATAGATAGATAGATAGATAGATAGATAGATAGATAGATAGATAGATAGATAGATAGATAGATAGAGGGCTTTTTTTGTCATAGTACGCCCAGAACAGAGTTCCGGCACCTTTTTTGGATGAAACTTTGTAGGGTAGGGAAGGCGAGTTATATGACGTGTGTGAGTTTCAGTACCTTTTTTTTTTTTTAACAAAAAAAACACTGGATAGATAGATAGATAGATAGATAGATAGATAGATAGATAGATAGATAGATAGATAGATAGATAGATAGATATCAAACTGGTATAATTTGTAGACAAGGAATATTGAAGCTGTGAGAGAAGTAATTGTTACAATGGCAGAAAGTATGAATCACTTGTATTTTTTTTTAAAGCTGTAAGGAATGTGAAATCTTTGGAGAATTAGTAGAAACCATTGAACTTGATCCATCAATAGATCTGGATACATTTTTTGCTGCTGTTTTAGTTTGATCAATTCCATTTTGATGTGTTTGCTCCTACAAAGAATTCTATAATCTTATGTTTACATATTTGAAAATCTCCTCTTTTTTTACGTTATTGGTTAGTTTTTCTTAGTTTAAACAGATGATATTTTATTCCATAGTTGCGAACAATTAAGACTGGATCAGTGATCAAAATTAACTGGATTACTCCACAGTGTCTTAAGGTCAGAGAAACTGATACAGTGCTTAATCTTGAAAAACTGCTGATTAAGGGTTCAGAATATGTTCCTTCACTGTATATTGACACTTTGGACTGCAAAACCTCCAAAGGAAATCTTGCTAACCCTTATACAATGATATTCAGACTCTTCTATTTTGCATAATAATATTAAAAGCAATTGAGTTGTATTTTAATGTTCTGTTGAAATAGTTAAATTAAGGAATACAATTACAGGTTTTGGTAAATAATAAATTCTCAAACTTGAATCCTGGTGGTTTATACAGTCCATATAATTTTCTTATATACAATACAAAAGTGGTTTGTCATTGCAAATTATCACTTGACTATTTTTCATCGTGAAGTCAAATATTTATATAATTTGTGCATTTGGCCCCAGTAGAGGTTTGTTTCTATGCATCTTTAAGTTTCTTTGATAATTATTTTTATATATCTTTCATTTATAGTATCAGTGTTTTGAAAGTATTTATTCTGGAATTGGTGGCAGTTCATCAAACAGTTAACAAAAAAAATTATGCAGATTAAAGAAAGAAAATGGAGAAATGCTTTAAGTTTGGTTCTCCTCAAAATATTTTCAGAAGTATTTCAGTGCCAGATTATTGTCACACATAACAAGACTTTCATGTAAAGCTCATTCAATACTAATAAAGAGTCATCATCATTGCAAAACAATAGATTGTTGATGTGAATACTCTGACTTAAGTGCAAGCTTTCTCAGATTGAATCATATGACCCAAAAAAAAAATTTTTCCCACCTTAAAATGAGTCCATTATGACTCTTAACTTGCTGGATTGATAGGAAGGCAAACTTTACATCTAGGTAGAAGCAGAAAGCAATTGCAACTGAGAGGCCTGCCATCCCCCGGGAAGGATCGGATATCCGACAGCCTCAGCCTGAGGTCCAGCCCATAAGGCTGTCACCTACAACCTTCCCCGCCCCATCCTCACTGCAGCTTTGTTAGATTTCTCTAATGGATAGGAATCCTTTCGTGATCATAGACTGGGAGGAGAAAAAAAAAAGATTGCTCACTGGCTCCTGCACGCCTCTTTTTGATTGTATGTCTCTATTCCGTCTAATTGGATGAAATAGAAAGTCCCTGGCAGCCCTGTGTTGCTGGGTGTGCGGATTTAACTCAGGCCAGCCCTGCAGAGGGGTGGGGAAAGAGGAAAGAGAGCAGAAGGAAGGAAGGCATGGAAAGGAAAGAGTACTGTGGAGGGACGAAGAAGAGGAGAAGGTGGTAAGGACGCAGAACAGAGAGTCCCCATCCTTTTATTCCTTCCTTTCTCTAATGATGCTGCTGGGAGTGATGGTCAGGAAGCAGGCACCTGCTGCTCTGTAATGATTCAGCCTCTTTCTGCCAGCTCCTTTGCACAACAGGATGCTGTTGTTACTGTCTCTGCCGCTGCCGCTGCCGCTATCCTCCTTACTTATTTTCCTTTGGCTTCTCCTGCATGACGGCTGTGTTTTCCTCCTCCCGAGCAGCCCCCAGTCTCAGATGCTGAAGGTGAGAAGCCAGCTGTTCACTTTGGGCTGTTGTTGGTTCAGTTAACCTAATTTTGTTGAGGAATTCAGCTTCTGGTTCTCCTTGTCTTGTTTTGTTTCCTTGGAAGAGCTGAGATGGCTTGAGAGGAAATTAGGAATTTAAAACAAGGATCTTTAAAAAGTGAGGAAGGAAAAGGAGCTGATTCATTCACTATGAGAAGCTTCTTTTCTGAGGATTCGGGAGGTTTTGATTCTTTAGTGGCCTCTTTCTATTGGATCGTTTTTCTGATGCTTGGACTCTGTTTTAATGCCTGTGCCGTGATGCTGTAAGATTTCTGGAGCTGGCTTTCCTGGGAAAGGGGATGGACCAGAGTCAAGCTTATAATTAAGCCTTCTTGAGGAGAGCTCCCTGGAAAAATACAGGCTCAAGAATGTCGGAAGCCAGCCTGGAGAAAGCTCCCCATCCCTCAACCCAGCTGAGTCCCACTGCATCACTTGAGGGGATTCCTGGTGAGGAAGAGATGCCAGAGACTCAAAGGGAGGAAACCAGGATGCAGGGAATAGCAGGCCTTGCAGCTACTTGTTGTGTGTGTCTGGAGGCAGAGCGACTGACAGGTTGCCTTAATTCCGAAAAGATCTGCATTGTCCCAATCTTGGCTTGCCTGATCAGCCTCTGCCTCTGCATCGCTGGCCTTAAGTGGGTGTTTGTGGACAAGATTTTTGAATACGATTCCCCTACCCACCTTGATCCTGGTAGGGCTCGACAAGATCCAATTACCTCTGTGGACCCTACTGCACTGTCTGCTTGGTTGCCATCTGCAGCACAAACGTCCTACTTCTCCCTTCCCATTAATGAAGCTACACAGGACATCATGGAGCAATCCAGAGCCACCCTGGTAGTTACCTCTGAGGTTGACTCTAAGCCATCTCCATACAACACTGTCCCAAATGACTCTTTCTTGCCATCTTTGGTACCCTCGCTACCTCTGCCTAGCCTAAAACCTGAAGTGAAAAGGCCCACCACTGCACCCCTGGTACAAGAAATTGAAACTAATATGCAAACAGCTCCACCAAAATTTGGTAAGTTCATATTTTATCCCCCCCCCACTTCCTCTGCCAGTTTGATCATAACACTTTGTGGTAAAATATTCATGTTGAGGGAACATGTTTTGCTGACCATTAAACTGATAAGGGTTAGGGCAAATTATACTTTTAGCCTATTCCTTTACTGAGGTTCACAAAAAGAATAAGAGGGAAGTGAGGTTTACTGTGCCATTTGCCAAGTCACTTGACTAAAATGAACTTTAAGAGTCCATTACAGTGATTTTATTTTATCTGAGTTCTTTATAACTATCAAATCTCTTTGTTATTCAACTTCTGTGTATTTTGCATTTCCGAAAAATTATCTGCCCCATCACAATAGCATATACGTTTCTCCCCTAATAATAATAATAATTTGAAAATATTACATTATGGAAGAATTGCTCTGAATTTTAGCAATAATTGTAGATTCTGGTATTACAGCTTGTACGACCTTTATTGCTATATGCAGTAAAACCTCATTGCTGTATGCAGTTCTACTAATACCTTTTTTGCTGTGGAATTTATTATTATTGCTCATAGTTCTTCAGTCTGAGGTATCAAATAAATAATAACTTGCTATATTCCACCCTGGAATCTTTTTATGGCAAGAGCCAAGCCTCGGAATCTGTGGTATAGTGATGAAAACCAAGAGTCTAGAGCATGTACAGACTGTATTTCCCTTGACCTTGGCTAATCAGTTTGGAATCAAAACGCAATGCATCTGACTTGGAGCATTTTCTTTCCAGGCTGTACCTGAGAAATGTAGGTCAGGGTGGCGTTGGAGGAAAAAGGGGAGTGTATTTCTGTGTATATAATCATGCTTTTTACAGGTTTGGGAATATATAAATAATTTAACTTAAAACACCCCCTATTTGCTGATCGGCCAAATTTAATTTAAAACCCATCAGTTTAAATTAATATTTTTTTATCCCCATTCCTCTTATTGTTCAAATCAGAAAACAGAGGAAACGTTAATTTTCTCACTAACATACCAAATGTCTAAGTAATGAAAATGTAATGGGGTAATTTGATGTGCAGTAAGTTAGCATTTATTTTTATCAAAATGATTTCTAACCTTTTGTATCTCAAATGTTTAATAGAATAATCTCCAATAATAGAGAACAAAAGTGCTGAGGTTTATTAAAATGCAACTGTTGTGACAATGCAGTTCGTGGATTGTGTGTCTTGAATCAGAAAACTGCTTTGAACTGATTCATAATGTTTAAGAGAAGCATGCAGTGAAGAACGCTGGTGATGTATGTTCACTTTTGAAGCAAGAAAGTTCTCCCTCTTTTTTCCCTTGACCAAACTGCTTTGTAGGTATTCCTTCTGAGGGCATCATGTACCACAAATGCACCTTCTCTTTTGTGTACATACATGTCTCATAAATTCTGTCATTGAAACAGTTTTGCCATTTAAAATATCAGGCCCACACAAGATCTTTCACTGGAATTCTTCTGCTAGATTAATAAGTTTAAGCTTATAGCTGTCATGTATGAATGACTTGAGTTGTACAATTCAGAAATCCTATCACTTTTAGAAACGCTGTACCCATTTTCAGCAACTACAGTATGGTTCTTGCCTAGTTATTATATTTTAGATGACAGAATCCCACTGAGAGAAATTGAAGGTTATAACAATGCAGCTTCTTCATGTACTTTTTGCTTTGAGTTTCATTACAGAAGTATTGGCTGGAGCTCTACCTATCTTGAACTGATAACCTGTCAAATAAAGGATGGATTACTGGATAGTAAAGACCAGCTAAAGTAACTGTCACGTATCAAGATTGCTTTAGACCATTTTTGTACATGACAGTGTCATCTTTTCTTCTTTCCAAATAACGCTGCTGACAAATGGTTTATCATTAGGAAAAAAAAAAGTTGCCAGAGGAGCAGAAAATACCAAAGAACCTTAAATACAAAATTTAAAATGCCTAGCCCACAACATTCTTTGTATTAGGAAGGAATTTAGTTCATTCAATACTATAAAATTAGGCCAAAAATATGGCATCTGCTTATACCCTAGCCACTGAATAAGTTTCTACAGGGAAAAAAAGAGAGTTAGAACAGCTTTTATCCGTAATGCAATTAGCTCATACATTTGCAGGATAAAGGGAGGAGGTGATTCCACGTTAATTCTATACAGGGATACCTTTGGTTTTATTTCCATTTGCATTTAAAATCAGTCTATCTTTAGTTTTGCAGCAATGAAAATCTTTATATAATCAAGAGAAGAGAAGTTAAAAAAAATAGGTTTGCCATAAAATGTAAAAGAGATAAAAGGTGACTCAGAGGCTACCCCTATTATAAATTAGGGGTTATTGGAGCGGATTGTAGAAGAAATTCATTAGGTGGATTGTTGGAAGAGAGGGAAACATACACCTGTAAGGAAGCATTGAGTTTTGTTGCAATGTTCAAGCTAAGTATAGCCTGACAGGTCAATTTTGAAACTGGATTTTTTGTGTATGGCAGAATCTCATTTCCTTTCTCTCCAACTCAGCATATTCTGTTTGGGATTGCATCTTTCAAGGTCATAGCTTGACAAGGGCTAATTGATTCTTCTTTGAGCTGGAGTCTAAAAGAGAACATTCCTAGCAATTGTCTCTGTTAACATTAGTTTCAAGCAATTGTCTACCTTTTAGTACCTAACGTTTTGTCAATTTATCAGTAGGAACATAAATTCTCTTTATCTTTCTGATTTTGAAATAAATCTCACATTTCTTCTCCTGAAGTAGGAAATTGTTTTAAAAAAAAAATTACACATTCATAGGCATGGCATGTTCACATGTCAATCGGATCTGTCATATTTTGCTATTTATTATTTCAGTAATCGTATGTTGGTGTCATGAATGCTAATCATACAGAGGTAGAAACTGTACAAAAGCAGCACAATTACTGTAATATCTATGTTTGGATTATAGCAAATGTTTCTATAATATTGTATATACATTATATTGTATATTATAAATATTTTTGATGCTACTGTGCTAAAGAAGTAAAGCCATTTTATCTTTTGTTTGAACATACTGTTAATTGTTAGAAGAAGATTCTGTGCTACATTTTTCAGCAGAGATAATTCTTATTGTCTTCTAGTAGCCAAAAAAATAAGGTGACCATTCCTGACTTGGTTCCATAATACAGTTTCATTATCCATATTTTTTTCTATTTATTGTTAATTCTGTGGATAATAGATAAGATAAAAATATTTAGAAACATAAAGTAAAAGAGTCTGCATTCCTGAAAGCCACCAGGAACAGTTCAGAGCATCTTTAGTGCCTAATCGACAGAAGGACATTATGAGGCTTTTTAAAACAGTGGATTTAGACCCATTTAAAGAAAATCCTAGCTGAATCTAAGCTTGCATACTTTGGAGAATAGTAACTGCTTCTCAAACAGCCCCTACTGTTTTCTGGACAACAGAAAATATAACATCCTAAATAAAAAGCACAATTTACACAGTTTAGTTTAGATTCTTGAATATATAACTAATTTTTGGAGTCATTACTTGCCTTGCAAAAAAAATTTTCATTCGCATGCAAACATAAAAGACATTCTTAATAAATATGATGGCTCTTATAATTTTTAATTAAAAGGGATCTCCCTAAAAGGTATATTGCATTGCAAACAATTTTTGTTGTTTTTAAGATAAAGAATATTTTTCAGTGAATTCTGAATGAAAAAAAGGATGAGTGAAATGATGGGAAAGATTATTGTTGCTTGTCCTGTTTGATCATGAAATGATACTTTTGCAGGTGATTCCAAAATTACTCAGTCAGGCGGATTTGTTAGAGCCTAAGTAGAATATGATTGCATTATTTATTCAAAAAATGTTGAATAAATGAAAAAAAATCAAATCAAATTAAAAAAAAATGATATACCAAGACAATTGTGCATGATTCCATAGGCAGATTTCTATTCTTTCTTATTCTTTTTTTAAACTCCAATGATTTCAGAAATTATGATTGAACTTTGAGAGAAACTCACTTGTATTGTACAAAAGTAGTTGCTACCATCCTAAAGAGAAAAGAATTGGGATATTTGGTTTTGGTTGCCTGAGTTATAAAATTTACTTTGCCATTTGAATGTAAAATTACTACATAGTTAGTTCTAATTCTTAACCAGGGTTACTTTTTATGTAATATTCCTCTATTTATGCCAATACCTACATCAGCATCTTATCTTTCCTAAAAGAAATTACTTGATCGTTACATGAATTGCAAGTCATGTAGACTAATCAAGCTCCTAAATGCAAACTCACTTTTCACTTCCTCTTAGTTTTTAGCAAAACAAGAATTAATAATTTCCTTCTTTGGAGGGCTGCCACAAAGAAGAGGGAGTCACATTATTCTCCAAGGCACCAGAGGGCAGGACAAGAAATAATGGTTGGAAACTAATCAAAGAGAGAAGCAACCTGGAATTAAGGAGAAACTTCCTAACAGTGAGGACAATTAACCAGTGGAACATCTTGCCTTCTGAAATCATGGGTGCTCCATCACTGGAGGTTTTTAAGAAGAGACTAGACAGTCACTTGTCTGAAATGGTATAGGTTTTCCTGCTTGAGCAGGGGCCTGCACTAGAAGACCTCCAAGGTCCCTTCCAGCTCTATTCTATTTCTATTTCTGTTCCTGGACTTGCACTTCTGCTATGATTTGTTTTTGGCAAGCCCAGGTTATAATTTGACTATCTTTGTTCAGAAGCAAATAGGGTGGTACAAAAATCAGATCTGTACAGGCTTATGATCAGATCAGTCATGTTACATGACTGATCTGTTCATAAGAAACCAATTCTTCTTCTAGGCAGGCAAGCTAAAAGAAAAGGGAATAATTTACATATGAATGGAGTTTAATTCCTAATTGCCAATGCAAAAAAGGATTACCTTTTTTGTAGGGGAAACAATCTTATACTACAATGGGTTTCAATTTTTCCTTCCATATCATGTCTTTTTTTCCCCCAAATCTGTGCTTCCAGTGTTTTATCACTATCAATGTTCTCACCTTATGTACTTTTTTTTTAATATTCCTCATTTTTCATTCACATTTGTATTTCTATTTCGTATGCTGTTTGATGAGTGTGATGATTTGAAAGAGCAGGATTATAAAGCTTAGAGAACTTATATCCAGACTATATTCCTCTTCTATCTAGGCCTTTTCTTTTTTAGAAATTAATCAAGCTTGTTTGTAATGATTTTCCTACCACATTCTTTAATAACTTTCCAGGTAGATCTCACGCCTTTTAAAAGTTATTAATCTTATTTTTGTATACGATTATTTTTGTATAATGATGGGCAACTTTTGGTCCTCAGTGATTGCAATATTCCTAATAATCAAGAGATTCAGGGAGCAAATAAATGATGAAACAACCTCATCACAAGGTATTGGTTGAAGATTTAGATAGGAAATTTTAAAAAGCAGACTTGGAGACCACTGGTTGCCCAACTTCGTATTACACAAAATGTGTTGTTTCCTCTCAAACACAGACAGTATGACCCCATTCTTAGAGATAAGTTCAAAAGATGAATAAAATTATTATTTAACAGACATATTTTTTAAAAAATTGAAAGGATATGGTTGGTTAAAAGTGCAAGGGGTTAAATTTCGGGTTAAATTATTTTCTTCCTAAAAGAAAGAAAGAATTTTCTTTCTATTTTCCTGATCTATCCTCTAAACCAGTGGTTCTCAACCTGTGGGTCGGGACCCCATTTGGGGTCGAACGACATTTCACGGGGGTCGCCAAACAACGCAGTCCACCATTTTTTCCCCCTTTTCCTTAGCTGTACTACTCCCTTTTATTCTATTGGCTTTTGAAAGCCAATAGAATAGACTCTCTTGAATAGAGTCTAATTCTATTGGCTTTCAAAAGCCAATAGGAATTGTCCAGACTGTCTCTGCCCTGCTGAGCCCGCCCAAAATCCCATTCTGCAAACGGTGCTGCACCAGTTGAGTAGTCCTCGACTTACGACCGGTTGAGTAGTCCTCGACTTACGACCGGTTGGGGTCGCGGCATTAAAAAGGTTGAGAACCACTGCTCTAAACAGTTCCTCATAACTAAGCAGACACACTGTGCAGCAGTATTTAAGATTACTTGAAGTTTGAAGCTTCACCAAAAAGCCCTTTCTGCTTTTCCTCCAATCGTTAATGCTGCCTCTTCCTGCATCACCAGCATGAATTTTATATACTGTACATTTAAACATGCAGCATCAATTTAACTTACTGTGCATTACAGTTTGATTAGTAGTTCTGGCTTCTAAAAAGAATACTTGAAAGAGTACTTGAAACTAAAAAATATACCAAGAATTCAGATGTTATATGAAAGATAATAATAGATTTTTATGGCAGAATTGTCAAGCAGATCCAAGACACCATTCTCAGCATTTTTTTATCATAATAGCATCAGTTACATGGAGAAAGTGATAAAAATAGTTAATTGTAGTCCTAAAATATGCAAAAGGTCATATTTCTCCCCATCAAATTGTGTTGCACTTAATTTCTTCATTGAATGCTCTTGTTCGGTATCCCCAGCCTTTGAACTGAGTCATGTGATTTCTGAAAATCTAGCTGTATGAGATTATGTTTCTCAATATTTATACCTGCTGCTGTCTTTATTACTTTTTCACTATTTAAGAGATTCCTCAAATGGCATTTGATCTGCCTTTCCAAATATTTGCTCCTGCTATTTCTGTATTCAGGATCTTGTTGATTCCTGGTTTTGTTTGCACATTTTATTGAATCTATTATATCTAGCTTTATTATTATTGCTGTTTTTTAGATATTACTCTATTACTCTATTCTATAAGACAGCTACTTTAAATTTGGAGAAGGAAGCTATTAACATTTATAAACTATTGCAGACTGCCCATTCTGCTTGACTAGTAGTCCTTGATTTACAATTGCAATTGTGCCCAAAATTTCTGTTGCTAAGTGAGACACTTGTTAAGTGAGTCTTGCCCCCTTTTTATAACCTCTTTTGACACAGTTGTTAAGAGAATCACTGCAGTTGTTAAGTCAGGTTAATAACTTCTTGTTGTTATGTAAATCTAGCTTTTCACTTTGCTTGTCAGAAGGACACAAAAAATGATCAATCACATGACCCCAGGACACTGCAACCATAATAAATATGATCTAGTTGCCAAACATCTAAATTTTGATCACATGACCATGGGGATACTGCAACGGTCACAAGTGTGAAAAACAGTCATAAGTCACTTTTTTCTATTCTGTTGTAGCTTCAAATGGTCACTAAAGAAAATATTGTCATTCTTATTCTCCTCTTTCAATTGGCTATGATTTAAATCCTCTTTTCACATTCTAGTGGCTGTTACTCAAAATCTCATATGCTGCTACTGTCATTGGTAATAATACTTAAATATATTTAAGTACATATGTTTCTTTCAATTGATCAGGGTCCTTTAGATGAGTACTTTAGATGCTTTAGAAGGCAAACGCCTTCCTGCAGACCTCATCAGTTCCCCATACCTTTTTTTTTTTGTCACCAAAGCATTTCTTAAGATCTTTACATTAAAATTTGAGAATGAAACTCTGTCTTTTATTTCATATGGTGTAAAAGACTATATCATCACTGCATAAAATTCACTAAAACAACATATAAATACATTAAATGTGTATCAAAATATAATAATAAAAAAGATCAGTACAGTGAATTATTTTAAAAACATGCAATACAAATGATGAATAAATTATGAATAAAATTACTTATCATTTCCTTTGAACAGATTTTGCCCCTTGTGGCTATTGGCTGATTTAAACAACAAACACTAAAGTAAGAAAGGAGCCAATGAATGTGACTGATCAAAGTATAATCTTTACAATTAGTCTATAAAATCAGCCAGTATTATTATTACTTATTTGATATAAGGTTTTTTTTTCTTATTTTGCTATCTACCTGGCAGTCCTGCTCCCTCTGTAGAGGTAATTCAATCATAAATATACAAAATATATCAATTATTTTGATCAAATACCTTATGATTTGATGAGGTATATTATAATAAAAATACATTAGTATATACAATATATAGATTAGACAACTAGATTGTTAATAAAGTTTAAAATTTACAGCAGCCAAATCACTTTGCTTTAGAATTTCTAAAACAAGTAGCATTTCACTAAGCTGAAATGAGAACTATGAAAAAGAATTTACCTGCTATGCACTGGCAGTTTAGGCATGCAGCGAGAATGCTAAATAAGCTATATCACTTTGCAAGAATCAGGAAAATAAATAAAGTCTACACCATACCTATAGAAAAACCTCAACTTATCTTCCACATTTCAACTATGGGATTCAATCTTTCAAGAGTGCACATGTGCTTAACAATTTTAACATTAGTGTTTTCACAACCATATATTAAACTCTCACATTATCAAAAGTGTCACCCACAAATACACAATATGTTACCATTTCCCCATGTAAAGACTAATAGTATTTGTCCTCAATTATACCGTTGGATTGTGTAAAATTGCCACATTTGTCCTTTGAAGATTGCAAATATTCAGTTTGTGAATTAGTCAATATGCTTAAGAACCACAGCAAAAACAAAAATCAGAAGTTGTGCACAGTCGTTGGCAACAAGACAACATTTTTCCTTCAAAGCAGTTGTGGCTCAAGTTGCTGTGTAAGTTGAGCATTTGTTCTGCAGTGTGCAGTTCAAAAGATATAAATGGAACCTTTTTTTTATCATTTGCACCACTAATGGAAATGCAATAGATTTTGTTGCAGAAACTTAACTCTGAATCAATATTGATGCAATGCAATGCAATGCAATGAAGCAGCTGGTTCAGCAATGAAGCATCTTTAATATAGTACCTGGATTGTAGCTAAGCAGTCTCAGAGGCCATGGTCAGTTTGGAATAACAGAATACAACTGAAGTAGACATGCCCATTATGTTTTCTTCAAGGAGACCCCAGTGTAGTACTGGATATCAGTGGGGCACAAAGACTCTTCATTAATCATCAAGATTTTGCTTGAAAGGAAATTTTGGCATCATGCACCTTGTCTAGTTCCTAAGAGTTTTGGCCTCCAATTATTTTTATAATATATCCAGGTATAGCGTAGCCATAGGAATGATGAGATTTGAGATATTTTAATGGCCCCTGGGCCACATCTGCCTCTATGGCTGTCCCTGCCCAGCCTTGTGAAGTCAATCAGAATTTAGAAAACAAATGTAAATGAGCTCACTGCAGTGGGCAGGAAGAGAAGCCAAGTTGGGTCTGGCCCTAGGCAGCTGCCATGCACTCCTTCAAGTGAGCTGGCAGTCATAGGAGGGCAAGGAGAGCACTTTTTTTATGCCTGCATCGCGCTCACCGCTCACCTGAAAAAGCCTGAGGACTTGACATGACGGAGTTTGAGGATATTGAATCAGGTAACATAGGTTCGTCCCTCCACAACAGTCCCAGTTTCTCATGTGGCTACTTGGGAAAATTAATTTCCCAACCCCGGATTAAGGTATGATTTACTCTTAATACAATTCACTGTTGCATTAGCAACTTTGAAAGTCACCTTTTGCAATGTCAATTGTATGGTAGTCGACATGGAAACGCAACTCTAAATAATTTGCTACAGCATCTTACCATGTTTTAAATTATCAGCTTTAGAAGTTGTATAAATTCTGTCTCAAATATCAGACCGTGATTTATCATACCGACCTACTTTAAAGAAAATGAATATGCCAGGCTTTCTAGATTGCTGGAAAAACAGCTCCCAAAAGTTCTAGTTGGAATGGTTAATGGGGATTTTGGGATTTATTCCCAAATTAAGGAAATCTCTGATAATCTCTTTATAAGCACTGACAGTAATTACTACTCATGATAACAGCATAGCACATTTTTAGTAAACATAATTGCTAATGAAGCTGTTGTTTCATAAAGCATGTAGAATTTCTGCCTGATTCCTTAGCTGCCTTTCATCCTGATAATTGATGTGCCATCTTGTGACCTGGTACTTACAAAGGTTAGTTCATTTGCCTTTGATTTGATCGTTTGATTATGTGCCATTCAGTTGTTTTTGATTCCTAGCAGCCACATAGATAGATTTTCTTCATGACAATCTATCCTTAACTTGTTCTTTCAGGTCTTCCAATGGTACAATACATTGCCACTATAACCAAGTTCTTCCACATTACTGCTGACCATCCTCTTCTCTTTCTTTCCACTTTCCCCAGCATTACAGCTTTTCTAGAAAACTGGGTCTTTGTATAATGTGACCAAGGTAGGATAATTTGAGCCTTGTAATTTTTGCCTCAAATGACAACTCTTGATCAATTTGTTGCCCTGAATGTCCAAGGTACTCTCAAGAATCTTCTCCAACATCCAGTAGGCATCAATACTCTTTAATACATAATTCTGATCTTCGAAATATAGACACCTCACATCATTTGAATAACTGCCTCAAGGCGTTCATGGGTGCTCTCTACCAAGTGCTAATCCATGGCATATGTCTTGACCTCTTGTTCCCTCTGTTTAACATCCATTATATTTCACCACCTCTTATTTTTCCCTATACTTTCTTGTGGTTCTAGCTGTGCATTTTTTGTACAAGACCAAATTTTCTTCATTTTTCTAACTTCATCAGACGTACTTTTTAATAATCCTAAAGCTTATACCTTTGAGAGAAAAGGAACTAATTTCAGTAACCAAATACTGCTCAGAAATGTGTATTTATTTAATTTTAACTATTTTTCAAATTTAATTTCACCTTTTTCAGATATATGTTGTCCTCTCCCGGATGGATGGATGGATGGATAGATAGATAGATAGATAGATAGATAGATAGATAGATAGATAGACCATAGCCATCCATATAAAAAACAATATATGATAGGTGCCATATGACTGCCCATTGCCAATGATGAACCTAGAGGACCTCCAGACCGTAAATCCAATTTTTAAGGAGAATTGTGGCCATCTAGAACAAATATGTCACCTCAGTCTGAAAGTCCAGTTTCCAAAATGAGCAACAACTCCATTTTGTCTGAACTCAACTTCAGCTTGTTTCTCCACATTCATTCCATAACTCAGGAGGCTCTTGAGAGACCCAATCTTGACTTTTACAAAAAGAAGTACAGTATAGCTGGATGTGGTTGGCAGTCCCAAAGCATTAGATTTTGTGTGCTCTCTGTCTCTCTCTGTCTGTCTGTCTGTCTGTCTCTCTCTCTCTCTCTCTCTCTCTCTCTCTCTCTCTCTCTCTCTCTCTGTGTGTGTGTGTGTGTCTCTCTCTCTTTCTCTCTCTGTGTGTGTTATACACAAACACAGACTCAAACATCGTTTTATGAGTATAGATGTCAGTATGAAAGAGGGTTTTCTATCCCTTTCTCTTTTGAGTCCTGTCTAAGCTTTGCGTCCAAGTTAAGAATTGCAATGCTGGAAAGGACTGATTATCTGTAGCATAACATTTTCTATCCCTACACTGGTATTGAATCACTGGATTGTGAGATTCTTTGAAGTGAATATATTTTTGTTCAGCCTATATACAGAGACGCTTGCCCAGAATCTTATCACAGATGGTCTAATGCCATCTCAACCAGCATCTGTATCTTTGTGTATGACTCACTGCTAAACTGCATGTTTACACAACGCTGTCTCTATCCACCTTATTTTTCCCTTGGATAAGTTTTTATTCCAAGCTCATACAATTCAAAGAGCTCATTATATCCTATTGTCTCCCCATTATAGTGGCCCCACACACAATAATCACATCTGTATAGCAATGTATTTATTTATTTATTTATTCAGTCATTCATTCAATTTTTGTAGCCACTCATCACAGTCCATGATTCTGGGTGGATTACAATTCAATTACTGAAATATTTCCAGGCACTTTTTTTCCTTGTTCTTCACTGCCCACTTAACTGAACCGTTATTTCCACTGACCCGTTCTCTCCACTGATACTTCACAAAAATACCCATAATCTCCATCCATGATTTACCATCCATTTACCATTTACTTTAGATGTTTCAGGCAGAATTGTTTACAGGTAAACCTCAATTTATGACCTTTTGAATAGACCCCTCAAAAGCTACTTATGACACAATTCCAAAGTTCCCAATGTCCACACCCCCCACTGCATTTATATAACTGCATTTGGGGTACTTGGCAATGGGCCCCACATTTATGATCATTTACAGCGTCTTGCAGACCACATGACCACAGTTTATGACATTTTTGCCAAAAAACAGCATTTACTTCCAGTATTTGGCAAAAACACCCCATACTGAACAATGGATTTAATTAACAGTCACTGGGTTCACTCAACAACCGTCACACTTGCTTTATGATGGCTGCAAAAAAAGTTGTTAAAATCAGGTCACTTGATGTCCTACTTTATGACTCTGACAATTTATGACCATAATAGGCAGTCTCCATTATGATTGTAAGTCGAGGACTACCTAGGCTACATAATATGAACTTCATTACAACAGAGGTCAAATGCAGCTTTGGTGGCGGACATTGGATAATTGAAGTGTCAGTGCTAAATTACTCAAATGGACTGGTAACAAACTGAATAATAAAGGAGAATAATTTGTATGCAGGAAATTGGTGTGTCATGCAACTATAGCATCTAAAAATGATTTTATGTTAAAAACATTTATCTGAACAGCACTTCCTTGTAACAGGAGCCAGTAAAATTTAATTTGTTTCTTCAAAACCTCTGGCTAAATTAAAACTATATTTTGCAGTCTCTCTTTTCTATTTATCTGTCTCTAGAGTGAGATTTTCTTCATTTATTTCGCCGGGACTTTTTAAATCAATTTTTTTCTCTCTCTCTCTTTCTCCCTGTTTCTATTTATGTTTAATTTATTGTTATTTGTGCAAAAGCAATGTCACTACCTTAGCAAACTTATTTTCATGAAAATATAAAAGCAGTTAGTCTAGGCTTTGTGTAGTGTTGCCAGATATGCAGGCTTTAATTTTAATTTATCTAGAAACCAGAGGCCTGGTTTCCAGGGGGAGAAATAAATCGTGAATGATGTACACTTAGCTTGATTACTTGGTTAAAAAGCTAAAAGGGTAATGATATGTTTTAAACTTATCAGAGGCACAGGATGAAGTCAAGCTTTCTGTTTCAATTATTAATTGAAACAAATAGTCTGAAATAATCTAATAAATGTTTCTGGAATATTACTTAGGATTTTGAACACTAACACTAGGATTGCAGTTACTAGATAGGCTTTCCATGACATCCAGACTACAATATTCTTAACATATTTTGGCTATTGCCATCACATAATGTTATTTAAACATATATTTCTATCCTTGGAATTTTCGTGCAACTTTGATGAGCTTGGAAACAGCTCATCAACAGCTGCAAACAACAGGCTTCTCCAGAAGGTTTTTTGAAAAATTTACAAATCAAATCAGACTACAATATACAGTAAAGTTATTCTAGGGCTCTATTACTTCAGACTTATTACATATGTCCTAGCTTTCTCCTTAAAAAGTTAGTTTTTTATGTAAAAAGAATTCTCACTGTGATATCATTCAAATATGTGAATTTGTTGTGTACAATTTATAGTAGTAGTCCAACACCATGGCTGCATGAACACCATTTTATTTTTATGTATTTATTTGTATCCTGCTTTTATTATTTTTACTAATAACTCATGATGGCAAATATATCCAATACATCTTGTTTTCTGACAACAACCCTGTGAGGTGGATTGGACTGAAGTAGAGTGACTGGCCAAAAGTCACCCCATTGAGTTTCATAGTTAATGCAGAACTCAAACTCATAGTCTCCCACTTTCTAGCCTGGTAGTTTCTACACTATGCAGTAGCTGCAGTACATAATATCTGCTTAGCTATTGAGTAAGGTATGAAAACAATCAAGAATTTAAGACAACCATTTGAAGGAAGAACAGATAGGGAAAAAAAAATCATAGATCCTGCACACTTAGTCAGCTTTGTCAACTTAGGGTTGCAACTCAAAAGAAATCAATCTTGGAAACTTCCCCCATACCAAATAAATAGGTGCATATTACAGACTTGTAAATATGTTTGCTTGTATGCCTGGGCATACTAATCAGAAGCCATATCCACCTCCCCCAAAAAATTGTTAGGATAGAGATGGGAAGAAAAAGAGAAAGTCTTGGTTAGGCATTGCAAAAAGAGTTAATCTATCCAAGCAAACATCCCCTGCCAAATAATGCTTAGCTTTTAGATTATACTGCTCACCAGTAATTTGTAATTCCATGGGTTTGCTTCATTTCAAAATGTCTCCTCTTAGTTACAACAAACACAACAAATATAAACCCAACATGAGTTCCCTCCCAAACACAACATAGTATATCTGTCCCTCAGTACTCTGGTTATTATCTGGGGTAAAGGTAAAGGAGTCCCTACGGCAGGGGTAGGCAACCTTGGCTTTTTTATGACTCATGGACTTCAACTCCCAGAATTCCTGAGCCAGCCATGCTGGCTCAGGAATTCTGGGAGTTGAAGTCCACAAGTCATAAAAGAACCAAGGTTGCCTACCCCTGCCCTACGGATTATACTCCCCTAGTCTTTGCCAACTATCGGGGACAGTACTCATCTCGGTTTCAAGGCCATTGAGCCAGTACTGCCCAAAGACATTTCCACAGTCATGTGGCCAGCATGATGTCACAGAGCACTGTTACCTTCCCACCAAAGTGGTATTTATTTATCTACTCACATTTGCATGCTTTCAAACTGCTAGGTTGGCAGGAGCTGGAGTAAAGATGGAAGCTCATCTGTCATATGGAGCTCAGGTCTTGAATCTGGGCTGCTGGCTGCTGAGCATCTTACCATTTGGAGGGGGAGGGTTATTGGATAAATGTAACAGTGTCACTTAATGTAAGGCAAACATTCTCTTTTCATGAAAAGCAGTTCGTACCTTCCTTTCATGTAATTTATTCTAATTTATTTTAGGAGAAAAGAAAGATAATTTAGAACAGTGGTCCCCAACCCTTTGTGGCTTGGTGGACCAGCTGGGGGAGGGAGGAGAGGGGAACTGGGCTGCATGAGCGTCGGGCACATGCAGCCCTTGTGCTAGTGGCAGGCTGGCGCACATATGCGCAGGTTGACTTGGATGGGAGGCGGGCCGGCACACATGCATGCAAGAGCACCCCACCCTGCTGCTCACAGAAATTGAGCATGCACGCATGTGTACACTCCAGCCACTCATGCGGCCCAATTCGGAATAGGACACAGCCTGGTAGTTGGCCACAGCCTGGGGTTTGGGCACCTCTGATTTAGAAGATTTTCATCTTGCTTGTTTTAAAATGAATGTTTAAAATTAGAGCTTGATTATTTGTATTTGGCACCACTGCCTACTGCTACCTTTTCCCACCCTCAGTCTATCATTCCCCTTCTGTTCACTTTAAAACAAGTCAAGCACTTAGATTAAAAAGGTGTTGAACATGCATGAAATACCAGGGAAGTCTGGAGATAATACTTGAGATGAATTACTATGTGAATTTAGATAGTTGATCAAACCAATTAGTCTCCGAGTCTCTTTTGGGGGGAAAAATAATAACATCATGAGTGATTTGATTTTATTGATGTTTTTTGCAAATGAAATAAATGAGTGATAGTAAGGTTTTGGATTGCAACATACCATTTCAAAGCCTTTATTTTCATAGAATAAGCCCTCATCTGTGCTGCAGGATTTATGCTTTAGTTTTGGTAATGTTGTTAGGTAATTGTGATTTAAAAAAGCCTTTGGATAGCATTCTGAGAGTAGGAAAATATTGTCTAGCTGCTTCATAATGCTGTTGGTTATTTGAATTATGCATCGGGTCATAATATAAGAACAGTATTTTCTAGTTCCTATTTGGGGAGAGGATAATGAGAAGTGGGGGATAAGAAATATGTTGCCAATGTTCTTCTCACTTTTATTGGTTAGTTGGGTTAAAAGCAGCCCTTGAATTGTGTCACGTTTTTCCTGAGCTTGACTATTTAATCATTTGAAGGAATACAGGCATGAATTTTGTGGAAAGATTTATTGCACTCCTAACTGCCAGCAAAATGCTTAGTTCATTTGAGCATTGAGAAGGAGCTCCGTTTAGAACATTAAATGTGCTTCATTCTGGGAGAAAAATAGCCTGGGTGATTGAAATGTCACTGCAGAGTTAGCTCTTTGGGCTGCATGTTAAATAGTATTAAAATCTGTAAGATTGGTCTTCTCTCCCTCCACACAAAAATGTCTATGAGATTGCTTTTTTTTTTTTCAAAATGCAGAATTGTGGAAGAGTTTTTTTATTTAGTTAGGCTTCATTGGAAATATCAAGGAAAATATTATGGCTATTCATTTGCAAAGAGAAATATCACTTTGCTTTTATTGTGATATCATTGTGATTATTCGTTTGCTTAGATTTATCAGGGCAAATAAAAAAGCCTAGGAATTTCCCCAGTTCCAAAAAATAAATCTTGTAAGGGAACTTAATAAAAGTATTTGATACACAAAATTTGTCTAGTGTTAGTTAATAAAGTGGTCTTTTTCCAGTTGCAAGTAAAATGGGATCAGGCTTGAATTCTAAAGTGCAACTTTATTTCAAAAGGTATTAAGCTATACATCTTTTTGCTGGATTGCATCTGAATTTCATGGAGGGGGGGTCAGGTATGAACCACAGCAGGTGGTCCTCATTTAGCAAGCACAACTGGGACCGACAACCCAGTTTCAAGCAAAGAGAAATCATGACTGTATTTATGATGTTATTTGAGTTTTCCCTTGCTTTACAAACCTTCCAAAGGTTATAAATGCAAATATTGTTTGCAAAGTTACTTTTCCATGCAGGATCCAATGTGAGTCAGTCACCAGGACCAAAGGTTTGTTCTTCCAAACTTTCTGGCTCATGCTGTAGCCCATCATCAGGGAACTTCTCTCTCTCCACAATGTGCGCACTGGCTGTTCTACATATTATATTTATATAGTTCCTGGTTGTGTGTAGCTTTTGTTGATTAGGGTGTTAATGGCTATTAAATCATTAATTGTTGTTTCCTTGTGCCTCTGCACTCTTGGTTCCTAAATACCTGATAGGCTGGTGGTAAATCAGCACTCCCATGGCTTCACTCATTTTTCTGGCTATTTCTGTCCCTGCTCAGCCAACAATTGTAGTAGCTGCAAAATGGAATGCAGGTACTTGTTTATTACAATGTGAGGCTACCAAAGAGTTTGGGTCTCCTAGTCTAACTGCTCGGTCATGTTCTCAAAATCTGATGGTAAGCTTCCTCCCCATCTGTCTCATATGGTTGTAAGGGCAATCCATGCAGGGAATCCAGTAAGTTACATCTGAGTTTTCTCCACTCCACACAATTAATTTTTCATCACCAAATGGTTGCTAAATGAGGTAATTGCTGAACAAGGACTACCTGTATAACAAGTGGACATTTTTGAAAGTGGAATATTTGCAGAAGAATGACTTCCTCTGGCATAGTCATCTTCTTGTTGCTCCTTTTGTAAGGAATGAATGCAAAGGTGCCATAAATTGTAAATCTCTATTTACATTTTAATAATGATAAATTTCCAACAATTGCTTAAAAGTGCTTTGAATTTGCTATGTCTCCAGGCAATAAAACAGGATTTTCTAAAGAGGATAGAATACAGAGAAAATATCTGGTAATGATTACTATGAAATTAGCTTGAAGGCCTTCTTAAAATATTTTGGTCAAGTACTCAAGTCTATATCAGCACATAGTTTCTGTGCTGGATATAAACTTAGAAAGGAAAAGCTAAAATAAAATTATAATATGTATCTTGGAAAATGCAGTTATTCTTCAATGCATTATTAAAAGTCCAATCATCTAGCTCCTGATGATTTAACAGATACTTCCATACATCTTTCTTGACAACACAGAAGTAGTTTATTATTCTGCTCTTTCAGGATTATTTCTTACTGTCCCACTCTAGTTTAGTGGTACTTCATCCAAGTGCTACTCTGTTTGCTGTAACATATACAAACAACAATAACAATAGCACTTAGACTTATATACCGCTTCACAGTGCTTTATAGCCCTCTCCAAGTGGTTTGCAGAGTCAGCATAATGCCCCCAACAATCTGGGTCCTCATTTTACCGACCTTGGAAGGATGGAAGACTTAGTTAACCTTGAGCCCGGTGAGAATCGAACTGTCAAACTGCTGTCAGATGGCAGTCAGCAGAAGTAGCCTGCAGTGCTGCATTTTAACCACTGTAAACCAAAGATACAGTAAACCAAAACCAAACAGGAAAAAATGGGGTGAAAGGACAAAAACAGAAAATTGCTTAATTTTTAAAACATAGTTTTAAACTTTCTTCTCTACTTTCTTCTCTACTGGTTATCCATTTATTGATCAATAAATATTGATCAACATTACTCAGTGAATGTGTAGAGGGGTCTAAACACATTTAGCTTTTTGTGATCAGCTAAGGTGTCAATGCTGCAAATACTGTATATTCTTGCTTTGACAATATGCAAAACTGTCTGGTATTTACTGGGTTAATACATAGCTTAGAGTGGGGGGGGAGCCCGGGAAAGAAAGAGGAAATAAACTTTTGACCTTCACACTAATTGGATAATGTGACTTGTGACTGCGAGATAAGGGAGGGGTTTAGCAAGAAAAGATTGATGCCAGTGAGAGGAAGTCAGATTCTGGCATCACAATGTCCATGATGGTGACCGGCAATTTGTAGCTCTGTAATAAAGACTTTAGGAAACATGCCTGAAAGTTCTTTGAAGTGCTTCATTAGTCGGAACCTCTGACATAAGGTCAGCTAGATGCTGCCATCTATACCTCTACAGTCTGCTCTACACTGCCAGGTTGTTTACCAATTAACTGAGTAGTAATAAAATTGGATTAACTAATATAATTAGCGCATTATCACATCAGTTCTAGAGATTCCATGATCGTTTCTACTCAAAATACAATAATTTCGATATAATCTCATAAAGGGGAATTAAATCTCTTCATATCTAGAGAAGTAATATATATATATATATATATATATATATATATATATATATATATTTGTTTTCTGAGGTTTTCGCGGGTATTTGTATATAGGTCTTTGGTTGTTCGGGTTTTCTCCTGCGTAAAATTGGAAGTGTCTTGGCAACGTTTCGACGAAGTCACATTCGTCATCTTCAGGCTGGTGTTTTTAGCTTCTTGCTTTGAGCAGCAATGTGTGGTTTTAGCTGTTTCAAAAGGAAGAAACAGCTAAAACCACACATTGCTGCTCAAAGCAAGAAGCTAAAAACACCAGCCTGAAGATGACGAATGTGACTTCGTCGAAACGTTGCCAAGACACTTCCAATTTTACGCGGGAGAAAACCCGAACAACCAAAGACCTATATATATATATATATATATATATATATATGTATGTATGTATGTATGTATGTATGTATGTATGTATGTATGTGTGTATGTATGTATGTATGTAGGTCTTTGGTTATTCGATCTTTGGTTATATAACCAAAGACCTACATACAAACACCCGCGAAAACCTCAGAAAACATATACATAAGCTAGTACGCATGTAGATGGGGGGAATGAGGAAAAACTGAATAATTGTGTAGCAATTGAGACAGGTGCAGCAATTGGCCGGTTGGGACCTGTTACGCGGTCCAGAAGTCGAGCGCAGGCGCTGGCTTGTTTATAAATGTCTCTCCCATTGATTTATTTGCACCCTGATGATGTTGGCAGGAGCCAATGAAAGCTAGGTCTGCTTTTTAAAAAACTTTTAAATGTTTTATATTTAAACTTTTAACGTTTTATAAAACTTTTAATGTTTTAACTCTTCCTGGTGCTCATGTTTTATTTCCTAGTATGTGTGTGTGTGTGTGTGTGTGTGTGTGTGTTATTCCAATGCAAAGAATAAAGATTTATATTTTATTTATATATATAAATCCCCAACTCTCCCCCCCCCATAAAATCAGATAAAACATAAAACCACACTAACAGTCTGGGCTAAAATGATCTAAAAGCAACACAAATCAAACAAAATAACACAAAATTTCCAAAAATACACTAACCTCAGGTTTGGGACCAAATCCAGGTTTTAAGAGCGTTCTGTAACCTTAGGAGAGAGAATACAGTCCTTACCTCAGGAGGGATTTTATTTCAGAAGATGGGGACTATGTGACAGCACTGCAAAATGACAGCATTTAATAGAGGGGACCTGGAGTGCACCCACTCTGCTAAAACCTATCAGGTAGGCAGAAACATTTGGAGATAAGTGGTGCCTCAGATCTCTAGGTCATACAGGACTTTATGGCCTCTTGAATTGCACTGAGAAACCAATTGGCAAATGATTCATTTCTCACCGGTGAGGCAACCTGGAAGGAAAAAGTGACTCTAAAGCTTTATTTAAGTATGTCCCTTAAAATAATCTGAGGAGAATAAGGGGTGACATTGAATGTGGCAAAATGGCCTGCGAATATCAATCTGTGCAGCAGTTTAAGAAAAATGCAAAATACCATACTGATAAAATCTCATCAAGAGAAGTCAGCAGAGATTGAGGTTTGCAAGTTGGTTTTTCTGAGCCTAAAGATCATGAGAGCAATGAGCTTTGTTTATCTGAAGGAGAATCTACTTATCTTTGCCAACCTCACATTGCTCTCATTGCTTCAGAACACTGAAAAACTATGTATATTGAAAGTATGCTGTCTTCTGCAGCAGATGTTGAGCAGACAAAGCGAGAAATTTTATAAGCAGAACATGGTATCATTGCATCTCATTTCATTTTTTTCTGGTGCCATGACCAAAACCTGCCACAAATGTTTGCCTCAGCAAGAAGTTCAGAAAAGCTACAATAAGGGCTACCTCTGACTCTGCGTTCTACTAAAATGTTCCTCAAGCACTTTTCCTTGTTTCCTGCAAACTAAGACTATGACACGAACAAACAAACAAAACCCATGACTTTTTCTCTGTGGTTTCTGTATGACCAGGAGATCTGCCTTGGGAGCTGTCGCTAAACGCCTGGCAGTATCCTTAAATTTAATCCATATCACTGATCCAGAGCCAATAAAGTTAGTAAAGGACTTGGGTCTGATTTCAAAGTCCCCAAGCCCAATTCTGTGAAGTGGTAGTATGCTCACTTCCAGAAGCATTGCAGACCATTTATTATGGGTAATTTATTGAGCATCAGTTCAAGAGATGACAAGAGCAAGGGCACAGCCAGAATTCTTCCTGTTACATCTCTTTATTCCTTATCACAAAAGAGGACAATCACTGTTGTTTTAATGCCAAGAATATTGCGTGATTATGCCCATTCAATCACTGGCAATCAAGCTCAATGCAGCAGCACGTTTTTCTGTTTTTTCACATAGTGCAGAATGGAGGATGAAAGATGCAAACAAGCTCAAAAGCATGAGCAAAATTAGATGACAAAAGGACTGTAGTAGCAACAAGTGATCTACTACCAAGGCCTTGTCCAAGGTCCTGAAAGATCTAGCATCAAATTTAGCCTCCTCTTTTCTTTGCCTTTTTTTTTTCTTGCTTATGCTCCAGACTGCTTGCCAGTTATTCAGTTTTGGCTGGCTGCCAAATTCATAAACTTCTGTACTGTCTGGGCTCCACTTACCAGAAGAGGTCAACTTCAGGTACATACACACACGCACACACACCAGATCAAAGTTTAATCAATCTGTCTAAGGGATATTAGTCCTGCATTTGAACACTGAAGGTTTACTTTGAGCCACATTAGTTGAGTTTACTTTGTCACGTGAATGTTTGTGCAACATTTTTTTCCAACATGTTTGCTACATTGTGCCCACTGTAACGGTCACAACCTCATTATCCAGTCAGGAATAACTGCATGCTTTCTCATGCTATAACTTTTACAAAACTTTGGGAAACAGCTTTGTGGTATATTCTCCTAGTTTATCATATTCCATTAGGAACATCATATTTATAAACAATAAACAAAAGTTCTTCTCTTACAATTCTCAAGAGATATTGAAAGTTTTCTTGAAGGCAATCAATTTTTTTTTAAAAAAATGTCCTATGTCCTTTCAGAGATGGGCTTGAGTATTGCTGAAAGATAATCAAAATAAAACTTTACAGTAGGGTGGTAACCACACAGTAGTTGTGTGTACAAATATACCTACCAGCCTCCTCATTTGTGTCTATCCAGATATTCAAGGTTGCAAATAGGCAATTTTAATACTCTTCCACCTTACTCCTGTCCCCATCTCAGCAGATCTTAGGCAACCTGTTGATCAGTAGACACAACTTCCTTTCCATCATATCAGACAACAGTTGTTTTCATTTTCAACTATAAACACAACTCAGATTTTCTAATATGATTTCATGTTAAGAATAGACAGTCTTCAGGCTCCAAATGTTAAAAGTTTCTGAACTGTGTGCTAATAGTGTGTATAAAAGATGTTGATTATTGGACCAGAGTCAAAAGCCTGTTCAGTAAAGTAAAGTATCCTTGAGCCAAAAATGTTATTTACCCCTGCCCTACATTGAAGACTTCACAACTGGAACTGAATCCATATTGGGACATGAATAAAAAAATTTTTTTAAAAAAAATGCATTTACTTTCTTGAATGGGGGCCATCAAAGTTTTGCAAGGCCAAATGATATTTTGTTGTATAACAGAAAAATGTTGGCTATGGAAGTAAAATATGTATTTACTATAAAATAGTGTCATTTTTCTATAAAGCAGAAAATCGTTGGGAACTGAAGAAATAAGAGTATGTTACTGGAAAATGCTCTGAAAGTACATACTCAGATATAGCCAGCTAATATTCTTCTCCAACTTTCAGCCAAATAGTTTTATTTATAAGGACATAGGTTATCATCAGCAGAGACAAATAATAATGGATGTAAGAACTTTGCAGCAAGAATACTATTTTCTCTATTAAAACCTTTTCAAAATTCTTAGGAATAAGCCTGACCAATTCCAATGACTTTCTTCCTTTTATTCTGGTAAATAATCTTGTGGGTACAGTATGGGACAGTTCTTTCTGATGGATCTGTTAATCAGTGTCTTCCATATTCTGACCTCATAAGGTACTGACTAATGCATCCATTCCCTCCCAATCTGTTGTATAGGGTTAATGTTTATATGAAAAGAGCAGTGGGAATTGATTGATACTCAAATTCTGGTGCAGAATTAATAGAGGTGAAAAGAAAAAGAAGTACAAGCCACTTAATGTTCTGGTGACTTTAAATTTTGAGATCCTTCTTAGTTAAAACTTAAACTTAAAAGCTTCCTTGCATTATGTCAGGAATTTCCTAGCCCTATATGGAAATTGCATGAATTAAATTAAAGCTTTTTGCAGGCAATATACAGTATGTATTTTGTCAATGAGGTGTATCCAGTTCATTACAGACTGTACTATTATATTCATTACAGACTACTATTTTATTATTGTCAGTAAACCCAAACATTATATGCAATATACCAGTGTGTCCAAATGATGTATTATAGTCATACCATATCACCCCTTCTATCCTTTGCAGGAATCTACTACTACAGAATTCCTGATAGATGACTAACCAGTGTTTGTTTAAACACTTCCAATAAAAGATAGTCTACCATATCTTAAAGCAATCTGTTCACTAAGGAATGTTTTTCTGATGTCCAACAGAAGTCTATTTCTTTGTAATGTAAAGTTACTGTTTCTTCCTGTTTTCTGGAACACCTCTAAACAAGTCTAACATCTCTCCCCTCAGTCTTCTCTCCAGGCTAAATATGCCTAACACCTTGAACTATTTCCCTTACGTTTTTCCTTCTTAGTTCCCTTATCACTTTGCTTGTTGTCTCAGGACATTCTGCAGTTTGTCAGTATTTTTTTTTTTTAATGCAGTCCCCAGCACTAGATGCAATACTCTAGGTGGAATCTGACTCAAATACTATACAGATGGATAGAATTTTTGATATGAACAGTAATTGTCAGCTATTTTAAAGTACTATATTACTAGGTCTGTTTTATATTATTTAAACAGATTTATAAATATAACCACCTAGTCAGTTTTATTGTTCTACCAGGAGAATTATAAGAATTTTATAGCAATATACAGTAGTAGAGTGGCTGAATATAAGTTGCAAGTTAGGTAGCTTTGAGTTCAAATATTACCCATTTGTGAGCTTTGTGCGCGTTAGAAAAAAACACTTTTTTTTCCTAAAATGAGAAGTTTACAATTGTCTCAGCTCCATTATGTTATTTTACCGCATTAATATAACCTAACAAGATCATTTTGAATTTATTTGTTTTTCTGGAGTAATACATTGTTTTGTGTCATCTGCAAATAATTATACCCTCCAGCATATTATCCAACTAATTAATAATAAAAAATATTGAAGACTAGAGGGGCCAGAGATGATTTTTAATTATCCTGCTAATCAGAATATCATAAGGTACTTTGTCAAATGCTTGGTAAAATCAAGATATAAAATCAACATTCCTACAGAGTTCTTCTTATAATATAGCAGCAAACTTTATTCAAAGTGTTTTCAGTTCTCTTCTGTGTTAGCAAAAGAGCTATCTCTATAAAATGAACACTTGATTTATTCAGTTCTTTTCCAAACATAAGTTCAGCTATCCTCTCAGCTGATAATTAAGGGTACTATTCTTGGGAAATATCTGTTTGAGAGTAAAAACTTTTAAGAAATGGATCTAACCAGAAATCTTAAAAATATTTTATACAATTAAGTAGGGTTTTCAAAGTATTTCTAGCAAACTTAAATAATAGAAGAGATAAGGATGATAATATTCTTTTGCCTGCAACTATTAACTACAAATTTAGCATTAAATTTCATACTAGTGGATTCCTTTGAAATGTTGGGATAGTTGAAATATATCAGTAAAAAAGCAACAGAAATGAAAATAAGTCCATGATAGTTATAACTTGATTTTTTTAAGTGGGTCTTAAAAATAGCATTCTGAACTCATTAATTATGTGACTAAGCAGCTGTAGGTAAATTAGAAATCATAAGATTTTAAAATTTGATTTCTAAGCTCCTCTTTCATTTTATATAGAAATAAATACTATATTCAAAAGCCTGTAATAATCAATACCAAATGGTTAAAATCACCAGTAAATAAGAGGTGGTATTTTTGCAAAGATGTTTTATATGCATGGACTAAGTTCTTACTTATAATTGGTTGAAAATCTAAAATGTCTAGGGACATTCAGAATTCTAAGATTCAAACCATGGTCTACAAACAATAATGACTAGGTTCAAATGTATCAAGCAAAATAAAGATTTTGGCTTAGTGCAGTATGTGAACTCAGCAAGTGTTTTATTGGTAGCTAAAATCTTCATGATTTCAAAAGTTTCAGATTTCTGATGTAGAGAATATGTTATCATCACAGAAACTGTAGCGCTCATTTAGATCCATTTTAGTAGTGTTGGTTCTTTATACCGGGGTCCTCAATCCCGGGCCACAGTCTATTGGAAACCGAGCCATGCAAACAGAGGGTAAGTACACAAATCTTCATTTGCACATGTGCAGTATTAGGTTGAGCGTGCAAACCCATCCCCTCCCCCCACCATCCTGTGCCGCTGCCACTGCTGCCAGTCCACGCAGTCAAAAAGGTTGGAGACCTCTGCTTTATACTCTATATTAAAATAATATCTATTCCTTTCTCTAAAGTATCTGGTGTTATTTCATCTAAACATTCTTGGAAAATCTTGTTTATAGTTATCATGAATCATTAAAAAAACCAAGGATCAGCAGGACAAACTGAACAATACTGTGGAGGGTTTCATATGTTACAATGAGATAACAAAGGGAAGGAAGTTGCTATCTCTTTCTTTGTCAAATCTCTGTAGAGCCTTTCCAAACAATTACACTTGTCAGCCTCCGTAAAACTAACATTTTCTGTCTACAACAGGAATCTCTATAGATAAAAACATGTAATAGTTTGAATTCTATTAGGATAAAACTTCTCATTTATGTTACTAGTTTGGAATTAGGTACACAGAATACAAAGCCTCTCTACTTTTGAAATCACATCAGTACTTGCCAAAATATTAAAAATGCTTTGTGGCCGCATATTTCATGCATTCCACGGCTGAATATCTTAGGTAATTTTCCCCCGTCAGACACCCTCCACCTATTTGCCATTAATTCTTAACACTACAAAAACAAAATTGGCAAACTAAAATGAGCAGATATTCTATTGATTTGGTCATACAGAATATCTTCAACGTTTGCTGTGTAAAATGTGGCATAAAACATTAGTTTTAATGAACTAATAATGACTATATGTTGTAGCAGGTTTTTTTTTTTATTAAAAAGTTTTATAAATTTTACAAAAAATAAGAAACAATACAAAAACAAAAAACAACATATACAAATAAAAAACAAACATTACCCAACAAAACCCCCCTTCCCCCACCCCTACCCAAACCCCCCCTTCCCCCCCCAAGACCTCCCAGAGCAGAATATAGGCTTAATTAAAGAAAAAGTTAAAAAAATTTATAAAAAAAGAATATAAAATAGAAATATATATATATATATAAAGTTAAAAATTATGAAAAAACTATATAATATTTTTTATATCAAATTTAAATTGTATGAATTTTATCCATTTATCCCAAACAGCAAGAAATTTCTCTTGCGTTTGTCCCTTTAAGAAAGCCGAAATCTTTGCCATTTCCGCCAAATGAGACACTTTAAGAAACCATTCCTGCAATGTAGGCAAAGATTCCTTCTTCCAATATTGTCCTACTAACAGCCTCGCAGCTGTTATCAAGTTTAACATCAATATAACCTCCTTTGTGTCACAATCAGTAACTATACCTAACAAAAATAATTGTGGAGTAAATTTTACCCTCCTTTTAAAAATTCTCTGGATATTCCACCATATCTTAATCCAGAATGCTTTTATCTCTCTGCACGACCACCAAATATGATAATAAGTAGCATCCATACAACCACATCTCCAACATTTAGGTTGTAAGTCAGGGTACATAAAAGACATTTTTTGTGGATCAAGGTGCCATCTATAAAACATTTTATAAAAATTCTCCCTTAAGTTCTGTGCTTGTGTAAATTTGACATTTCTCACCCAAATAATTTCCCAGGTGTCCAATGGAACTGGCTCACCAAAATTCTGCGCCCATCTAATCATACAATCTTTAATTAGTTCCGTTTCTGAATCCAATTCAACTAAAACCCCATAGATCCTCTTAATGTGGGTTTGTCTTTGATCCTTCACTTGCTTAATAAGATTTTCATCTTCTCTGTGAAAACCCACCTTACAGTCCATCTTCCATCTATCTAATAATTGCCTATATTGGAACCAAGAATAAATAATATTTTCTTGTGCTAACTCTTCCCGTAATTTTAACTGCCAGTTTTGTCCATCCCATTTAAGTAACTGTCTATAGGACACCATATCCATTTTAACCCCTCTTTTTATTCCTTCTATTGCATGCCAAGGTACGGCCCATAATGGTATTTTAAAATCACTTTTGTAATATTTTCTCCAAACCCTAAGTAAAGAAATTCTTAAGATATGAGATTTAAAAGCCCAATCCATTTTTTTATTAAATATTAAATAGGCATGCCACCCAAAAAGTAAATTCCATCCCTCTAAGTGAAGTATATCAGAATTTGTCAAATTTACCCAGTCACTAACTAATGTTAAAACCACCGCATCATAATATAATTTCAAATTCGGCACCTTGAGTCCTCCCCTCTCACGGAAATCTTGCATAATTTTAAATTTAACCCTTGGCTTTTTCCCAGCCCAAATAAATTTATTAAGGCCTTTCTGCCACTCAGTTAAATTGATCTCATTCTTCAAAATCGGTATCATTTGGAACAAAAAGAGAAACTTGGGTAGAATATTCATTTTTATCACTGCAATTCTTCCCATGAGGGATAATTGCAACTTTTCCCAATTCTTCAAGTCTCTCTGTACCCTAACCCACAACCTTTCATAATTATTTTTAAATAATTTTGCATTAGAAACAGATAGCATCACCCCCAAATATTTTACCTTATTAACAATTTCAAAACCCGTCAAGTTAACCAAAGTCTGCTTCTCCCGACTAGTCATATTTTTAGGTAAAATTTTTGTCTTATTAACATTAATCTTAAAACCCGAAACCAAACCATAATTATGAATCAGCTGTAATAATTTTACTACAGAATAAGTAGGTTGCGACAAAGTGATAACCAAGTCATCCGCAAAAGCTCTTAACTTATACTCTTTTTTATTAACTTCTATTCCTTTAATTTCCTGCGACTCTCGAATTTTGATCAACAGTATTTCCAGTGTTAAGACAAACAGCAACGGTGATAATGGGCAACCCTGTCTAGTACCTTTCTCTATTGTAAAAACCTCTGACAAACCTCCATTAACGATAAGTTGTGCCGTTTGTTTTTGATATATTACCATAAGAGCTTGCAATATCTTTTCACCAAAATTCATCTCTTCCATTACTCTTAACATAAAATGCCAATTCAATTGATCAAAAGCTTTTTCAGCATCTAAAAATATCAGCCCTGCAGGAACTTGGTTGTTTTTATCTAAATATTCTAATAAATTAATAATTTGTCTGACATTATTTTTCATGTACCTTCCAGTTATGAACCCAGATTGATCTTTATGCACAAGGTGGTGCACAACCCTCATAAGCCTATTTACTAAGATTTTTACAAATATCTTGTAATCCACATTTAAAAGAGATATAGGCCTATAATTCTTAGGTAAAGTAAGATCTTGATCTTCCTTTGGAATCAATGATATAAAAGCAGTACGCCATGAGGGAGGAATCTCTTGACCCTGTAAAATGCCATTAAAAAGATCACCTAATGGTTGAGTCATCTCCTCCAATAAGGCTTTATAATAAACAGCTGTTAACCCATCCGTACCCGGTGCTTTCCCTGGTTTCAATTGTTGAATTGCTAGCGAAATTTCCTCCTTAGTAATTAAACCATTAACTTCATGTTTCTGATCCTCTGTCAATTTAGGGAAACTAACCTCACTTAAATATTTATTTATCTCTAAAATTTGCACATTAGTAGATTTATATAATTTTTGATAATAATCCAAAAAAGATTTCTTAATCAATTCCTTCTGAGAAACTAATTTACCCTTGTAATTTATTTTATCTATTGTTCTCTGTCTCTGTTTCTTTCTCAACTGATAAGCCAACCATCTCCCTGGCTTGTTAGCATTACAAAATGTGTTTTGTTTCATAAACAGTAAATTGGTTGCAGCTTGATCTGCTAACAACATATTAAATTGTGTTCTTAACAACTTTAAAGATTCTTTAATACTTTCATCAGAAGGATTTAAAATCAAAGACTTTTCTTTTAATTTAATTTCATCTTCCAATTCTTTACGTTTCTGAATCTGTTTTTGCTTATGACAGTTATTCATTTTTATCAAAATCCCACGCATAAATGCTTTCCCTGCATCCCATACCATTGACATTGAAGTCCCCTTATACATATTCAAAACAAAGTAATCCTTTAAACACTCCTTTAGTTTCTGAACATTTTTTTCTTGTCTAAATAAATTCTCATTCACCCTCCAGGATCTTCTCTCCTCTTTTTCTTGGGTCAACTCCATCCAGACTGGACTATGATCCGTCAAAGACCTAGGGAAAATCTTGACATTCTTTACTCTATTATATAAGTCCGTTGTAATCAAGAAGAAGTCAATTCTTGAGAAGGATTGGTGTCTATCTGAAAAAAAGGTAAAGTCTTTCTCTTGATTACATTCCCGCCAATAGTCCCGTAATTCCCAGTCCTCTTTCATATCAAAAAAGGCTTTAGGTAATTTTGCCTGCTTAAGAAGAGGAGAAGAGCCTTTTTTGTCCCTTTGTACGTCTAAAACACCATTCCAATCCCCCATTAATACCACGGATCTGTAGTCCAGCAGATTTATTTTTTCATGTAAGAGTCTATAAAATTGTTCCTGTTGCTGATTTGGTGCATATAGTCCCACTATAAGTACTTTCTTACCATATAAGCCCAATTCAACCATCACATATCTCCCTTGGGGGTCAGACTCCACCAGACAAACTGGTAGATTTTGCTTGACATAAATAACAACTCCCCCCTTCTTCCCGGGAGCAGAAGATACGAAGTGAGATCCCAGATGGGCATTAACTAAATATTTCTGATCCTTAAGTAAAATATGAGTTTCCTGTAAGCAAATAACATCATTATTACGTTGCTTCAAATAATAAAAGATTTTTTTCCTTTTCTGAGGAGAATTCAATCCATTAACATTCCAGGTCAAAAACTTTGCCATCTCCCTTGGCCCGCAGCCTGGAGAAGACACCTTGGAGATCTGAAATTGCAACATGTGTTGCATGACTCTTGGGTCTTGCTCCTCCCACCGGCGGTGATACATTTCCAGGAGAAATCTCTTTGGCCTCTTTCTTACGTTGCTCCTTCTCTTTACGTTTATAAGCTGCACGAGTCATTCTCTGCTCTTTAACCTCCGTCTGGCGTTGCCATTCAGCTTGCAGCATCCCAGCAGAAACTGAACTTAATGCCTCAGACTGCTGCTCCGCCTCTTTGCCACTCAGGGATTTCTGAACAGGTAAAATTGAGCCTGCACCTAGGACTGAAGTATAGAATTCTCTAGCTTTATCAACCGTATTCAATCTATAACGTGTCCCCGCATGGCTCAGAACAATACCCATCGGGATTTCCCATCTAAATGGCATCGATCTAGCTTTAAGCTCATTAGCTAAGAAAGCAAAATCTTTCCTGCTTCTTAAAATTTTTGATGGGATTTCCTTTAGTATAATGACATCTTGGGCAGCTATCTGAAATCTTTTATTATAAAAGGCTTGTATGATCTCATTACGCAGAGACTTCTTCGTAAAATAAATCACCACATCTCTAGGCAAATTCTTCTGCTTAGCAATCCAAGAGTTAAGCCTGTACACTTTTTCAACTTCTCTGCGTAATTCTTCTTTGTCCATGTCCAAAACCACAGCCAAATCAGTAAGGACCACCTCCATCAGATCTTGATTCATATCTTCCTTGAGGCCTCTAATCCTCAAAGCATATTCCATCTGCCTGTACTGAAACATCAGAATATCTTCTTGTGAAGTCTCCACCTTCCTTTCCACATCTTGAATTTTATCATCAAAGGAATCAACTTTATCTTCAACTTCCTCGAGTCTTGCATTCAGCTTAACCACCACTGTAGCCAAACCTGAGACTGCTGCAAGTATATCTTGTCGCAAAATATTATTATTCTTTTCCAATTGATCCTTCATCCCACTTATCTCTTCTTTGAAGTCAGATTTAATTTCTGATTTAAGCTGTGTAGAAAGTTGCTTCATTTCCTCTCTCATTTGAGCTACAGCCTCTCCCATTATACCTCTAGCCTCTTGTGCTGAAAGTCCAGGCAAAGGAGGGGAGGGTGGTGGCTGTGCCGGTGGTGCATGTTTAAGTTGTTGTTGTGGTTGTGCAGTAGAAGCTATAGGAGAGGAAATCACCTTAGATGTTGTAGAAGGCGGCTGTCTCTTTGAAGCCATTTTAAATAACACAGTTCTCACTTCCCTTTCCCCCCCCCCAAAAAAAAAATGAGGGGGAAAGAGAAAAAAATTTACTTTTAAAAGAGGCAGCAAAAACACTATAATCCTTGAAAATCCAGAGAAAAAAAAACCAAAAAGAAAAAGAAAATCAAAAAAGAGGATTCAATACCAAAAGCAAAAGTAAAGTCCAGTCCTTAACAGGAGAAAGTGAAACAGGAGAAAGTGAAACAAAAGACAAGGAAAAAAAACTCCGTCACTTTCAAAACGCCATCTTAATTCCTTCTCCACAGTAATAAAAAAAAAAGGAGAAATAGTCAGAACTAAATAAAAAAAAATAAACACCTAAATTATATAAGAAAAAATCCTTTAAACTGCTCTGTCCGTTTTTTAGGAATTACTCACCAACTCTCTATAAGCACGGAGATAGAAGCGGCAGTTTCTTTTGCTTCCTAGGAAGCAAAAACAGCTGGGAGGCGGAGACAGCGAGAGCTCCGAGGGAACACTCCTTTCACCCCCTCTAGGATTAAATCCAGAGAGGGTTCAGGGGTTCTACCTCTACTCTTGCACTCTCTGTCCCTTCCCTTTGCCCGGGAAGGGAGTTCCGAGCCGCGGACCAGCTGATGCGCGCTGTGCTCCGCGGCTCTGACACTTTCCCAGCTGGACGGCTAAAAGATAGCCACCATCGCTGTCGCTCCGTACCGGAAGTCGCTTGTAGCAGGTTATTAAAGTAAACATCTAATGGATCAACATTTGTTAATAAGGCAATTAAATTAATTTTTATTGAATTTTTAAAAATGTTGCAGAATTAATTGAAATTCTAATTAATCCTGTTATAATTTCTGAGAAAAAGATGAGCCTCTAAATCTAGGAAAATTGAATTATTGCTAAATATTAATAAATTCACTCAGGCTAATGTAGTGAATATGGTTTTAAAAATGAATTTAGTAGTATCTAAACATAATAGAATTGGCTTAAGTTGAAGACTATTAAAATAATTGATTTCTGTGGCAAGCAAAAATGTAAGGCATTTTTGTATTGTTCATAATTTTAATATGTATTTAACAATACATAAGAGCCGAGGTGGCGCAGCAGTTAGAGTGCAGTACTGCAGGCCACTTTAGCTGACTGTGTTCAGCAGGTCAGAGGTTCAGATCTCACCAACTCAAGGTTGACTCAGCCTTCCATCCTTCCGAGGTAGGTAAAATGAGGACCCAGATTGTTGGGGGCAATGTAAATATATATATACATTGCTTACTGGTGTACACCGCTTAGAGAGTGCTTGCACTTAAAGCGGTATATAAGTCTCATAAATAAATAAATAAATAAATAAATATGAATGATTGGTAATGATAGATCCTTGAATAATTTCAAGTGAAACGTCACTAGAAAATACATGACATACTTTTGAAGCTGTTAATTCTTTGGTAAATACGATTTATTTTTCCAGTTGCTCCTCCTATATTGTTCTTTATGAGTATAATCCTAATATTATTTGCTGTGGTGTATTATCTGAGCTTAACAACATTAAATTTAGGGCATTCTGCTGCACTTAAGTCAGGCAGAATGCTCCAAATAATTAATGAAACTTCAGCACGTTTATTGTCTTGGGTGGCATTACTTGAAAGTAATTTCAACAATAGTTATATAATCATAGTGATTTTACTATAAAGCCTTTCTAAATTAAGACCAGTATAAAAACCACCATAAGAAAATAGCTTTGATGCCAGTGCTGCCCAGCCTTATATGTTATCTTTTTCATTCACAATTAACAGCAAAGTGCTCAAGTCTATATGATAAATTAAAGAGAAAATGAAAAGGCATACTTAAGTAATTGTAAAAAGGAAAATTATTTTGCCTTCAATCCAGTTTAACATTGTGCTATAGTAATTCCATGTGACAACAGCACTTTGTCACAAATAGTTATACAAAGTATTCTTAATATCACTTTTGAAAGCTTTTATTGACATTACTTGAAGCTACTTTTTGATCTTTATTGATGTCAGAGCATCTAATGTACTGCCCCATACCCTTTAACAATTCATTAGCATGCAAGTTTATTTTTGTATATATTTACTTATTTGTAACCCATGTTATTATTTTTACAAATAACTACTACTACTTCTTCCTCCTCTTCCTCCTCCTCCTCTTCCTCCTCCTCCTTTCTTCTTTCTTCTTCTATGAATCAGGGAGGGATCTGTCTGAGCTCCTTCCAAATGTTATATGGACATTCTGGACTTAAATAGTGTATTAGCCCTTTTTGCTACAACTTTTGCATCTCTCAATCTAGGTCACCTTCTTTATTGTCTACATTTATTTCAAATAGCACTCTTTCTTCCAAGACTTTCTTCAAGTAACTAAAAGTTTAAAATAGAATCATAAAACTCAGCACTGCAGCATCTCCTAAGGATGCCCTCCATGGATTGTAAATCAATCCTCTTTTTCCCCAAATGCTTTCCTGAAGAGCCATTTTTAAAAGACTTTTAGACAACCCAGAAAAGGAGAAGCTGGGCAAGCAGTTTTTCATAGTTTGGAGGTGATAACTGAGATTACTTGACTACAGAGTCCCTGGCATTTCATCAGAGAAGAGATCCTACAAGGATCTCTTTTCATCCAACTCTTCCTTGATGAGCAATCTCAAGTTGTTGTATCTAATTTTTATGTTTGTTATATTTATTTTTGTGCTTCATTTAGTACACTTCTGAACAACAGCAAATTGGGAAGGAATTTTGTAGGCTGTCTCTATCACATTGTCTTCTTGACATTAGCACACATTCTCAACTGTTCTGAATCCACATTCTCAGAAAATAATATACAAACCAGCATAAACCAAGAAAATACTTCATTAATATTCAATAGAAAGACTCATGAATGACCTTGTCAATCAAAAATAACTTAACCATGAGTTAATATTGTAGTACATCATTAGTAGTGTAATTATCCTTTTTTAACGCAACCATTCTGTCTGTTATACTGTTGTGATTTTCTGTATCATCAGAAGTGATATACTGCTGAGACACATATTGTTGGAGGCTTGGAGATTTTTTTTTCATGAAAGATGTCCTAAGGAGATAGCAGCTGGTGCTTTCCATGTATATGGCATCTTGTTACACATGGCTGATAAGATGTGCTAAGAGAGGAGGTGAATTACTTGATAAACATAGTTTTCACTTTCTTTCCCTCACACGCCGCATATACATGTATCATCACCATGTATTATACTTAAGAGGCTCTACCAATCCTCAAGTGTTCTGGTAAAATAGGTGAAAGAAGATGGCAGATTCCATTGAAGGAGTAGAATTCTTGTGCAACATTTTGATAAAAGCTATGTATCTGATCAAAGTACAACAGTTATCTTTCTTTCTATTCCTGAATTAGGAATAGTGTTAATAACCTTTTTGCCCTGTTCATTCTGTTTTTCATTGTTCTTTCTTCCCTGAATCCAGAGAATGGATGCAGGTAATTATTATTATTATATATATAGAACAGTGTGAAATCACAGCTACCAATTGTTTAGATGGTGTTGGCCTTCATATGCACTAAATTTTCCCACGGACCTACAATGTCATAATGTATTGGCAAAATATACATGCAGACCCACGCAGTGTGGCCTTTTGTGGTTGACAGACCAAGCAGTGTGGCCTTTTGTGGTTGACAGATAGAAATATTGTCAGTGCACTGATTTATCTAATCCTAAATTTCTAAGTAAATAATAATCGCCCCCCCCCCCCCAGTGAGGAACTACCTTCACATGGTCATGGGACTTGTATGCTGTGAGGAAGATGAAATCTCTGCCAAATACTCAGTCATATTGGATAGGTCTCATCAGAAGAGCCAGACAGAGAATGTCCCATCCATATACAATATGGTGAGACATATTTTACAGAAAGCCATATTGGGATTGGTTGTCACCTGGGTCAACAAGGACCTCAATAGGTATTGGAGTTACTGGACAAATGAGCTACAATACTCTGAGCAACCAGGGCCAGCAGTTACAGAACTACTGGAAGAAAAATGACCTACCTACATACAAAGATTGAAAACAAAAAAATAACAATCTGTTGTTACAAATCAAGTCCAACTAAAAAGGATATCTGAAAAGAATGCACATTCTCTGGATTCTGCAACATCCAGAATCAGAAATAACTGAACAGAGGCTAGCAGATCAATGCCAATTTATAATATGAAATAAAGCATTTACGGAAGTAGAACTGGAAGAACTGCAAAGGTCTACTCAGGGCAAAGACAGTGTCAAACCCTTGCCAGAAGTAGCTCAGACTGTAGAGGCAAACTAGGGGAGAGTCAGCAGTAAAGGAAGTCAGCACAGCTAATGAATCGTTTTCCTTTCCAAATTGTAAACTGATAATGAATAATTAGGCTGTCTGAAAATAAGGTTCAATATATGTTTTATGAAATCTGTGTTTTCCCATGAGAATAAGAAGACTTGGCTACCCCAAATAGTTAAATATATGTATCATGTGCATTTTCCTTTAATTGCCATCTGGTTTCCTTCTTCATTTTCTTTCCTCCCACATTTCTGATTTTCCTTTTGTCTCTTTATTCATATATTAAAGAATCTAGTTCTTATCTGTGGGATGGAATTATATGAAGATAATTTCTATATCTGTCTGACAAGTGTAATAAAATGTCTGATTATTAGCCATCAAATCTTCCGTTCATTTGCTCAGGTAATTGTTGATAATGCTGGCCCAGCTGGTTGGACTTTTGTTTATGTCAGTACGGTATATAGAAGTATTTTTTCCTTAAAAGTTTTTGAAAGGCTATTTCAGAACACCAATGAATGTGGAACTTCATAGAAAATAACGTTGTGTCAGGTCAGTGGCCCCCAACCTTTTTCAACACCAGAAATCAGTTCAGTGGGAAAAAAATTTCCACAGAATGGAGGGGGCGTGATTTAGCACTCTGCCTAGGTCCCGCACATGTGCAGATGAAGCTTCACTCACTTGTGCAGCCTGGTTCCATATAGGGCACAGAGCGGTATGGGGACAGTTGATGTAAGATGACAGTCCACAGACATTTTTATATTAGGATCAGCAGGAAATCCAACATTTCCCCACTTAAAAGCAATACTATGCTATATAGAAATAGAAAAGAAAACCTACTCTATTGAACTGCTGCTATATTTGTAGGTTTCAAGACAGCAGATACCCTTTTTGAGAAAGAAAAATTTATAGTTGAGCACTGGGAAATTTTAAAGATGCTTGGATTACAAGAAATGAGATCAAAGAATAAATACTGAATTATTTGGCAGCAACGGCACTATGCTGACAAAAAAGTAATTAAATATTAACTAGCTAGTTCCTTTTTATGCACTATAATCCCACAGAAGGATCATGAAGCAGAAGCTGTACAGTATGAAAGCATTGGGGGGGGGAGGATGTCATGTTAAGAGAAATGAACATATATAAAGATATAAATTCAGTATTGTAATCAGCTATGATTTTTCTTCTGGCATTGGGTATCAGTTGTATGGTGTAATGTTTGCATATGCTGACTCTGTAAACTTATTAGGGCTGTAAAGTCCTGTAAAGCGGTATATCTGTTTAAGTGCTGTCGCTATTAACTGAAATGAAATAATTAATGAAATAAAGTTGTTTAATGAAGCTTTGAAGGAAACATTGTGCTTAATAGTAGAATTTATTTTATTGTTCTGTAAGTGTCCCTGAAGTTTGATTTGTTGAAGTTCAATTCCTCGTTTAACCTACCCCATCCAGCGTAGCATTTGTGGCACCAGGCTGGGAAAAGCTGCGCTAAATATTTGTATCAAGAAGCTCATGTCAGGGCTCAAAAATTTATTACAAGCACTCCATTTTTTGCTCAAGAAATCTGAGCTTCAGCTTTGCCTGGAATGGCCAGTCCCTTAGGACTACATAGATGGGTTCTTTATCCTTTTTGAAGGAGAAGATTGAGATTTAAGTATAGCTTAATAATACTGTCAAATAACAGTGCAAATGGGCATCCCACAAATAGCTCTTAGAACCCATTTCTTGGCCCAGAGAGCACTCCTGGGCTGCAAAATGACTGACTTGGGGTGGTGAATATTTTCTGAGATTTTAATTAATTAATTCAATTGGATATGGCCACTCTCTCCAGAAGACTCTAAGCGACTTACATAATACACACACACACACACACACACACACACACACACACACACAAAGTAAAACAGTTAAAACCCACAAAAACAAGCTACCCCTGATTAAATCAACTAGACTAGAACAACAAACAATAGAGACAATATAACATAAAATTACGACAAAGGGCCCATCAGTAATCATATCTGCATTAAGGCCTGAGAACAAAACAAAATATTTGTGTTGAACTTGGTGAGGCATAGGCCAGTTATCTTGTAGTTCAGATCCCAAAACCTAGCCCCACACATTGCAAAATAACAATAACAATAAAGTTGTACCACTTCTGCCTTCTACTCCTGGACTGTATTTTTGTGCCTTCAATCCCCAACTTTACTCCTAACTTACAAATATGAAAAATAGCATTTTGTTATGGTAGAAACTACTGTATAGGCTATCTGGAGTTTTTTAAAAAAAAAAGATCAAGAAACATAGGATCCTAAAATCAGTCAGCTTTATATTTCTGCCATAAATTAAGTTAAATTTAAGATTGGAATCAAGAGAATACCTAGATGCTTACTGTTCCATAATTCCAGAGTACTCTGTAAAGAAAATAATTTGGAAAGAACTTATTCTAACCATACAAATCTTTATAACTCTTAACTCCTACACTTGGAAAAGCATGCTTATTAGTTCCTGCAATGCGTTATGAAAATATAGAAAAATTTCATACAGTGAGACAGTCTTTTTTTTGTGATACCAGGGCAGAGTATTATTGGAACTTGTAAGTTATATTCCTTTTCTCTCTCTCTCTCTCTCTCTCTCCCTCCCTCCCTCTCTCCCTCCCTCCCTCCCTCCCTCTGTGTGTGTGTGTGTGTGTATGTACATGTATATGTATGTACGTGTATATGTATGTATGTATATATACCGTACGTACTTTTTGGGTATGAATAGTCCCCATTAGCAATCACAATTGCAGCTTGGTCATAAAATGGAGAGGTCAATAAAAGAAGCTGCAAGTATGCTTAAAATCTTTCTTCAGTTTCCTTTACTGAGAAGATCATAAGTGTGAGGATTGCATATACAGTTACTCTTTCATCAATGTCATATTTGTGAACGGTCACTAAATGAGGTACTCACTAAATGAGAACCTATATTTATGTCTTTGAGTTTTTTAACATTTTTTTCTAATTTCTACGTTATGCTCCTTGACCAAATTAAATAACAATAACTCTCATTTATTTTATGCTCATAAAAATATATAGCAAACATGTTTTAAAACCATGTCAACATATTATTGTCTCTCTCAAAGCTGTTTCTATTAATAATATTGAGATAGGGGAGGTGGGAGATCCTACCATCAGTCTTACAAATGAAATGATAAATTCAAAAGGAAGGAGAAAGAAAAGGAAAGGTAAAGAGTGGAGTTCAGTTTTGTTTTGTTTTTTAAGTAATCTGTCCATAGGCATTTAAATACTGCAGAGAATCAAGATATCTTATTTGATGCGGTGGCACATTTTGCTCAGCTGTTCTTATTTCTTTGACCATAATGGCATATTGGCAGCACCAGAAAGAAACTTCTGTTATTTCTGCAATTTTTAATTAAGAGCTTCTGCTCTTGAATGTAGGATTGATTTTCACACAAATTGCCAGCTTAAGTATCCTTTGATTGTAAGAGCTTCATGAGAGCCCTACATGGAATTTAATCCTGTGCCTCCAATTTGTATTGCCCAAACTCTTCTATTCAAGTAACTAGGATTATATTAGTCAGTGTGAGAATGCAAGGCCCTCTGGCCCTAAACACTAGCAATTTGCACACTAGTGCAAGGTTGAAATGCAACACTAAAATTAAATTAAAACGTTTGTTTCTGGGCCAGTTCCTGGAACTAAGTCTTTTATATGAATGGGAAGTTACATTCTGGTGGTTTCACTTTCCAATGGCTGTCTGCTTCTGCTGCTTGGAAGAGTAAGATTGAAATAACATTTAAAAGAGAAAGCTGGAGCTCTCTTTTTGAACTTACTGATCTTATTTTTTTACCTTGTGTTAGACAACTCTTCATCCATACTCAGGAATAGAATGACCAGCACAACTTAACACCTAAGAAGAATCAAATAAGACTTTGACATCATAGGTTGTAGCTATACAACTGCACGCAAGAGTAATGTCTATAGCATCTTCCCCCAGTCTATAGTTCCTTGGATTTTCAGTTAATATGGACTGAATCATGCGTGCTAGGAATTCTTAGAACTGTGATCCTGATGTATCAGTCTAGGGTATGCTGGCTTATAGAAATGGTCTAAGGTTTAGAACAATAATGAGTAAGTACTGGGATATCACTGAGTTGTCCCATATTGCAATACGATGCGTACACATTGTGAAGAATCTGCTAGCTGGGCACTTAAGATATAAGCACTAAAATAATAATAAATACATCTAAAACAGATATAAACTGCTGAGAATTATTAAAGTGAGTTGAATAATCAATTATTATATTTTTAAAAGAATACAGTAGACAAAAAGAAAAAAGAAAGCACAGCATAAATGCACGGGCAGTTATGTGTGCTCCTAGAACAATGAATGTTACATTACTGCTCCGTGAGCTTCTTCTAGGTCCAGTTCAATGTGCTGTTTTAACCTTTAAAACCCTTCAAGGCATTGGGGCCCCAGTATCTGAGGGACCTCCTCTTCCCAATTATATCTGCTTATCCCACCAGATCTGGCAGAGAAGGCATGCTGCAGGTCCCATCCATTAGGGGAGACGTGCAGTCGCCGTCAGATGGTCCCAGTTCCTCCTCCTCTGTACTGGGATTCTGATGGGGCTATGACAACTAGAGAGATCCTATAATGGCTTCCGTATTGGAGCTAACATCATCCTCTCTGCTCATGTGCTTTTTTAATGATGAATGCTTTAATATATTTTTGGGTTTTTTTTTTCATTTTAAATAAAAGAAAATAAATGAATATACCAAGCACATTGTGTGCGCTGTATGCCTGGTTGTTAGTGCCGAAAATGTTGCATCTCAGGAGAGGATTAAACTGCCCTGGTTAAAAAGAATGCTGCAGCCTTCTGGGGTTGCTGGTCATCATTACTCAAATGCTCGTCAAACCAATTACCAGTACTGTTAGCAGTGGCTCCTTAACTGCAACAATAAATGTCTGCAGTGTGATGCCTTTGCTGAATCCTGCTTAAAGAAGCACATACACATAACACCCTTATTGTTACAATATGCATGTCTAACATATACAGTGGCGGGCCTGAACATTGGCTCTCTTGTGTTCTAATGATGCTGTGCAGAATAAGGCAAGCCCTTCGTCTCCCTTCACTTTCCCAATCTATGTGCCAGAATATTCTGTGGACTCTGCCAGCACTCACTCACTTTGGATTTCTGTCCCTAAGTACTTTATTGAGAGACTCCAATTACTTAGAACAGCTCAACTACTAGCAAAATGGAGATTATTTGAAATCACTGTTTGCAGGCATGCATGGGAAGCTAATGATTTCCTTCAGCTGTTTGATTGTTTTATGCTACAACACCTGTGATTCCTAAATACTGGCTTCTTGTATTACTTGGTTGTGAAATGTAATCCAAATAATTGGAAGGCACAGGCTAACAAAAATAAAATACTTGATACTGAAGATATCTAAGCCCCAAATGAGAAAGAGTAGCTGATTTACACATCTAAGAGAAAAATGAACCTAAGAATAGGTTAAGCATGGAAAAGCAACTACTATGCCATCTTTTGTAAAGGGTGTTTAGAAAGCTGAGCATCTAATCCTGCCATTCTGATTAATAATAAGAAGATGGTCATTGACATGATATTATCCTTTGCAAAGGGAATTATAGAAAAAAAATTTCCTTAGCTTGCGGCTCTTCTTGCATTATATTGAGGTTACTGATCTCATAAAGCTAAGCAAGGTTAGATCTGGTCAATAATTGGATGGGAAACTATTAAGAAATACCAGGGTTGGTCTGCAAAGGGAAAACACACATTCCCTTTGTGTGTGTGTGTGTGTGTGTGTGTGTGTGTTTTGCAAAATAGCAGAAATAAAACTGTATGTGAGGACACCAGGAGTCAAGTTCAATTTAACATTTATTTAATTTTTAAATGTAAAAATAATGGCAGTCAATGAACTCCAATTCTCAAAAAAAAAAAAATGTAGCCCATATGGAAATGAGATGACACAGGCATTTATAGGCAGGGATTCAAAACGACAAATAGGCTTGGTTTCAAATTGTGTGCTCAAATAGGGATGCCTATTTCTCTCTTTAAAAGCTTCTGTCCTTTCTATAACAAAGTGAGGAATTCAAAGTAAAAAATGCTGGCTTTGATAAAGCTGCTGTATCATTCATTGCTCTCTGCAGCTTATTGTCCAAAGCTGCCTCCACCATTCTGGCACTTGACACTTTAGTTTTAAATACAACATATGCTTGTATCCCAGATGTCTCTTACAAAAGGATTCTATAGACAAAGTAAGCAAGATGGTATCTTGAATACGCAAAAGGACCAGATGTTGCAAAAACATCGGAACAGCCAGTCTTTTAGCAGCATGAAATATATATATATGTATATAGAATTTGTAAAACATTTTTTTTCAAACGTAGGGGTTATTTTTCACTGTTCTAACATTTTTTCACTTCATAGATTTTTTATAAAATGGATCAGTTTTCAGCTAGGGATGTTTAATAACTACAAAGCATTTTTATTACTGGAAGAAGCATGCAAATTGTCCTTACTTACATAAAAAGCTAAACAGGTAGGAATTAGATGGTTTTGTCTAAAAGCTGAATACAATATGTGCATGCAGTGCATGTCCAAAGCAGATTTTTTTGTTTAAAAATCAATTCCCTCCAGATTTTATATATTTGTGACTAGGATGTTTTTTGTCCACAGGGCACTTTTTTTTTACTATGTCAGGAAGCTAAGAAAAATTAGTTCCAATGTTTAAATAATGTTTATAGGTTATATAAAACAATAAGCCTTATGTGCGTCACTTTTACAAGAGGAATTTCCTCTTGTTAAAACTTTACAGAAGCCACTGAAAGTATTATTGCAGAACAGGAAGGATTCCTCAGTCACATCTTGGAGACTCAGCTTTTACCATTTGGAAATCTCAGGTATATGACAACCACACACTATTGCTGGAGAAGAAAGGTCTTCCTTTGGTAATGATTTACTAAATGCTGCAATAAGATGTTGCAACACCCATGACTTGTATATATATCTGACAACAAAATTGTCTGGAAATTAGCCCCAAATACTATTGCCGGTATAAAAACCAAAATTGTTTGAGGATCAGGTTCAAGACAGGACAGGATTACAACCATTTACAGTAAAAATTTAAAGCAGTAGGAGTAAAAACAAAAGCAGTAGGAGTATGTCGATTCTGTAGAATAACTGAGCTTCAATAGTTTAGCCCCTTCTACCAGCTAGAATACAGTATAACATAGCCCACATACATAGCTTTACTCGCCTCCAATATGTTTCCTAACTTAGCCCCAAATGCTGGCTGTGACTATTAAACAATTGAATGTCTGATAACTGGGACATCTAAAACAGAGGTCTCCAACCTTTCTCAGTTGGCAGAACGGAAGGAAACACGCACATACACAAACGGGGCCGCAAGGATGCGTGACGCAAATGGGGCGGTGCTAATGCCCGCATAATACTCGCACCGCCATTTTTGCTGCGTGAGCATTAGCACCGCCCTGTTTTCACAGTGTGGCGCCCCATTTTTGCTGCGTGGCACCCCATTTGCATAGCAGCTGCGGTGCTAGGACAAGTAGGGGAGATTGTGCACACACACGTGCGCGCACTGGCCAGCCTGTTCTGTCACCAGCAGGCCTCAGCCTGTTAGTGGGCCATGGCCTACAGGTTGGGGACCTCTGATCTAAAAGATTGTTCTTTCTGATATGAGCTTGGCATCCTAAAAGTTTTCAGGGATGATTTTTCATAGCTTTTCACTAACATCTAGGCTGCTTTGACTTGGATTCAGGAGAGAGGAGAGACTTTGTGATTTTTTTTCCTTTGTGAGGGAGTGTGCTTGGTTCATTTCTGATAGCCTTGTGCCTTAAGATTACCTTTCTTCCTCCCTCAGCACTCTTTCCTTCTCTTTACTTGCTCAAGCTTTACCATCCTGATTTTTTTGTACATCACTTGTTTAATTATATTTGTTACTCAAACTAAAACAGTGTTTTATTGTATAGTTGTTTTTCTGATGCTGAAAATTGTTCTGAATATTTTTAATTGAAAGCCAAGGTAAAAAAAATATTTTAATAGTATTCGTATGTATGCCAATTTATCTCTAGTGCAATTCCTGCTTCCCACTGCTTTGGAAAAAAATATGTCTGGAAAAGGCCTATGTAATTTCATATTTGGTTTCCACAATGACTAACTAGATGCAAGTGAGAAGCCACAAGGAAGATAGGAGAGGGGAAGGAATATTATGTATCCTCAGTAATTCTTAGTAGAACTAGGGAAGATAATTGTGTGGACCCCTGGGGAGTTATTCTCAATGAGCATAGATAATTTGCTAAATTGGTCACGCATTAATCAGCAAGTAGCTTTGATAAGCATATTGTTTTTGATTAAAGAAAAAAAAAGAAATGTTAGGTGCAGATGACCTTTATAGTAGAGTTTCCTCTTCCCAGAAGTGCCTCAGTGGCACTATTTTTTCATGCAGCTTAAAATTATAGATGTTAGCATTTAACAATTAAATCCTTTTATTCAATTGTGGGCAAACATGAATTTATGCTTTTTGTTCTGTGTAGACTCCTTATGTAGAACACATTTTACAAGAGTGTTCTTAATGCCTTTGCCCCATTAAGTAACAGCTGAGTTTTGAGGCCTGTAAAGGTACTCCTCGACTTGCAACAATTCATTTAGTGACTATTCGAAGTTACAATGGCACTAAAAAAAGTGACATCGTTTTTCACACTTACGAGCGTTGCAGCATCCCCATGATCACGTGATCAAAATTCAGATGCTTGGCCACTGACTCATATTTATGACAGTTGCAGTAAAATCAATGGAGAAGCCGCAGATTCAGTTAACAAATGTTTTATTAACTTAATAGCTACAATGATTCACTTAACAACTGTGGCAAGAAAGATTGTGAAATGAGGCAAAACTCACTTAACAACTATTTCGCTTAGCAATGAAAATGTTGGGGTCAACTATGGTCATAAGTCAAGGACTACCTGTGAGCTATGGTGGCTGAAGAATAAAGAGAATAACTGAAATAGGGCATAAAAATTCATCAATGTTTCCTAGATGTTCAGTTGTTGACAGTGCAGTCATTTATACTACTTTCATAGCGGATAAGAGTTTCAATATAATTCACCCACAAGCTACAGATAAGAAATACTAAAGGCATATTTCACTTTGGACATAGCTTTTGTGTAGAAAATGAAAGAGGATTGGGCCTGTAATGAGCAGTGGTGGGATTCAGCCGGTTCGCACCAGTTTAGCAGAACCAGTAGCTAATTTTTTGTTGCCCAGGCCCAGAATGGACTTCTGGAAGCGGCATCCACACAGAGAACCGGTTGTTCACATATTTGAATCCCACCACTGGTAATGAGATAGCATCTTCAGGTATACTTCTGTTAATGAATCAGTATTGCATAATGAGCACTGATTGAACTTGATAACTAATTTGTACATTCCAATGAATAATTAACCTAAATATTATTTTCATTTCCCAGTCATCCTTTGTGGGCTATATTTGGATGCTTTAGGTTAGGAGTCCCCAACCCTGGTCTGTGGCCCATTGGGAACCAGGCCTTGCAAGAGGCAGGTAACCGCACAAAGCTCCATTTGCGCAAGTGGCGGGCATGTGTGTGAAACCATCTCCTCCTCCCCCCTTCCATTGCCATCTATGTCCACAGAACTGGAAAGGTTGGGGACCGCTGCTTTGGGTGATTCATATGTGGAATATTTAAAATTACATTACAAGAAATAATTTCAGTTTAACATTATAAAATCCAAAATGAAGTGACTCCACTTTAACTTAGAAGATGTAAAACCACCAGCAATGTTTCTTAATTGTCATTTGATAGTATGTATATAACGATAGGAAAAAATATTAAGAATGTGTAAAAAAAACTTACCTTAATTTCATTATGAGCATGTGGTAATAGATTCATCAGACTTCAATAGGATCATTTGGATAAAGTTCACACACTCCACAAAATAATTACCCGCTAACTAAAGTTTCATAAGTGGTGGCCCTTGTATACATATTGCAAGCATGATGATAGAGTGACAAACAAAACCCTCTTTAGTATTCAAGTTTGGGAGATACATTCCTTGCATAATTGGTCATCCATAACCTTTTAGAATTGTACTGCTGGTACAGATAATTGTTCATTTAGAAAGCATACTTCAGGAGAAATCTAATGTTGAAGAGGCAAGAGAGGGTAAAATCTATGGATGATCATGGAAAAAATATCAGTGATCTTAAGAAGTTTCTGCCTGGAGATCATCCTTCCTATGCACATTATTTCTTCTAGCATAGTTGTTCCTAACCATTAGGCATTGATATTGATATGAGTGAGGTACACCAACCGCTCCATCTGTCGTTGAAGGCATTTTATACCTACTGCCAGGTATTAATAAGAGGCCTCTGGAGAACAGACACCTTTTGCAGCCGCTTCATTGCAGTACAGATGGTGCTAAGTGAAGACAGTTCTTCCACTTTATCTGCCGTTGGGACCTAGGGTCCTCTTCTGCCTTCAAAACTGTTGACCATCTTTTCCTGTCAACCCCGAAAAGGGACCCTTACAAGGTGCTACCATCTGGGCCAGCTGGATCAAATATTTTTTAAAGATCAGAATACTTCCCCCCCCCCAAAGTATAGTATGGCTGCCTGCCATCCTTGAAAGTCATCAGCTAATAGGTGACATTGGTATAGTTTGGTTACACAGAGTGTGTAAGCATTCGAGTGATGCAATTTATGTGAACGGGACATGGGAATAATCATGAGATAGTAATAATTAACTGTAAATGTGTGGTAATTTGTAAATAATTAGAATTCTCTTTTTTTCAGTAGAACAAAGATTTGTATATATAGGAATAATTTATATTGCAACATTTGTGTATTTCTTAGTAAATCAAATAAATAATAGGGAAGACTAACAAAGAAGTTAGACTTTTGCAAGATAAGCTCATAAGATCAAAGAACAATCATTATAATGAATAAATGTAACTTACAGATAAGTATGGTGGTACCTGAACAACTACAACTGGAAGGAAATAGTTTTGATAATTAGGATAATTATGGATAGTTGTTTTCGTCTTACAATGAGTTTACCTGTTGTTTATTAACCAGGGTAGTTGACATCCAAACTTGGAAACTAGAAAACTATAACCTTGGGGGGGGGGGGAGATTGCATCCTGTTTGCAGGGTATACTGGATCTGTAGACTAAATTGAGAAGATGAAGAAACATTGTGGAAGAAGATACTGGCAAACCATTTTTGTCCCCAATACCTCCATGTTGATGTAGTCAGCAGAAATCAGATTCATATTGAACATAACTAACAGGTCTTTTACCTTTTTCTTTTGTCTGTAAGACTCTGGCTTGTTGAGACAGACATTTCCATCCCACTCTAACCTTCATAGTCATTAAGCAATCATTAAAAATTAACTTCTTCTGGCCCAGAGAGTAACAATGATGAAGGGATCCAGCATGCTCAAGACAGTGAATAATTAAATTAGAGTAGATGTAAAAAGTCCTTTCTAATTAGTTAAACAACTAAAGCTTTGATTAGTAATTAATGTGATTGCAAGATTATCCTGTGTTTTCTTCAGGGGAATATTATATCGCTGATGATTATATGATGAAACAAATAAGGAAATGTTGCTTCAAAGAACAACACTAGTACCTGAACTAGTTTCTGCTTTCCTGCATCTGTCTTTTCATCCTCTGCACAACAGAACGAGCATGAAATGATTATATATTCCTATTGAAACAGTGTGTGCCAGAAATTAAGCAATGCAAAACAGAGAACTGAGAATTAAGCCACACAATAATATACTTTAAAGAATTCAGTAGTGAAAATATTGGTGGGCTGATGGCAATAGAGATTATCATTTCCATGTGGGAGAGGCTTAATTCCCTCCCTCCTAAGTGACTTGCTTTACAAAATCCTCCCACTAGATATTGGAGTTAAAAGCAGGAAGGACCTCATTAGTAGAGGGGTGATTTTGCAGAGGAAAATTTAAGTGCAAACACAAATCTCGATCAGATTCAGGTTTACTGTAAACAAAAGTCAGAAGGAGAGATAGAGCTAAACAAATGTCATTGATTTGGCCTAGTTACAGTACTGTAATTGTTTGGAATGTCTTTTAAAAGAAGGTACGTTAATATTTGCTGCTTACATCCTCATATGTTGGCCTTGCTGTTGTACTTGATAATGACAAGCATAATCATCCACAAATAAATTCTGGTAGAATAGATAAGGAAACCTTCCACAAAAGTATAAATCAGGAAGATGAACATAATAAATTTAAAAAATCAATAATAGCAAGAGGAAATTGGAGGGTCTTCCTTCACTTAGTATATTCCCTTATGGCTAACAACATGAGGTTGATTGCTTAGAAATTGTCATGTTAATGACAGATTTGCTACAGAATATATATAATTTCCTTGTCTTATAGCTATCATTTCTCTAAAGAAGACGGATGCCCCAGACAAACTAGAGAATTAAAACATAGCCATCTCTTCTCTCTCATAACCAGCCAGGCATACAAACAGAAGCTCCAATCCATTTCTTTAAAAATTAGAGTGCAAATCACATGATCAAGAATAATTTTTAACAGGCTTTCATTTTTGCTTTGCTTTTTAAATTTAAAATAGTTGGATCAAAGGGATTTTTAAAATACATTTTCTACTAAAAATAAAGTTTGTATGATTCTAGGTCAGCTAAAGTTTTATTCTTTCTCTCTGGAGTCTTTTAGAACAGACAGAAAGTACTAAGAATACTTAATGTGCATATTAACAATTTAGCAAATTAAGCATAATATAAAATTAAAGGAAGCTGTACAATGAACAAGCTCTTGAAATAGAAAAACATCAGATGAAACATGCTTCCATACAGGCAAATGGTTGTAAGGGTAGCTTTTATTGATGTTAAAGCTATAATAGAGCCATACTTATTATTGATGTTGACTGAGCATGTCATATACAGTATTTTTATTCAGTATAGATGACAATGAGGTTGCCATACAGATAAATCACTCTTATTTTGTATTAATGTATTTGAATGAATATTTTAATTTTACTCATTCTATAAATTTTAGCTGTGCAGTTTAGCTATCATCCCAATCCTGATGGATGTTCGGATATTATGATTTCTGTATGTCACAATATGGGATGATTGAATCATTAATCATCCAGAGTTGCTGGGAGCTAGCATATATAGCATTATTTTTCTCATCATGTTATCTATTTAGCTTTCAAATTCTAATGTCATGTGAGAACTGTGTAACTTATTCTGTAGAAATGGATTCGTATCATCTTCCTAGAGAACTCTAGCTTCTCTGAGCTATTTCAAAGACAACTTTCATTTTTCCGTAGGACTTGAGGTCTATGTTGTATCTTGTTTAGGCCACAGCAATGCAGTTTTAACGAATTCAATCAAAAATTCAAACACATTTAGAGACTAGACTGCTTGAGAATGTAAATTAATCCCATGTAAATTAATCCCATCAGTCAGACTGTAGAAGAACTACAAAATGTATTTTATTGTCATGGTAAGCCAGTAATATATTTAGATTTCTTGAATAATTTAGGGTCAAGCCATAAACCATTTAATTTTTTTTAACTTAATCATTTATATGTATATATTATTATAGTTCAAAAACATAATGTTAACTTTTTGTACCAGGGCCAGATTTTTTAAATATAACGATGATTTGTTCAAGCTTTAAATTGTTCAAATGAGTAATTTATTGATTTATTTTTATTTACTATAATCCTTTCATGTTGTGCAATTTGAGGTAGCATAAAAATGTTCTTTCTTATTTTCCCCCAAACAACCACCCTGTGAAGTGGGAGGCTTAGTGAGAGTGACTTCCCTGTCTAAGGGAGGACTAGAATTCATTGTCTCCCAAATTCTAATCCAGTAATGTAACCACTGGAAGGCAATTATATACCTTTTTTTTTTCAAATTTATAAAAATATTTTATTTAAAATATTATTTTTGTTTCTCTATTTTCCTCTTGCTAAACGGGTTGGCAATGTAATGTACTGATATTCGGGCTACATAGATTGAGATTGTAGATGAAATAATGAATATTTTCCCCATTGTTGAAAAGAGTTAATTTCAACTAAAATTGAAATAATAATAATATAAATTTGTATCTTCAAAAACATAACTCACATTCCTTTTTTCGAATGAGCAGTCAAGTCAGAATTGAAATACCAAGAAATCGATAAAAAGTAATTAAGTAAAGTGCTCAATGACCTTGAAAAAAGCACTAAAGGCAAACTCGCATGTGAAATAATATTACAGTATCTTGCTTTTTTTTATCTTGTTCTAGCTTTCCTGAAAAATGAAATATTTCATGTGGCATTTTAATTTAAAAAAAAACATTTAACCAAAGTTTTTAATTTAAAAGAATAAAAATAAGTCATTACTTTTATAAACTTATATCTGTTAAACCCACCATGGATTTGCAGGTCTAAATCATTAGTTTGAATGCTTCATCATTTTAACCTCTGTCTCACAAATTAGAATAGTCTACTGTCGTCTAGCTGTTCCCCTGATAGGCTTCATTTCCTCGGGAAGCTAAATATTGCTCTTATTGCAACTGGATTAATAATAAAAATGTAAAATATATGCTGACTAAGATGCTAATTCATATTCAAGCCATTTTCTTTCCTTTATTGAAAATACTAACAAAAATAGAACAAGAGAGGTTCTGAAGAGTTTTAACTCTTATGTGGAAAATCTGTCATTAGTCTCTAATTAGAGAACGTTCACAAGTCCTTCCATGTGGTTTGCACTCAATGATTACATTCTCAGTTTCAGTACATATTGCAGGAAAGGCGTTTGCTATGATGACTGATTCTTGTGGATTCAACAGCAGTTGAGACAGGCTTCATCCTCTTTGATCCTATGATCAGGAAGTCTGTTGTTCCTACTGTATCAGTTAGATCCGGGGTATCAAACTGGCAGCCCATAGGCTGGATGCGTCATGCACAGGCCACGCCCATCCTGGCTTCGCAAAGGCAACAAATGTTGCGATATGTCACATTGTGTCACGTGACGCAATTGAGTTTGACACCCATGCGTTAGATAGAAAGAATCCAAATCGGAATACAGTTGAATCAGATGGGATATAAATCAATAGAATAAAACCACGTAAATAAAAGATAAAAAAAGAGAAATAAATGAAAATGAACAAAAAAACTATTGAGAAGTTGGGATGAAGATGGTGATGATGATGATGATGATGATGATGATGATGATGATGATGATAATGATGGATGATGATTATAAAAGCATAGGAGCCCTGGTGGCTCAGTGGTTAGAATGCAGTATTGCAGGCTAACTCTGTCAATTGCAAGGAGTTCGATCCTGACCAGTTCAAGGTTGACTCAGCCTTGAAGTTGGAAAAATGAGGACCCAGATTGTTGGGGACAATATGCAAATAATGCTTTTACATTCTAAACTACCCAGAGAGTGCTATAAAGTGCTGTGAGGTAGTATATAAGCCTAAATGCTATTGACATTGCTATAAACCAATAGCATTTGCACAAAGCATCCAGTAGTTGATTATTTTCTTTAAAAATTCCAAACCATCATTGGATTGCTGTTTTTGTTTGAACTTGTACTGAATAGAAATGATCCCATGATGGCAAGATCTGTGATAAAATATTTTCTACAACCAAGGCATCACCTAATTTCAGTTTGTATATAATAATCATGCTGTATGAGGCATTATAGACTGGGAGTCATTTATGGATCAAGTACATCATTCATTTTATTGGCATCTGGTTATCCATTAATTCCATTAATTCTTCTAACTGCAGTAAGCCTATATTACAGCAAAACTCATTAATTATTTAATTGTATTTAAGTTACCAACAATTTACATGGTATAAGGTAGGTTGTATACGTACTTGAATAAATCTACATATCCGCAGCAGGATTAGGCTTGTACATCTAGGCCTTCCATTCTCAAAGGAATAGACTGAGCTTATGTAATGAGATATTTTCTGATTCTGACTCTAATTGTCTTTGCAATGGTTGAAATAATAAATACTCAAGCCACACCACTGACACAGAACAAAACAGAACACAATGTGAAGTGTTAATACCATTTTACAATGCCTTAGAAAGGCCACACTTGGAATACTGCATCCAGTTTTGGTCACCACGATATAAAAAAGATGTTGAGACTCTAGAAAGAGTATAGAGAAGAGCAACAAAGATGATTAGGGGACTGGAGGCTAAAACATATAAGGAACGGCTGCTGGAATTGGGTATGTCTAGTTTAATGAAGAGAAGAACGAGGGGGGACATGATAGCAGTGTTCCAATATCTCAGGGGCTGCCACAAAGAAGAGGGAGTCAAGCTATTCCCAAAGTACCTGAGGGCAGGACAAGAAGCAACGGATGAAAACTAACTAAAAAGAGAAGCAATCTAGAACTAAGGAGAAACTTCCTTAGAACAATTAATCAGTGGAACAACCTGCCTCCAGAAGCTGTGAATGCTCCAACGCTGGAAGTTTTTCAGAAGAAACTGGACAGCCATTTGTCTGAAATGGTATACGGTTTCCTGCCTGAGCAGGGGATTGGACTAGATGACCTCCAAGGTCCCTTCCAACTTTCTTATTATTGTCATTATTATTATTATTGATCATCGCACAGTCAGCCAGATGTTCAGACTGGATTTGACATTTTTGTGTACCTATCAAGTCCTTACCAAGGACCTGGGATAGGCAGATGTGAATGTTTGATGGTATTACAGATATCATCGCAGGCTGGAAGCAGTTCTAGTAATAATAATAATAATCATCATCATCATCTTTATGTAGGAACAGGAATTCCTGGAATACTTACAAAACAAAGTTTGACCCTTATAAAAATCCCTTCTACATCTCTCTCTCTCTCACACACACACACACACACACACACAAACATACACACACACACATATACACACAAAGAGAGGATTTACTTCTCACAAAGTGCTTAACTGGCTGATGGAAGGTGGTGAAATGATGCCATGCAAACTCTTAGTCTACCCTAATTGCCTGCCTAATTATCCAAGAGATCTTGTTAGAGATTAAACTAAATGCTCCTAGTCCACTAATTCCCATTATTTATGGAGGAGTCTGTTCGTTTTCCCTTTCCCAAAACTGAGAGTTCTTAAGATCCAGAGAGGCTGTGCAAAAAACAGGAACTCCAGTCAAGAGAAGAAGTAGAAGGGTGAGGTGAGTAATGCCCCTCTAAGTTTATTTACAGCAACACTAGCGTGCATTTTGACACTGTGGATTCTTTTGTTTTAAAAAAAATTATCTCCAAAAGAGGGTGGGGAGAGATTTAAAAAGGATGAAAACAACAGATGGCTTCATTAGTAGCAGGTAGAAAATCACTTCCTATACCCACCCAATGGCTGCACATGACAGACCATGATTCTGTGTTGTAGGCTGCATTTGTGTTGTGAGAACATAGGGGATTGTACATATTTATCCTACATTTCTTTTTTTTTAATGTAAAGTTTTATTAGCTTATAACATACGATATAATGAAAATACAAACGTAAACAGCGGAAAAGATGGGGAAGGGAAAAGGGAGTAGAGAAGTGAGGTAAGGAAGAAAAAAGGGGGAACAAATTACAGTGGGAGGTCCCAGAAGTCGTCTTCCAGGCTGCTCAGTTCGTGCAGGGTGGCTTCCTCTTCGTCAGGAGAATCCTGTGAATGACAATGGTTCCTCTTTAGCCATCAGGACAAAAGAGACTCAAAATTCCTTAAAAGAGGCCTATTGAATGGGGATGCCTGAGCAGAACAATGCTTCTGTTGCTGGATACATCTGCAGAATTGGTGGAATCCCCACGTCCTTCCAGAAAAGGAGGCTCTCTACTCTTTCCGTGTTAAAACCCTGTCCGGAAGAAGCAGGGTGCTGCAGAGGATGAGGCAGAAAAAGGAAAGGCATAAACAGACTGGGTTACATCCATTTAGGCCACCAGTCCACTGCAGCGGGCCCTTCCCTGGTGTTTTCCGGTAAATGAACCAATCACAGCAGAGTTGGGTGCAAATAGTTAGCCCAAGTATGTTGTCCCAAGGGCCAGCTTTCATCCTGCTCCAGTACCCAGAGCATTCCAGCATAGTTCACACAGGTTAGGAGAACTGAATAGAGGGCCTCCATCCCTCCTCAACAGAAAACACGTTGTCTTTCTTACCCAGGGACTGGAAGAGAGGTCAGCCTCAGAAGCCACTGCATCCAGCTCCAGACTTTCCTCTGACTCCTCAGAGGAGTCCACCTCTTCCAGGCTGCTGCTCCTGGACCAGTCCAGGGCTTCCATCGAATCCTGCAAATGACAGTATTGAGCCTCAATCCAAAGCTCTCTGCATCCCAAAAAGATGGCTGAAGCAGAGGGTGCATTGGCCCCATTGCCAAACCTTTCTTACCACTGAGGAGGGTGTTATATGCTCTTCTTCCACCACCATCTCGGTCCTGTTCAGAGGAAGAAGGTGAAATGTTTAAGGACAAGTTAGCTCAGCCTCTTCTTTTCAAGATGGGCAACTTAGCCTGCCCATCTTTTTCTACCTTTCAAGCTCCTACTGAACAAGCAGGGGTCTTCACCCTCTGAGATGCTACCTACCTCGGAAGACAGGGACTCCCTCTCAGGCCATCCCCTGATTCCCAATTTGGGAAGAGCTCCAATGAATCCTGAAATAACAGTGCAGACATTATGTTAACATATCAACAAACCTGCTATGAAAAGGCTTCTGCTATTGCCATCCTGATGAGCTGGGCAGGCCTTACCGATTCATTGGTGTTCTCCAGAATCACGGTGAGCTGCGGCCTCCATCTGTCCTTCCTGAGGAGAGAATGAAGGACCATGACGGATCAAAATTAGTCATGGGCCCTTTTTTTAAGACTGGACACGTGGAGGCTTCAAGAGGCCTGCCAGCCAGCCTGCCAAGAGGGTTGCCCAGAGTCATTCCTCCTTTAGCAGAAGCAGAGGTAGAGGGCAGAGATGCCTCCCCTCTGCAAACAAAAGCTGAGGACACATACCTTGTCCGAAAAGGAAATTTCTCCTCCATCCAGGGGCTCCGGGCAGTCACTTCATGACCCATCAATGCCTGAAAGTAACAATGATTCATTTGAAGTTATAAATCAAAGTTCTCTCCATGTGACTGTCTGTATTCCCAGGAGAGAGGGCCTACATTGTAGAGGGCAAAGAGATAGCAGAATGTGGAATATTGGGCCAACAGGAAGAGGCTCAAAATGCTCTTCCCTCCTATTTCCCAGTATTTCCCCTTCCGAGCCATCAAAATTATTCCACAAATCCAAGGGGTTCTTCTTGCATTTCCTAGGTTGGCTAGCAAGCACAAGAGTAAGAATTACTCCCTTCCCCCACCTGGTTTTGAGGCATTAACACCCCCCCCCAACATATTGCGAAGCCATCCTTACCCCTGGACAGGGAGAGCTCCTTTCCGGACAAGAGGGGCTCCGCAGCTCACCACCTTCCTGTGCCTCCTCAATCCTGATCAAAGGAAGAAGGTGACATGTCAAAGAACATCCATCAAGCTCAGCCTCTCTTTTCTAAGACTGACAGCCAGCCTGCCCATCGTTTTGCCCCTGCAAGCCTCTTGTGGACAGGAAGCCATCTTAGGAAGAGGCTCTTACAGGCTCCGCAATCCATCAAGGGTGCCCCACCACGCCCAGGGTATAAGGAGAAATCATGGTACCTGTCAGGAGGCACAGGAAGACAGCAGCAAAAGATCTTTCTTAGATTCTTCCATATATTCTGTGAAGAGAAGAGAAAATAGATGTGAGCCAATCAGAAGACTTGGGAACCATGATTTTCTCCCCTACTGACAGTTTCTTGGCATCTGAGATGGCCACACTTACTCCAAAAAATTTTCGTGCTCCCATGACCAGGGACCAACAGGGATTTCTCCTTGCCGGTTCCCTGGTCAAGCACGAATGGGCAACTGTCCACTGGTTGGTGGCTTTTTGTTCCCTCGGCAACCAAGGAAAAAATGGCCACATTCTGAACCTACACAAGGAGGGCAGCTCACTTTGCACTAGGAGTGGCTGGGTAACCCAGTGGCTGACACTCTTGGTCACCTTTGGCCTCTGCCTTTCATGTGGGAAGCGGTCTTTTCATCAACAACAGAGAAGCACAATTATTATTTTTTTATAAAGTTTTATTGATTATGTATATAGAATAGGTCCCAAGTTTGAAAATATTCTGTTTCTTCTTTTTCTTTCAACCTTAAAGTAAATCTGTCCATTTCCGCACAGTCTAGTCTGTACCTGTACATTTGGTTTTTCTTCCCTGAGTGTAAACCCTTTTTTTTTCTACATTAAATTTTATTTTGTTAGATAGTGCCCAGTGTTCAAGTCTATCAAGGTCCATCTGAATTTTGAGCTTCTCTTCTGGAGTGTCGACTATTCCTGCTAGTTTTGGGTCATCTGCATATTTGATGAATTTTCCTTCTATTCCCTCATCTAAATCATTTATGAAGATATTAAAACGAACTGGGCCTAAATTAGAAGTTTGTGGCACCCTACTGCTTCCTTCCTTTCCTGTAGATGTAGTTCTATTAAGGACTACACATTGAGTGCAATTTGTCAACCAGTTATGAATCCATCCGGTGGTGATGCTGTCTACCTCATATTTCTCTACTTTGCTAAAAAGTAGGTTGTGGTCTACTTTATCAAATGCCTGACTGAAGTCTAGGTATACTATGCCCACAGCATTTCTCTGGTCCACTAGTTTAGTCACTTTGTCAAAGAATGAAATAAGTTTTGTTTGGCATAATCTATTTTTGACAAACCCATGTTGGCTTTTGGTTATAAGTTTGTTTGTTTCCAGGTGCTCGCAAATCTGTTGCCTCCAGAAGCTGTGAATGCTCCAACACTGGAAGTTTTTAAGAAGAGATTGGACAGCCATTTGTCTGAAATGGTATAGGGTTTCCTGCCTGAGCAGGGGGTTGGACTAGATGACCTCCAAGGTCCCTTCCAACTTTCTTATTATTGTTTTTGTTGTTCTTGTTCTTTTTATTGATCATCGCACAGTCAGCCAGATGTTCAGACTGGATTTAGCATTTTTGTCTACCTATTGAGTCCTTACCAAGGACCTGGGATAGGCAGATGTGGATGTTTGATGGCATTACAGATATCGTCGCAGGATGGAAGCAGTTCCTAGTAATAATAATAATCTTTATGTAGGAACAGGAATTCCTGGGATACTTACAAAACAAAGTTTGATCCTTATAAAAATCCCTTTTACATCTCTCTCTCTCACACATTCACATACACACACAAACAGGATTTACTTCTCGCAAAGTGCTTAACTGGCTGATGGAAGGTGGTGAAATGATGCCATGCAAACTCTTAGTCCACCCTAATTGCCTGCTTAATTATCCAAGAGATCTTGTTAGAGATTAAACTAAATGCTCCTAGTCCACTAATTCCCATTATTTATGGAGGACTCTGTTCGTTTTCCCTTTCCCAAAACTGAGAGTTCTTAAGATCCAGAGAGGTTGTGCAAAAAACAGGAACTCCAGTCAAGAGAAGAAGCAGAAGGGTGAGGGGAGTAATGCCCCTCTAAGTTTATTTACAGCAACACCAACGTGCATTGTGACACTGTGGATTCTTTTGTTTAAAAAAAAAAATCTCTCCAAAAGAGGGTGGGGAGAGATTTAAAAAGGATGAAAACAACAGATGGCTTCATTAGTTGTTGTTGTTGTTGTTAATTGCGAAGTCGTGTCCGACCCATCGCGACCCCATGGACAACGTTCCTCCAGGTCTTCCTGTCCTCTACCATCTTCTGGAGTCCATTTAAATTCACACCTACTGCTTCAGTGACTCCATCCAGCCATCTCATTCTCTGTCGTCCCCTTCTTCTATTGCCCTCAATCTTTCCCAGCATTAGGCCCTTCTCCAGTGAGTCCTTCCTTCTCATTAGGTGGCCAAAGTATTGAGTTTCAACTTCAGGATCTGGCCTTCTAAAGAGCAGTCGGGGTTGATCTCTTCTAGGACTGACCGGTTTGAACGCCTTGCAGTCCAAGGGACTCGCAGGAGTCTTCTCCAGCACCATAGTTCAAAGGCCTCAATTCTTTTGCGCTCAGCCTTTCTTATGGTCCAACTTTCACAGCCATACATTGCAACTGGGAAAACCATGGCCTGGACTATACGCACTTTTGTTGGCAGGGTGATGTCTCTGCTTTTTAGAATGCTGTCTAGATTTGCCATAGCTTTCCTCCCCAGGAGCAAGCGTCTTTTAATTTCTTGGCTGCAGTCCCCATCTGAGGTGATCTTGGAGCCCAGAAAAATAAAATCTGTCACTACCTCCATTTCTTCCCCATCTATTTGCCAGAAATTGAGAGGGCCGGATGCCATGATTTTGGTTTTCTTAATGTTGAGTTTCAAGCCAACTTTTGCATTCTCCTTCTTCACCCGCATCAAGAGGCTCTTTAATTCTTCTTCACTTTCTGCCATTAGAGTGGTATCATCTGCATATCTTAGGTTGTTGATATTTCTCCCGGCAATCTTAATTCCAACTTTTGATTCATCTAGCCCTGCCTTTCTCATGATGTGCTCTGCATATAAGTTAAATGGGCAGGGCGACAGTATACAGCCTTGCCGGACTCCTTTTCCAATCTTGAACCAATCAGTGGTTCCGTGTTCGGTTCTCACTGTTACTTCTTGACCCACATATAGGTTTCTCAAGAGACAAATGAGATGGTCTAGTACTCCCATCTCTTTAAGAATTTGCCACAATTTATTGTGATCCACACAATCAAAGGCTTTTGCATAGTCAATGAAGCAGAAGTAGATGTTTTTCTGGAACTCCCTAGCTTTCTCCATGATCCAGCGTATGTTGGCAATTTGATCTCTAGTTCCTCTGCCTCTTCGAAATCCTGCCTGTACTTCTGGTAGTTCTCGATCCACATACTGCTGGAGTCTAGCTTGTAGGATTTTAAGCATAACTTTACTAGCATGTGAAATGAGTGCAATGGTGCGATAGTTTGAACATTCTTTGGCATTGCCTTTCTTTGGAATTGGAATGTAAACTGACCTTTTCCAATCCTGTGGCCACTGTTGAGTTTTCCAAATTTGCTGGCAAATTGAGTGTAGCACTTTTACTGCATCGTCTTTTAAGATTTTGAATAGCTCAGCTGGAATACTGTCACCTCCACTAGCTTTGTTGTTGCTCAGATTTTCTAAGGCCCATTTCACTTCACATTCTAGGATGTCTGGTTCGAGGTCAATGACCATCTCATTGTGGTTATCTGGGATGTTAAGCTCATTCTTGTATAGTTCTTCTGTGTAGTTTTGCCATCTCTTCTTAATCTCTTCTGCCTCTGTTAGGTCTCTGCCATTTTGGTCCTTTATCATGCCCATCTTTGCATGAAACGTTCCCTTCATATCTCCAATTTTCTTGAAGAGATCTCTGGTCCTCCCTATTCTGTTGTTTTCTTCTATTTCTTTGCACTGTTCATTTAAGAAGGCATTCTTATCTCTTCTAGCTACTCTCTGGAATTCTGCATTCAATTGGGTGTATCTTTCTCTTTCTCCTTTGCCTTTCGCTTCCCTTCTTTCCTCAGCTATTTGCAAAGCTTCCTCAGACAGCCATTTTGCTTTCTTGCATTTCTTTTTCTTTGGGATGGTTTTAGTTGCTACCTCTTGTACAATGTTGCGAACTTCCATCCATAGTTCTTCAGGCACTCTGTCTATCAGATCCAGTTCCTTAAATCTATTTGTCACCTCTACTGTATATTCATCAGGAATATGATTTAGTTCATACCTGAGTGGCCTAGTGCTTTTCCCTACTTTTTTCAATTTAAGCCTAAATTTTGCAACGAGAAGCTCATGATCTGAGCCACAGTCAGCTCCTGGTCTTGTTTTTACTGACTGTATAGAGCTTCTCCATCTTTGGCTGCAGAGCACATAGTCAATCTGATTTCTATGTTGACCGTCTGGTGATGTCCATGTGTAGAGCCGTCATTAGTAGCAAGTAGAAAATCACTTCCTATACCCACCCAATGGCTGAACATGACAGACCATGATTCTGCGTTGTAGGCTGCCATTTGTGATGTGAGAACATAGGCGATTGTACATATTTATCCTACATTTCTTTTTTTTTAATGTAAAGTTTTATTAGCTTATAACATACGATATAATGAAAATACAAACGTAAACAGCGGAAAAGATGGGGAAGGGAAAAGGGAGTAGAGAAGTGAGGTAAGGAAGAAAAAAGGGGGAACAAATTACAGTGGGAGGTCCCAGAAGTCGTCTTCCAGGCTGCTCAGTTCGTGCAGGGTGGCTTCCTCTTCGTCAGGAGAATCCTGTGAATGACAATGGTTCCTCTTTAGCCATCAGGACAAAAGAGACTCAAAATTCCTTAAAAGAGGCCTATTGAATGGGGATGCCTGAGCAGAACAATGCTTCTGTTGCTGGATACATCTGCAGAATTGGTGGAATCCCCACGTCCTTCCAGAAAAGGAGGCTCTCTACTCTTTCCGTGTTAAAACCCTGTCCGGAAGAAGCAGGGTGCTGCAGAGGATGAGGCAGAAAAAGGAAAGGCATAAACAGAATGGGTTACATCCATTTAGGCCACCAGTCCACTGCAGCGGGCCCTTCCCTGGTGTTTTCCGGTAAATGAACCAATCACAGCAGAGTTGGGTGCAAATAGTTAGCCCAAGTATGTTGTCCCAAGGGCCAGCTTTCATCCTGCTCCAGTACCCAGAGCATTCCAGCATAGTTCACACAGGTTAGGAGAACTGAATAGAGGGCCTCCATCCCTCCTCAACAGAAAACACTTTGTCTTTCTTACCCAGGGACTGGAAGAGAGGTCAGCCTCAGAAGCCACTGCATCCAGCTCCAGACTTTCCTCTGACTCCTCAGAGGAGTCCACCTCTTCCAGGCTGCTGCTCCTGGACCAGTCCAGGGCTTCCATCGAATCCTGCAAATGACAGTATTGAGCCTCAATCCAAAGCTCTCTGCATCCCAAAAAGATGGCTGAAGCAGAGGGTGCATTGGCCCCATTGCCAAACCTTTCTTACCACTGAGGAGGGTGTTATATGCTCTTCTTCCACCACCATCTCGGTCCTGTTCAGAGGAAGAAGGTGAAATGTTTAAGGACAATAAGTTAGGTCAGCCTCTTCTTTTCAAGATGGGCAACTTAGCCTGCCCATCTTTTTCTACCTTTCAAGCTCCTACTGAACAAGCAGGGGTCTTCACCCTCTGAGATGCTACCTACCTCGGAAGACAGGGACTCCCTCTCAGGCCATCCCCTGATTCCCAATTTGGGAAGAGCTCCAATGAATCCTGAAATAACAGTGCAGACATTATGTTAACATATCAACAAACCTGCTATGAAAAGGCTTCTGCTATTGCCATCCTGATGAGCTGGGCAGGCCTTACCGTTTCATTGGTGTTCTCCAGAATCACGGTGAGCTGCGGCCTCCATCTGTCCTTCCTGAGGAGAGAATGAAGGACCATGAAGGATCAAAATTAGTCATGGGCCCTTTTTTTAAGACTGGACACGTGGAGGCTTCAAGAGGCCTGCCAGCCAGCCTGCCAAGAGGGTTGCCCAGAGTCATTCCTCCTTTAGCAGAAGCAGAGGTAGAGGGCAGAGATGCCTCCCCTCTGCAAACAAAAGCTGAGGACACATACCTTGTCCGAAAAGGAAATTTCTCCTCCATCCAGGGGCTCCGGGCAGTCACTTCATGACCCATCAATGCCTGAAAGTAACAATGATTCATTTGAAGTTATAAATCAAAGTTCTCTCCATGTGACTGTCTGTATTCCCAGGAGAGAGGGCCTACATTGTAGAGGGCAAAGAGATAGCAGAATGTGGAATATTGGGCCAACAGGAAGAGGCTCAAAATGCTCTTCCCTCCTATTTCCCAGTATTTCCCCTTCCGAGCCATCAAAATTATTCCACAAATCCAAGGGGTTCTTCTTGCATTTGCTAGGGTGGCTAGCAAGCACAAGAGTAAGAATTACTCCCTTCCCCCACCTGGTTTTGAGGCATTAACACCCCCCCCCCAACATATTGCGAAGCCATCCTTACCCCTGGACAAGGAGAGCTCCTTTCCGGACAAGAGGGGCTCCGCAGCTCACCACCTTCCTGTGCCTCCTCAATCCTGATCAAAGGAAGAAGGTGACATGTCAAAGAACATCCATCAAGCTCAGCCTCTCTTTTCTAAGACTGACAGCCAGCCTGCCCATCGTTTTGCCCCTGCAAGCCTCTTGTGGACAGGAAGCCATCTTAGGAAGAGGCTCTTACAGGCTCCGCAATCCATCAAGGGTGCCCCACCACGCCCAGGGTATAAGGAGAAATCATGGTACCTGTCAGGAGGCACAGGAAGACAGCAGCAAAAGATCTTTCTTAGATTCTTCCATATATTCTGTGAAGAGAAGAGAAAATAGATGTGAGCCAATCAGAAGACTTGGGAACCATGATTTTCTCCCCTACTGACAGTTTCTTGGCATCTGAGATGGCCACACTTACTCCAAAAAATTTTCGTGCTCCCATGACCAGGGACCAACAGGGATTTCTCCTTGCCGGTTCCCTGGTCAAGCACGAATGGGCAACTGTCCACTGGTTGGTGGCTTTTTGTTCCCTCGGCAACCAAGGAAAAAATGGCCACATTCTGAACCTACACAAGGAGGGCAGCTCACTTTGCACTAGGAGTGGCTGGGTAACCCAGTGGCTGACACTCTTGGTCACCTTTGGCCTCTGCCTTTCATGTGGGAAGCGGTCTTTTCATCAACAACAGAGAAGCACAATTATTATTTTTTTATAAAGTTTTATTGATTATGTATATAGAATAGGTCCCAAGTTTGAAAATATTCTGTTTCTTCTTTTTCTTTCAACCTTAAAGTAAGTCTGTCCATTTCCGCACAGTCTAGTCTGTACCTGTACATTTGGTTTTTCTTCCCTGAGTGTAAACCCTTTTTTTTTCTACATTAAATTTTATTTTGTTAGATAGTGCCCAGTGTTCAAGTCTATCAAGGTCCATCTGAATTTTGAGCTTCTCTTCTGGAGTGTCGACTATTCCTGCTAGTTTTGGGTCATCTGCATATTTGATGAATTTTCCTTCTATTCCCTCATCTAAATCATTTATGAAGATATTAAAACGAACTGGGCCTAAATTAGAAGTTTGTGGCACCCTACTGCTTCCTTCCTTTCCTGTAGATGTAGTTCTATTAAGGACTACACATTGAGTGCAATTTGTCAACCAGTTATGAATCCATCCGGTGGTGATGCTGTCTACCTCATATTTCTCTACTTTGCTAAAAAGTAGGTTGTGGTCTACTTTATCAAATGCCTGACTGAAGTCTAGGTATACTATGCCCACAGCATTTCTCTGGTCCACTAGTTTAGTCACTTTGTCAAAGAATGAAATAAGTTTTGTTTGGCATAATCTATTTTTGACAAACCCATGTTGGCTTTTGGTTATAAGTTTGTTTGTTTCCAGGTGCTCGCAAATCTGTTGCCTCCAGAAGCTGTGAATGCTCCAACACTGGAAGTTTTTAAGAAGAGATTGGACAGCCATTTGTCTGAAATGGTATAGGGTTTCCTGCCTGAGCAGGGGGTTGGACTAGATGACCTCCAAGGTCCCTTCCAACTTTCTTATTATTGTTTTTGTTGTTCTTGTTCTTTTTATTGATCATCGCACAGTCAGCCAGATGTTCAGACTGGATTTAGCATTTTTGTCTACCTATTGAGTCCTTACCAAGGACCTGGGATAGGCAGATGTGGATGTTTGATGGCATTACAGATATCGTCGCAGGATGGAAGCAGTTCCTAGTAATAATAATAATCTTTATGTAGGAACAGGAATTCCTGGGATACTTACAAAACAAAGTTTGATCCTTATAAAAATCCCTTTTACATCTCTCTCTCTCACACATTCACATACACACACAAACAGGATTTACTTCTCGCAAAGTGCTTAACTGGCTGATGGAAGGTGGTGAAATGATGCCATGCAAACTCTTAGTCCACCCTAATTGCCTGCTTAATTATCCAAGAGATCTTGTTAGAGATTAAACTAAATGCTCCTAGTCCACTAATTCCCATTATTTATGGAGGAATCTGTTCGTTTTCCCTTTCCCAAAACTGAGAGTTCTTAAGATCCAGAGAGGTTGTGCAAAAAACAGGAACTCCAGTCAAGAGAAGAAGCAGAAGGGTGAGGGGAGTAATGCCCCTCTAAGTTTATTTACAGCAACACCAACGTGCATTGTGACACTGTGGATTCTTTTGTTTAAAAAAAAAAATCTCTCCAAAAGAGGGTGGGGAGAGATTTAAAAAGGATGAAAACAACAGATGGCTTCATTAGTTGTTGTTGTTGTTGTTAATTGCGAAGTCGTGTCCGACCCATCGCGACCCCATGGACAACGTTCCTCCAGGTCTTCCTGTCCTCTACCATCTTCTGGAGTCCATTTAAATTCACACCTACTGCTTCAGTGACTCCATCCAGCCATCTCATTCTCTGTCGTCCCCTTCTTCTATTGCCCTCAATCTTTCCCAGCATTAGGCCCTTCTCCAGTGAGTCCTTCCTTCTCATTAGGTGGCCAAAGTACTTGAGTTTCAACTTCAGGATCTGGCCTTCTAAAGAGCAGTCGGGGTTGATCTCTTCTAGGACTGACCGGTTTGAACGCCTTGCAGTCCAAGGGACTCGCAGGAGTCTTCTCCAGCACCATAGTTCAAAGGCCTCAATTCTTTTGCGCTCAGCCTTTCTTATGGTCCAACTTTCACAGCCATACATTGCAACTGGGAAAACCATGGCCTGGACTATACGCACTTTTGTTGGCAGGGTGATGTCTCTGCTTTTTACAATGCTGTCTAGATTTGCCATAGCTTTCCTCCCCAGGAGCAAGCGTCTTTTAATTTCTTGGCTGCAGTCCCCATCTGAGGTGATCTTTGAGCCCAGAAAAATAAAATCTGTCACTACCTCCATTTCTTCCCCATCTATTTGCCAGGAATTGAGAGGGCCGGATGCCATGATTTTGGTTTTCTTAATGTTGAGTTTCAAGCCAACTTTTGCATCTCCTTCTTCACCCGCATCAAGAGGCTCTTTAGTTCCTCTTCACTTTCTGCCATTAGAGTGGTATCATCTGCATATCTTAGGTTGTTGATATTTCTCCCGGCAATCTTAATTCCAACTTTTGATTCATCTAGCCCTGCCTTTCTCATGATGTGCTCTGCATATAAGTTAAATGGGCAGGGCGACAGTATACAGCCTTGCCGGACTCCTTTTCCAATCTTGAACCAATCAGTGGTTCCGTGTTCGGTTCTCACTGTTGCTTCTTGACCCGCATATAGGTTTCTCAAGAGACAAATGAGATGGTCTAGTACTCCCATCTCTTTAAGAATTTGCCACAATTTATTGTGATCCACACAATCAAAGGCTTTTGCATAGTCAATGAAGCAGAAGTAGATGTTTTTCTGGAACTCCCTAGCTTTCTCCATGATCCAGCGTATGTTGGCAATTTGATCTCTAGTTCCTCTGCCTCTTCGAAATCCTGCCTGTACTTCTGGTAGTTCTCGATCCACATACTGCTGGAGTCTAGCTTGTAGGATTTTAAGCATAACTTTACTAGCATGTGAAATGAGTGCAATGGTGCGATAGTTTGAACATTCTTTGGCATTGCCTTTCTTTGGAATTGGAATGTAAACTGACCTTTTCCAATCCTGTGGCCACTGTTGAGTTTTCCAAATTTGCTGGCAAATTGAGTGTAGCACTTTTACTGCATCATCTTTTAAGATTTTGAATAGCTCAGCTGGAATACTGTCACCTCCACTAGCTTTGTTGTTGCTCAGATTTTCTAAGGCCCATTTCACTTCACATTCTAGGATGTCTGGTTCGAGGTCAATGACCATCTCATTGTGGTTATCTGGGATGTTAAGCTCATTCTTGTATAGTTCTTCTGTGTAGTTTTGCCATCTCTTCTTAATCTCTTCTGCCTCTGTTAGGTCTCTGCCATTTTGGTCCTTTATCATGCCCATCTTTGCATGAAACGTTCCCTTCATATCTCCAATTTTCTTGAAGAGATCTCTGGTCCTCCCTATTCTGTTGTTTTCTTCTATTTCTTTGCACTGTTCATTTAAGAAGGCATTCTTATCTCTTCTAGCTACTCTCTGGAATTCTGCATTCAATTGGGTGTATCTTTCTCTTTCTCCTTTGCCTTTCGCTTCCCTTCTTTCCTCAGCTATTTGCAAAGCTTCCTCAGACAGCCATTTTGCTTTCTTGCATTTCTTTTTCTTTGGGATGGTTTTAGTTGCTACCTCTTGTACAATGTTGCGAACTTCCATCCATAGTTCTTCAGGCACTCTGTCTATCAGATCCAGTTCCTTAAATCTATTTGTCACCCCTACTGTATATTCATCAGGAATATGATTTAGTTCATACCTGAGTGGCCTAGTGCTTTTCCCTACTTTTTTCAATTTAAGCCTAAATTTTGCAACGAAAGCTCATGATCTGAGCCACAGTCAGCTCCTGGTCTTGTTTTTACTGACTGTATAGAGCTTCTCCATCTTTGGCTGCAGAGCACATAGTCAATCTGATTTCTATGTTGACCGTCTGGTGATGTCCATGTGTAGAGCCGTCATTAGTAGCAAGTAGAAAATCACTTCCTATACCCACCCAATGGCTGAACATGACAGACCATGATTCTGCGTTGTAGGCTGCCATTTGTGATGTGAGAACATAGGCGATTGTACATATTTATCCTACATTTCTTTTTTTTTAATGTAAAGTTTTATTAGCTTATAACATACGATATAATGAAAATACAAACGTAAACAGCGGAAAAGATGGGGAAGGGAAAAGGGAGTAGAGAAGTGAGGTAAGGAAGAAAAAAGGGGGAACAAATTACAGTGGGAGGTCCCAGAAGTCGTCTTCCAGGCTGCTCAGTTCATGCAGGGTGGCTTCCTCTTCGTCAGGAGAATCCTGTGAATGACAATGGTTCCTCTTTAGCCATCAGGACAAAAGAGACTCAAAATTCCTTAAAAGAGGCCTATTGAATGGGGATGCCTGAGCAGAACAATGCTTCTGTTGCTGGATACATCTGCAGAATTGGTGGAATCCCCACGTCCTTCCAGAAAAGGAGGCTCTCTACTCTTTCCGTGTTAAAACCCTGTCCGGAAGAAGCAGGGTGCTGCAGAGGATGAGGCAGAAAAAGGAAAGGCATAAACAGAATGGGTTACATCCATTTAGGCCACCAGTCCACTGCAGCGGGCCCTTCCCTGGTGTTTTCCGGTAAATGAACCAATCACAGCAGAGTTGGGTGCAAATAGTTAGCCCAAGTATGTTGTCCCAAGGGCCAGCTTTCATCTTGCTCCAGTACCCAGAGCATTCCAGCATAGTTCACACAGGTTAGGAGAACTGAATAGAGGGCCTCCATCCCTCCTCAACAGAAAACACTTTGTCTTTCTTACCCAGGGACTGGAAGAGAGGTCAGCCTCAGAAGCCACTGCATCCAGCTCCAGACTTTCCTCTGACTCCTCAGAGGAGTCCACCTCTTCCAGGATGCTGCTCCTGGACCAGTCCAGGGCTTCCATCGAATCCTGCAAATGACAGTATTGAGGTTCAATCCAAAGCTCTCTGCATCCCAAAAAGATGGCTGAAGCAGGGTGCATGGGCCCCATTGCCAAAACTTTCTTACCACTGAGGAGGGTGTTACATGCTCTTCTTCCACCACCATCTCGGTCCTGTTCAGAGGAAGAAGGTGAAATGTTTAAGGACAATAAGTTAGGTCAGCCTCTTCTTTTCAAGATGGGCAACTTAGCCTGCCCATCTTTTTCTACCTTTCAAGCTCCTACTGAACAAGCAGGGGTCTTCACCCTCTGAGATGCTACCTACCTCAGAAGACAGGGACTCCCTCTCAGGCCATCCCCTGATTCCCAGTTTTGGAAGAGCTCCAATGAATCCTGAAATAACAGTGCAGACATTATGTTAACATATCAACAAACCTGCTATGAAAAGGCTTCTGCTATTGCCATCCTGATGAGCTGGGCAGGCCTTACCGATTCATTGGTGTTCTCCAGAATCACGGTGAGCTGCGGCCTCCATCTGTCCTTCCTGAGGAGAGAATGAAGGACCATGAAGGATCAAAATTAGTCATGGGCCCTTTTTTTAAGACTGGACACGTGGAGGCTTCAAGAGGCCTGCCAGCCAGCCTGCCAAGAGGGTTGCCCAGAGTCATTCCTCCTTTAGCAGAAGCAGAGGTAGAGGGCAGAGATGCCTCCCCTCTGCAAACAAAAGCTGAGGACACATACCTTGTCCGAAAAGGAAATTTCTCCTCTGTCCATGGGCTCCGGGCAGTCGCTTCATGACCCATCAATGCCTGAAAGTAACAATGATTCATTTGAAGTTATAAATCAAAGTTCTCTCCATGTGATTGTCTGTATTCCCAGGAGAGGGGGCCTACATTGTAGAGGGCAAAGAGATAGCAGAATGTGGAATATTGGGCCAACAGGAAGAGGCTCAAAATGCTCTTCCCTCCTATTTCCCAGTATTTCCCCTTCCGAGCCATCAAAATTATTCCACAAATCCAAGGGGTTCTTCTTGCATTTGCTAGGCTGGCTAGCAAGCATAAGAGTGAGAATTACTCCCTTCCCCCACCTGGTTTTGAGGCATTAACACCCCCCCCCAACATATTGCGAAGCCATCCTTACCCCTGGACAGGGAGAGCTCCTTTCCGGACAAGAGGGGCTCCGCAGCTCACCACCTTCCTGTGCCTCCTCAATCCTGATCAAAGGAAGAAGGTGACATGTCAAAGAACATCCATCAAGCTCAGCCTCTCTTTTCTAAGACTGACAGCCAGCCTGCCCATCGTTTTGCCCCTGCAAGCCTCTTGTGGACAGGAAGCCATCTTAGGAAGAGGCTCTTACAGGCTCCGCAATCCATCAAGGGTGCCCCACCACGCCCAGGGTATAAGGAGAAATCATGGTACCTGTCAGGAGGCACAGGAAGACAGCAGCAAAAGATCTTTCTTAGATTCTTCCATATATTCTGTAAAGAGAAGAGAAAATAGATGTGAGCCAATCAGAAGACTTGGGAACCATGATTTTCTCCCCTACTGACAGTTTCTTGGCATCTGAGATGGCCACACTTACTCCAAAAAATTTTCGTGCTCCCATGACCAGGGACCAACAGGGATTTCTCCTTGCCGGTTCCCTGGTCAAGCACGAATGGGCAACTGTCCACTGGTTGGTGGCTTTTTGTTCCCTCGGCAACCAAGGAAAAAATGGCCACATTCTGAACCTACACAAGGAGGGCAGCTCACTTTGCACTAGGAGTGGTTGGGTAACCCAGTGGCTGACACTCTTGGTCACCTTTGGCCTCTGCCTTTCATGTGGGAAGCGGTCTTTTCATCAACAACAGAGAAGCACAATTATTATTTTTTTATAAAGTTTTATTGATTATGTATATAGAATAGGTCCCAAGTTTGAAAATATTCTTTTTCTTCTTTTTCTTTCAACCTTAAAGTAAGTCTGTCCATTTCCGCACAGTCTAGTCTGTACCTGTACATTTGGTTTTTCTTCCCTGAGTGTAAACCCTTTTTTTTTCTACATTAAATTTCATTTTGTTAGATAGTGCCCAGTGTTCAAGTCTATCAAGGTCCATCTGAATTTTGAGCTTCTCTTCTGGAGTGTCGACTATTCCTGCTAGTTTGGGGTCATCTGCATATTTGATGAGTTTTCCTTCTATTACCTCATCTAAATCATTTATGAAGATATTAAAGCGAACTGGGCCTAAATTAGAAGTTTGTGGCACCCTACTGCTTCCTTCCTTTCCTGTAGATGTAGTTCTATTAAGGACTACACATTGAGTGCAATTTGTCAACCAGTTATGAATCCATCCGGTGGTGATGCTGTCTACCTCATATTTCTCTACTTTGCTAAAAAGTAGGTTGTGGTCTACTTTATCAAATGCCTGACTGAAGTCTAGGTATACTATGCCCACAGCATTTCTCTGGTCCACTAGTTTAGTCACTTTGTCAAAGAATGAAATAAGTTTTGTTTGGCATAATCTATTTTTGACAAACCCATGTTGGCTTTTGGTTATAAGTTTGTTTGTTTCTAGGTGCTTGCAAATCTGTTGCCTCCAGAAATTGTGAATGCTCCAACACTGGAAGTTTTTAAGAAGAGATTGGACAGCCATTTGTCTGAAATGGTATAGGGTTTCCTGCCTGAGCAGGGGTTGGACTAGATGACCTCCAAGATCCCTCCCAACTTTTTAATTTATGATTATGATTACGATTACAATTATTATATTTTCCAGGATCTTCTCAGGTATTGATGTCAGGTTGATTGGTCTGTAGTTTTCTGGATATTTTCTTTTCCTTTTTTTGAAAATGGGGACCACATCAGCTCTTTTCCAGTCTTAAGGTAGTTTCCCAATTCTCCAGGATCTTTGAAAGATATGGTACAATGGCTCTGAGATAATATCTGCCAGTTCCATCAGGCCCCAGTGATTTGAACTCATCTATATCAGATAGGTATTCCCTTATCATTTTCTTGCTTATTTTAATTTTTATTTCTAGACTGCCTTTACTTTTATTTTTTTGATAGGTTGGGCTATATTTTCCTTTTGTGTGAAGACTGATGCAAAGAATGAATTAAGCAGTTCTGCTTTTTCTCTACCACCCGTTATTTCTTTGCCATCATCTCCCATTAGTAAATTGACTGTTTCCTTGACTTTTTTCTTATATGTTGAAGTAAACTTTTTTGGTTTTTTTTATATTTGTTGCATTTTGAGCATTAGCTTTCCTGACTTCATGTTTACAAGTCCGGGCTATTTGTTGGTATTCTGCCTTCGTTATATGTCCCTCTTTCCATGTTTTGTCCTTTTTTGTTGTTTTTTTTGTTTTTGTTTTTTTGTCTTTCAGCTTGTCAAAGAGTTTTTTGTGTAACCATGTTGGTTTCTTTTTGGATTTCTTATTTTTCTTTTTCAATGATATTGTGATGAACTGGGCTTTTATAATCATATTTTTTAAAGTTTCCCAAGCTTCTTGTGTTGTTTTCCTCTTTAAGATTCTCATTAATGGTGTCCTTCCCAAACTCTATATTTATTGACATCAGTTCTTTTAAAGTCTAGGACTCCGTTTTGATTATGTTCTAGTGCTTGTATTTGCATTATATTGAATTCTAATACGATATGGTCACTCTCTGCCAAGGTTCCTACAACTTTAATCCCCTCTATTATTTCTTCTCTGTTACTAAAAATTAGGTCCAATATTGCAGTCCCTCTAGTTCCATCCTCTACCTTTTGGATAACAAAGTTGATCAAGAACCTGTTTGATCTCCCACTTGAATCAGAGTTTGTGACCCAATTGATATTACTGTAGTTAAAGTCCCCTGTTGCTACTGTGGTGTGTTTTCTACATATATTTGTTAAATGGTTAGGAAAAAGTTCATCTATTTCTTCTGTTTGGTTGGATGGCCTGTAATACATATCTATGGCAATGTCATTCTTTTTTCCTTTTATATTGACCTATATGTATTCTAGGAAGTTCTCATCCTTGGTTTTTAGATTTCTGTAGTGATGTAATGATCTTTTATGTATAATGCAAGTACATCTTCTCTTCTGTTGGGTGTCAAGGTTGCGACTAATGAAACCAAATAAATCAGAACTATGAGGCTTGAAGTTTCCTCAAAGCAATGTTTATCTAATAAATTTATTTATTAGATACTGTATATAATATCAGCACAGTGAAAAGTGAAACCAACTCTAAAACTCCTCTTAAAGATTCAGTGTAGCTAACTGTAACAATTCCTTTCCCTTTGCTACGCAATATTACACTATCCAATAAAAGCAATTGGCGGGTTTTTTTAAACTTCCTTTCTCCATCTTCCAGCTTCTGTGGGAATGACCTTGGTTCCCATGGGACTGCTCTATGTTTAGTCTAGCAATGTTACCATTTTCCTTTTCCCCCCTTCCCCCAACCTATGGCAACTTAGAACAACAAAGATCGCTTCAGCCAGGTTCGTTTCAGAAGTTGACATTGGGTCTGTTTCTTCTGAACAGATTATATCCTTCTATCAGTACATTCCGGTCACGACTTTCATACCACCGTATTTTGGTCAGGGCAACTATATCATAATTGCCTTCATGGACTGGTACTTAAAGTTCATCCTATTTCTTCACTCAACTATGAGCATTTGTGTATAATCATTTGAGTACTTTATGGTGGACCCTAGTTCGGCTTCTTATGTCGCCTACTATCTGAGGTTTTTTTCCTTCCTATCACTTCCTATCTCATTATTTGATTGGCTATCTTGGGGTTTGTGCTTGGAATTAAGTCACAAAGTCCTAAAGATCCTAAAGTTTGGTCGCTCTCCATCCTCTTTTTTAGTTTAAAGCTCTTCTCATAAGTTGAGCCAGTAGTTTTCCGAATACATTCTTCCCACTTCTTGTGAGATGCAGCCCATTCTTTCTCAAAAGCCCTTCATATAGGTAGTACAGACCATAGTCTAGTAAGGCAAAGTTCTCTTTGCCACACCAACCATTAAGCCAGTGTTGAAAAGGTGATTTTTTTCATCAGGCAACTGGACTTTCTTCTTTTTCTTTGAAGATGTTTCGCTTCTCATCCAAGAAGCTTCTTTAGCTATTACTAGAGGGTGGGGGATGGAAGGATTTATATTCCTTGTAGACAGCTGGTCATTTGCATTCTTTTAGAAGGTTGTTGGCGTCATCTGGTGGATTATCTATGTCCCCAGGGTAACCTGAATAGTGCAAATGTGTGTGGAGCCTTCTGGCTGCAGGATCCTTTGCCCTGTTCCTGTACTCTGCAATGTTTTCTAGAAATCCACTCATGTTCCTGCACTATTCGAGGGTGTTCATCTCAAAGTGCATAGCTAAATCTCTACAGAGGTTCAAAGGTGCCTTTTCAGGAGGCAACTGGACTTTCTTGTTTTGCTTCTCATCTATGACACTTCTTCAGCTCTTACTAGAGTGTGGGGAATGGAAGGAGTTATATTCCTTAGCTCAAACATATTGCAAAGCCATCCTTACCCCTGGAAGTGGAGAGCTCCTTTCAGGACAAGAGGGACTCTGCAGCTCACCACCTTCCTGTGCCTCTTCAATCCTTATCAAAGGAAAAAGGTGACATGTCAAAGAACATCCATCAAGCTCAGCCTCTCTTTTCTAAGACCGACAGTCAGTTAAGATTTTTAACTATCACTTTGGGTTTTTTTCTCTATTTACCTTTAATCCTGCTATCTCTCCAAATTGTTCTATCTTTTCCAACAGTTTAGGAATCATCTCTAAAGGTTTCCCTAAAATGAATACCAAATCATCTGCAAATGCTTGCAATTTATAGATTTCACCTTTTATTTTCAATCCTTTAATTTCTGGATCTTGCCTAATGTTTCCATTTAGAACTTCCAAAGTTAAAATAAACAGAATGGGGATTGTCTTGTTCCTTTTCGTATATCAAAATTCTCTGTATAATCCCCATTTACAATCACTTTTGCTGTTTGTTTCTGATATATTGTCTGAATCATATTTATAAAGTTTGGTCCAAAGTCCATTTGTTTTTAATTGTTGAATCATAAATTGCCAAGAAACATTATCAAAATGCCTTTTGGGCATCTAAAAATACTAATGCCAGTTGTTTCCCTAGATGCAGTTCATAATATTCCAATATGTCTAGTATTGCTCTCAAATTTTTTTTTTCCCCCTTTGGCAAAAATCCGTTTTAGTCACGATGTATAAACTCAGTCAAAAATCTTTTCAGTCTCTCAGCTATTATTGAAGTGAAGATTTTGTAATCCACATTTAATAGTGATATCAATATATAGTTTTTTATCTGCGTCAAATCTGACTCCTCTTTTGGTACCAAAGTAACATTTGCTTCTGTCCATATATTTGGGAGTTTTGCCTCCAATAGAAGTTCATTACATACATCTTTCAATGACAAACTGAATGTATCTTGTAAGCATTTATAAAACTCTGCCGGGAATCCATCTGGTCCTGGTGTTTTTTTTCATTTATTTTTTTTTTTGTCTTTTTATTGCCTCTATCAATTCCATCATTGTTATTTTTTCATTTAACATAGTCTTGAAATTTTCTGGAATTTTTGGTAAATTATTTTCTTTTATATATTGAATCATTTTCTCCCATGGGGTTTCTTCCTTAACATACAGTTTCTCATAGCATTCTTTAATTATTATTTTTTTTATTATAATTTTTTACAATTTTACAATAAAAACCCCTTTCCCAATCCCTCCCAACCCACCCCAAAACCCTCCCTCATTCTTCCCAGAGCTGAATGCAGGGTTAACTAGAACTTAAAAGAAAAAACTTTTAAACTCAAATAAACCTCAAACAAATATGATTACATTCAATAAACAAATTGTTAAGTACTTTAACTCCATTATATATAAAAAACAGAAAGAGAAAAAGAAGAAAATAAAGAAAATAAAAATAATAATAAAAGGGAAAAAAAACTATTCTACACTTCTAAATAATATCTTAAACTTTAAATATAAATTATTCAAAAGCTAAATGATATTTTCTTATATCATACTTATATTGTATAAAATTTATCCATCTTTTCCACACCAAGAGGTACTTCTCTTGCGATTGATCTTTCAAAAAAGCCGAAATTTTTGCCATTTCAGATAAGTAAAAAACTTTAAGAAACCATTCCTGCAAAGTAGGCAAAAATTCCTTCTTCCAATATTGTCCTATTAACAACCTTGCCGCTGTAATTAAGTTTAACATTAAAATAATCTCTTTGTCATCACAATCAGAAACAATACCCAACAAAAACAATTGTGGGATAAATTTTATCCTTCTTTTGAAAATTCTTTGAATATTCCACCATATCTTGATCCAAAAGGCTTTTATACTTTTACATGACCACCAGATATGATAATACGTTGCATCCAAGCAACCACATCTCCAACATTTAGGCTGCAAATTTGAGTACATACGAGACATTTTTGGTGGATCAAGGTGCCATCTATAAAACATTTTATAGAAATTTTCCGGTAAATTTTGCGCTTGTGTAAATTTAACATTCCTCACCCAAATAGTCTCCCATGTATCTAATAAAATCGGTTCATCAAAATTTTGAGCCCATTTAACCATACAATCTTTAACTAATTCTGCTTCTGAATCCAATTCCACTAATACACCATAAATTCTTTTTATGTGGGTTCGGCTTTGATTTCTAATTTGTTTTAGCAAGTTCTCATCCTCTCTAAGCAAACCCACTTTATAATCTATCTTCCACCTTTCCAATAATTGTCTGTACTGAAACCTTGAATAATTAATATTTTCTTGTGCTAATTCATCTATGGATTTTAATTGCCAATTTTTACCATCCCACTTAAGTAATTGTATATAAGAAATACTATCCATCTTAACTCCTTTCCTTATTCCTTCTATTGCATGCCATGGAATAGCCCATAATGGAATTCTTGAATCAATTCTATAATATTTCTTCCAAACCCGAAGTAAAGAAGTTCTTAAAATATGATACTTAAAAACCCTGTCAACTTTTTTATTATAAATTAAATAGGCATGCCATCCATATAATAAATCCCACCCCTCCAAAAGGAGTATATCTACATTTGTTAAATTAACCCAATCACTAATTAATGTTAAAACCACAGCATCATAATACAATTTCAAATTCGGTACCTTGAGTCCACCTCTCTCTCGTATATCTTGTATAATTTTAAGTTTTACTCTTGGTTTTTTCCCTGCCCAGATAAATTTATTGATACCTTTCTGCCATTCATCTAGGTTTGCTTCTTTCTTTAGAATAGGTATCATTTGAAATAGAAAAAGAAACTTTGGCAAGACATTCACTTTAATCGCTGCTATTCTCCCCAATAGAGACAGTTGCAGCTTTTTCCAATTCTCTAAGTCTTTTTGTATTTTAAACCACAGCCTTTCATAATTATTTTTATACAGTTTTGCATTGGAAGCAGATAAAATAACCCCCAAATATTTTACCTTATTAACAACCTCGAAACCTGTCAGTCTAACTAAGATCTCCTTATCCAAGTTGGTCATGTTTTTTGACAATATTTTAGTCTTATTATTAATCTTGAAACCTGAAACTTGTCCAAACTGATTTATCAATTGTAACAACTCCATTACAGAATGAGTTGGTTGAGACAAAGTAACAACCAGATCATCTGCGAAGGCCCTTCATTTATAATCATTTTTATTGATTTCTGTTCCTTATATGTTAGGTGATTCACGAATTCATTCTTTAATTATTTTTGTTATTGCTTCACTTTTAAATTGTAAACAGCCTTTTTTATCTACTAAATTGTTTGTCAATTATTTCTCCTTTTGTTTTTTTAAGTTTAAAAGCTAACCATCTTCCTGGTTTATTTGCATTTTCAAAAAAGTTTTGCTTTGCCCTTTTAATTTGCTGTGCCAATTTTTCGGATTCTATTAAATTTAATTTATGTTTTATTATTTCCATTTGTAATTTGTAATAGTAGTAAAGTTGGAAGGGACCTTGGAGGTCATCTAGTCCAACCCCCTGCTCGGGCAGGAAACCCTACACCATTTCGGACAAATGGCTGTCCAGTCTCTTCTTAAAAACTTCCAGTGTTGGAGCATTTACTGCTTCTGGAGGCAAGCTGTTCCACTGATTAATTGTTCTCACTGTCAGGAAGTTTCTCCTTAGTTCTAGGTTGCTTCTCTCCTTGATTAGTTTCCACCCGTTGCTTCTTGTCCTGCCTTCAGGTGCTTTGGAAAATAGCTTAATTCCCTCTTCTTTATGGCAGCCCCTGAGATATTGGAATACTGCTATCATGTCCCCCCTTGTCCTTCTCTTCGTTAAACTAGACATACCCAATTCTCGCAACCGTTCCTTATATGTTTTAGCCTCCAGTCCCCTAATCATCTTTGTTGCTCTTCTCTGTACTCTTTCTAGAGTCTCAACATCTTTTTTACATCGTGGTGACCAAAACTGGATGCAGTATTCCAAGTGTGGCCTTACCAAGGCATTGAAGAGTGGTATTAATACTTCACGTGATCTTGATTCTATCCCTCTGTTAATGCAGCCTAGCACTGTGTTGGCCTTTTTGGCAGCTGCAGCACACTGCTGGCTCATATTTAAGTGATTGTCTACTAGGACTCCGAGGTCCCTCTCACAGTTACTACTATTGAGCATGGTGCCACCTATGCTGTACTTGTGCATTTGGTTTTTCTTGCCTAAATGTAGAACCTTGCTTTTTTCACCATTGAATTTCATTTTGTTAGTTAGTGCCCAGTGTTCAAGTCTGTCCAGATCCTTCTGTATCTGAAGCCTGTCTTCTGGAGTGTTGGCTATTCCTGCCAGCTTGGTGTCGTCTGCAAATTTGATGAGTTCCCCATCTATCCCTTCATCCAAATCGTTGATGAAGATGTTGAAGAGTACTGGGCCCAGAACAGAGCCCTGGGGCACCCCACTACACACTTCCCTCCATATAGATGCAGTTCCATTGAGGACCACTCGCTGAGTACGGCCGGTCAGCCAGCTACGGATCCATCTGGTGGTGGTTCTGTCTACCCCACATTTTTCTATCTTGTCAAGTAGTAGGTTGTGATCTACTTTATCAAATGCCTTACTGAAGTCCAAGTAAATTATGTCCACAGCATTCCTCTGATCCACTAATTTTGTCACTTGGTCAAAGAATGCAATAAGATTTGTCTGGCATGATCTATTTTTGACAAACCCATGTTGGCTTTTAGTAATGACTTTGTTTGCCTCTAGGTGTTCGTTGATTCGTTGTTTGATTATCTTTTCCAGGATCTTCCCAGGTATTGAGGTCAGGCTGATAGGTCTGTAATTTCCTGGATCCATTTTTTTTCCTTTTTTGAGGATGGGAACTACATCAGCTCTTTTCCAGTCCTCTGGTAGTTCTCCTGTGTTCCAGGATCTTTGAAAAATATAGTTCAGTGGCTCCGATATCACATCTGCCAGTTCCTTGAGAACTCTGGGGTGTAATCCGTCTGGTCCTGGCGATTTGAACTCATCTGACTGTGTTCTATTGGTTGTGCTTCTATAATGTTGAATTCTAATATTGCATGATCACTTCCTCCCAGGGTTCCTATGGCTCCAACACCGTCTATCATTTCATCTCTGTTAGTGAGAATTAGATCCAAAATGGCTAATCCCCTAGTTCCATTCTCTACTTTTTGGGAGACAAAGTTGTCTGCTAGGTTTGCCAGGAACCTGTTTGATCTTCCACTTGGTGCGGAGTTTGTCTCCCAGTTGATGTCAGGGTAGTTAAAGTCCCCCATTACTATTGTGATGTGCTTCCTACATACCTTAGTTAGCTGACTAGCAAAAAGTTCATCTATTTCCTCTGTTTGGTTGGGTGGTCTGTAGTATACACCTATGGCAATGTCATTTCCCCCCCCCTTTTATATTGACCCAAATGCATTCAAGACAGTTTTTATCATTGTTGTACTCTATTTCTGTGGAGATGTAGTTATTTCTTATATAGAGAGCAACTCCACCTCCTCTTTTATTTGGTCTGTTTCTTTTAAATAATTTAAATCCCTCTAGCTGTGTGTTCCATGTGTGAGTTTCATCCCACCATGTTTCCGTAATGGCAATATTTCAATATTTTCTTTTGTGGTCTACTTGTAGTTCAAATTCTAATTTTTTTAATTCTTCTCTTAACAACTGACATTGTTGTCTCTTTTCTTTGATTTTTTTTTTCATCGCTACGCCTTAAAAATATGCTTTGGCTGTATCCCATACATTTTGTAATGTTGTATCTTTTTTGTTTTCTTTGAAGAAAAATTCCATTTCTTTTGTTGCTAATTCTATAAATTCTTTCTCTTTTAATGTAGATTGGTTCAAAGTCCATCTTAATTTTTTCTGCATCCCTTTCCATATCATATTTAAAGGATTATGATATACCCAAGTGCCTAATTCTATTTCAATTTCCTGCATATTAACCCTTAATTCAGGCGTCATCCAAATCATATCAATTCTAGACCAGGATTTATGACTATTAGAATAAAATATATATTGTGATTTCCCTGGGTTCATTTCTCTCCAAATATCTTGTATACCAATTTCCTCTATCATGTTGAAAAAAGTCTTAGGTAATCTTTTTCTTCCTTGTTTCCCTGATTTACTGCTTTTATAATCTAATGTCCCGTCTACTATTGCATTGAAATCCCCAAGTAAGCATATATTTTGATATTCCATTTCTGCTATTTTTCTATAAAGATTTTGATAAATCTTGGTGCATATAATATTGCTATCAAAAGTATCTGTTTTTGATTTTAAAATATTTCTACCATTAGTATTCTTCCTTCTTCATCTGCATAAATCATTTTAAAATCTATTGTCTCTTTAACATATGTAGCTACTCCTCTTTTTTTGTTGGGCTGATGCATAATAAACTTTTCCAAGTTTTGAATTTTCCAAAAATTTATGATGTTGTTTTTTTATGTGTGTCTGTTGCAGACAAATTACATCAATGTTTAATTTCTGTAGTTGCTTGAAAATTCTTTTTCTTTTTGATGGGGACTTCAATCCATTTATATTCACTGAAAAAATTCCATTTTCCTTCTCCATGTTGATTTACTTATATTGAGGTCTTGTTGATCTCATAATCCTCTGCTCTCTTACTATTCCCTCATCCTCTTGATTGATCTTCTCTTTTTCTTCTTCCACTTGTGTAGTTGTTTCCTCTATTGTTTGTTCTGTCTGTTTCTGGCTTCTTCCGTCCTCTTGTTGATATTGTGTTCTTTCTCCCAGAAATGCTCCATGCCTTTCATCAAAATCCTGTGCCTTCCATACTGAGTCCAATCGATATCTTGTATTATTCCAATTGATTAGAATCCCTTCTGGCATCAGCCATCTAAAATTTACTCCTTTTGCAATCAGCTTTGTAATCAAAAAATGATATTGTCTTTGAGTATCCCCTATTCTCTTGGGAATCTTCTTCAATACTACTGTTTCTTTATCTTTGTATTGTAATGGGCCATCTCTAACTCTTCTTAATAGCTCATCCCTTGTTGTTTTCTTCATAAATCTTACATGGACTTTTCTGGGCAATTTGTGTTTCCTGGCGTAACTTGAATTCATTCTAAATATTTCATCAACTTCTTGCTGCATCTCCAATCTTTCAATTTTCAGGGCCTCTGCTAATAGATTAATAATAATTTCTGCTATATCTTCCTCTTTATCTTCGGGTATGTTCTGAAATCTCAAGAAGTGTACAGCTTTCCCCATTTCCAAGGCATCAACTGCTCCTTCTAAGTTTTGGTTTGCTTGTTCTAATCTTTCATTCTCTCTGATTAGCGTTTAATTTTTTTCAATATCTTCTGATTGATCTTCCACATTCTGAATTCTTTGTTCATTTTTAAGAATCATTTATTGAAGAACCTCAAATTGTGTCTTTATATCAAGCATTTGTTCATTTAGCTTATCAAGATTGCTTTTTGTTTCTTGATTATTCTTCTGCATCATTTCTTGCATTAGTTGCAAAGTTGTGTGCATCTCTTTTTGGAAATTGTTTGCCTTCTCTCATTGTAACATTGCTTCAATAGATCCTTGACTTGCTGGACTAGATGTTCCAGAGGAGGGTGCAGAATCAAGTTTTTTTGTAATTTTAGTAAGATTTGGTGCACTCATTGTTCAATCAAGCAAGTTTTGTAAATCTACAGGGGAAAAAAAGAGGAAAATAGAAAGAAAAAGAAAGAACAAGCCAACTGCTTTAGGCTATAATCCAACTTTTAAAGTTCCACTACTTTAGACTGTAATCCAACATTTTTAAAAAAGTTATAGCTTTAGGCTATAATCCAAGTTTTAAAAAGAGCTAACTACTTTAGGCTATAATCCAAGTTTTAAAAGGAGTCAACTGCTTTAAATTATAATCCAATATTAAAAAAAGAAAAAAAAGAAAGACCAACTGCACAAATCTAATCCAGATATTTCTGTCAGTTCAAAGATGTTAAAAAACCTCCTCTGTCTCTAAATAGATGCTATAATAGTTATGTCTAGAGTTAAAAGATGTAGTTATAAAAAAAAAAATGTGAGTTTTTGTTGTAGAGGAACAGAATCTTCTTTGTTTAGCACAAGTGTTGTTTTAAGGCAGTGGTTCTCAACCTTTCTAATGCCACGACCCCATAATACAGTTCCCCATGTTGTGGTGACCCCCAACCACTTATACATCATCGGGTGCCAGGGGCATGGCCAAAGAAAAGGGGAAAAAAATGGCGGACAGCCTTGTTTGGCGACCCCCGTGAAATGGTCGTTCGACCCCAAATGAGGTCCCGACCCACAGGTTGAGAACCACTGTTTTAAGGTCATCACTCTTCTGATTCTTTCCTCATTATTGTAGTATCTTCATTCACCACTAGATGCCCTTATTATTTGTAATATCTCTATCCAGTAATAAAACTTTATTTAATAATAAAGTAAAAAAATTTTCCCAACAAAGTAAAAATTTTTTCCCACATCAAAAAAGTTAACCAAAAAAATATTCTTTTAATCAGTCTTAAATCTTTTCTGCGTATTTTTTATATTCCTTAATTTTGTTCCTCCGTTTCAGATTTCTCACTGCTTTTAACTCTCTTCTTCCCAAGTCTTCCTGGGGATTTTACTTTTAAAAATTGTCCAATTCAGGAATTTATATTTTGAAAGTCCATAGGGAAGAGAAATAAAGAACAATCTCACCCAGATCTCACGCTTTGTTGACAGTCAGCTGTTCGGCAGGGTTGCCGTGGCTCTTGGCTTCTTTTCAAGCTGTCTATGGCTTCGGCTGTCTGCGTATTTGCTGGCAGCCTTTCTCCCATCTGTTTAAAGAGTTCTCTCGGTCCGCTTGGGTCAGCTGCCACTGGCTCAGAACTCCCAAGGTTTCCCTTCCTCCTCATTGCCTCTCCAAGGCGACTTTCTGACCTCTCAGGGTCTCCAGACGAAGTGAAATCAGACTAGGAAACCGGAGCTTTGGTTTCTTTCATCTGTGTCGCCATGACACCTGGGGTGAACTCCAGAGAAACACAATTACATGTTCACAAAGCATAGATGATAAAACAGCAAAGTACACATTCTGGACAGAGAGGACCACTGGTTCAAAGTGGCCCTTTATGTTAAAATTGAATAGCCTTCCCTCAATAGAGGGAGAGGAATATGACAAGACAGAGGGATTGTTTACAACACAGTTGTTACAGCAGTCCTAAGAAGGCTCCATCCCCAATTGCAGTCTGATTCAGGTGACTCTGGGCATCAAGAGTGCTAACAACCAGATGATTGCAAAGAATATACATCCTTTCATTCCATCATTCAGTTAGAACTGAAGAAGAACTGGATGAGAAGCAAAACGTTTTCAAGGGGGAAAAAACCAAGAAAGTTCAGATGTCTTTTAGAAAAGCACCCTTGGGACAGCCATGACCTGGATGATTGAGAATCTTCATAGTCAGATACCCAAAGTGTGCTAATGGTGGAAGAGGATTTGATTTTGCTGCCCTTCTTTGGGCCAAATTTGTCAAATGTCCCAAGTACGTTCTCTTTATTCTTCCTGGATTCTTTTTAGTTCTTATCCCAGGAATGGTGTGGCATAGTAGCATACAATCAGGTTTTCAAATGATGTGTCCCTAAACTTCCCCTTTAATAGCATCCAGTTTTTAAGGGTCAATAAATACAAAACTGTTGGAATATTCATGAGCAGGAAGAGTCATGTGGTAACTCAGTCAGCCAATGTGTCAACGCTGCAAATACTGTATATTCTTGCTTTGACAATATGCAGAACTGTCTGGTATTTTTAGAGTTAATGCACAGCATAAGAGAGAGGAAGGAAACCTTTGACTTTCACACTAATTGGATAATGTGATATATGACAGCTAATTTAGGGAGGGAATATGCTGATAATTTAACTGCTCAGAGGAAGAGAACTTAGATCTTAGCATAAACTTCATTATGCCTGTGCTGACATTTTGAAGCAATAAAAGACTTTTAGGGAAATCAATGCCTGGAAGTTCTTTGAAGTGTTTCATTAGCCAGAACCATAACACAAATGTGAAGAAAGTGCTACTGAGTCTGTGCAAAAGGGTTAGGAGCTGGATTTCCAGTCTCAGGTTTGTTTCTGTATCTCTCTGTAAGAAGTCTTCATTGAGCTATGTTGCTGTAAAGAAGAATGTATGGTATTGTAAATATTTTGATATGAATATAAAGAAATTTATTTGAATCAGCTAAATGCAGTCAACTGTGAGAGCTTCTGATTTATTTTTTCACCAATAGAGAAATTAAAATTCTCTAGCAGGTTATGGGTCCAGAGTTTACTAAGGACTACATTGTAATTTAAAGCTGGAAGAAATTGCCTGTGTTTAGAAAGTATAAGAATAAGGCAGAATTAGCAGAATGGCTGCAATGAAATTTAAGGAAAACTCTGTGCCTCGTTTAGGCCAGAAGAATTACATTGTGTGGGCTGCTAAAATGGAATGTTTGCTGAAAGCAAAAGAGCTGTGGTATATCGTAGAAAATCCACCACAAGTGTTTGCAGCTGCAGATCAGAAAAGTCATGATCCAGCAATGGCCTGTCTCATCTTGAATTTAGATCAGTGGTTCTCAACCTGTGGGTCGGGACCCCATTTGGGGTCGAACCACCATTTCACGGGGGTCGCCAAACAACGCAGTCCGCCATTTTTTTCCCCTTTTCCTTAGCTGTGCTACTCCCTTTTATTCTATTGGCTTTTGAAAGCCAATAGAATAGACTCTCTTGAATAGAGTCTAATTCTATTGGCTTTCAAAAGCCAATAGGAATTGTCCAGGCTGTCTCTGCCCTGCTGAGCCCGCCAAAAGTCCCATTCTGCAAACGGTGCTGCACCAGTTGAGTAGTCCTCAACTTACGACCGGTTGAGTAGTCCTCGACTTACGACCGGTTGGGGGTCATGGCATTAAAAAGGTTGAGTACCACTGATTTAGATGATGAACAATTTCTAAATATTGCAAATTTAAAGACTGCAAAGGAGATTTGGTTGAAATTGAGAGCTGTACACGTGAATGTTTCTGCATGCAATATAGTGCAGTTGTCAAGAAAACTTTACAGGGCCTGTTTGCAAGCAGGTAAATCTGTGGAACAGCATTTAAATAAAATGCAAAGTTTATTTTTGGACTTAGAACAACGTGAAATTAAATTCCCTGAGTCTCAGAAGGTTTTATTGGTGTTGAACAGTTTAGATAAAACCTGGGACACAGCTTCTGCGACATTTGAGTGTAAAGAAGAGCAAGACTTAAATTTTGAGGCTTTAAAGGCATGTTTGGTTAATGAAGAAGAAAAGCAACATTTTAGGAACAGCCATGAGGAGGTGAAATTCCTGAGCAGGGGGTCCAGACTGCAAGTCTTCGGAGAAGAAACAAGGAGCAGATGGGACCAAGTTACATCAAAAGAGAGATTTTGCAAGCAGAGCTCAGCAAGAAAAGAATTGCTACATTTGTGGAGCAAACACACATCTGAAAAGGAACTGTTTGCAGAGGAACAATTTGCAGCGAAGGACATTTGTGCAAGCAAAAAAGACTGATTTGCAAAAGGAACATTTTGGTGTTGCAAAAGTTTGCTATAGCAACAACAGAGACAAGTGGCTAATAGATAGTGGGGCAAGTCAAACAATTGTTAATGACTCTGAATTACTTTGCAGGTTTGTTCCAGTAGCACAAGAATCTGTGGCTTTGGCAAATAGCCAGAAAGCAAAAGTCATCGGAAGAGGCAATGTAAAAATTCCATATTTGGAATCAAAGTTTACCAATGTGCTTTGTGTACCTGAGATGGAACATAATTTGTTAAGTGTGTCAAATTTAGACAAACAAGGTTTTGAGATCGTTTTTGTAAATGGGAAGTGTCTCATCAAAAAGAATGGGAATATTTGTGCAGAAGGCATAAAGGAAGATAATCTATATGTATTGCAGGGACAAAAGGTTCAATGTTCCCATATATTTAAGAATGTTGCAGAGCATAATTCATGTGTTCATCTTCTACATAGAAGACTTGGCCATGCAAGCTTTAAAGTTTTGCAGCAAATGCAAGAGTTTGCAGAAGGGCTAAATTTGAAGGGATGCAAAACATATTTGGACTGTGCAGTATGCAAAGCATCGAAGTCAAAGGCATTCCCAGTTAGTAAATATAGCACAAGACAAACAAAAAGAGCTCTGGAGTTGGTCCATGCAGATCTGGTGGGACCTATGCAAGCCAGTTTGGGAGGAGCAAAATATGTACTGGTAATTGTTGATGATTATAGCAGGTATTCGTTTTGCTACTTGCTTAGAGGAAAGACAGAGGTGCTACAACCATTCAAACAGTGGGTAAGTTTTGTAGAGAGAAGGTACAGACAACAAGTGTGTCAGTTGCAAACTGATAGAGGTACTGAATTTATGTCAACTAAATTCCAACAATGGTTGGGGCAATTGGGGATAAGACACAGGTGTACAAATCCTTATACAGCAGCAGGGAATGGTATAGCTGAAAGAAGGAATGGTGTTTTGCAAACAATGAAAGATTCATTATTAGAGGATTCTGGTATGAGCAGGTCATATTGGGGAGAAGCCATATTGACTGCCAATTATATAGTTAACAGGCTGCGGAGTTCCTCCATTAATAATACTTCATATGCCATTCTATATGGGAGAAAGCTATTACTAGCACATTTGAGAATTTTTGGAAGTACTGCATGGGTACATATTCTGAAAGCAATCAGAAGAAAGGGACAGCAAAAGGCAAGAAAGCTCAGATTTGTGGGCTATGAACCAGGGTCAAAAGGATATTGCTTTAGCAATGGAAGTAAAAGAATTGTAATTTCAAGGTCTGCTAATTTTGCAGAACAAAATTGGGACAGAATTAATGCAAATTCTGGGTATGTCTCACTTAATGACGGTGATCTATTTAATGACAATAACTCATCTAATGATGGAAAAATGATTATTGAAGATGTGAATGTTCAGGGAGGAGAGGCTGAACAAGACATGAAGCCAGATAGACTTGAGACACAGGAGCAGTTAATACCACATAGGTCAGAGCGATGTAACAAAGGAATTCCGCCTGACAGGTATTCTGCCAGCAAGGTATGAGGAGCCGAGGTGGCGCAGCAGTTAGAGTGCAGTACTGCAGGCCACTTTAGCTGACTGTGTTCAGGAGGTCAGCGGTTCAAATCTCACCGGCTCAAGGTTGACTCAGCCTTCCATCCTTCCGAGGTAGGTAAAATGAGGACCCAGATTGTTGGGGGCAATGTAAAATACATATATACATTGCTTACTGGTGTACACCGCTTAGAGAGTGCTTGCACTTAAAGAGGTATATAAGTCTCATAAATAAATAAATAAATAAATAAGGTAAAGGTTTGCAATGTGTGGTATGAGCCAAGAAGTTATAAAGAAGTGTTGACATTACCAAAAGCTGAACAAGAAAGATGGAAGGAGGCCATGGATAAAGAGATGAAATCCATGGGAGACCATGAAGTATTTAAATCAGTGACTTTGCCACAGGGAACCAAAGCTGTGGGTTGTAAGTGGGTATATAAGAAAAAGATATTGCCAAATAATGATGTACAGTATAAGGCCAGGTTAGTGGCACAAGGCTTTTCACAATTAAAGAATGTCACTATGATGAAGTATTTGTGCCAACTGTGAAAAGTGAGAGTGTAAGATTAGCATTAGCATTGGCAGCGGCATATAAGCATAAAATCTGGCACTTTGATATCACAACTGCATTCCTCAATGCTGAGTTAGAGGAAGAAATTTATATGATCCAAGCACCAGGATATGAAATTGCAAAACTAACATGGTGTATAAATTAAACAAGGCTATTTATGGGCTGAAGCAGTCAGCCAGAAACTGGAATATCTGTTTAGATACTGCTTTAAAGGGTCTTGGATTTAAGAGTTGCAAAGCTGATAATTGTATATATACTGGACAGTTACAAGGAGGGAATTGTCTACTGTTATCATTTGTGGATCATCTTTGCTTCATTGCAAAGAATGTATCACAAGTCAAGGAATTTGCTGACAAGTTAGGAAAGAAATTTGAATTAAAGAATTTGGGAGAAATAAAAAAATTATCTCAGTGTAGAGATACAGAAAAATGAAAAAGGTGATTATATTCTCAGTCAAAGGAGAAAAATTGAGCAGTTATTGGAAAAATAGAATATGAAAGATTGTAATACTGCTCCCACACCCTTGAGTACAGATTTTTATAATAGTTTAAGTGCGGACTAAGGTGAAACCTGTGATCAAGAGATATATCACTCAGCAATAGGGAGTTTGTTATATCTACCACAGTAGTCCAGACCAAACATAGCTTGCGCAGTAAGCATTTTGAGTCGTTTTACTGCTGCACCTACAAAGTTACATTGGATGGGTGTAAAAAGGGTTCTCAGATATTTAAAGGGAACTATAAATTTGGGTCTTCAAATACAGGTTACTGAGGAATTGAAATTAAAATGTTATGTTGATTGTGACTATGCAAATGACATAAACACAAGGAAATCAAATTCTGGGTTTATAATATTGTTTCGAGGGACTCTGATTGGATGGAAGTCCAGAAAACAAACAACTGTTGCTATTTCAACAGCGGAAACAGAGTTTATTGCTTTATCTGAATTGTGTTCTGAAGTAACATGGTATGTACAGTTGTTGCAAGATTTAAATATTAATGTAAAAGAATCTGTAAAGGTATTTGAAGACAATGCTGCCTGTATAAAAATGGCAACTGGTGACAGGGTGAAGAACAGAAGTAAACATGTAGACATTAAGTATTGTAATGTCAGGGAAGCTGTAAAAGGAAAATTGATTAGTTTACATCATTGTTCTTCTGAGGATAATTTGGCAGACATGATGACTAAACCATTGGGTAGTGTTCACTATGGAGAATGTATTAAGTCAATAGGTCTGATGTCTCTTCCTGTCATGAAGGGAGGAGTGTTGGAATATTCATGAGCAGGAAGAGTCATGTGGTAACTCAGTCAGCCAATGTGAAGAAAGTGCTACTGAGTCTGTGGAAAAGGGTATTGAGTTAGGAGCTGGATTTCCAGTCTCAGGTTTGTCTCTGTATCTCTCTGTAAGAAGTCTTCATTGAGCTATGTTGCTGTAAAGAAGAATGTATGGTATTGTAAATATTTGGATATGAATATAAAGAAATGTATTTGAATCAGCTACATGCAGTCAACTGTGAGAGCTTCTGATTTATTTTTTCACCAATAGAGAAATTAAAATTCTCTAACAAAAACATATGCAATAAATTAATTATTCATGGTTTCTTCATATTCGTTTGATTTTTTTCAGCTGCTTGCTTTTTTGGGGGGGAGGGGAAATCATCCAGTGCAATAATGGCTATTTTGATGTTACTTTTTTTTCTTTATCGTGATGCATATATACATCAAAAAGAACCATAAAGGTTCCACTCAGCCGCTTTTATCATTAGCAACTCTTCAGCCAACGGGTAGATTGATACTCCTGAATATATCCTTCCACAGAACTCTCAATCTGTTTTACTTCTGGTGTTGTTTTGTCTCTTTACAAGTGAAGCCACCACATAAGGGAGCAAAACAAAAATTCAAGATATACATTTATCTCTACACAGAATCTTGCTATTCCGAATTGTGTCAATAAACTCAGTTATGTTTCCCAAGAACATTCACATTTGCCTTCCCAGTCGGGCTGGACACCAAACTGAGGAAGATTGCTTTGGACTAATCCAGGGGTGGGGAACCTTGGCTCTTCTATGACTTGTGGACTTCAACTCCCAGAATTCCTGAGCCAGCATGGATTAGTCTAATGTTCCATATTCAGAAATGAAATATTTGGATTGATCCATGAGAGAAATAGCAGGGCAGGGCAAAAAACAAAGATGCATAGACTGCAACCACTGTCTGAGCTATGATAGTCTTGCTTATTTGCAGGATTTTTTGCTGGGGTTGGGAGGTGGGTTTGCACCAATTTCCTGCTGATTGGCAAAATAGTCACTGATTATGATTCTCAGTGCCGTTACTGACCGGTGTGGGTAGATTAATAATTGCTTAAAGTTACTCTTCACAACCTCAAGCCTATAAACATATGGACAATAACTTGCCCGAAAGCATTTTCAATCTGTGTAAATTATGGGGACAAAGTGGGGGGGATGTTAATTGGTTTTGAAGTGTATTGGAATTTATTTGCAAATTAGTAGGCTGCTGGCAGCATTCATTAACTATAAGCAGTCATGGTTGTACCAATTAAATAATGGCACATTTTTATTGTTTATTTGAATTTATTAAACTCCTATGGACCCTGGGTGATGTACAAAACTGGATAAAAGCATAAAAACAGATAAAAACACCAAATCAGAAGGACAATCCAGACTGAAATTATCTTAGAAACAGCAAAAGCAAAGAAAACGCCGGCGCTAGACAAATAACCCCAAATCCTAAATCCAGGTTTTTAAAAGCTTTCTAAAATCTAGAACTCCATTTTTTGTCAATATCGTGTGATTTATTTTCCACTTTCTGAATTTTTTGTTCATTTTTAACAATCATTTGTTGGTGGACTTCAAATTGTGTCTTTGTATCTGACATTTGTTCGTTTAATTTATCAAAATTACTTTTTGTCTCTTCATGGTTTTTTTGTATTGATTCTTGAATTAATTTTAATGTAGTTTGCATCTTGTTTTGAACAGTGCTTATTTTCTCATGCTGCAACATTGTTTCAATAGATCCGTGGCTTGTTGGGCTGGATGTTCCAACAGAGGGTGCATAGGAAGTTTTTTTCATAAGTCTGGTGAGTTTTGATGCACTCATTTTTCAAGCCAACTATCCTAGGCTAAAATCCAAACTATAAAAAGAGCCAACTACTTTAAGCTAAATCCAAATTATCAAGGAGGGAAAGCAAGGTTAAAAAAAGCAAGAAGAAAAAAGGAAAAATAGCCAACTGTCTTAGGCTAACATCCAACCAAAAAAATCGAGCCAACTACTTTAGGCCATATCCAATCCTCCAGTCAAATCACAGATGTGAAACGCCCACTGTTTCCAAATAATTCCTGTTTTGGTTATATCCAGAGTCAACAGATATAATTGTAGAAAGTCTTTTCTCTTACAAACTCACATAAAGGCTCTTTGTTTATACCAGGTGTTGTTTCAAGATCAAACACTTTTCAAATTCTTTTATTTGGTATTACTGTAATATCTCATTTCACCACTAGATGTCGTCATACACTGTTTTGTCAATATCTGGTTTTAAAAGATTGTTACAAAGTTTTTCAAGTTCTTTGCTAGTTATTTACCCTACAAATTAAATCTAAAAAAAAAATCCACATCCTCTAAATTAAGCAGTCTTTCTTTGAATCAATCTGAGTTCAATTTTTAAGAATTCTTTTGTCTTCCTTAAAATCCTTTCCCCTCCTCTAATTGCTCACCGCTTTTAACTCTCTTCTCCCCTAGTCCTTCTGGGGTCTTTACTTCATAGCCTTTTCCCAATCAGGGGATCAATGTTTCTAACTCCATAAAGAATAAAAGGACAGGCTTGCCCAGTTTCAGCACACTCTTGGCAATCAGCTGTTTAGCGGAGCACCGCAGGTCGCTTTTCTTCTGGCTGGTGATGATTTGGGTTGTTTGGGCTTACCAGGCAGCCTTTCTTCCATCCTTTTGGAAGGTTTCTTCAGTCCGTCTGGACCAACTGCCATCTGGTCCAGACTCCTGAAGCATCCCTCCTTCTTCATTGCCCCTCCAGGGCAACGTTCTGACCCTTTGGGGTCACCGGGCCGAATAAAATCGGGCTAAGAAGCCAGAGCCCTGGGTTCTTCCACCCGTCTTGTCAAATGCCAAACCGGAAGTCGCTCTGAATGTAATATTAAACAAACAATGTCCTGGAACATTGGAATTTTTCAGTTTATTAGAATTTTGGCTACATCAATATTTAGGTACAAGAAAAAGATAGCAATGCTTGGCTGGTAAAAATTGCAGCACCTGCTGCAAAATCTTGGACTTAAGAAATATGTTCACTTTTAGCCTTTGAACTCTTAATGGAAAAACTGATCAATAAGATTCCAAGACATTGTCAGTCATAATTCAATTTGTTGTTGAAACGGTGATTCACTTTACAATGGAATTGCATTATACAGATACATTGTGATGTATTTTGTTTTACTTTCCTTTTAGTGCATGTTAATTTTTTTCTTCTTTTTCTTCTTTTTCTTGTACTTTAATATATACAAATAATAATTACATTTTTAAAAAAGTTAGAGGGCAATAAGTTGAAGAAGGCTGGTTCATGGCAAACTGGAGATACCTTCAAGTGTGTTTTTAGAAACTATTGGAAGCTACTTGCATGCATTTAAGCTTCTTACAATTTAATGCAATATGTATCTTTAATGTAAAAAAATGAAGCAATTGCTCTATTTTGCACAGAATTAGATACACTTGAGTGTACTCATTTCAGAAATGAATTACATTTGCCTAACAGGAAGAAGTGCATGTAGGTGTGAGATTTTTGACTCAGCTGCTGGGAATACACTTTATTAAACTCGGGGATGTCCTTTTGAGTTGATACATATAGGAGTATAGTGAAAATCCAATTAGTTAAAACCCCTTCTGTGCAATCTGGCATGGACATTATTTCTAAATAGATTTCCAAAATGCCAAAGGACATTTTGTACTTATTAGGAAGCTGCTACTCTTTCTTTAGCGTGTATGTGTGTTTGTATGTTTTTATTTGTGGGTAGACCTATTTAAAAGTGGGCTGATGGTCCAATAAGTTTAAATACTGGTAAAATTTAACATTGATTATGTGGCATCAAGTCAGTGATGATTTTTAGTGACCGTGTAGATAGATTTTCTCTATTATGATTTGCATCTTATGGATATTTCAGATCTTCCAATGGGGTAATTATTACCATTGTAACTGAGTCAGAATTTAACTTTAAACCAACCAAATATACGTAGAGGAACTCATTTAGGATGGAATTTCTTGTACATAATTTCAGCTGTCTTGCTATACAGCACTGAACAATGGCCAATTTTGGAGACCATAGCAGAATCTCCATCGCAGAAATCAGCCTTTGCAGGGATAATAGCAATAGCAATAGCACTAGTACTTATATACTGTTTCATAGTGCTTTACATCCCTCTCTAAGCAGTTTACAGAGTCAGGCTATTGCCCCCCTGGGTCTTCATTTTACCCACCTCGGAAGGAAGGCTGAGTCAACCGTCAGCTGGTCAGGATCGAACTGCTGGCAGTAGCAGAATTAGCCTGCAATACTGCATTTTAACCATTGTGCTACTACGGCTAAGGGACAAATCATTCTTTCTAGCCATTATTAACCAAAGAAGTTGAAGAGAGAAGGTATTCTGGAACTAAGAAAGCCAGCAGGCCACTTTAAGGACAGAAATGAACAATGTCACCTTCATCCTTTCTCTGTTGCCAAAGATTGAAGCTGCTGTGGTAAGACAGTAGGCTCTCTTTCATTTAACGAACAATTACTGTATGTCTTATGTTGACAAGGGGAAATCTGAAATCCTACATAGACTTGACTAGGAACAGGTCTGGGTGAAATAAGTAGGACGGCATTGCAATACATCATAAATAGCATTGTAAAGCTGCTGATGCTTGGAGAGAGTAATGGGGAGGTATTCCTAATGTTTTGGACTGTGGCACTTCTTTTTGTGATCTGGTTTTAAAAGTGGCTGATGGCTAAACCTTGATTAGGATATTTATTTTCATGTCAGCATACTAGTGCCAAATGCTAATGCATTTTACATCCATCTATGACAGGGAATTTCAAGCTGCCAAGTTTTCACTAAAACTGCTGATGCGGAGAAAATTGGCAACGTAGAGAGATGCAGCAAAAATGCCCCCCTCCTTCTTTAAGGCCTTTCCAATGAGGTTGACCAATAGCAGGTATTCTGCCTTTCCACGCAAGCGGGTAGCTGCTTGTCCTGGACAAAGTGCACAGTCAGCAGGAATGTGATCAACAGGAAAACACTTTGGGGTATGTAAGTTTATTTGCTCTTGATATTGTCAAAGCATTTGCTCCCCATTCTCTGTATAAGGGTGCCATCACTTTGAACTAACACCTACATATAATCTGTATCATTGCCAGCTTTATTTCTAGCAAGGAGATTTTTAAAAAAAAAAATAATTAAAGAGACTTTTGGAATTGAGTTTGTTGAAGTTTTCCTCTGTGTGTGCATGTGCGTGTATTAGATTCAGCCGCAGAGACTGCAGTGTCTACGTTTCTGATAGTGATGGGTCCAGCTTAAGCTGTGGATAGTTGCAGGCATTTTGTTCAATTTAAGCTTCCTTTACTGAGGCTATACAGAAACCTTTCTTGATCCGATGCCCTGCAAACACGTTAAGACTTCCCATACTGTAATCCCTGACTCCATAAAGGCTGTGAAGGTTGAGGAATTATAGAAAGCATGAAGTTTAAGCTATCTGAAGGATATCAGGTTCAAGCCAGCAGAATCCTAACTGGCTTGGTGACTCCTGTGACTTTGTAATGCATGCCCGTATTAGGGTTTTTTTTAATGCATGGGCTTATTTATTTCTTGTGTTTAACGAAGACTTCACAATCTTAGAACAAGGAAAATTATTCAAGTGAATAACTCCAATACTAAGTCAAGCTCTGTTGTTAACATCTGTCATTGTGCAACTTTTAATCCCACAGGCAACAAAGCTAAGAAAATATTCTACCTAAATATGGGTGGTAAGGAATAACGAAGTTCCATCATCTGAGATGACACTTGGGTGAGATAGTCTTTCTAAGATTTCCTTGCTATGTACTTCCTATCGTTTTGTTCTTGCCATGGCTCTGTACAGGTAATCCTCCACTTACGAGCACAATTGAGCCCAACATTTTTGTTGCTAAGTGAAACAGTTGTAAAATAATTGTTGTTAAATGGGTTTTTCCCCATTTGACAATCTTCCTTGGCACAATCACTGCAGCTGTTAAGTTCGTAACACAGTTGTTAAGTGAATGTGGTTTCCCCATTGACTTTGCTTCTCAGAAAGTTGCAAAAGGAGATGATCACATGACCCTGGGACACTGCAACCATCATAAATATGAACCAGTTGCCCAGCATCCGAATTTTGATCACATGGCCATGAGGATGCTGCAATAGTCATGTGAAAAAGGGTCATATATCACTTTTTGTCAATGCTGTTGGAACTTTGAACGATCACTAATTGAACGGTTGTAAGTCAAGGACTACCCGTAGTTCTTCTTTCCATAGGGTTCTGGTAAACATTTCATGTTTCATGTAAAATATTTCCTTTGGGATACCACACACAAACACACACACACACACACACACAAAATACACACATCATTGCCCATTCCTTTGAACAGGACAGTTCATTACTTCAGCTACTTGTAAATATGCAAGAAATATAGAAAACATGTTGGTTCTGAGTCAGAGCACTAAATTCAGTCAGACATCTTTTGCAAATGAGCTTGAATGTAAAATCTAGCAGAAACAATCAGAGACACATGAAGAGGGAAAGGCGTGGATTTTATTACATTCTTGTATTAATCTACACAAGTTAAAAATATGTCTTAGTATTAGCAGTAAAAACATACATTACAAGATTACTAAATAGGCCAGAGGTTCCCAACTGTTCCTGTTTGGCAGCCCGGAGTGAAAGGGAGGAGCAAGAAAATTTATGTCCTTAGGCACACATGCGCATACAGGCCGCTCACTTCCCAGCAGCACTAGTGCCTACATGAATGTGCAAACAGCCACGTGCACCCACGGCGCGCTAATGCCCACGCAATGCTGCCGGCGGTGCTAGTGCCCCCGCACATGTGCAAATGGAGCCACTAGCACTCGCGTGCATCTGCAAACATGACCACTAGCACCCTCGCGGCAGCTACCCCACTTGCGGTGTCGCTAGCATGCACTCACCAGCCATTCCAGCAGCCCGGTGGTCACTAGGCCACGGACCGGTACCAGGCCGCAGCCCATAGGCTGGGGAACCCTGAAATAGGTCATGATAAATAGTCACTAAATACACATTTTTATACATTCAGTGGTTAATTAAAAGTGCTTCCTACTTTATTCTGAAACACTGGATTTTGCTACTAGCTTTTTCTGGTTGCTGTTTTCCTATCTTGAGGTAAGTACTCCTTGTTTTTTTTAAACTAGTCTCTAAAAACCAGAGTCCAAAATTCCAGGGCTGTGAAATTCCTGTTGTTTTCTACCAGCTGCTGCAGTGCCCGAGCTTCTCTCTTAGATTGTTCAAAGCTTGATCTCCATACCACAGTTCTCTGCACACTGAGAGGAGAAAAAGTAAATGCTTGAGGACTGGGGCAGCTCAGATGGTTTGCTTCTACTTTCCATCTTCTTGGTAACATTCCCTGATCAAAAGATAAAAGCACAATCTGTGTTCATTTGTTGTAGGGTTTGACAGGTGAGGATTGGTATTCTCCCACTTCAAATACTTTGATCTTCTAGATCTACCATATAGAATTTAGCTTCAGTGTCTAAGGGACAGATGAACCAACTGATAATACCTGATATTGGAATATTAGGCATGAATAACCAAGACAAGAAAGCCAACCTGATGTAGTGGTTAAGGCAAGGGAGGCTGAGTTCCAATCCTACCTTAGGCATAAAGTCAGCTGGATGACTTTGGGCCAGCAATGGCAAACCACTTCCAAGAAAACTGCAGGGATTGTCTTGGAATTGTCCAGAGTCAAGAGTGTCTTTGAACTCATCAAAACATACAAATGAAAAAACCCAAGAGAAAGACTTTTGCCAAGAGCAAGGATGGATGCGTTTGAGGAGAAGGCAATCTTATTCTGTCTCTTCTTCTCATCTTACAAGACAAAATAAACCAGGCAAGGAGCCCTCGCCAATGGATCTCAAAATTTACACAGATACAAAGCAAATATCAAAATGAGAGCTTACAACAATGATCCTTTGATGTATTGGTGGCATATGTCACCAGAGAAATTGTCTAGAATGTATATACAGGTAATTTAAATGCTTTGTTAGAAATATGAACAACAGGAAGGGACATTTTATCCTTCAGATGTACATCCCAAAAGATGGGAGAACAGAGAAAATAATGGACATGGAAGTAAGATGAAGTCAACGTGCTCTAACTACTTTCTACATTTATGGATCACAGAGAGATTCACAGACCTCTTTCGAAGCAATATCTTTCTGCAGGAACTCCGTAATTCTGCAGAATTTGTTTGCCTCTGTTACAGTGATTCTGCTTGAAAATCAAAAGCTGCAGTTGACTTAATGATGACAAGTCACTAAGGCAGGGGTAGGCAACCTTGGCTCTTTTAAGCTGAGCCAGTCTGGGAGTTGAAATCCATGAGTCATAAAAGAGCCAAGGTTGTCTACCCCTGCACTAAGGAGAGACATATTTATACTTACCTTCGCTTGCCTCCTGATATTTTCCCATACCCTGGTGCACACCATGCACTCAAAGGCATCTATGTAGTTGTCCTTCATAATATCTTGCACTCCCCATGTGCGTTCTTTGATAACAGCAAGCAATTGTTTGTTGGAAATGTCACCTTTCAACTTCCATTCAAGGTAGGCCAGATATTCCTTGTCATCTGCATCCAAAGCTTTGATATACTGAGCCAAGTCCCTTGGGTGTGGAAAATCTTTGATGAGAATGGCACTCTTGTTGCTTGGAAGCCAGTCTTGAACAGTGGGAGAGCCATAATAAACAGGCACCACTCCCAGCTTTAAGGGCCTCCAGAGTTTTTCAGTGATATAATCTTCACAGACAGAGTTCTCAAAAGCCAGGACGAATTTATACTGAGCAAGTATTTTGTAAAAACTATCGCTGTCCATGGATGATGGATTTTGGAGATGCTCTGGAAGATCTCTATTATGCAAACAAGCCCCGTAGGAATCAATTTCAATGTGAGCCATCAGCTCCTTTATGTAACTGTCTCTGTCAGAGGGAGGATCACAATCAGATTGTACATAGACCAGCGGCGCAAGTCGCTTCCGCAAGCTGTTCTTTTTTTGCAAAGAAACTGTGTACTTCAAGGACATCAAGGCCTTAATACTTTCAAGATACTGGGTGGTAAGCGATAGGTGTGAGTGGCGGCTGAAAGTGGCTGTGTGGTTGAACAAAGTGATGGTAGGAGCTTGGAAAAGTTTGTAGTTGTTTTTGGGGGACTCCTCGTGAAAAAGAGCCCAGTCATGGAAGTCTGCACGGGGCAAAGGTAAGCTGTGTATGCTGAAATCAGTACCTGGGTGTTGAAAAACATAACATATTCCTTTTAATTAAATTCAGTGGACTTAGTTGCACTTTCTTCAATAATATAAATATCACTATCAAGGTAAAGTGATCATCGCCAATAAAGCAGATATTCTCCAATTGTAAGAGTCATATTAATACAGTAGTACCTTGGTACTCATTGTTAAGTGGTTCCGGGAGGCACGATGAGTTCCAAAAATATGAGTGCCAAACAAATTTTCCTATAAGGAATAATGTTGTGAATCACAAGGCAGCTAACATCAATTAATTCCAGCTTATGTGCCAAGCACCAAATAAAGAATGGGTACTGGGACAAAAATTTTGCATCAAAATGCTTTGAGTATCAAATTCGATAAGTTTCAAAGTAGTTGAGTACCAAGGTATCACTGTATTAATTGGAAATTGCATCAGAATGACAGATTTGAAGTAGAACAAAAATCTACTTTTGGGGGGGAGAAAAAAAAAACTAAGAGGAGGAAGAGATCTGGAAATAACCCAATCAGGACTTAGCTTGCTCACTCTTTCACCCATGTTAACACAGATGTTTGGTAATACAACGTCCATTCCGGCAACCCAAAACCTTCATTTTCCTTAGCATCTTGTAATCTTTTCATCTTAATTCTAGCTTTCCCCCCCCTGCCAAATAAAGTTCAAAACCAATGAATTTAAATCTTGAAAGAATTTTCTCTCAAGTTTTATCGGAATCGTTTGAAATAGAAATAAAATCTTCGGCAACACATTCATTTCTACTGTAGCAATTCTTCCTAATATTGACAGCTGCAGATTTTTCCATCTTTCCAAGTCTAGCTTTATTTGCTTCAATAATTTTGTATAATTGTCTTCTTTTATTGACGAACACTTAGCTGAAAGATGAATACCTAAATATTTAACTTTTTTCACTATTTGTACCTCTGTTTTCTCTAGTATTTGCCTTTTTTGTTTATCTGTGATGTTCTTTATTATTACTTTGATTTTTTCTTTATTTATTTTTAGTCCTGCCATTTCTCCATATTCTTCTATCTTTCCCCATAGTTTAGGAATCATCTCTAAAGTTTCTTCCAAGATAAACACTAAATCATCAGCAAATTCTTGTAACTTATATATTTCATCTTTTATTTTCAATCCTTTAATTTCTGTGTCCTGTCTTATCCTTCTATTTAGTACTTCCAAGGTAAAGATAAATAATAATGGAGATTGTCTTGTCTCGTTCCTTTTCTTATCTCAAAACTCTCAGTATAATCTCCATTCACTATCACTTTTGCTCTCTGGTTGGTTGCTATATGTTGTTTTTATCATATTTGTAAAATTCTTTCCAAAATCCATTATTTGTAATTGTTGAACCATAAATTGCCAGGAAACATTATCAAATGCTTTTTGGGCATCTAAAAACACTAATGCTAATTGTTTCCCTGGATATAATTCATAATATTCTAATACGTCCATTATCACCCTTAAATTGTTTTTGTCTCTTCGGTAAAAAGCCATTTTGATCTGGATATATAAACTCAACTAAGTATTTTTTCAGTCTCTCTGCCATTATTGAAGTAAAAATTTTGTAATCCACATTGAGTAATGAAATCGGTCTATAGTTCTTAATATACGTCAAGTCTGAATCTTCTTTTGGTATCAAAGTAATATTTGCTTCTATCCATGTATTTGGAAGTTTGGCCTCTAACAATAATCCATTACAAACATCTTTCAGTGGTTCGCTTAATGTATCTTGTAGATTTTTATAAAGCTCTGCCGGTAGCCCATCTGGGCCTGATGTTTTCCCATTCTTTCGTCGTTTTATAGCCTCTAATATCTCCATCATTGTTATTCTTTCTTCTAACATAGTTTTGAATGTCTCTGGAGTTTTTGGCAATTTACTTTCTTCTAAATATTGAGCAATTCTCTCTTTTGCAGCCTCTTCTTTGCCATACAATTCCTTATAATATTTCTTAATTATCTTTTTTATTTCTTCCTTTTAAAATTGTAAACAACCTTTCCCATCTACTAAGTTATGTATTATTTTCTTCTCTTTCTGTTTTTTGAGCTTATAACCTAGCCATCTTCCTGGAGCGCCCCACAATTATGTGGCCATGATTTCACACCAGTTTCTAGTGTTTTTTTTTAATTAATTTCTGGCAAAAAAAAATCCCACCCATTCAGAAGAATGGTTTTGCACTTACAATCACATGCAAAAAATGTCATAAACTCAGGTCCAGCCACATAGGTGCTTCCTCTTATGAGCACGGTGACCGATGACCAGAAATCCTGTCCTAATAGTAATCATAAGTCAAGGACTATCTAAATCACCATATTCCCAGTTGGTTCCACTCTTTTCTACATACAGAAATCAATATGTAAATTACGCAAGAAAAGGGGGCGTAAGAGATTACTCAATAGCCCTTTCAAAACTTTAGCCATTCCCTTACCGTAAAAAAGAAAGGCTCTAGTCATAGGATTGTGTTGGTAAGTCCTGTTAATGGTAAAGAAGCAAATATCCTCGCCACACTGAGCCTGCCTTCCAGATTCTCCTGTGAGTGGAGACCACCACAGCAAGATGGGATACGTGCCTTTGTGCAATTTCTTTCTTGTACTGTGGTCAGGTTTTGGCCGTTCGAAAAACAGAGGATATTTCTGTAACTCATCTTCTCTGGAAGCATCGTTTCGTAAAACTGAGTTTTGTGAGGTCAACTGTTCAGACCTGCCCAGTTCTACAACCACCTTTTGAAAAACAAAGGAAAATCAGGAATTACAGAAGGCTTAAGAAATAAGGCATGAAACCTTATGCATGGATATTGATTTGAAATGGGCTTAGACCAGTGGTTCTCAACCTGTGGGTTGGGACCCCAGTTGGGGTCGAACGACCATTTCACGGGGGTCGCCAAACAAGGCTGTCCGCCATTTTTTCCCCCTTTTCTTTGGCCACGCCCCTGGCACCCGGTGATGTATAAGTGGTTGGGGACCACCACAACATGGGGAACTGTATTATGGGGTCGCGGCAGTTAGACTTTCTAACAAAAGCTAGTTTGGTGGAGTGATTAAGGTACCAGACTAGAAACTGGGAGACTGTGAACACTGGTCCCGACTTAGGTACAAAGCCAAGTGGGTGACCTTGGACTAGTCCCTCTCTCTCAGCTCTAGGAAGCAGACAATGGCAAGCCACTTTTGAAATGTGCCATGAAAACTGCAGGGACTAGTCTAGGCAGTCACCAGGAGTTATCACTGACTCAGAAGGAACAACCCACCCACCCACACACACACACACACTGTTCTAACACATACTCAGTGAGCCTATGATAAGCATATTATTTCTGAACTGTGAACTTACTCTATCCATATATTAGTCATATCAGACTGTCGCTCTCTAGTCTGTGAAGCTCCTTTCTTCATGGTTTCCATAAAATCTTTAAAAGATGATTTTATTTAATCAGGCTTTCTAATGAATTCTACCAAAATTTTTGCTGCCATTCATACTGGGAGAGGGTTGACTTCTTATTTGTACTTTTTGTTTATTCTTTTGTTCCATTTATAATTTTAAGTCTTTCGAGGGGGGCAGGCTATAAAAACTGCAAAATAAACAACCAAGCAACCAAACTTACAAAAAACAGTTTTATTCAAAAACTTCTAGGATGCTTGTTTCCTTCTAGCTTTTATTTCCCTTGTCTGTATACCATGATCTATCCCAGTGTTTCTCAACCTTGACAATTTTAAGGCATGTGGACTTCAACTCCCAGAATTCCACAGCCAGCAATGCTGGCTGTGGAATTCTGGGAGCTGAAGTCCACATGCCTTAAAATTGTCAAGGTTGAGAAACACTGATCCTGTTCTCCAGATTCCCCATCCTTGGTGTAATATTTCTAGAGGGCTGAAGGTACTAACACAGAAGCTAGGAAGTCTGTTACTCCCATCTCATCTGGGTTGAAGCCTACAAACAGCAGATCATAAATTTAATTTCATTATAACACTTCATATAAAAAAATGTAGCTTCCCACAGGACCCATTTGGAGGAATTCTGACGCATTTCAGAGTTACCTCTGATCTGCCTTCTCCTTTTTAACTGCATCAGTTCAAGAGTCTTGCAAGAGGAACCAAGCTGTGACATTATAAGATAGAATAATTCATGACAGCAGAACCAGAATAATGAGAATGAGCGTATTCTTTTAGTCACGGAAAATGACTTGCTCTGTATTTTCTATTCTGCGCATACAGGTATTCCTCAACTTATGACCATTAATTGAATCCCAAATTTCTGTTGCTAAGTGAGACAGTTGTTAAGTGAATTTTTCATCGTTTTACAAGCTTCCTTGCCACAGCTGTTAAGTGAATCCATGCAGTTGTTAAGTTAGTAACACGACTGTTAAGTGCATCTGACTTTGCTTGTCGCAAAAAGTGATGACATGATCCTGGGACACTGCAACCGTCATAAATATGAACCTGTTGCCAAGCGTCTGAAATTTGATCATGTGACCATGGGGATGGTGCAACAGTCGTGTGAAAAATGGTATAAGTCAATTTTTTCACTGCCTTCAAACGGGCACGAAACAAATGGTTATAAATCGAGGACTACCCGTATTGTTTTTTTACTGGTGAAAACCAAGCAGTACTGAGAGACCAGTGGAAAGGAACGGAGATTTGGAGAATTGGGAAAGCACATAATTAAACCCGAAGCACCAGGCTGAACCCCAAAGTTGATATGGCAATGTCCCCATTCTCTCTCCTAAAGTTTTACATCACGTAGCTATTCCTTCCTCTCTTGGGGGCATTTCTTAATATATTCTCAGCTCCATCCCAAGGATCTTTGGTACCTGGAAAGTGATCAGGAGAAAAAAGGAAGCCATAAAGCAGAAGCAAGACGCCCAAAATCTTTTCTTCTTAATTCTTTTCATGCCTTATGATCAGGCATACAAACTCTTCCTGTTTGGGGCTCAGGGATCCTTAACATGTCCAATAACTGGTCCAATGTATTTTCCCTAGAAATCCTTGTTCTTCTCGACTGTGGTTACTGGTGGGAGAAGAAGTGCCATCAAACCCGAGTCGATCCTCGACCTTGTATTACTGTAGCTTCCTCAATCAGGGATTCCTTGGGATTAATGCACTGCTAAATGAAAAGATACAGTTCAGAAATACGTTCTTCAATCTATGTTGGCATATTGCTAGGAATCAGTTCCCAGTCTTCCTGATATATGTGTATGATCACATCCCCATCAAAAACTTTTGAGACTCACATAAACCAAGAGTTAGCAACACTGTGTGTGGGTACTATGGCACATGTGTTCCTCCCCAGGCGGGACCCACAGGACCCCAACATAAATACAAATTATTTAAGGCCCAAAGCTTTTGAGACTGCCAAATCTCTAGAATATTAGAAGGACAAGCCTGTCGTTATTTTAATTAAATTAAATTAAATTTAATTTGAAGATATTTAGCAATAGTGGACTGCAAGCACAAATTGGGAACTATTGTTCTACATTGTATTTCCATTCAAGTGTAACAAGGATAATGTGTTCTTTAGTATATGAAAATTTAAATAGGCTAGAATAAGATTTCACGTATGGAATTTAGCTAAGAAATTTTGTCTTTCTGCAGAAAATAATGTATTCAGTAATTATTGTAAATCTTTGAGGCAGTGAACAGAAGCAATATGCTTTGTTCTATAGAGTAGATACAATAATGCTACATAATATATGCAAATTCACATTCATTTGCATCACAAAATTTGCATAATTGTAGGAACTGATCTGAGGCATCTATAATTTTCTTTTTTAAAGCAAAAAACACACATCAAATATATAATTTCTAAGGCCTAATGGAAGTGTAACAAGACAATTATAGAATCTCTTTCTCAGAAGTCTTAAGGATAATATTAGCACTAATGTTTTATCAAGGTTTGTAAGGTTTTTCCTTGAAAGATGAAGGGAGGTTTGATCTGAATAGAAAACCCTTCCAGGAACAACTTCGCCTTTCCAAAAACAAAAGTCGTCTCTGCTTCTCCCTTTAAATAATAGTGAAGAAACGTTAAAACAAAAGCTTAGAACTAACAGAAGCTTTAAACTGCATGCTATTGTAAAAGCTTTTGCTATAGGAAAATAAAAAAAAGTTTAAAAATTAAAAGGGGGAAATGGTTGAAGCCGCTTGTGCTAAAATAGGCCCAAAGTTCTTTCTTTTCTCCTTTTGTTAAAACACGAGAGGCGGGCCTGTAACATTGCATTGGTACTTTTAGTTCAGAAGAGTAAATGTTACGTTTCCCTTTTATTTGTTATCTTTTGGCTCGTTTCCAACTGCAAATGCCTCATTGCATCGCAGAACTCGAAACCAAAAGTAAACCGAATAAAGACAGTCTTTCTTTTTAAGATCTACAGGCGCCTTTTTATGTCTTTTGCAGATGTACAAAACCAACAGGAAAACTATCGCAATGCTTCCCATAGGAAATAAAAATACTCACCCAAGTCCCCGTTCTTCTTCCTGGTTGTGGCGAGACGCTTTTTTACTTTCTATTTGTGCCTCTACTTCCCTTGGGTCGACAGCAAACTCTGCAGCGGATCGCAGCGCTCCTCTCCCAATAACATCCCTACGGAAGATCAATTGGGAGAAGCAGATCCCGGGATCCACCTTCCAGAGTTCTCCGAATCCCACTTTGGAAAACAACGTTCCTGGGTTTGTGTGAAGGAAAAGTTGGTTTGATCACGCTCACGGTGGCATCGTTTCAACGGAGAGACCCATCTCTTTCTGAACGTCCCGACCGAAAGGATCTCCGTCAAAATGAGGGGGGGGGGGTTAAATTTGGCAGCTAATTTATGCGGCTTTTAGGGGAAGGTTTCGAGCTTCCCGTTTTGGGAGCGCATTTTTTAAAAAAATAAAATAGCGATCGCGGATTCCACAGCCGTTTGCAACCCGCTTGCCAACTCGCTTTAGCATAATGCAGCAGTCAGAGCTGCGTCAGACACATTCGCACGCTGCCCGAGAGTTTATTTTTTAAAAGGCTTAAGGTGAATTAATTGCGTAGGTCACGTTACAAAACTTTTAACATTGTTTTTCTATTACAAATAAGTGCCCGCTGCCGTTGATCATTCTTAGACAGATTGCATCCGACTGCAAAAACTGCTTATGACCACAAGATGGCGGTGAAGACATGATACCTAGTACTCTCACTCGTTGCTGCCATCTACTGATCAGATGGAGGAGAGCACCTCCACCATATTTCACCCAATACTTCAGAGTTGAAGAGAGGATCATTACATAACATCAATTCTCTTCCGCATTTTACTTTATATTCTCCACTTTTAGCTACAACTATAGACCAGTGTGGAGAAACTTGTGGGCAAGGATTAAAACCTGTGTGCGTAGAAGAGGGAAATCAAGGTTCTAGCCCACATTCAGCCACTCTCTCTGTTTGTCTACCTCATGGGGTTGTTGTGGACAAAAGTAAGGGTCATGAGGCGGTGCCACCTTGATCTTCAGAACCGACCAATGGATCACACAGCTAACTAATTACATAATTAATTGCCTAGATAGGCAAAATCAACCTGGCAATTATATCAAATTCTCATGGGCAGGAATTTCAATGGAGGAAGCCTGTATCTTCACCTTGCTAAGCCAACCTTAGGCTTCTTTTGTCATATTTGCCTGCTTTTCCACATCAAAATGGCAGTCAATCGTATCGAAAGAGACTCCAGGAAAGAAAAAGGCAGGTTCAGGGGCTACTTATGGCCCTGAAACCAGGCTGCTCAACCTTGATCTTTGTTTTTAAGATCATATATTTCCTCTTGCATTAACTTTTCTTCTATTAATTTAAAGTCCAAGCCAAAAGTTATTCCTTGAATTGACTGATAACATATACAGAACTTTATTATTTCTCTAAGAAATAATAATTTAGTTTTTCTGTAGCCACATTCAAACACAATACCTCTCTGATACTAATAATATACTTTTAAAAAAATTTTATACCTGAAAAAAGATGCTGCTGCTTTAATGAATCACCATGAACAACAGCATATTTATTGTGATTCTTAAAAGGCAATTTATTTTTAAATTTCAAAATCTGTTGCCAAGCTTGCATTAGCCTAGGCCTGATGCATATCTTCTAAATTATTTCGAAGTGTGCACTTTATCTTGCAGAATACACTGTTAACAATCAGCAGTTATAAGTCTTTTTTTCATTATAGAACTACAAGATGAGTGGCATTTAAAATAAATAAATAATAGTTTATTTCAACTTCTTTTGTTCATGAAAAATTGCAGATGTTTATTTTGTAAAACTGTGGATATCATGACAAAGGAGAAAACGAAGGATGAAATTGGCACATAACTTTCAATTACTGTATTACCGTAGTTACACCATGAAGCTAAGCTAAAATCATATTAGACCGCATGAGTCATTGAGAAAACTAGCTTGAAAAATATAAATTCAACATGAATAAAAGTGTAGTCTGTATATATTGTAGATGCTAAATGTGAAACTATATGTGATTGTTTTGAATAGGGGAGATATCGGCTTGATCAAATGTGTTTTTGTGGCTGCTGTCTAGTTTTAAACACTCAAAAGACACTTTGATATGGTGAACTAAGTGGTATTCTTTTTTTTTTATTGAAAATTTTTAAAATTTTTACAAGAAAAAAAAAAACAACCCTCCCAAACCCACCCCAGCCCTCCCATTCCCTCCCTCAGCCTTCCCAGAGCTGAATATAGGCTTAATTAAAGTTTCTTGAATTCTTAAAAAAAAAGTATAAACCATAGATAAGTCTAAATACATTACTTAAACTAATAGAATAATTAACAATAATATATATATATAAAAAAACATAAATATTAAAGAAAAGAAAAAAAATACTTAAAAAGAAAAAAAATAAAGAGAAAGAAGAAAAGAAATATAAGAAAGTAAAATAATAATAAAAAATATAAAAAGAAAGAAAAAATAATACAGTCTATAAAATATTAAAATTTATATATAAGTTATTGAAAAACTAAATAATACTTTTTTATATCCAACTTATATTGTATAAAATCTATCCATTTTTCCCATACCACAAAGAACTTCTCTTGCGATTGATCCTTTAAAAAAGCCGAAATCTTTGCCATTTCTGCCAAATAGGATACTTTGGAAAACCACTCTTGCAAAGTAGGCAAAGATTCCTTCTTCCAATATTGCCCTACTAACAACCTTGTGGCTGTAATTAAATTTAACATCAATATAACCTCCTTAGTATCACAATCGGTAATAATACCTAGCAAAAACAATTGTGGGGTAAATTTTACCCTCCTAAAAATTCTTTGAATATTCCACCATATCTTAATCCAAAAGGCTTTTATATTTTTACACGACCACCAAATATGGTAATAAGTAGCGTCCAAACAACCACATCTCCAACATTTGGGCTGTAAGTCAGGATACATACGAGACATTTTTTGTGGATCAAGGTGCCATCTATAAAACATTTTATAAAAATTCTCCCTTAAGTTCTGGGCTTGTGTAAATTTAACATTTCTCACCCAGATGATTTCCCAGGTATCTAGTAGAACTGGTTCACCAAAATTTTGTGCCCATTTAATCATACATTCTTTAATTAATTCTGGTTCTGAGCCCAATTCTACTAGCAACCCATTAATTCTCTTAATATGAGTTCGTCTTTGATCTTTTACTTGTTTAACAAAATTTTCATCTTCTCTAAGCAAGCCCACATTACGATCTATCTTCCATCTGTCCACTATTTGTCTGTACTGAAACCATGAATATATAATATTTTCTTGTGCTAAATCTTCCAAAGATTTTAACTGCCAAATTTTACCATCCCATCTAAGCAATTGTGCATAAGAAACACTATCCATCTTGACTCCTCTCCTTATCCCCTCTATCTCATGCCAAGGTATAGCCCATAATGGTATTTTAGAATCACTTCTGTAATATTTCCTCCAAACCCGAAGTAAAGAAACCCTTATAATATGAGATTTAAAAACCCGGTCAACTTTTTTATTAAAAATTAAATAGGCATGCCATCCAAAAAGTAAATCCCAACCCTCCAAGAGGAGTATTTCTACATTTGTTAAATTAACCCAATCACTAATTAATGTTAAAACCACAGCATCATAATACAATTTCAAATTTGGTACCTTGAATCCACCTCTCTCACGAATATCTTGTATAATTTTAAGCTTTACTCTTGGTTTTTTCCCTGCCCAAATGAATTTATTGATACCTTTCTGCCATTCATTTAAGTTGACCTCATTCTTTAAAATAGGTATCATTTGAAATAAGAAAAGGAACTTAGGCAGGACATTCATTTTAATCGCCGCAATTCTTCCCAAAAGAGATAATTGCAACTTCTCCCAATTTTTCAAGTCTCTTTGTATCCTGACCCACAACCTTTCATAATTATTTTTATACAATTTTACATTAGAGACAGATAAAGTAACCCCCAAATATTTTACCTTATCAACAACCTCAAAATCTGTCAAATTAACCAAAGTCTGCTTATCCATATTAGTCATATTTTGGGGTAATATTTTGGTCTTATTGTTATTAATTTTAAAACCCGAAACCCGTCCATATTGGTATATCAATTGTAATAACTCTACTACGGAGTGAGTAGGTTGGGACATAAGTGGTATTCTTTGATATGGCAAACTAAGAATGAAAATAGATGAATAAATGAATGCTTTGGGACATTTATCTCATTTTATATGGACAGGAGAAATAGAATTTTGCTAAAGTTCTACTCTATTTTAATGTGGCTAATTATACACATGCTTGCTTTGCTTGTATTAATCAAGGTTGTGTTAATTAAGGTTTTAATGCTTTTTTGCTTTAATGTATTATTTTTGTTCCAAGCAATCCTTTTTAGAGCAATATATGAAACTTTTTATAAATTAAAATAAACTAGAATTAAGCATTTCCATATCCTGTCTATATTTCAGAGACAAATATATAAATCAATGACAATGAAAATAAGTGGAGCTCAAAAGAATAATGTCCTCAGCAGTGATTGAAATACAGAACTCCTCATTTCAACCCTTACAAACATGATAATGATGATGTTATCCATTCAGTCATGTTCGACTCTTGGTGATGTTATGGGCCACGTCTCTCCACATCTTCCAATCTTGCACAATTTCTTTGAGTTTTTCTATGCTCTGGCTAATGTCAGCTTTGATGGAGTCCAGCCATCATGTTCTTTGGCAGCCTGGTTTCCTTTTATAGCTGACTCTTCCCAACATAACTGCTTTCTCTAGTGAATTCCTCCGTATGACACAGCCAAAATAAGTGAGATGCAGTTTTGTGATTTTTTTTCCTTCTAGTGACATTCTCTTTTTCTCTGTGTGTCTTTACAAATAATGTAAATATGAGCCAATCATATATTAGTACTAGTGTAAGGATTACTGGATTACTACAGTAATGTGTAGGAAATATTTTGTAAACTCTAAAGTGCTACAGAAGTGCAAGATGGCATTCTAACTGTTGAGATTACAAAAAATATGACCCTTTATGTTTTTAAAAGGAATTTGCTAAAAGAAACCTCTTTTCCAACTGTTCTGGCATGCTTCAATCCTAGAAGAAATTCATAGTGAAAGCTTTTATTATACAATTCTCTTCTTCCATCCAGCATTGATTGTATTATTCTTAGGGACAACTAATTTCATTTTACTGAGGGGACTGGTAGTCTCTTCTCCTGAGATTACTGTCTAGTCCATGGATGGGCAACCTTGGCTCTTTTATGACTTGTGGGCTTCAACTCCCAGAAGTTGGCTCAGGAAGTCATAAAAGAGCCAAGGTTGCCTACCCCTGGACTAGTCAAACAAACATTGTTCCACCAGGCATAGCCATGCTACATACACCCTACACCCTATCATGTTTTTGGATTAAATAAGTTATATAAAGACTAAGAAACAAACTAGGTTTTGTTCTGTTTCTTTAATTGGCTAATTAAAAGGTTACAAATTTGTGTATCTAAGGTTTGATATGTAATTATAATGGTAAGCACCCAAAATTTGATGATTACAAAATTAATCCTAGCCGAAGAGAAGGAGAAAGAGGGAAGGGAAACGTGGGAAGGGAGGAGTCTCTTAAGACAGATGTTCAGGTCCCTATGTTTTTACCTGAACTAAAAAGGGGAAATTGAAAGGACTTCTTCAGCACCATCTTTCATATCTGAGCCCGTTCCTTTCTTTGTTCTTTACCCCATTTCTCCATACAGAAGATGACCTTGTTTTCTGACTTTCTTCATTTGTGCTATCATCTTGCGTTAACTTGATGTCAGTGTTTAGTTACTGGCTATATATTTCAGCAACCTGTATCAACTCAGCTGCCAAAATATACACCGAATGAAAGGAAAAAAAGCTTAAAGGAGGGGTTATGTTTTTTAAAAGTTACACTGCAGCAAAATTAAGTTTTATGCTTAATGTTGCTTTTTTGGCAAAACAAAGCTTCATGGTATATTTCTAGAAGAATAAATGAAATGTAACCCTTGCAGCCACGGTATGAGATAGCATAGGCATAGGATGGTGTTGTGGGTGACTTGTTAGTACCTGAATGGGAGTCTGCATCTCTCCTGGGCACATGTGAACTGTCAATGATCTTCTGTGCCTTCCACTATGTATCCTTTTCTTTCTAGACGTGTTCAGGCCTGCTTATGGAATGCCCTAGGATTTGTTCTCTTCCCCCTACTTTTTATAATCTACATGAAAACCCTAGGAGAGGCCATCTGTCACTTTGCCAGCCCAATCATTTTGCAGAGTAGGGATCAGCAATGAGGGCAGCATTTATGTGGCTTTGGTTTTCTGTGTGCCAGGATAGCACTTTATCTCAGGCATCTTGAAGAGTCCAAGGAGGCCTGGAACATCTTTCCCAGAAGAAAATTTGGGAACAGAGGGCAAATGATGTCACATCTTCCAAATGGAAAAGGTTTTCACTCCAAAACATAAGGTTTATAATGTCGTTTTCTTACTATCGGGCACATACATAAAAAAATACAATGGCATTACCGGTAGCAGCTTTGACGGCTTTGGGGGGGGGAGGGCAGTTATGAAAATGAATAATGCTGTGCAGCTCCCCCCCCCATTTTTCTTATGGCCTGAACCAACATTTACTGAAGAGGTGAACTGCGCAGTCATCAAAATAAGCAGAAGGACACCGCAGTAGTTGGGCGCTGAGCTCATCTATGAACAAGTTGCGTTTACCAACAGGTCGAGATATAACCAATATTTTACGGAGAGGCTAGGAAAAACAAGCAACTACGATTTTTGCGGTTCTGAGTCTAAGATCTCTCCTGGCGGGTTAAATTAGCATGTACTAGGGAGAAATGCCAACAAAACCTCAGAATTGCTCTCAAGGGAGGCACCGGGACTCTCTATATAAGCGCAGAGCGTACGCAGAGCTTCTCGCCCTGCCTTACAACACAAGAACCGGCTGGGGCAAAAGCGCGTCCGCGTGGGATCCCTAGACGCACTTCCGCCGTACAGCCGGCTGCAACTCTATGGTGCAGGAGGGATGGCCGTTTGTTTCTCATAGGCTCCTGCAGGTTTGGTTTCTTCCGGGGTGGGCGGAGGCGTGGACGAAGATGGCGGACGAGGAAGAGAGGGGGAGCTCAGAGGTTTACACCCTTCGGTTGGGAACGGAGACCGAAGCCGCGGGAGACGGAGAGCTGCTGGAGTGCGGAGAACCCTTGGACTCCATCGGCTACGTGCTGTACAGGTAAGGTTCTCCTCGACCTCGGCAGAGCCGTCTGAGTAGAAGCCGCTTCTCCGGAACTCAGTTAAGCTGATTTAACTTTCAATTGAAGAGAGTCACTCAGGGTTGAACTGTGGAGTTCTTGGTACTCTCTGAGCTCGTTTCATTACCCGAACTTTGCTAGTAATTTGGAGACGGCTTGACGTTTTAGGGCGCCCCTTATGTTGCTCAGTGTCCTTAATTGAGGCATAATTTCATTGCAAGGAACTTCACTTTGGATTGGGCGGCGTTAGTAGCCATCTAAATCAAGTAAATAGTCTCCCTTTCGGAAATGTGGGGAGATGAAGGAAGGGTCAAGTCCGCCTAGGAAAAGCAAGCTCCCCTCTCCAGCCATTCATTTTATTCCAAATCTAGGATATCCAGGGATGCTTGTTCAGCATGGAGAAATGTTTTGAATTGAAATAAATGTTGGAAATAAAAACCGCAGTAAATGCTCTTAAAGGAAGCAAACTGTTTTGTGAAGCTTAAATGCTTAAATCCACATCCCAAATATAAATGTCCTGGTCTGGAAATTCTTCATTTTAAATATGTTGGGTCTCAGTTGAGAATGATTTTTGTGACTTGCTCTTTTTTTGCTAGAAACAATTAAATAATGCACATAGATAAATTGGTAGAAATAAAAAACAAATAGGATAACTGATGATCATTGTTTCAATTGATTCTGGATAGTTTTTATATGCTTGTATAATGGTTTTTAACTTGTTGTTATTGGATTGTTTTTACTTGTTGTGAGTCCCCAGAGTCACTTAGATGAGATGTGAGGCTATACAAATTGGATAAACAATAAAAATGAGTACCAGCGCTATCTCTACACACTGTCAATTTTCTTGGATATATGTTATATCAAGTTTATATAGTTGGGTTTTTATTGTTATCCAGCCTCCTGCAACTTGATAGTCTCCAAATGTATTTAGACTACAAGTCCCAGAATTCTCCTTTGTTTAATCCAACATATCAATAAGGTACCTAGTTGGGGAAAAGTTGTGTTTCCTGTGTTTCTGCAGGTAGGGTTCCTTGTGATGATGCAATAATACGTGTTTATAGAGAGCATAGTAATAGGAATGTTTAAAATCTATCAAATTTGTTTTACATAAACATTCTTCTTTCCTAGTTGCAAGTACAATTCTCAGCAAGGAGCTATTCTGTACTACAACATACATGAACAGGTCTTTGATATTTAAGAGATATCCTTGAACTATATATTTCTTTTAAATGTTCTTACATTTGCTACCTGCTGACTGATCTTTTTTTTTTATAGGAACAGGAAAGAATGGGCAGATATTGAGCCAGTTCCTCAAGATGATGGGCCACATCCTGTTGTTCAGATCATATATAGTGAAAAATGTAAGTTTAGAAGAAGCTTGAGAGACCTCTTTTCAATGGTGGGGATAGTCATGGCAAAATGACTGTAAAAATGGTTATCCCTGAATAAACAGACCATCTAAGTTTATCTTCTCACCTGGTTTTACTCTACCTTGTATTTGTTTGGCCCAGAATCTCTCACATTCCAGGCTTTATTGAATTGCAACTCTCAACATCATCATTCAGCATGGCCGCTTGTGTGTGGAGGGGAGGGATTGTAGTTCAATAACAGTTTTATACTACTGTTCCTAATTTGGCTAAGTGTGTCTTTGCTTTTTGGAGACTGGCATTGTTAACTTCATTGTAGTTCTAATTGAGTTGTACTGTCTGACCCATTACTGACCAGTGTAAATTAAAATTACAAATTTTTGCAGGCTTCTGTGGGAGTAAGTTCAGCTGAACATTCTGAGGTTGACTTTGGAATAAATTGTTGTAGGATTTTATAATGGTTCACAAGAATCTGGAATTGTGTAGTGTGTTTTTCATTGGAAGCCAAAGATGAAACAGATGATTAGATCATCAAGACATGAAAGAAACTAAGATTAGAACTATGCTTGTTATAAGCTATTACATGAGGTTGAAGCTAATTAAAAATTGTTGTATCTACTTATGAAATAATCCTAGAAGTTTGAATATCAAACTTTAAAACTCAATTCAGAAAGGTAAGCTGTTTTTCCACCAATTAAATGTTAAGTTTAGAGAAATCAACAGAAGCAGATAATTGTATCAGGAAACAATTATATTGATGAAATGTACTATGTGATACTCAAAAGCATCAGAAGACCCCAGGATTCCCATGCTTTATGCAAATTTACTATTATATAAGTGGTAATTTTTGACCCAGAATTCACTTTATGTGGAAAAAAGAAAGTTACTATGCAATTCCAATTACCTGGAAACTTACCAAGATTTTTTTCTGCCAAAACCACTTGAACATTTTCCCATCAAAACTTTGATGCCTTCACTCTTGCATCAAAGTTGTGGGGTTGTTCTAGTTTTGTGTTCCACTTATTTCCATATGCAGTTGCTATTACTGTGATAATCAAAATGGCCATCAATATTTCATCCAACCTTCTTACCGAGTAGGAAATTGACCTTTGAAAAGATTGAAAAGATAAGAGTAAATGTAGCAAAGGAAAGCCAAAAAATAGCCACAAACTATTTTTTTTCTGCCTAGTTAAAGATGTATATGATTACTTCCGGGCTGTTCTGCAACATGATGAACGGAGTGAGAGAGCTTTCAGGTTAACAGGGGACGCCATTGAACTTAATGCTGCAAACTACACAGTATGGTATGTAATAATCCTGAGAATTTATTTTTTTGTTCTGTTCCAAAATTCCAAAAGAAGACAATTTTAAAATACTGAGGCCATTCAGATTAGTTACAAGCTGCCTTTTGGTGTGACATTTGCAAACTTTTTATTCGTTTGTTACAACTACCCTGTTTCCCTGAAAGTAAGGCCTACCCCCAAAATAAGCCCTAGCTTGATTTTTGGGGGTGGGCCTAATATAAGCCCTACCCAAAAAATAAGCCCTAGTTTTGGGGTGAGGTACACACTTAAAAATCAAGCTAGGGTGGGGGGGGTGGATCCCATGCACCCTGCACCCTCTTACCTTGCAGCCAGGCCTCTCCTCGCCGCCCACTTTTTCTGAGGCGTCTTTTGCAGCCAGGCCTGCATTTCTGGAAAGGCCACTGCAGCCGAGAACCAAGCTATGAATTGAATCCATAGCTCGGTACTCGGCTGCAGAGGCCTTTCAGAAAGGCCTGACTGCGAAATACAGAATATTCTTTTGGCTGCAGAAGTGGACCGGCTGGGCAGGGCTATCGATGCAGGGGATGAATAAAAAAGACACCACCCCCTGAAAATAAGACCTGGTGCCTCTTTTGGAGGCAAAAGAAAAAAGACCCACTCTTATTTTCGGGGAAACACAGGATATTGTGTGCCATCTACCCAAGTGACTCTAGGTTCGAATGAATGAATGCATGAATGCTTTATTTGGCCAAGTGTGATTAGACACACAAGGAATTTGTCTCTGGTGCAGAAGTTCTCAGTGTACATGCAAAGCAACAGAATAATCATTATCATAATAATACCAATAAGAGGGGGGGAGTAAAGAAGATAAAGATAATAATACTTCAGCTATACTACATGGGTAAATACACAGTGGTTTGTAGGTGGTTTATAAGTGAATAGTTTTATGATAAGTTTGGAAACTGAACAAAATGCTATAGACTTATTACAAAGTTACAAACCATCTAGAACTTTAGACAGTTCATAAAGCCAAGTCATAACACACAAAGAGCTTAATTATCCTCACAATAGTAAAGTCAGTGAAAATCTTAAACTGAACAGACTGCTTAGCACAGAGTTATTTTCTTTATTTGGATGGGTTCTATTTATCTGAGGTTCATGTTCTTACCAATTGGACACAGTTCATTTTTCAAGTCAAAGAGCTTATCCAGGAAGTGTGTATTACCTTTAACTATAGCAAAAATTCATCAATGTGAGATGATCTTTAATGTTGTCAGACTGCAACTTCTGTCACTCCTAACCATTGTGGTTTGGGTTGATAATTTGGTGAGTTCAGCAAGAACTGATGGGTCCTCTCTCAAATGTAGCAAATGTAGCATCTTCCCATCTTACAGATTTGGGGGTCTGATTTTCAATGAAAAAAATGCCTATTCAGAACTATTATTTATTTGGAAATGATCAATTTTGAAGTACTGACAGTAAGAGAGAGTAATATGAGGAAGCAGCTGAACTCAATGACAAGAATGCCTGCCCTGTTTTCCCCCCTGTAGGCATTTCCGTAGGGTACTTCTTCAGTCCTTGGAGAAAGACTTAAATAAGGAACTCAATTACATCACAGCTATCATTGAAGATCAGCCGAAGAATTACCAAGTCTGGTAAGTGTAGCTTCTTTGATAACAAAAGTTATTTCCTATGTATGGAAATGTTTTGATTTCTTGTGTTTTTCCCTCTGAATACGTAGTGCAGAATTGTTGCACAGAGACTGTTAAGCAGAATTTCAGCATGGTTATTAAGGGTTCTTTAAGCTGCAGATTTTGTCGGTGTGATGATATCGATTCCCATGGGGTGGTCTTGGTTTTTGAAAGAGAAAAAATAAACAATGGCAAGATGCTGTTATGTTGGCTATGCTTTGTATATTGTGCTTGAACGATGTGATACAAATAATATATCTCAGTTACTGCTGGAGCAAAACAAGGGTATTTAAACAAAGCACAGACTCATCTAAGATGTAGGGGCTGCATCTGCCAAGCAAAAAAATACAGCAGGGGATCCGCAACAACTCACTGATTCTACTGCTGTGCTTTGTTGGATAACTTGTCTTTTGTGTTTTTATATGCTTGGGTGTTCCCTCTTATGCACCATTGCCACACTTCTTGTGCAACAGGTTTTATTAGCCATGTAATTATCAACTCAAGAGGCAATTTTACTGGGTATGGCATATATTTGCAGGCATTTCTGAGGCATCAAATGATAGTTTGGGCAAGTGAACAAGCTGTTGTAAAGCTATCATTACCATGGAAAGTTTCTTACATCTAGTGTCAATTAAAACATATTTTAGTGGATGCATTCAAGTCACGTTGCCAAATGTTATTAGAACTCAATCTCTGCTGAGCTAACAATCCCTGTATTCACACCATTCAGTTAACCTGGTTAGTGAATAAAATCATTTTCTGGGTTGGCACAGAACACTTGGTCATAAACTATTGAAATAAACTGGATTTATCTAACCCACAAATGCAGCATTTCTTAAAGCGTGATCCTAGGCTCCCAGGATCCTCCCAAGAGACTGCAAAATCTAATTGGTTTTCCAGCTTATGTTAAAAAAATAAGACTATTAAAATCCCATCAAGCAACCATGAGAATCAGTACACCATATACTTCATACAAACAAAAACTTTTAAAAGTGGGAAGGCGTCCTGAGAGGGAAAAAAAATCCCTGCACTAATATACAAGAGCCGAGGTGGCGCAGCAGTTAGAGTGCAGTACTGCAGGCCACTTTAGCTGACTGTGTTCAGCAGGTCAGCGGTTCAAATCTCACCGGCTCAAGGTTGACTCAGCCTTCCATCCTTCTGAGGTAGGTAAAATGAGGACCCAGATTGTTGGGGGCAATGTAAATATATATATACATTGCTTACTGGTGTACACCGCTTAGAGAGTGCTTGCACTTAAAGCGGTATATAAGCCTCATAAATAAATAAATAAATAAATAAATAAATACAGATCCTATTTAAGCTTTAAAATAACCAGGCTCAGCATCTCATTCAAATCTCTCTCCTAGCTGCTTTTCTGGCAGGAACATTTCCATAACAATAACTAAGGGATTACAGGTAGTCTTCAATTTATTTCAGTCATTGAACAAAGTGGTGGTTAAGCAAGATGTCACATGATTGCTTTGTTCAATGACCACAATCTCCACACTCCCAGTTGTGATTGTTAAGGGAGTTGAGGGTTGTTAAAGCAATAGAGTCCTGAGTAAGGAGCATAGGGTGCCTCAGAGGGATGGGGGAGACCCTGGGAGGGGTAACACAGGCTGCACAAGTGCCTTTCTATTCAGGAGTTGAAAATCCTCTCTGACGAAATCAGGATTTTCAGCTCCTGAACAAGGAAACCCTCATGACCAGCCTGTGCAAGGCCTCCCAGGGCCTCCCCCACCTCTAAGGCCCCAGGCTCTCCTTATGTTGTTATGCTACCTCTCCATTCAGGGCTGAAAAGACTGCTTGAATTTTGGCTCCTTCTCATCTCTAGGAACTGGCTGAAAGAGCTCCCTGCCAAAGGATTTCAGCTTTGTGCCTGCTTGCATGGAACTGAAATCCTTCGTGCCTGCTTGCATGGAGCTTGGCCAGGAGTTCTTTCAGCCAGTTCCCAGAAGGGAGAGAGAGTCTTCTTGGCAGGCAGTAGCAGCCTGCAACATTCCCTGCTGGCTTTGCCATTGACTTTCTGGGGAAGCTAGCCGAGAAGACTGCAAATGGTGATCACGTGATTGGCGTGCTGGGCAAATGGCTGTAAGTACAAACAGGTTGCCAAGCAACCAGATTACAAATTAGAAAACACACACTAACAACTATTCTTTACCATTCTTGAATTTTAGGCACCACCGGCGAGTTTTGGTAGAGTGGTTGAAGGACCCATCGCAAGAACTCGAATTTATTGCAAGCATTCTTAACCAGGATGCCAAGAATTACCATGCTTGGCAACATAGACAATGGGTCATTCAGGTATTTTTCTGTGGCTCTTATCAACAATTGCTCACTGTGATCCTGAGCAGGAAATGTATGAAAGGAAAAGTGGAAGTTTTTGTTTTGCTTTATTTTTTCCCCAAAAGAAACAAATGGCAGCCATTCATTTATCTGCTGAGAAAGTGAAGGGAAATCTATGGATGCTGTCTGAATCCCATTATGTCATTTATAACAGAAGATTGAGGAAGTGATTTTGTGTGTTTTGATAATTGCATTAATATGCTTCAGACAGATCAAGTTGTTAGTGCATACCCATAATACTTTCCCCTATAAATGGTATACAAGGTATATAATAAATATCTAACATCCAGTGTATGGTTTATTTGGTTTGACATCTCAGATCTGGTATCAAGATGGTCATATTGTTATTTCTATAATTGCTATGTGAGAATGCATGTTCACTAACTCTTAAATCTATAATTGTATCAGTTAGAGGAACTAATGGAAATGAGATAATTTTCCTAATGCAGTCTCTTAGTGTTTCCTTCAATTTTATATGTTTAGGAATTTAAGCTGTGGGATGATGAATTGGAGTATGTTGACCAACTTTTGAAAGAAGATGTCAGAAATAATTCCGCCTGGAACCAAAGATACTTTGTGATTTCAAACACATCTGGTTATAATGATCCTGCTGTTCTAGAAAGAGAAATTCAGTATGTAATGTTTTAGTTGGTTTTATCTTGTACCCTGAATACAAGGTATACATGCAGTGTATTGTATGGAGAATTTTGTATACATGTCCCCAGTGGACTTTTAGAATCCTTTCGCTACCTTAAGCACTGTGTACTCTAATTTGGGATTATGGGGACTTCAGTTTTACATCTTGCTATAACCATATCCCAAAAAGAGAGGTGATCCAGAACTGTAGAACTACAAAATATATTTTAAGAAAATCCCTATCCTTCTGGAAAGTATTCTTAAAAGAGCCCAAATAAGCTCATGGAATTGGAAAGAAATGAAAAACAAAAACTGAGAATATGGCATGATATGACAGTGAACCTGGAATTTGCAACATAAACTTCATATTGTAAAAAGGACTTGTTTTTGTTTAAAACATTGGAAATACTTTGGGCATTATATACCTTGTGATATAATGGGCATTATGTACCTTGTGATATAAATCTTGATGTATGGTTTATTTCTCCTTTAACTATAGAGGAAATGCTTTGATTCGTAAATGTATCTATCATTAGGAGTAGCTCTGAAACAAAAAATGTCCAAAGTATGGAACAGAACAGCCCCATGGATTTATTGCATTGAATAAACCTTAAAACATTTCCATGATAAGGAACTAGGTGAATTTAAAATAATCCCCTTTTCTCCTTTTGTGTTTTAATAATACAGTAATCCATGCTGAGTACTATCTGGATTAAAATTATCCAAGAAGATTGTTTCAAAAATATTAAACTATGTCCAACCAATGATAGTATAGGGATGGAATTGTGCCTACTATTGGTTAACGCAGTCTTCAAATCTCCATAAATTGGAGTATTTTTTTTAAGGTAACTGCAAGATGACAGACTCCCTGAAGCATGTGAAATTTCTCTGGATTGCTGTTGTAAACTTAGAATATTTTATGACTAATATCCATAAACAAAATCAGTGTTTCACTCAATAATAGCTTGACGTGTCTCTGTGTGCCATTCAGGATATATACTACCTTGACATATATACTGTTATTCCATAGTTTCCTTATCTAGTTTGTTTTTCCTTTTCAGGTACACCCTAGAAATGATCAAGCTGGTACCTCATAATGAAAGTGCCTGGAACTACCTGAGAGGGTGAGATAGTTTTACTTACATGTTTAATGCTGTTGTAGGTTACAGATTTAATGCACATAAAGAAGGGTAGAGTCTGGTACCTGCTCAAGATTCACATAAGAATATTATTGCTTTATTATTGTTGTTAAAGTGTTGTGTTTTTTTTTACTTTTGTGATAAAAAAAATGCTTGAAAGTATGTGACCAAGCAGATGCTGTAGAAGTCACTATTTTGTTTCACTAAACAAAATGTATTTTGATGATGAGAGGAGATGCAAATTTCTTGCCCTCTCTGAAGACTAGTAAATCCAGAAAGAAATTGTTAAAAAATGTCATTTTAGTATTTGATTTTTATAATAAATAGGGTTTCCTTCCCTGGGATTTTCTGGAACCATACATAGGACTCTGTTCTGCATGAAAAGGGTTTTCCATAGGAAAAATTATAAGTACAGTGTATTTATTCAGAGAATGTCCTGGTAACAGTTCCAATAAAAGGAACTTACAAAGCAAATAGTAGCAGTTTAATGTAGTGCAGTGTTTCCCAAACTTGACAATTTTAAGGCATGAGGACTTCAACTCCCAGAATTCCACAGCCAGCAACGCTGGCTGTGGAATTCTGGGAGTTGAAGTCCACATGCCTTAAAATTGTCAAGTTTGGGAAACACTGATGTAGTGGTTAAGATGCTGGTCTAGAAAGTGGGAGACCATGAATTCTAGTCCTCCTTTAGGCAGGGAAGTTACTTTTGGACAGTCATTCTCTCTGAGCTTGACCCAATGCCTAGGGAAGTTGTTATGGGGAAAACAGGTGAAAGTATTATGTACATCACCTTGAGTACAGAATAAAGATGGGATGTAAATTGCATGATAAATAAAAATAAATGTTCAATCAGCTAACAGCACAGGACGTGGTTTTTAAAAAATGCTTTGCTTTTTTATATTGAATAGGTTGTATCCTTTCCATAGCCAAAGTACCTTCTTTTAATGCTTAAAATACTGCAGTAATATAGCTGGCTAATTTTAGGCCCTGGATTTAATGGTCCTTGCATTAAAAGATCACATTTCATCACTTAATGCATCCCTCAGAAATTGCAGCAAGTGGGCAGAAGTTCTGTCCATGAGGAAAGATAGGGTGTATGTTTTGAGAGTTGAATGAAGTATGAGGGAAGAGCACAGCTGCTTAATTTTAATTAAAACACCAAATACCTCCTTGCTCAATTTCATCCTCGTGTTCTTCCTTCTGCCGCTATTAAGATGAGCAAGCAGAACATGAGACTGGCGCTAGGATCTCTATGCTTCTAGAATGTTTAAATTTTTAAAAAATGGCAAGGTGATTGAAATTTAATATGATGTTCATGAAACTTTTTCGTTTCAGGATTTTGCAAGATCGTGGCCTTTCAAAATATCCAGATCTGCTAGAACAGCTACTGGAATTGCAGCCAAGTCATAATTCCCCTTATCTAATTGCCTTCTTGGTGGACATATATGAAGACATGTTAGAAAACCAGTGTGAAAACAAGGAAGACGCTCTCAACAAAGCATTAGAGGTTAGTTCTTTGAAGCTTAACGTTCTTTATAGTAGCTCTCCCCAGCCTGGACTCTTTAACAGAAGTTACAGTAAATGTTTTTTTTTTTTTACAGTTCAAAATTTTATTAATTTATCCAAATATAAAATACAAAAGAAAATAAGGGAGTAAAATGGGAAAAGTGTAAGGCAAAGAGAAAAAAAAGAAAGAAAAACCGTTGACTTCCGACTCTTTTTGATGCAGTAGAATAAGATAATAGCACCAAACCTCCACTTTTTACTTTTATATAATAATAATATAAACTAACCATTTCTGTAAAGACAAACCTATATAATCACCTATATAATCGGCAGACCAAAATCAAAGCTTTGTTTTTTTTTCCACCTCAAGCACAAAGTCCAAAAGTGGTTTCCAAGTAGAAACAAAAGTAATGGTGTTTTTTTTTTTCTTTAATCAAAGCAGTCAATTTAGCCATCCCTGCTAACTCCATCAACTTTTGCAGCCATTCACCCATTGTGGGAATCAAAGTGTCCTTCCCTTTTTGTGCATAAAACAACCTTGCTGCTGTCAACATATTTAACCATCAAAGTCCCCAATTTTTTCCAAACCTTTTTCCATTAAACCCAAAAGAAGAATCTCTGGTTTTATCTTTATATTCACTTTAAGAATCTTCTGCATTAGAATATGAATCCTATTCCATTATTTCTTTGCTTTATCACATGCCCACCATAAATGATAAAAAGTCCCTTCTTTACATTTGCATTTCCAACATTCATTTGACATCCCTTTGTCTTGACAACTTGTCTGGTGTTAAATACCGATAATCATCTTATAAAAATTTTCTTTTAAATTATAATTTAATGTAAGTTTTAGACCTTTCATCCACATATTCTCTCATTGTTCAAACATTACATTATATCCAAAGTTCCTTTCCCACTGAATCATAATAGTGAGAAGTTACAATAAGTCTCCATAATCTCCATCAAGCATGGTCAGTGCCATTTCTGGATAGAGAGATAAGACCATTGAAGTCAACATCTCTGGGGGGGGGGATTTCAAAATCATAGCAAGCTCCTTGTGTGTGTTTGTGAGTGCATTATGTGTGTGTGCCTAGTGGTGGTATTAAAGAAACAGAAATATTCAGAGCTGACTTCAAATTATCAGTACTGGTGCATTGAGTGCACATACAGTTGACTTTTTAAATGCTTTTTTAAAAATGAAAGCTAAGTCACAAACTATAATTTATTCAGAACTGTATTTTCAAAAGGATGAAGAAAATGACATGCTCATTCATGTAATGTGTTATACATTATACTCTTACTATTGTTGATTTCATGCATGCCAGTTACCATGGCGTTTTATGTCAGGTATAATAAAATAATCATTTGACCTTAGAAATATCAGGGTATAAGCGCATCTTTCCCTTATATTATTTCACTTTAAGAAGCAACTTAATTCCATTTTAAAAGTAATTTCTGGTATCAGAAATAATTGCCATTTGCTTCAACCTTGTCAACATTTCAAAGGTGATAGGATTAGAAAGATTGCCTTTCAACTGGATGCTGTGTTAGAAAGCTGTATTTCATTTAATATTGATTAAGAGGCTTGATCTTATAATTTATTTAAAAATCAGGCTAATTTACCAGATTATCTGAAGAAAATACTGTGTTCTAAAAAGCTTAAAGCTTTGATAAATCAATATATTTTCAATCTCAAAACTTATTTGAACAGTGCTATCAACATTTTGAAAAAATATATTCCTGACTTAAGTGTTTATAAGCTAAATAATAGAGAACAAGAAAATGGAAGGGAAGTAAATATAAATTAAAAGATAGAATGCAGAGGGGAAATATTCATTGCAGCTGTAACTGATTTGGATATGCTATTATAAAATAGCATGCAGATTTTGATAGTGGCACTGCCAAATAAGATGATGAGTATTTATAATAACTTTTTACTTTAGTTATGTAGTTAAAAATTGCCATCTTCTAGCATAATATTGGTATGCTAGAGTGATTCAATTAAATTTCAAAGAACATTGTGTCTTCCTTTTCATTGTAGATGTTTTATTTTGGTCACAAATCAATTAAACTGGTTTAATTTATTATTATTATAAGCCTTATAAGAAGTTTCAGGGATTAAACTGAAAGGAGCCTGGAATAAGATAGTTAAGTATTTAATATTGGAGAATTCAGAGTGAATACTGTTACCCAATTCACTGGCTTTGTCCTTTACTCCTGCTTATTAAATTTACTGTATAATCCAGTGGTTCTCAACCTGTGGGTCGGGACCCCATTTGGGGTCGAATGACCATTTCACGGGGGTCGCCAAACAAGGCTGTCTGCCATTTTTCCCCCCTTTTCTTTGGCTATGCCCCTGGCACCCGGTGATGTATAAGTGGTTGGGGGTCACCACAACATGGGGAACTGTATTATGGGGTCGCGGTATTAGAAAGGTTGAGAACCACTGGTATAATCTATAGTATATAAATTTTAATTACTGTATAATTTACAGTAGCATCTCCTGCTTTACTGTAAGATCTCAATAAAGCCTGCCTTCCTTCCTTCCTTCCTTCCTTCCTCCCTTCCTTCCTTCCTTCCTTCCTTCCTTCCATCCATCCATCCATCCATCCATCCATCCATAAAACACTGTGCATACTGAAGGGAATATAAACATAAGTAACTTATTATTTTCTTTTTTTGTAGTTGTGTGAAATCCTCGCTAAGGAAAAAGACATTATACGGAAAGAATACTGGGGATATATTGGAAGATCCCTTAAGAATAAATATAGCCCAAATGAGGAGCAGACTGTGCCAACAGAAAATGATCAGCATTAATTTCATGTGAAGGAGAAATGCAGCATTCAGCTTCTGTGCATTTTACAAAATCTCTAAAACTACGCTGGCCATTAATAGAGTGTTCCCCTTCTTTCCAGAGTATGTTGTAACTCTACATTAATTGCAGAGGTATTGCTTCTAACCACATTGAGAGTGCAAAGTGTTCTGCATAACAAACTGACCCACAGTTATTGCTGCTGCACACATTAGCTATGGGGTAATTAAAGCACTGTGTGTTCAAAAAACACTTTGTAATTACTTGATTTGTATCGGAAAGAAATTTGTTTTTCTATTCAGTACATGAATAACACTGTACAACCAATTCTACTAAATTTTAAAGTGACCCTTCTTCTCATAAAGTAAGTGTGCATGTGAGACTCTGAATGTATTTGGACTGGACTGCAGAGATTTATTTTATAGTGGACGTACAGGCTAATTTAAGTTACAGTATGAGGAATATGCAGTAGTACATTGGAGCAGCTATGCAACACTATGTTTTCATTTTATCTAACTAGTGCAGTGGTTCTCGACCTTTTTAATGCCGCGACCCCCAACCGGTCGTAAGTCGAGGACTACTCAACTGGTCATAAGTCGAGGACTACTCAATTGGTGCAGCACCGTTTGCAGAATGGGACTTTTGGCAGGCTCAGCAGGGCAGAGACAGCCTGGACAATTCCTATTGGCTTTTGAAAGCCAATAGAATTACACTCTATTCAAGAGAGTCTATTCTATTGGCTTTCAAAAGCCAATAGAATAAAAGAGAGTAGCACAGCTAAGGAAAAGGGGGGGGGGAAATGGCGGACTGCGTTGTTTGGCGACCCCCGTGAAATGGTCCTTCGACCCCAAATGGGGTCCCGACCCACAGGTTGAGAACCACTGAACTAGTGCCATCAATAATTTGTCAAAAAGATATAAATACTATACTTGTACAAGAATTTAATGGCTTTGTTCTATTTTCTAGAGCAAGGATATCAGAATGGGACTATAGTGAGGGTTTTCAGTGTGGCCATGGCTCTGTATACAGGTTATTAAATCACCTGTATATCTACAGAGGAAATAGTTTTTGACAATACATTGACCTAATTAAGTCTTTATCTCTGTTTTCCTGGCTGGTTTCTTGTAATTGGGGAATATTTGTACCTTGGAATGTATTTAAGATAGGGATATCTATATCTACGCATACACATGTACAGTTTATTATTTTAATATTTAAGGCCAATTCACCAATGCCATAATAATTGTTTCAGGTTTTTTCCAGTTGTCTCTGAAACTAGGCTGGCCAGATTAGGATGGTCCTGCATTCAGATTTATTTTAAAAAATGGTTTAATTCTTTAAAAAGAAAACCTTCTGCAAATTAAGATTAAAAGTGGAACCAATTAAAAACAAATAAAACTCCATCCATTTTTAACACATGAATTCAACAGGGATTCGAAATGATCTACAAACTAAGTAACCAAAGTTCTCTTTGTGAATGAACCTGTCAGTTTTGCTTTTTTTCATTCATGTTCTTAAACCTTGAGCATTTTTCTTTCTGTTAATGAAGAATTGTACAAACTTTTTTGTAAAATAAACTGAACAAATATACCTTTCCTCAATTTATAGCTAAATAGATGATATAATAATAAATGAGAATGTTATTTGGATCAATTTGACCTACTTTACTTGGGAAGCCTTTTAAGCCTTCATTTTGATGCAGTAAATACACGTAGTCCTCGACTTACGCTGTCTGAATTTTGATCATGTGACCATGTTGATGCTGCAACTGTCATAAATGTGAAAACAGCCGTAAGTCACTTTTTTTAGTGAACAATCACTAAACAGACTGTTGTAAATTGAGGACTACCAATATTCTGCATGCCACTTTACAATGACAATCCTGAGCTGGTTTTTGTACATAATCCTGCCTTACCACTTAAGTGGGAAACGGCATTATTATATATGGATTTCTTGTACAAGAGATCTTACCATTCCGATTCTAGAAATCAGAGAAAGTGCTGTCCACAAGAAAACAGCTCAAACTTTATTACTGCATTGTCAAAAATTTGAGAGAGAAGGTTAGCGAGACGCCCAATGGAAAATTCTGAATGGGGGATAAAATATCTCAGTTTTTGTTCTATGAAATACAATATGGTTGTAACTCTTCTATGAAAGCTGCTACAGCAGAGCAGCTGGTCTACAAACTAGAAAGTGCCAAGTTAAAAACATTTCTTTGCCAGGAATTCAGCAGGCTAGTTAGGATTCCTACTTTTGGCCCAAAAACATCAAGTCCACTGACAATTATAAGGAAGAGCAGCATCAAGTGGTGGTGAATCTGAGACTTGGGACCTCCTACACATGGTTTACTCCACAGATTCTGCAGAGAAAATTCACCATACAAATTGTCTCTTACTCTCAAGTTAGAATGAAACAAATTCAGGCATTTGTCACACCTTCAGAACTGGCAAAAGATTCACTTTCCACCCTCTTGAGAATGATGGGAAAAAAGAATGGTGGATTCTGTTGGGAAATAGAAATTCTTTCCAGCTCTAAAATGTTACCCTCTGGTCCTGCAGCATAGTAAGCCTATATATTGTTCGGCACAGATGTGAGTCTTTGGAACATGGCCTGTAAATTTGGTTTTCTGAAACTGATGACAAAACTGTTAGGCAAAGAAATTATCTTTCAGGCTCAGTTCCCAAAAAAGCAATACAGGATTAGTAATACTGAGTGCATGGGGTTACTGAAAGTATTACAAAGTTGAGCCTTCACTAAATTTTTACAAATAAAAAAAAAGGAAATTTGGCTGTCTCCTTTTCTATTTGGATTTGCACTTGAAGGTAAGCCAACAATTTATTATTATCACCACAACATTGTATACAGGATAATTCTTCTTTAGGGCAAAAACTGTTTTTATTGCATGAAACCTAAATGAGCATGTTTTTTCCCCTATACATTTTAATCCCACAACACCTTGAAGATAAACGTCTACAGTTATCCTTTCATAGGTTTCCCTACTTTGTATTCTAGTAAGATATATTCCCCTAGTTTCTGCCTATTATAGTACTATACATTTCTCTTTTAAAAACTGGACAGTACTGAAATAATATAAACTTGAATATAACATAAACTTGAATATTCTCCAAAAAGTATGTTTACATTTGAGCAAAACAGCTTGCTTCCATCAGCCAGTTATTTATAGTAATAAAATCATGAGACTGAAGAAAATATATCTTCAGAAAATATATATTTGGGATATTAGGTTACTTTTAACATAACATTTTCTGTTTTACCCAAAAATTCTTCTTTCAAAATAAAAATGCCTTCCAATCATTCTCAGTCACAAACTTCCACTGAGTAAAAATTACGACAGCGCATTTATTCTTTGTCCAAAACATGATCAGTAATAAGGAGCACCACCACTCTTATAATTTGAGATTGAAGCAAAAATGCTTTCAGAAAAGATGGAGAAAAGGAGAAGTTTGGAAAATTACAGAGAATAAGAGGAAAATGGACTGTAAATAAATGTACACATCTGAATTAAAATCGGATGTGTGTATGAAAGGCATAGCACAGATGGTAATAACAAGAATATGATAGTGGACACATGGCACTGGAACCTAGAACACTTATCCTGTTATATTAATAAACTGAATTATGTCACTTAGTTCTAAAGAGTTTTAAGGTTATTACATAAAGCTTTATTAAAGTTACAGCCCAAAACATGTGCCTTTAGATACAAGCCCCAATAAAACCAGTGAGGTTTACTCCTCAATAAATGTGTTTAAAGAACACATGTAGAAGTTGAACCACTTATTAAATATAACATACCCCTTGAAAGCCAGAAAAATCCAACCCCTTTATAGGACAGGGCTAGAAATGTTCTTTCTCCTTTTAAAAAAGTCTTTCTTAACTTTGGAACTCTTCTTTTTTCTTCCCCACAGGAATGTTGGAAAAGAAATGCAGATCACTATTACAGGGGTTTTAATTGTTTTCTTTCAGAGTGATTTTAATACTATGGGGAATTTGCTTCCTTTTATTTGACATTCAACTTGACAGAAGTGATATATAACCAAAGTTAGGAGAAACTTTTGACTTCAAGGAAAAATGAGTAAGAGTTCCTAATTTACAGATTATAGATTATTCCACGAATGTGTATAATTGGATATAAAAAGGGGGGTTCCATTCATCATTCCCTAGGGCAGTTTTTTTTTTAATGCGGTAGAGGATCTCAGTAATGAAGATAAGAGGCAGTGACCAGCAGATATGAACCTGCCTCCATAGTTTTCTTTTGACAATTTACCTTATCTAAGCAACTAGTCAAGAAAAATTGCAAATTACCATCTCTTTAGTATCCTTAACCTTTATTAGCTAGGACCTCACATTGTGGATGAGTAGCATTTTTGGCTGGGCTAAGAGCCACATTGAATGGCACCCATTTCACAGGGTGGTTGTGGGGAAAATAGGAGAAGGAAGGCATATTGGATATGTTCGCCATCTTAAGTTATTTGTAAAAATAATAAAGGCAAGATACAAAATAAATAAACATGATGCAATGTAGGGGAAGCCACACATAGGTGGAATTGGGATTTTCCATTTTTTCTCTGGGTTTCATAGTACTTAACTTTTATTTTAAAATAAGCCTGTTTCATGATGCACAGTATACTTTTGTTATTAACCAAAATTGTGAGAAACCATACTGCTAATTTTTGGCAATCATGGACAGGAGATTCTGAAGGCCTTAAAAAAGAATGATGGATTCAGGTTGCAGATGGCCAAGCCACAAGAAGAAGATTTAGGGATAGAATGGAGATCAATTGGGAATAGGAGGAAAGTAAAGGCAAAGCAAAAAGTACTTGTAGAGCAGAGGTTCTTAACCTTTTTGAACGAATCGCCCCCTTGAGCCAATGAGGAAGTTGTCATCGCCCCCCTCCCCAACATAACCTCTCAATCACGACATAGGAAATAATTCTTCAATTTATGCAAACACTTTTTTTGTTTTCTTTAAAACTGTCATCAGGACATATCGATGCAAATAATTTATTTCCAGTCTTTTTCCCATATCTCAACTGTGTGAAAAATTTTGGTGCCACGCATCACTTTATTCCCAAACTTTATGATACATGTATTTCCTTATTGTCTTATTTATTCAAGACACTTAAATGTAATGACCACTGAAAACAAAATTCAATTGCAAGAAAGTGAAATGCCTGAAAAGAAAAACAGTAACATTTAATGATTGAATTACAAGTGAAATTTAAGACGCAAAAATATAAAAAGGGCATAAGAACAAACCGCAATGCAGGAACTAAGAATTTCAAGACGAAAACTCTGAAAATAAATTAAGATTCGAGGAAAGTATATATACTCACGCACACTGTAAAAAGGATGAAAAAGACACAAAATATAATATTGAATTGGAGTGCATGCTAAAAAAGTACAATATAAAGAGAGACACAAAATGTTTTACAGAGTACAACAAAAATTCGAAAACAAAGCCAAAAACTCAAACTGGAACGTGAAATCCAATACAAGCAAATACATCGATAAAAGCTCAGACAATTATTAACGAAAAAAATGTATGTATACAAAAAGCAAAAAAAAAAAAAACCACTATCAATGGCTGCCTTGTGCTTGGTGAGCTGATGTCAATTTCTTGAGGTCTGGAACCATTTTTGTTAATCGCATTCTTAAATCACCGCACTCAGAGATCTTCAACATGTTCCTTGACTTAGAAAGGATCTGCTGGATGGCACCGAAGCCCCTCTCCACTAAGTAAGTGGAAGGAAAGGCTAAAAGAAGCAACTTAACTTCCTCCCACAATATTGGGTAAGTATTAATATCAATATTAATGACATAACATAGAGACTCGTGCAAACGGCCACTCAAATTTTTTGAGACAAGGTGCTGTCTATGAACAACACAATGGACAGTCATAACTCCAGGTACAACCGATTTTAGATGAGCTTGAAATCCACGATATCGTCCAACCATGGATGCAGCTCCGTCGGTTGCACATGCCACGACGTTTGTCAAAGGGATGTTTTTCTCATTAAAAAACTCTTCAACCTTTTTAAATATCGAAGAACCTTTTGTGTCGGTGGCTAAGTTTCGAACAAATAACAGTTCTTCCCCGATCTCTTCATTCCCGTTGATGAAACGGACATAAGTCAATAATAAGACTTCATTTTCACGAATCGTTGACTCATCAATCTGCATCACGAATTCTGTATTTTTCAAGGTATCAATAAGCCTTTCTTCCACATCAGCAACCATTTCATCAATTCTTTTCGATACGGTGTCATTGCTCAAAGGAATCGATTGCGTGATAGTAATTGTGCTGGGCCCCAACATGGTGGCAACAATCTGTTTCACTGCTGGTAAAATCAGCGTTTCTCTGATAGTGTGAGGTTTGCCACATTTTGCTATCAACAAAGATACTTCATAGGAACAAATGAGCCCCTTGTCAGCATTGAGTGACGATTTCCCAAATAACTTCCCAACAGTGCTGCGACCCTCAAACTTGGCCTTTAAGGATTGGAAAAATGATGCCGGTTTGTCAGCTTTATCCGAATGAATTCTTACCAAATGGTCTTTCAGTTAGGAAGGCTTCATTGCTTCATCTGAAAATGTTTTCTCACAAAGAAGACAAAACGGAAGCTGTATGTTGGAAGGAGATGGAATGAATGAATTTTAGGTATTCCATCGAATATTGGTGATACTTCCTCTTCTTGGCCATGTTGAGAGGTCTTCAAAATGAAAGGCACTACCTGCAAATTAAATTTTCGACCCCACTGGAACACTAGAAAAACACACATGGACATCAATAGTTTCAATAGTTATGTTGACATTACAACTGACGTTACAGGGGACAGCCACTCAGCATGTGATGTTTCAAAAGAAGCGCTCCCCCCTCCATCACTGCCCATTCTGGCCAATGGTGCACCACTATATGGGTAGAGGCTGCTGTGCAACGCGCATGAAGATAAGCGATGCATATTCACATATGTACGGCGCTCTGTACTGAATCTAGCTGGAGGAACATTTGAAAACACAATTCAATCCACTAATAGAGAGCGATCTGATATTTTTGTACGACAGATATACAGCGATTCACTGTACAAAAAAGTCTCAAAAATGTCCCCCGAACTTCTCACTCCATCGCCCCCATATCGCCCTCCTTTTTTTCCTTCGCCCCCATGTCGCCCCTTTTCGTTCCATCGTCCCCCTGAAAAATGAAATCGCCTCCTGGGGGGCAATATCGCCCAGGTTAAGAATCACTGTTGTAGAGAATGTGTACTTTGAATATGCACAGCAACACGGGGAGAGTATTTGTTAAAGAGATAGCATAAACTATTTTAATGAAATTGTGCTGTATGCTTGAAGTAAAAGAAAAAAATCCAGAGGGGTTTTGGGTAGTTTCCTGTCCGAGAACTAAGTAGGTCTCTCCCTGCTTAGTTTTTCAGGATTCAAGGTCACTGAATTGGTAAGATAAAGTAGATTATTGGAGTTTTATTGGATTCAAAAATTGTGAATTCAGAACTTGCCTTATAAACTTCTGACATCATATGAACATTTTATTCAGAATTTGAAGAATCATTATTTTGCCTTTTTTTTTAATTTTTAAAAATCATTATGGTTACCATGAATGGGGTTCTCCCACAATGCAGCCATTTTACAACAGCACCCACAATACCTTTTCAAAATTTCAAATATGCCATCTAACATAAAACAGTTGGAACTGTCACACACATGAAATCAGGAGCCAAGGCGGTTCAAATGAATACAGGTTTAATGCACATTAACATTTTCCACAAGAATCTGAACTACTAACGGTGAAAGCAAATTGGCGGTAGATAAGAGTCAACAAAATTCAAGATGGGCTGGACTTAGATCTGGGATTCTAAATTGATGATGTGCTTGACACCTCCCTCAGGCTCAGCCTGGTCATCTCCTACAGGCGCATCTTCATTTAAAACTCTGCCTTTCTCCCTCCAAATCAATAATTAATCTTAAGGAGGAAAGAAGACCATTTTGTGCAATTGCTGCTCAAGGAAAGGAGTGAAATTCTAATGTACATAAACAAAGGGGGCAGTAGTATAGGACAATCAACGATCACCGACTTAGTGATTTCCAATTTTGTTCTTAAAGTACTTTATAGCAGTGCAAGTCCAACAATAGCCATTAATTAAGAGACAAAGATAAAGAAATTCTGTGTCTTTTGTCTTTAGCCAGTTTTTATGGAGGCACTTTTGAAACATAAGAGGTAGTTCCAAAAAGTTCTATTATCAGCTTTCCTCAGTTCTTTCATGAAAATATTCACATCCACAGACTTAATAAATCCAGGTTTAGATTCTGAACCTTTTCCCCCACTGTACGGACTCTTCAAAATGTAGTTTAGAAATCTAGTTCCCTAAGAATGATCAGGAATGCCTAACAATTGAAAAGGGAGGTCATCTTTATAGACAAATATTCTTTTTTCTCCTCTACGAATGAGAAAAGTTGTAATGTGTACCTGTTCCACTATCACTTTCCTTTGGGCAGTCAAGCTGTTTTCAGCAAAATCTTGAACCTATCAACGTTGATGAAGCCATGAAACCGCCTGCTCTTGCTGGATAATTGCTCTAGGAGGAAGTGATACAAGACAGCCTCTGAGCTGCAATTACACAATTTTGCCCACATCTTTGATCCTCTGTACCACTGTTCATTATTTGAACATACCAACTATCTAACTTAAATATCACTTGTTCCAATGTGGGAATTCAGTACATAGTAACTGGCTGAGAAAAATTGCCCAGGATTTTAAGATAATTGGGAGAATTGGGTACATAATGGGGAAAAATACTATTTTCAGCGTACTTTACAGTCCCAAGAAAGCCAGGGAATTAAAGAGGTGGCTAACCACCTGTAACGTTTGTACTAAAGGAAATTCTGAAATTGGACTGAGGACGATGATTCTTTGGGAGGAAAAAATATTTAAGCCCCACCATCTGTGGTCCTCTATATCCAATTTAACTTCAGCCCGGTGTGTGTTCAAAAACCTTCTTCACCTGAAAGTGCGAATACTAGCCAGAGTTATGCCGCCAGGCTCCAAACATTCCAGGATGGATGGATGGATGGATGGATGAGAGAGAGAGAGAGAGAGAGAGAGAGAGAGAGAGAGAGAGAAGAAAAAAATTGCTGCTTTATCAGAGTTTACCATCGGTTAATCCTACAAAGGCACCTGACCTCGTCTACTGTATTACATCAACCTAAAATGGATAAGGGCTATGTCTCGCCTTGGCTCTCTTCCCACGATCCTAGTCTGGCTTCGGGACGAACGGGAAAACCTCAGTCTTACCGGTATCTAGAGGAGAAAGGACCGAGGAGCCCGGACCTTAACGGGTCTGACAAAGAAAGAGAGAGAGAGAGAGAGAGAAAGCAAGAAAAGGAGCCTTTCCCTTGGGCTGTTCAGCCGCCGGCTCTTTCTTCGCTCCTGCTGGGTGATTTCCACTTCCTCTCCGCGGGAGAGAAAGGAGGAAGGCTGGGTTGGGCTGGAGGAGAAGAAGGTCGCGGCGGCGCTAGTTGTTACCAAAGTCTCTCTCGCGCTCTCTCTCCTTCCCTGTGTCTCTCTGTATATTTGTATGTCTGTGAGCGCGCGCGCGCGGATGGCGCGGGGAGGGGACTAGGCGAAAGAGGCCGCCGCGAGCCGCCGCTGTCGTGGTCGAGCGGGGGGGTGGGTGGGGGGGAGGCGGCGCTAGAAGCGGGCCTGGGCTGAGCGAGCTTACGAAGTCACCGTGTCACGGCGGCGGCACCCGCCCGCTCGCCCGCCTGCCTCATTGCTGCTGCTAGGGAAGGGGGGGGGGAGGAAACTGCCGCCGCTTCTTTTACCCGGAAAGGCCTCTCCGCTCTGCTACCGCCACCATCACCAACCTTCGTCTCCTCCTCCTTCGCCACCGCCGCCGCCGCCACCGGAACCGAATCTCCTCCCTCCACACACACGCACACACACGCGCGCGCCCCAGCCCCGGCGAGCCCTCCCGAGCCGTGCACACCAGAGGGGGCGACTTGGGGGCCCAGGCTAGGCCAAGACGGGCCGGGCCCAAGCTGCAGAGCGGGCGCCGAGCAGCCAAGAGAGCGGGGGGTGGGTGGGAGGGGGGTGAACTGGAGCCCGGGACGGGCCTGGGCTGGGCCGGGACAGGCCGCTGCCGCCGTCTTCTCCTCTGAACTAGGATGTCCCGACATGAAGGTGAGTGCGAAGCCGGAGCAGGCCGGCCTTGGGCGATACGAGCCGGGAAGGGGGGAAGAGGAGCGAGACAGAGGTGGCTCATCATGGCGCCGCCGACGCTGCACTAGGAGTGGTGATGGGAGTAGTAAGTCGGCTGGGAAGAAGCCGGCAATCGAGCCCGTCCGAGAGGGCGAGCCGCAGCGGCAGAAGGGCGGGCCGGCCCCGCTTTGCATTGTCATGGGGCCTATGGCCGTTACAACTCCTCTTTCGCCCCGATCCACGGGTGGCCTGAGGTGCGGCCTAAAAAAAAAACCGAGGCAAGGCCGTTCTGGGAGCCTCAGGGCCGGGCCTGGCCCTGGCCCCACCCTAGGGGGAATAGTTATTGGGCGAAAGTTTCCCCGGTTTCCGGGACGATCTGTGCGTTTCAGGGTGGGCGTCCTTGAGAGAGGAGGGAAAGGGGCTCTGAATCGGCGAGAGCCAGATGGCAGAGGGGGTGGAAACGGGCAAGGATGGACTTCGGGATGGCTCGCATATTGGACCGAGTTGAGGGTTGTTCTGCGGCACATGGGAATGACGTGCCTACATTTGAAGGGTTAACGGCGTAAAGTGTTGCCGAATGAAATCGGAGGGGGTTGATTATGAGAGTGGGGTAGGCCACATAGAGGAAAAAGTTTCCCGGGCAAATGTGAATCTGTGAAGGACAGATGTTGGGGAAAGGTGCGAGGGCTGAGGCACTTAGCTGACATTGTATTTGCTGGAGAGGAAGGGATAACCGAGAATCCACCGTAGCCGGTTAAAGCTGTGATTGGATTGGGCGAAGGAGACCAGCTAAGGTAGAGAACGACTTGCAGCAGGGCCGCAGGAAGGGAGGTTAACGGTCGGAGATCATAGGCCCGAAAAGTGGGGAAATGTACCTTGTGTACTTAAGGAAAGTGTATTCAGAGATAGTTGTACTAAGGTTAGGTGCGTGTATACAGGAAAATGTAGGAAGGAAGGAGGAAGTTGGTACTGAACTTGGATAAAGTTCACATGTTTCAGAGAATGCACGCTTTCTTGAATTCCAGGAAAGTACAGTGTCAGAGAAAAGTGGAAAATCATTTCAATGGAGAAAAATACATGAGAAACAGATCAAGTGGAATATTGAGCTATGGATGGATGTATGTGTGGTATATGCAATTGGTTGAGAAAGTGTTGAGTTTTTAAATGATTTCTAGCAAATTTAAAGTTTTATAAAGAGTCTTTTGTCCAGTAATGAGTAAAATTGTCACTATTTAGGTACTTCTCTCATCAGGCATGCTTGTATCTTGTGGTACTTTATAGATATTGGAAGTATTTTTTAATAAAAATGGTTCCTTGAGAAAACCTTTTTGTTGACAGTATATAATAGGATCTTTTGCTTTACCTACAAAAGTGATAATTCAGCTTCCTCTGCATTTTCATTCTTGAAATAAGGAGAATTTGGAAAAGAATATCCTTAAGAAGAAGAAAGAACATTAAATGCAGGACTGATGGATCATTCTTTCTCCTGATATTTTGAAGATGTCAATAATCAGAAGTTATTTGTTTAAACAACTTTTGTCTAAATTTGTACAAATTTAGTACCAGGGAAAGCAAACTACAGGGTTAATTATCAGTGGGCCTTATATAGTGTTATGGAAATGCGTGACAGGCGTTTGGGGTACTCTGTAATGAAGAAGCTATGACAAAACAGCACTTTTATGTTTAAAGGTAATTGAAGAAATTAACTATGTATTTGAACAAAGATTTTCAATCTTTGCTCTTGGTTGTTGTCTTTTATAATTGAAATTCCATCAGTTGATGGGATTTATCAGAAAATAGCTATCCTTTATACTTTAAATAGCTTAATAAGGGAATTCATGAAAGGTAGCTCTCAATAATTATTATCCATTATGGGTTATGCAGGGGTCTTCAAACTTGGCCCTTTTATGACTTGTGGACTTCAATTTCCAGAATTCCTCAGCCAGGCATAAAAGGGCCAAATTTGAAGACCCCTGGGTTAATGGATCTTTGAAGTTTGTAGACAGAATGACATTAGATAAGATTAGTTAAAGACTAGTTAAATTCTTGGTTTGTTTCAGTAAAGCTGTAAAACTGCATATTTTACTAAGCAGTAATAGACTACTGTTGTCTTTTTGAGGAATGAATGGTTTTTAAATTGTTTTTAAGGGCTGCAATCAAGTTGTATGGAAATTTAAAGGATGTTAACAGAATAAAGTATCATTATAGCTCTGCTGATTAAAATTATAAAGGAGAGATGCCAAGTACTTGTGAGGTTTGTAAATATCCTGTTGATACCAATTCTTCAACATCTGACTTTCCCTATAAATAGCAATAATAGTGATTTTTCTTTTTTAAAAAAGCTCAATAGATCTCGGAGAGATTGTAAGCATATACAGTAAAATGAAAAAACAATTTCAAATTGCTTTTGTAATTTGTAAATGTCTTTAGTTTTACAGCTGAATCCTATGTTTATTAACTGAGAGGTGCCAAGTCAGTGTTCAAGAGACTGCACTCTGAAAGTATTACCTTCAATAGATTTTAGTGATGAAGAAAGTTATTCTGAACAATTTTACAAAGTATTGATATTTTCTTAGGTTTTCTATCTGAATCCGCGGGTCTCAACCTGTGGGTCGCGACCCCATTTGGGGTCGAACAACCATTTCACGGGGGTCACCAAACAACGCAGTCCGCCATTTTTTCCCCTTTTCCTTAGCTGTGCTACTCCCTTTTATTCTATTCTATTGGCTTTTGAAAGCCAATAGAATAGACTCTCTTGAATAGAGTCTAATTCTATTGGCTTTCAAAAGCCAATAGGAATTGTCCAGGCTGTCTCTGCCCTGCTGAGCCCGCCAAAAGTCCCATTCTGCAAATGGTGCTGCAAGTTGTCTGCAGCGAAGGCGAGCTGTGTGGAAGTTTCTACCCCTCCCTGCTGAGCAACTACTAAAAATGTAAGTAAAAGAGGGCCAGGCGTGGGAGGTGGGAGGCCGGCGGGCGCAGGGAGGGTTGCTTACCTCCCTTGGGCTGGGCCAGCTGTGGCCCAGCCGGTGGTCGGCCTGCTCTGTCTCTGCCGCTTGCCAGCTACGCCTTGGCCGGCGCAGGGGGCGGCACCATGCATGCGTGGCACTCCCGGGCAGGGAAAGTCCTCAACTTACGACTGGTTGGGTAGTCCTCGACTTACGACCAGTTGGTCGCGGCATTAAAAAGGTTGAGAACCACTGATCTAAATTATTTTGACTAAATTCATAAGAGAAACAATATTGAATATATAATGAAAGTATAACTTTGCTACTTTCAGTGTATTTAACAATATTAGAGAATCAACACAATTGTCTTTGAAACGCTGATTTCCTTAAGTAGATGTCTGTTTTTTATGTTTTGGACAGGTGTCATCAGCAAGCAAGTAATAATATCTCTTTAAAAGTTGATTGTTTTGTTGTTTGACAATTAACATGGGGAATTGGAGCCAGAGAACCAACAGTTGATTATCTTGGAGGCTACAGGCTATCAGGGCCATATTGTTCATTATTTACAAGCAGCAAGGCATTTGAATTGTATATTAAGAGCAGGCCTTGATATTTTTTTAGGGAGCCAGTTTATTGCTGATACAGTTAATGTTGCATTAGTATAACAACCTCTTTTATATACTTGCTGAAGTTTATCTAGATGCAGCTATTATGCTGCAACTAACTTTATTCTTTTCTCAGGAAAACTGATAAAGGTTAATGTGCCTTACCTCTATTGGCAACTCTTTTTTTGTACTTGGTTAATAGTTCTAATACTGAGCCAAGATCTGATGAACTCCTTGTTTAAGTTTTATTAACTTCTGTGTTATCAGTTCCTTTCACTATGAACAATTCTGTATCTCCTAAACATTTGAATATTAATCTTCAGTGATAGAAGTTTGAGCTAGGAATAGCTTTTGCATATCTAAATTCTACACTTTAGCTCTTTAGCGTTTAGCTCAAAGTTTTCAAAACATTAGTGTACAATACAGACTCAGAGATAAGCAAGTTAAAAATACAGTACACTTAACAGAGATTACTCTGGGGTGGAAAGATACACGGGTACGTAAATAAAGCTGGTATATAAATAATACTAAATCATTGAAGTGTGATACTGCTTTTTTGTATATTGTTCCAGTTGTATTCATTATATCCTCTTCAGTATTTGCTATACATCCTGAATACATCCTTACACAACCAGTCAGTGTCCATCTAATTCAGCAATTTGTTTTGAACAGCACCTAACGTGATGACTTTGGGGAATTCATAAACAACATGATGGACATTGTCTCTTATAGTACTTAAAGCTTATTATCTTGAATTACCAAATTCCATTGTTAATTCTCTGACTAAATAATCATTGAAAGACACTTGTTCCTTGTTCCTTCTAGTAAGCCTGTTTTTCATGTCATTAACCGTTTAAGTACCATATCTTGAAGCAATATATTTCTTCTGCTCAGCTAACTTTAAGTTCTTCTATACTAAAAGAATACAGCATAAGCCCATTAGGAATTGTGCATAACATGGATTATTTCTGTTATGATCTGGTCCTAATAAGCACCCAGTGGCTACGCTACAGAATATAGTAAGCCATAATGTGGTTTGGTTTAGAGGTTTGTACCTAGTATTGTGATTTATAAACCATGCTTTAGTATATTTTCTGAACTCAGGCACTTCTGACTGACTTCATAAACAATTGAAAAAGTGGCTTATTTTTGTGAACATAAGAATGCTGTTTCAAAAATTAGGAAATATATGTTACTAATATACTTATTGTATATTTAAACTATTGTCTTATAATGTGTTAAATCAAGAGCTTGCAGCGTATCACAGAATGGAGAGAAAATGAAGAATTCATATCATTTATGATTTATTACAGAGACATAGTGAAACGTAAGGAGTAAATATTATACCAAAGTTTTCACAGAAAGATTGGTTTTGCAGAGGAAGAATTTGAAAGGAGAAACTTTAAACAATGTTATGGAAAGCATAAGCAGTTTAGGAAAACAGTTTTGTTGTGCTGTGATAGTACTTGATAAAGGTAAGGGAGAGAAATACATAAGTATATAAGAATTTTATATCCTTGTATTAATATTTATGAACAACTACATAGATGGGAAAGTTATAGATAACTTTACTGTATTTATATTAATCCCAGTGTGAAGAAAAACATCTTGATTTAAAGGACACTTGTGTTCAGAAATGCTTCCCTTTGCAATTCTCTTCTTCCACTTAGTTGAGGATTGTATCTCAGTGAAGAAAAGAAATATTCCAGACAATGAATTGTATCTTTGTTAAAACATCCAACCTGGAAAATATGGGTCTATGTACTGTAGTTAATTCGGAATTGAGCTCATGTTCAGGAGACTTTTACTGGCACTGAATTGGGGAGCAAATAGGAAAACAGTGCATACGAGATGTTGTATATATAGATCCAAGATTACCAGCTAGCAATCTGGCAACAGTATTTTCAAATGATTAAATCTGTAGCCAAAAAAATGATCCACATGCAAGACATTGTCCCAACCTAGAAGTAACTAGCGCATGAATAATCAACTCCATTTTTTTTTTCAAAAGTTCTTTCAGTTAGTCAGCTAAAGTTGGTAAAAGATATGCCAATTGACAATCTTTCTTTCCCAGAGAAAATAATGAGCCTGAAATCTCTGATGAGGAATATCTCTTATCTTACCTGGATTGTTAATAGTTCACTCTTGTCAGCTCCTAAACTGATTGTAAGCACTTACAAATTTTATTCTTCGCTTTTTGGAACATTAAAAAAAATATGAACCAATAAGATGGAACCCTGTTAGACTTCAGCTAATACCACATTTTCCCAGCATCTTCCTCCAGAAACGAGCATGGTTATTTCATTATAGTACGCGTGTATATTTATCTCCCATCATGTCTTGAAAGGATACCATAGTTGAAAATTCCAGGAGAGATTTGGGAAGGTGGTAGATTTGATGGGAAGCCTCTCATCTCAATAATATGCCTGGGCCTTTCCCCAGAAATATGTAATTCTGAATGTGGACATTTGGGTGAACAGAGGATTTGAGTTGTATGTCCAGTGCTTTCTGTAGGGATCTTTCTGTCCTTTTAGGTAACATGATTACATTAGATTAGTTTCAACCCAGTGTAATTTCTTCATGTTGACAAGGTGCGTAGCTAAATCGTGGTATACAAGTAGTCCTTGTCTTACAACCACAATTGAGCCCAAAATTTCTGTTACATGAGACATTCGTTAAGTGAGTTTTGCCCCATTTTACGACCTTTATTGACACAGTTGTTAAGTCAATCACTGCAGTTGATAAGTTACCATAGTAACCTGGTTGTTAAGTGACTCTGGCTTCCCCATTGACTTTGCTTATCAGAAGATCCCAGAAGGTGATCACATGATCCTTGGACACTACAATCGCCATAAATATGAGTCAGTTACCAAGCATCTTAATTTTGATTACATGATCACGGGGATGCTGCAACTGTGAAAAACAAGTCATAAGCCACATTTTTTTAGTGCCGTTGTAACTTTGAAAGGTCACTAAAGGAACTTTTGTAAGTTGAGGACCACGTGTATTTGTTTTCGGCTTCTAGCAATGAACTTTTCTCATTAATGTAAAATATTGAGATATTTCTCAGTGGAATTTGTACATATTTCTTAAAAAAAATCTTTTATTTGGTCTTTCTAAAATGATAATTTCTGTATATATTTAAAGTTCGGGGTTTTTGTTTTGGTTTAAGAATAATGTAAATAACTACCACTGAAGTATAGTTGGGAGCACATATATTATTTTAAAAAGTGTACATTTAGTTTTTCTTTGTAGTCCTTTATAACCATATCCTGATTCTTAAGGTGATCTCTTTTTTTATTAGCTAATGGCTTGGTTTCTTCAGACATTTTTGGTAAGGAATTCTGACAGTTTTTTTGAAAGCATGTATTAGGTCAATCAGTCAAAATTATCCATAAACCACAGATTATATACAGTGGCTGGATTCATGAAACATGCTAAAACCAAATAGACCACATTTTGATTAGCATGATCAGTTAAATTACTTTCTCCTTTCAGAGTAAATGTTTGCTTTGCATATTAAGATGGGACAATTTGCAACTATCATTATTGGGTAGAATCTCTGTAATTAAGATGAATGTTTTAGCAAAGATGCTTTTTTCTGTTCAGACTTTACCAATACTTCTAACTGATACTCAATTTTATCAATGGCAGGTGGACATCTCTTAAGTTTATATGGCAAGGGAAAAATCCAGGAATTAAATATAAATTATTGCAAGATGCTAAGGAAAGAGGTTTACCAGATTTGAAATTATACTTTGATGCCTGTTATTTAATCTGGCTAAAAGAGTGGTTGGCGCTCCAAAATAAGAGGTTACTTGAGGTAGAGAATACTGAATTAAGGTTTGGATGGCACGGCTATTTATGATATGATAGGGTTAATATAAATGTTGATTTTTAATAATCACATTGTTAGATGTGCCATCCTAAGAGTTTGGCATAAATATAAAGTAAGGTTCTTTGCGAATATGCCTTTTTGGGTGTCTCCCCAGGAAGCTTTTTTTAGAAAAGAAATGGTGGCAAGGCCAGACTAGTAGACTTATGGTCAAATAATATTTTTCAGTTATGGTAATCCCATCCTTAAATCAAAAGAGTTGTAATTAGAAGAACCTGTTTGCCATTGGTTTACATAGTTACAATTGAAAGAAAGATTTAAACTAGACGAAAAGAACTATGGATTTGATTTTGTGAAAAATGAATTGGACATCCTATTGTGTGGTAGTGATGAACATATTGCTAATAACAATTTACAAATTGTTATTGAAATTGACTGGGAGAATGAGTATGCAAAGTATTGTATAATTCAACGGGCAAAAAACTTTGGCTATAGTATAATGCTTGAACAATGAGAGAACATATGGACGAAAGTTCTAAAATTCACATTAAATTATAATTTAAAAGGAAACTATAAAATGATGTTCTGCTGGTTATCTAACACTGGACAAATTGTCAAGAATGTATAAAGGCACTCAATGAGTGTTGGAAATGTAAATGTAAAGAAGGAATTTTTTATCACTTACGAAGGACATATGACAGAGCAAAGAAGTATTGGAGTAGGATTTATGTCTTAAATACAGAATATTCTTAAAGTGAATATAAAGATAAAACCAGAGACTCTTCTTTTGAGTTTGATGGGAAAAGGTTTGGGAAAAAATTTGGAACTTTGATTTTATATGTTGACGGCAGCAAGAATACTTTATGCACAAAAATGGAAAGATACTTTGATTCCCACAATGGATGAATGGCTGCAAAAGTTGGAGTTAGCACAGATGGCTAAATTGACTGCTTTGATTAGAGAAAAGAATATAGCTAATTTTGTTTTTACTTGGAAATGGCTTTTGAACTGTATGCTTCAGGTGGAAAAATTGAAACTTTGATTTGGGGTTTTGTTGATTAGATTGGTTTGATATGGAAATGTCTAGTATATGATGATCATATAAAAGTAAAAAAATTGAGGTTTTATGTTACTACCTTATTCTATTGCACCAAAAGGAGTCAGAAATCAATGCTTTTCCCTTCACTTTTGTCTCTTACCGTTTTCCTCCCTTATCTCCCCCTTATTTTCATTTTTTCTTTGTACTTCTGTATTTTATATTTTGATAAACTAATAAAAATATTAAAGCCAGACTAAACATTTGCTTTGATTAAATGTATCAGTTGTACTTGCTGATGTCTATTTTACTAAGTGCCAAAACCAGCTTCTTTAACACAAATTAAGCATTTAAGTCCTTTTTTTTTAAAAAAAAACCTATTTTATCAATTTAAGAAATTATTGAAAACTATTAGAACAGGTGGATATAATTTCCATATAAAATCTTTACTAATAGCTATTAACTTGAGTACTTTGTGAGCTGCTTCAAGTACTCAGTAGCAGATCTTTTTCTACTGAAGTGGATTTTGATGTTTTCCTTAATCAGTTTCCCCTACCAACTTCTAAAACAGTGGTTCTCAACCTTTTTAATGTCGCGACTCCCAACCGGTCGTAAGTCGAGGACTACTCAACTGGTGCAGCACCGTTTGCAGAATGGGACTTTTGGCGGGCTCAGCAGGGCAGAGACAGCCTGGACAATTCCTATTGGCTTTTGAAAGCCAATAGAATTAGACTCTATTCAAGAGAGTCTATTCTATTGGCTTTCAAAAGCCAATAGAATAAAAGGGAGTAGCACAGCTAAGGAAAAGGGGAAAAGAAAATGGCGGACTGCGTTGTTTGGCGACCCCCGTGAAATGGTCGTTCGACCCCAAATGGGGTCCCGACCCACAGGTTGAGAACCACTGTTCTAAAATGATATCTTGCTATCCAAATATGTGAATGGGAAAAAATGGGTAGGCTCATGGTATATTTAATGCTTGCAGAAATAAACATTATTATTTACTTGGCCATTATTATATTCTTATGTGACCATCATAACTAATGCAGTCTTTGAATATTGGTTGAACTGTACTAATTATATAAGAAGTGACCAGTTGCCTTTGGGAAGCTTATAACTAAGAGATGATGGCACATAGCTTTTCCTTATTTATCCAAAGCCTCTGTTGATAATTATTTGAAGTAGGGTACCTGTAGACTGCTCTTCAAAGTTTTCCTTTTCCTGGACTTGTAAGGTTGCTGAAAAGGGTCAGAAAAATATGTATTTAAGTTAAGGCAGTTGCATGTTATCAGGGTCGCCACAACACTTCCTTAACTTAATCATATATTTTCCTGACCTTTGTGGATTAATAATACTCTGCATGTAGGTAAATTGAAAGGTACAATAAACCCAAAATAAAAAAGTTACAAAGTTATATGCATAACTTTATACATATGTACAGTACTTTTTTTGTTAAAAAAAAAAAAGGTGCCAGAACTCACACACATCATACAACCCGCCTTGCCTACCCTACAAAGTTCAATCCAAAAAAGGTGCCGGAACTCCGTTCTGGGCGTTCTATGAGAAAAAAAGCCCTGCATATGTATATGGATAATAATATAAACTGTTTTTCAAATTAATAAATTCTGGCCAAATATTGATAGGTAGATGTTTTTGGCATCAGTTAGACACTACTCAGTTTGTTCAACTTGATTCTCCATTACTTAAAAATGAATTTTGGAGACAAGTATGTACAGATAATCCTTGACTGACAGTCATTTGTTTTAGTGACCATTCAAAGGTGCAGTGGCACTGGAAAAAAAACAGACTTATGTCTGATCCTTGTATTACGACCGTTGTAGTGTCTATAGATCACATGAACAAAATTTGGGCACTTATGTATTTATGACAGCTGCAGCATTCTAGGATTGTGTGATCCCCATTTGTGAACTTCCCAACTGGCTTTTGACAAGCAAAGTCAATGGGGGAAGCTGGATTCACTCAGTCATCACATGATTCACTTAGCAATTGCAGCCCCCCCCCCCCAAAAAAAAGCTGTATAATCTAGTGCAACTCAACTATCTTGCTTGGCAACAGAAGTTCCAGTCCCAATTGTGGTCGTAAATCGAGGATTACCTGTAACAGAAATAAAAGGAAAGGAAAAAAAGGGGGGAAAGGAAAAAGAAGTGCAGTTAAATAAACTCATAAATTAATGTGGAGTCAATGATCTCACAATATTATTCCTCCTTAACAATGCCTTGAAATGAATAAGCATATTTTTTTGCTTATTGATTTTGTCAGCTGTGTTGTGCTTTTGTTGTAGTTTAGAAACTGCATCGAATGTTAGTGTTACTGAGCAACTCAGCAGTGTTGTGTCTGGCTATTGCTGAGCTTTTAGATTCAAGCATACATTCCTCCAATTGGTTGAGACAGAGGATTTGAATGGAACAAGGGGCTTCTTTATATACAGAGATGCTATAGGCCGAGGAAAGGAGGCAAATCCTATTTAATCTGCTTTTCATCCTAAAGATACAATCCCAAAGGTGCTTTTTCATGAGGCAACTGGACTTTCTTGTTTTTCTTGAAGATATTTCTCTTCTCATCCAAGAAGCTGAAGAAGCTTCTTGGATGAGAAGCGAAATGTCTTCAGAGAAAAACAAGAAAGTCCAGTTGCCTCATGAAAAAGCACCTTTGGGATAACTATGACCTGGATGACTGAGAATCTCCGTTGACTAAAGACATAATGTGACTCAATTTGATATTTGATCTTATCTGTGGAACTCTGAAAATCTTGCTAGCATACAGTAAGTACTTTATGGAAGATTAAATTCTGTCTTGATTTAGTTTTTCTTTTTTTTCTATGTACAACTTTTCTTACTTCTGATACATGCTTTCAGTATCATAGGGAGTTATATAAAATATGAGTATTGGATTTATTAATCAAAGTTAAAAAATAATTTACACGGTATATGAGATAGTGTGGTTTGTTTTTTCTTTGTCCTGAAAACATTCAGTTTTAATTACAGTGTTGGAAGAAGCCATTTGGGCCTTCGAATGCAGCCCCTTGCATAGTATAGGAGCCCAAATTGTAGCATCCTAGAGAGGCACTTGACCATATTCGATAAAGGGGAGCCTACCAGTTTTCTGGGTTGGTTGTTTCTCTCAAACTGATCAGTCTGTAGTTTTCTGAAAGAGGGAAAAGCAAAATTCAGCAGAGTTACATTTTCTGTATTTCAGTTGTATATCGGATACTTCACAAGTTCTCCAGGATTTTTGATGTACCATATGTCCAATCCATCCTGTTGTCCAGTTGTTTCAGTACTTTGGGATATATTTCATCTAGAGTTTTAAATTCAATACTCTTCACTGGGCCTGTCTTCACTTTCAGAAAATGTATGTATAGCTAGAATATAATATTTACAGACTTTTTCATTATTAGGAGCATTTAAACAAAACCCAAAATTACAAAAGCTTGCTTTTATTTCTGAGTTGAGTCTTCTGAATTATCTTTGCTCTAATACACCATCATCTGAATGTAAAATGTGTAGCTTTTTTATATACCTGACTTACGATAACAGTGTTTTTTATTCAGCTAATTCAGTGGCTGCGGTCCAGGGACAGTATTAGCCTCTGCTTCTCACCACTCTTTTTTTCTGATTCCTATTTCTATTTGTTTCTCTCCTTGAGTTTTGGCCATTTAGTTTTATCCAATAGTAACAAGATTCTACTTGTCCATGTCATTTTATTTGCAATGTTGGGTTTTTAAAAAGCCAATTACAGGATTCTTGGAATCAAATAGTATATTTGTTTTGTGATCAGGATAAATTATTGCAGCATGGGTATTTTGTTTTAAAGTCAAAGCACACAAAACAGTATCTCCCATATTTCGGTCAACCTTGAGAAGTGTAGAACATTTCAACTGCAAAGAATTGAGCCCTTTTTAGTATGTTGGGCATATATTTTTGTCCCAAGGATGAAATAAAAATTAGTTTTGTTTCAAGAACAGAATCCATTCAAGTGTATAGGTGGGTTCCATGAGTTATATACTGGCTGGGAATGAATGTTTATATGCTGTCTCTGTGTTCTCTCCTGTTTGGTAATATTTATGTTATTCGTGCTGTTAAGAAGCTCTAGCAGTCTTGTTTTTCTTTCTTTCACCCACTCTTTTGCACAAGTAGCAGCACTGGGGGAGAATAACCTAGTTCTTTTGCATCTGGCAAACAGGCATCAAATTTTTGACAGCCTAGTCAAAGAAATTAAGAAAGAAAGAAAACCTCATAGGGCTGATGTACCAGTTAAAAAGAATGTTAAATAATTTAACTGTTCTTTTTTGTGCTATTATGTGGTAACTGAGCTACCTGGAAAGTTAAAATTTTTTTTTTTTAATCACCTGTCTATTCTTTCTGGGAGGGGGTTATAATATGACATGCTAATGTAAACAGTGATGCCCTTGGATAAACATTCTGAAGTTTGGGTGATAGGTACCATTCAACAGGGAATATCACTTCACTTTTGCAGACCTAGGATGAAAAACAAGGGAAAGCAGCTGATCCCGAGTTTTCATTGTTGTTCTATGCACTTGAAATATTTTGTGTTTTGTTCATAGTGTTTTGTTCCAAGGGAATATAGCCAAGTTGAAATGTTTCAACATAATTCATTTGAGTCAGACTGTTTTGTTCTGTACTTGAGATAAAAATAATTTTCTATTTTGTGTATACTCCTGTGATTCCTAAACTTTATTGAATGTAAGCCATGTAAGACTTATCCATATAGAGAGGGAGGTCTGTCTTTTTTTTTATGTGTCACATCCCTATAATCTCTGATGTATTGTATTAGGAACTAGAAAATGATGTGATGTAGCTTTAGAAATCACTACTACACAAAGTACTTAGTTAATTAGGTTGTTGGTTGTTGGTAAAATTAGATCATTAAGAATGTAATCTGTAACATACATTATCTTGAACTTGAAATAGAAAGATGTTCCTATATGTTAGGTAAATCATGGTTTAAAACAGGACTATGAACAAGCTTTTCTTTCAAATATAGAAATAATGCGGTTAAGGCAAAAAACATCCATGAAATTAATTGCTGCTCCATATGTCTGCGTAACAAAATTTAAATACGATTCATGCATTGCAACAAGCTTCCTGCGGGCCTTCATTGTGCGAAAGCCTTATAATCATGTCCTATCTGAAAAGCAACTTAAATTTGCTTGTAATTATTTTATATTGTTATTTCTTTGTGTATGAAAACTGTATTAAGTTTTTAAAAATGCATATATGGTTAGAAGCACAGCAAAAGTAAGAATATCCTTGGGAAGTAGGATTTTTAAAACCAGGGTGAGCCATTTTATCCTTACTATTCTACTTTCTAATGTCATAATGTTCAAAGACTGTTTCTTGTTTCTATTGGCATTTCAACTATGTTGGGGAATTAAGCAGGGAGGGCCCAAGAAAGCATAAAATAATGTTAGAAAGTGCTGCCTCCCGTCCTGCTCCCCCTCCCCGCCCATTCGGCTGAGGACACGGTGGAGGCCGGGCCGGGGGCATTGGGGACCCCCTGCTGTAAGAGAGAGAGAAAGAGAGAGAGGAAAGAGAGGGAAACAGGAAAAGAGAGAGGAAAGAGAAAGAGAGAAAGAGAAAGAGGGAGGAAAGAGAGGAAAGAGAAAAGAGAAAGAGAGAGAGAGAAAGAGAGAGAAAGAGAGAGGAATGGTGCTTCTCCAACCAGGCTGGGCGGAGCTGCCTTCCTGCCCCCCTCCCTGGCCAGCTGGATGGGGGGTTGGGGGTCACCACAACATGAGGAACTGTATTAAAGGGTCACGGCATTAGGAAGGTTGACAACCACTGACCTAACAGATCGGATTCTCACTCGGGTGGGCAGGATTCGTTTTCCACTGTATTTTGGCACTTAAGATTTCGCTCACAGGGGAGCTACCTCGGACCACCCCACGAGAGGCGTCCCCATCCTAGTCCTCATATAGCAGGGCTCCATCCCCTCAGGAGTATGATCAGGAGTTAGATGCCCCATGGCCGGACGAGGACGACCCTCCCCCGGAACCCCCATCATTTGGCGGCCTTTTTAACCCTTCTCTTTTTCTGCTCCTTTGTAAGGCCAGCTCCACAGCTCACATCGGTTTCGATCGTTCTACGCTAACAGCAACAACCACACCCGACTCAGAGGCGGACCCTGTTTTTACTGAACTGGTAACAGCACAACACCATGTGCCTTGTCCACCCCTTTTTCTCAATGCGGTCCGGAAACGGTCTCCCCAGGCACCTTTCCCCTCCCCAGTGGGAACGATAAGAAATTGTTCAGCGTTGCCCAAAATTTAGCAGATGCGCTGGAGGTGCCCACAGTGGACAAGCCCTTGGGCCCTCTCGTATCTCCCACCGCTATCTCAGGAGATATGTCTGAGGCCCTGAAGGCAGAGGATCGGAGATGGGAACTTACGTTCCGCAGAACCCATCAAGCTGCGGCATGGGCTATTAGGGCAACCACCTCTGCATCCTTTTTTATCAGGTCCTTTCTCCTCTGGCTCCGACAGCTCCAGGCCAGGATACCCCAGAGGATGTTCGCACACATCAGGACCTGAGCAAGCTAGTAGCAGCAGAATATGCTTCCGATGCAACCCTACACGCCGCCAGGTTTTCTTCCAGGGTCATGGCATCTAACGTGACAGCACGTCACATGCTCTGGTTAAAACACTGGCATGCTGATGCTAAGTCTAAATGGCGTCTGTCAGCATCTCCGTACCAGGGAGGTAAACTATTTGGGGAAACCTTAGCGCTGTACCTGACAGAAAACAAAGATAAACGTAAGGTACTTAACCGTCTTATCAAACGCGCCGACAGACGGGCCAACCCTTAAACCCGGAGACAGTCCTTTCGGTCAGGGACTAGCCCCAGCTATACTCAACCCAACCGTCCCTTCACAGCCAGGCAGGACCGCCCGCCTGACAGAACGGCTCCCAGACCCAGGCAACAATTTCGGGGCAAACGGCCCTTTCGAGGGGACAGACGCCCATTCCAACGGTTTAAGTGACTCTCGGGTGGTTCCTCCGATAGGGGGCAGGTTGTCCCTCTTTGCCTGCCAGTGGGAGGCCATCACCATGGATGCCTGGGTCCTAAACACCATTCATCACAGCCTTTCCCTGGAATTCGTTTCCAGCTCTCTGGGGCATTTCATATCTTGCCCCCAATCAAGAAATTCCACAAAGAAGGGACTCATGCAAGAGGCTATTCGTCACCTCTCGAACATAAGGGCCATAGAACCGGTGCCGGAGGGTCAGAGAGGTCAAGGATTTTTACTCCATCCTCTTTGTCGTCCCCAAAGCCTTGGGGGGATGGAGAGCGATCCTAGGCCTTAAAAGCCTTGAATTATCATCTTGCATACCGGAAATTCGAGATGCAAATGCTCCAGTCCATCTTGGGAAGCGTAAGAATGGGAGACTTCCTGACATCCATCGACCTCACGGAAGCGTATCTCCACATCCCCATCCCCATAAGGTTCACTTACATGAGTCACCATTATCAATACAGGGCACTCCTGTTCGGTCTGTCCTCGGCTCCGAGAGTGTGTACCAAGATCCTGGCAGTTTTGGCCACTCACCTGAGACTGGTGCCGGTCCGAGTCCAATGTTAACTGGACGACATCCTAATCCAGTCATTGTCAATTTGGGCCGCCCAGTCAAATCTCAGGCTGGTGATAAACGTTCTCCAGAATCACGGGTTCTTGGTAAAGTTCCTGAAGAGTCATACGGTTCCCACGGCCAAGCTATCGCACCTAGGGACCATCATGGATGCCGGGTCTATCTCTCCCAGGAACATCGGGACAGTATCCAGGAGTTGGTCCTCAAAATATGCAGAGACTGAACAGTGACGTTGGCCATTCTCTCCCAATTATTAGGGGAAATGATATCAGCCATAGCGATCGTTTCGTGGGCCAGACTACATTCCTCCATTGGTTCCTACTTCCCTTCCAAGGCTGGGCACCAGTTCCTCCAACCGAAGGGTAAGAGTCCCTCATCACACTTTGCAATCTCTCAAGTGGTGGCTGTCTCCGGCCATGCTCAGAGGGTCCTCCTTCAAGGAACCCTATCAACTCACCCTCACAACCGACGCCAGTTGGGGAGCGCACCTTTGGTCACAGTGGGCTCAAGGCCGATGGTCCCACTCAGACCTGCAGAACAACATCAACTGGCTGGAGCTCAGGGCCATACACCTGGCGCTCCGTCACTTCCGCAGCATGGTCGCGAGGCATCACGTCTTGATCCTTACAGACAACATAGCGGCAAAGGCCCATGTGAACCGGCAGGGGGGCACCTGATCCCCTCACTCATGACTGAGGCCCAATTGTTGGGCTCCTGGGCAGAGACCAATCTTGCCTCCATCACGGCCGACCACATCTCAGGGGAGGCGAACAGACAAGCATACTTCCTGAGCAGGTCAACAGTGGATCACTCAGAGTGGCGTCTACACCCGAACATCTTCAGGGAGATCTCCGACTGCTTTGGCTTACCGATAATAGACCTATTTGCCTCCCCGGCGAACACTCATCTACTGAGATTCTTCTCCTGTTTCCCATCCACTGGAGCGGAAAGATTGGATGCTCTCCGGTGTCCTTGGCCGGAGGGACCGCTCTACGCCTTTCCTCCTCTCCCTCTTATTCCAGCGGTTGTCCACAAGCTCCTCCAGGAGAGAGTGGAGATTCTTCTAATGGCTCCGTACTGGCCGCAGAGACTGTGGTTTGCCGACCTCATGAACCTCTCCATGGTGCCCCCTGGAGGATTCCTCCAGATCACATCTCGCTCAGTCAGGGAACTCTGCATCATCCGGATCCTCAACGGCTCCAATTAGCCACCTGGCACTTGAGCGCAGGATCTTGTCTCAGGAGTCCTGCTTGCCAGGCGTCATTTCCATGATCCAGGCCTCCTGACGGCCTGCTACCAACCGTATTTATGAGGCCACGTAGAAAAAATTCTGCTTGTGGTGCACACCATCACTTGGCTATACTGGACTTAACGATTCCAAGAATCTTAGACTACTTTCTGGAGGGTCTAGAGAGGGGCTTAACACCGAGTACGATACGCAGACAAGTTGCAGCTCTCTCTACCCTACTTACCTGTGACACCGTGGCATCAACACCCATTGATTCAATCGTTCATCAAGGGCACCACAAACACGAAGCCCCCTGTGGTCCATAGGTATCCCTCTTGGGAACTGTCGCAGGTTCTTCAGGCCCTTACCAGACCGTCCCTTGAATCTCTCAGGACGTGCGATCTGTGATCCTTGTCTCTCAAGATTGCCTTCCTGATGGCAATCACTTCCACATGGCAGATATCTGAATTAGCGGCACTTTCCACCAAAGATGACTTATGCATTTTTCACCGGGACCAAGTGGTCCTTCACTTGGATCCTACCTTTATCCCTAAGGTTAACTCTCTATTCCACAGGGCTCAGGAAATTGTGCTTCCAGATTTCTGCCCTAATCCATCTCATGAGCTGGAACAGCAATGGCACCTTCTGGACGTTTGCAGAGCGCTCTGTTGTTACATCAAATGGACGGCTGCCCTCCGCAACTCCGAGGCCCTCTTCGTTTTCTTCCACCCTTCTTCCAGGGGTTGGAAGATATCTTCCTCCACGATTGGCAGGTGGATCAGGGCGTGCATTGCGGGGCATACCAGTCCAATTCATTTCCGGTTCCACATCATGTCACGGTCCACTCAACACGCAGTGCAGCTACTCTTGCGGCATGGGCCACTCAGGCGTCTATTGAGGACGTTTGTAGGGCAGTTACGTGGTCTTCACCCTCGCCCTTCGTCCGACACTATAAACTGGACAGGTTCGCTTCTGCGGAGGCCTCCTTCGGTAAGAGTGCTCCAACAGATTGTACCCCAAGGCATTCCACTAGACCGGCCTGCTTCCCTCTGACAGGGACAGTAGGCTTTGGTATGTCCCGTTGGTGGATTCTCCATCTCCTGTGCTGGAGAAGAGGCGTTGCCTTACCTGAATGCCTTTTCTCAGCACGGAGATAGAAAATTCACTCCCACCCTTGCAGGTTCTTTAGGCCTAGGGTTAGGTTCTGTGAGCCAACACGTCATGCTGTCAGTCAATGGCTTCGCTCGCTTGAGACTGGGACACCCTAGCCCAAGACAGGCCTAGCAGGTTTGGCTGACTTGATCTGATTGGGCAGGAATACAGTCTAAACCCATTGGTGGATTCTCCATCTCCGTGCTGAGAAAAGGCGTTCAGGTAAGAGGCCCCTTCTCAGTACTTGATCTCTGTGCTACAAGAAAATATTGGCATACCTAAAACATTTTTGTAAAATTACTGAAATAATCAATCATGAAAATTAAACCTTAGACATTTGCAGGGCTTTAAGGCAATACATAAAGCGAACTGCACCCTTCTGCAAATCTGAGGCCCTGTTCGTTTCCTTCCACTCGCACTCAAGGGTCGAAGGGTCACAGCATCCACAATAGGCAGGTGGATCAGGAGGTGCATAGCAGAGGCATATCAAGGGCAATTGCTAGTAGTTCCTAGATAAATCACTGCCCACTCCACTCGCAACGCTGCAACATCAGCAGCGTGGGCAACTCAGGCACCAATTGAAATATGCAGGGCGGCGATGTGGGCGTCACCTCCCCCTTTTGTTAGACACTACAAGTTAGATAAGTTCACATCGGTGGAGGCCTCATTTGGCAGGAGGGTCCTCCAATGCGTAGTGTCAGGAAGTGGGACACAGGCACAGATGGCTACCCACCCACAGGGACAGTGAGGCTTTGGTATGTCCCATTGGTGGATTCTCCACTTGTCATGCTGGAGAAGGGGTGTTGTCTTACCTGAACGCCTTTCCTCAGCATGACGATGGACAATCCACTCCCACCCTTAGGGCCAATAAGGTCCTGTGCTGGGAAAAGATTGAGCCAACACACGGGAAACATAACCAACAACTTCGCCTCAGTCGGGACTGGGAGGAGGGTCTAGGAAGAGAGGCGTGGTGAATTTGGCTGACTTAGTCTATGGGCAGAAGACAAGCAAAACCCATTGGTGGATTCTCCATTGTGATACTGAGAAAAGGTGTTCAGGTAAGGCAACGCCCCGTCCTAGTGGTGCAGTGGTTAAAGGGCTGTATTGCAGGCAAACTCTGCCCGCAGAATGGAGTTCGATCCTGATGAGGCTCAAGGTGTTGACTCAGCCTTCCATCCTTCTGAGATAGGTAAAATGGGGATCCAGATTGTTGGGGTCAATATGCAATATGTTTCAATGTTTTTTAAACTGTTTTATAATTTTAGAATTGTAAGCTATTCAGAGTCACTTAGTGGAGTTGGGTGGCTATAGAAATTGAATAAATAAACCGTCTGCTAGGAGGGAGTGGGGTTTGCTGTTATTTTTACACACTAGTGACTTGCCTTGTTAGTGTTGCTGGGAGTGGTCATGGTGGTTCCTTGATTGGGCTGTTGTCTGCTGTTCCCTTGTTTGTATTGGTAATTCTTTGACTGGGGTATTGTTTACTTCTTGATTGTTGGTCTAGTGTTAATCTTAGGGTTAATCTCTGCTCATGGAGCTGTTGATTGCTGGAGGGATGTTGTTTTTGGTCTTTTTCTTTTTTGGCTTTTGAATGGCATCAAAAGAGACAGTCAGATTAAATTAATACCAATATTAACGCTAGAGTCTAGACCAACACTAGCAGCACTCGTGTCATTCCACTGTTAACCAAATTCTACCAGTGGTTAGCCAAGGACCCACCCCAATCCAAGATATTCTGAGCTTCAACGTTTGGTTGGGCAGTCTGCCAAGTGTCTTAAGTTTGATAGTGTGACCATGGAAGGGTTGTAATGGCCATAACTTTGAGAACCAACTGTAAGTTACTTTTTTTAGCACTGTTGTAACTTCGAACATTCACTGGACAAATAGTCATAAGTCAAGGATTACCTGTATAACATCATTACACAACAGTATTGTAACTTTGTAACATGAGTTCAGAACATTGGGCAGAGCATTTCAAATATTACAGAGTTAGGCGAATATTTTTTCAGACCTGCCTTGGCTGTCAAGATAAGACAAAATATTATAGAATATATTTTTAGAACAGGAAAGCTCAGACAAGCAGATTTATAGTAGCAAAACAATAAAGATATTACCAAAATGATTCCATGATTGCTGTGTATCAAATGTAAATATTGTTTATAGCAATCATTATTCTATTTCTTCTTCTACCTATTCCATGTAAAAGGTTGGAAGCTAATCTGTTTTGCAGGTGAGGTAGTTTCCATCTCTCCTTGTTTTGGCAAAGACCTGATCTGCTATAAAATGTTTGTTTCACTATGGGAGAATTTCCACATTTTTATTGGAAGCTTCCTATATTGAACAGTCAAATTTAATAGGAAGAATCCACATTCCTTTTCAGTATCTCTTCTGCTGCTGTGATGGATGAATAACCTAGATTAGGAGAAAGCAAATGGACTGCAGTTTTTTATAAACATTGACTAATGTATGTTAGCTGTGTTGGAGGTACATAAGTTGGAGGGGAAAAAAGGTTCTGAGGTAATAAATTATTTCTTACAGATAGGCATACCTTATTAACCTTTGCAGAAGCTAAAATTTATGGAATCTTCATATTTTATTAAACCAGTATGAAAGAATGAATCCCCTTGGATTGGGCTGCTGTTCTAGTCTGTCTTCTGTCTCTTTGCCTTTTTATTCAATTGCAAAAGCTTTGATCAAGTAGCAGCAGTCTCCTCTGGCTTGACCTTGCCACAGGAATGGAGTCTTCTTTGATATTTTATCACTGATGATCCTCATCCACAATTTGAGATCACCTGATTCTGTTCTTTTTCTCAGCTTTCTATCACTTGGCTGTTCTCTCAAAACATTAGCAGTGCCAATCCTCTCATTTTCTGTCAAGTGTTGAAGCAATGATATTATACCTACTCACTCCTAAGAAGGAAAAGAGGAATACAAAACTACTTCAAAAACAAGTGTCTGCACAAGCTGCACAAAGTCTTTGACATTACATTTTCAGGACATAAAAATATCTAACAAATAAAAAATATTAAGGCTATTTTATATTTGCTGGTTCTCAGTCCTGATTACAATATTGTCTCAACCAATCTTTGCTGATGACATCCACATCATAGAGAGAAACTAAACATCTGCATTGCTGGTTTTGATTAAAATTAGGACACATGTAATTTGATCAGTATTGTGAGTAAATTATTTTAAGCTTCCATCTTAAATATTAAAATCATAAGAAGCATTGATTTTGTAGAGTAATTCTATAGCATTTTTTTAGATGGAACACCTGGTTGAAATGAGTGTTAATATTGTAGAACCCACTTGTATGCTGAAACTTGGAAATGCTAGTTTTACTTAGCACCTTCAAATAGTTGTTTTCCCTTTCAATTGACCCGATGATTTATACAAAGCCCTATTGATGAGCCTGTCTCTGTAATTAATATTGCAGATGGATTCAAAGTTTGATCATACTTAATAATTATAGTGTATTAAAGATAGCAGTTATCATTAACAATATAAGTACAGTTTTGAAAGTACAGATATGGTTCTGCTGAAGTTGGTTCCAGAAAATTCTGAACTGAAGACTTTAAACTGTTTTTTTTTTGCTTTTTGCATTACATACAATTTTTTATGTATTGCAACTCTAGATAATTGTCTAGAGAAGATTTTTAATTTTGCTAGCATTTTATTTTAAATGCATTGTATAAAACATTGTATTCTGTGTTGTTTATTTGGCTTAACTACATGAACATTCTGAAATATGCAATAAAAAATAGAAATCTCAGTGTTAGCTAAATAATGCCACTTAATATAGAAAATTATATTGGAAACATTGGAAACATTTAAATACAAACCTATCCTACCGTGCCTTATTTAAATTAAAAATGTATTGAATTAGTATTGAAAATTATATTAATAATTTTTCTGCACAGTATATTGACAGCCGCCTACCTAATGTCAGATAGTTAATTAGATTTTTGTGGTATCTATTATTTCATATTATTTGTGCTTATACAAATTTGGTTATTGTTTTTATTCTGTTTTTAATTGTTTGCCATTCAGAGTCAGATGTGATGTGTGTGATGATATGTGTATATGTGATGGGCAGCTATATAAAGGTATTAATATTTGAGTTCCTTACTCTCTTAAGAGAGACCATGATAAATGATACTGTGGTAGCATAATTGATGACCAAATTTGAAATTTTAATCCAGTGCAGAATTTTGGTTGGAAAGCTGGTACTGTTTGCAAATCAGTGCATAGCTGTTTGTTTTCTTGATCTTCTTCTGAAATTGTATTTGTAAACACAATGACTTTCTTGAGTAGCTGCTATTAACTTCTTAATTTTACAATAGTTTTACCATTGCTTGAAGTACCTGGAGATATTAATGAAATTTTGAAAGCTCAGGGGAGACATGATAGGAGTCTTCCAATATTTGAAGGTTTGTCACAGAGATGAGGGCATCAATTTATTCTCCGTAACACCCGAGGGCAGTGGCTTCTCAGAGGGTGATTCAACCTGGAAATAAGGTGGAATTTCCTGACATTGAAAATGATTGATCAATGGAACAGCTAATTTTAGCAGATCAGATAAATGGCCTGAAAATAACTGTAATTTTAATAAGGACAAACATGAAGTTCTCCAGCATGACGAGTGGAGAATCCACCAATGGTCAATCCTACCTTTCCCAAGAGGAAGCTACGGCATACGAGGAATCAATTTCACCAATGGATTAGCTTCGCCTTCTTCCCGGATAGACTAAATCGAGACTAGGATTGACCATTGGTGGATTCTCCATCATCATGCTGAGAAAAGGCGTTCAGGTAAGAAAACGCCCCTTTACCTAGGAAACAAAAATCAAATTTATGGAGTGTAAGATGACAAAGATACTTCTAAAAGAGATCTTTTAGTCAATAGTAGTTAACTAGAAATAGAATATTAGCCAGAAGTGTAGTGTGGCTGCAAAAGGCAAATATAATTTCAGACTGCATCAACAGATGTAATTTGCAAATCACAGCTTGCAGTTGTTCCACTTTATTCTGCTTTGGTTGGGTCATGGGTCCTGTTCTGGGCACTATTCAAGAAGGATTCAGATAAATTTGAACATGTTCAGAGAAAGACAGTGATGATGATCAAAGGATTAGTCAGTAAGTTGTAAAAGAAAGATTGAAGGAATTGTCTCACTTGAGAAAAGAAAACGGAATGGGAAACAGATAATCCTATTCAAACACCTGGAAGGACGTCACATAGAAGATCAAGTTTATGGTTCTCTAGTTTTTGTTTTATTCACAGAGGTAGTGGGATATTTTCAAGAAGAGGCTGGACATACAAACAAAAATTTTGTATTTTTTACATTGAATAGGGGAGGGGGGGGACTAGTCTGGTTTTTAAATGGTCCCTTCCAGTTCTTATAATTCCATGATTCTCTTTTAAGCATACTAAGATTGCAGTACTAAATGGAGCAGTTAAATGCTTTAGAATGAGTATTGTTGAACCCAGTAAATTCACATTGGAAGAAATATATAAGCATATATGTATGTATGTATGTATGTATGTATGTATGTATGTATGTATGTATATATATATATATATATATATATATATATATATATATATATATATATATATATATATATATCAAATTGCAAATCCACTTTTTGCTTTCCCTTCTGGTAAAATATTTCAGTTCAGCTGTTTTTGAACAATGAAAATGTTTTCAGATTCTTTTTTTAGTAGAAAATAGGATTTGGAAGATTTTGAAATTCAATAACGTTTTGGAATTTATTTTTAATTTGACATATTTGCAAAGCTAATATGAAGATTTTTGTACATGGTATGATTTTAATGTCATACATTATCTGCTTCAGATCTGATATGCTCTTAATCTGTGCTTGAGATATTTTATCAATGCTTTTTTAGACAACTTTAAACAATAAGCTTTTAATGGACAAGCCAGTGAAAACTTTAGTCTGTATATAACTAGAACCAACTAGTACAGATTCCTTTCATACCAAGAGTTAGTAGTAATCTCAGACTCTGTTCTTTTCTTTTCCTTTTTAACTTAAGTAGATATAGTTAAGTTACATTTATTAAACAAGAGTATTATGTCAGCATGCCCTGCTCAGAATGAAATGTATTACAAGAACGATATGTGTTTGGTTTGTGTAGAAATGCTTTTATTTTTCTTTGGTAGTGTATAAAATCTTTGGACTTTAGGACAAGGATCTGAAACTCAGATCATCACAAGCCTTTCATAAAGACTGGTTAATTAGTTTGAAGTCTGCAACTTTGAAAGCTTTATATATTGACGTAAACACCTGTAGTTTTCTGGACAGCAGCTGCTGGTAAGGGGAGCTACACCAGTGATGTGGGGATCAAGCAAGTGGAAAGAGGGGGCTTCAGTCCTGTGCTTGGCTCTAACAGTACATCTATAGCAGTGGTTCTCAACCTTTCTAATGCCCTGACCCCATAATACAGTTCCCCGTGTTGTGGTGACCCCCAGGGTGTGGCCAAGTGGGTGTGGCTACCAATAAGAGGGAGTAGGACAACTAGGGAAAAGGGAAAAAATGGTGGACAGCATGGTTTGGCGACCCCCGTGAAATGGTCATTCGACCCCAAATGGGGTCCCGACCCACAGGTTGAGAACCACTGATCTATAGGCAGCAAGACATGCAGCCATCTTGCTTCTCCTGTGTGGACACAGATCAATGCTTTTGTTCCGGTGTACAACTGTTGGCCTTAGTTTCTCTGATAAACCTGCTGATTTCCACGGCCTTGTACATCTCCCTCAGTCTCATAGTGTTTGCGGGAGGGAGGAGATGGAGAGAGTGAGAATTAGGGTAAAATTAAATTAAATTAAAGATTTGACAGTTCCTGTTTTGTTGCAGTCTATGAATAAGGAGGTGTTTTTTTATTCTGGGCAGCAGGCAAGCTTGCACTGTCTTTTTCTATCCCTTCTTGTCTCTCAGTCCACCTCTCTATTTTACAGTTGTCTCACAGGTTATACCCCCATTTAAATGGGCTACAAACAATGCCATCTTCTTTTGAAATAAACTTGTAAGCCGGCCTTGGTGGTCAGTACTCTTTGTAAGTATTGTTATGGTTCTCAAAATTGATCTGGAAGTCCTCATGTTGGAGACTGCTACCTGAGAATGTGAATAGTCAGCATTTTAGTGGATTGTTATCAGGTGAGCAGCATGTTCAGGATAATTATGAAATCATGAACATTAATTTTCAACTAAGAATAAGATAATTGATAGTAATTCAGGACAGTGGTATTGCAGTGAAATTGCATAGATGTCTGTTGCTTATGTAAGTAGATAATAGCTAATGATTTTGTTTATTTTTTTGCAGGTGTCAGCTGCGATGCATGTTTAAAAGGAAATTTCCGAGGTCGCAGATACAAGTGTTTAATTTGCTACGATTACGATCTGTGTGCATCTTGTTATGAAAGTGGTGCAACGACGACAAGGCATACAACTGACCATCCAATGCAGTGCATACTAACAAGGGTAGATTTTGGTAAATGATTCTTGCCTTTTATGTATTTATTTACTTATTTACTTACTTACTTAGCAGCCTGTATTTCTAAGTCAAGAAAAATTACTTCTGGCATTTTATCACAGAACAAAGAGAGAAAAAACAAAATAAACATAAAAGTTAGTAAAAACACAAAAATCCAATACTTCATATGTATTATGGTTTTGTAGATTGTAACTTTAAAGCTCTATTAAACTAACTTGAGTTTTTGGTAGACGGATAGATGCCCCACCACAGATTTTTGCTCACTTTCTTTGGCATCCTTGAGGAAAGAAGTGAGGCAGGTGAGGATATGTGTGCCATTAAAAAATGCGGTAACTTGTGTTCTTGTGTCAGATATCAGGAGGCAAGTAAATAATGGCAGCATTTGCGTGATGACTCGTACTTGAGGGAAAAAAAGGTTTTACATTGGAGGTTTCTTTAGTGTACCAACAGATAATTAAAATAATTTTAATTAAAATATTTATTTTATTTATTTATTTAAAATCATTTAAAACTGAGGTCCTTCTAGCCAAGTTACGCTTTAAAGCTGCCATGTCATTTGATTCGGAATCAACCTGTATGAGTTAAGGGGTATTTTCTTCTACTGTTTGAATTGTAAATTTGCTTAGGGTTTTGTGGTTTAAAAATTAGAAGGAAAAAAACAAGAGAGGACTTAGAACTAATATGATAGGAGAAACAAATTTGAAAATATATTAGTCGAATGAACATTCAACCAAGATTGCTGTAGGAAAGATTTCATTATTGGCTTTGTATTTCTATAGCTTTTACACTCTTTTTCCATATTTCAAATATCTTCTAGAATTGTAAATAATAGAGGGATTGTAACTGCTGTAAATGTGCTCACATTCTGCTTGATAATTCCCTGCTTCATATTAAAATCAAAACATTTCTATTCATGACATGTGAAAAAAAGTGACATAGATCAAGGTTGTATGGTGTTTTCAGTGCTGTTATAACTTGAACAGTTGCTAAACAAATGATTGTAAGTCCAGGACTACTTATATATTTAAATCAGCCAGAGACAATTTATCCTTAACAAATGGCATTTACTTAACTCACTGCAAGTTTTTCTTTTTAATCTGTTGATACCTTTTTCTTTTCCTTTTTTGGGGAAACTTTTGTGTAAAAGTATCTGTTCAGTTTCACTTTTATGTGTGTTTTTTATACATTTTAAAATAGAATGTTGATGTTCACATAGATTACATTATTTGTGCTTCGGTGACCTATAATAGCTAAAGTAATATAGTCATTTTGATTTTTCTTTTAAGTCAAAAGGGCAAAAATGTTACGTCACAAATACTAATTTGAATATGGCTATGAGAATTTGTCTCCTATGAAGAAATAGTTTTTTTTTTTTGACATTAAGAACTCGTTTTAATAAGAAAATGTGGGCTCCTTTTTAAACGGGGATTTCTAAAACTGTTTTTCTTTTCATTTCCTCTGTGTGTGTGTGTGCGCGCGCGCGTGCGCACGTGTGTACACATATACAACACAAATATATGCATACATATTTGTGTGTTTATGCACCTGTGTGCAAGTGTGCCTTTTAAGTCAGTCTTGACTCCTATCAACTACACAAAAAGTCTTCGCAGTTTTCTTGACAAGATTTTCTGAAGTGGTTTGTCCTTGTCTCCTCCCTAGGGTTGAGACAGAGGAACTGGCCCAGAGTCACCAGCTGGACTTGAGCCTAAGGTGGGATTGGAACTCACACTCTAACCTGGTGTCTTAACCACTACACTAAATGGCTCTCACATATATGATAATAACATTATCCATTCAGTCATGTCTGACTCTTGGGGATTCTGTGGGCCAGGTCTCTCCACATCTTATGATCTTGCACTACATCTTTGAGTTGTTCTATGTTGTGGCTGGTGCCAGTTTTGATGGTGTCCAACCATCCCCTAACTCTTCCCAGCATTCTCCAGTGAATTCCACTGCAGGACATAGCCAAAATAAGTGAGACCGTACATACATACAATTACAAAACAAACTAAAAGTACAAATAAAATAAAATATCTAAAACTGATTAAATCAGTGAGAAGTATGGACTTATGGGCAAATGCTAGATAAGGGAAGACTGGCTGCTCTTTCCTATTTTCCCCTGTAATAACAGCCTTATGGGATAGCTGGGGTAAGAGAATGTGACTTGCTCCAAGTCATACAGTGAGCATAAAATTAGCTTTTCTTTTCATTTTCCACATGAAGAGCACAGTGGGAAATGGCAATGAGAACTGGAAGGTCTTGATACAAAGCATAACAAAATGAATACCTATCATTTTAAATTTGATATAGAAAAGTTTGCAGTTGCCCAGCCTGAAAGCCTTTGAGGCATATGCAAAGCATGGCAACTCGTAGATTAGTGTGATGCTTAATTCTGTGAATGTCTTCAGTCTATAATATTTTATCAGAAAACTGTTAGAAATGTCTGTCTGGATTTTTCTTAACACAGATGAAATTTAATTCAGGAGGTTACTTTCATACTGGTTTTGGACTATACCTAAAAATTACGTAAGTACAGGAAAGATTCGAGTGATCGAAAAATCCAATTTCTAGATGCCGTCAAAAAATTGATTGAGACTATTGTATCATAGTGCTCCGGGAGGAAAACAATATACATTACACAATACTTTGCTTATACGATGTTTTCCCGAAAGTAAGACCTACCCCAAAAATAAGCCCTAACTTGCTTTTTGGGGTGGCCCTAATATAAGCCCTACCCCCCAAAATAACCCCTAGTTTTGGGGCGAGGTGCACACCTAAAAATCAAACTAGGATGGGGGTGGGAGGGTGGAGCTTACCATTGCAGCCAGGCCTCCCATGGATTGACACTTGCCTCACAGGCCCACTTCTTCTGTGGCCAAAGGAGCAGCTTCATTCTATAGCTGAGAGTGGAACGAAGGACTGCATTTCACAGTCAGAGGCCTTTCCAGAAGGCCTCCTTCAGCTACAGAAGAAGTGAGCTGCCTGGCTAGGGCTGTCGGTGGCTCTGCTGCGAGGTAAGTGAAAAAGACACACCCACCCCCCGAAAATAAGACCTGGTGCCTCTTTTGGAAGCAAAAAAAAAAAAAAAGAGACCGGGTTTTATTTTGGGGGAAACACAGTACATGCTTTTTCCCAGTTCTTTCATCTGAACAATAAAGTATACAGTAAAGCATTTTAGAAGTAGTGAGAGGGTTTTGTGAATTGTTTCTCTTCCTGCTTTTCTTACCTTTCCATGTTTCTTCTTCCTATTTTTTCCTTTCTTCCACGTTTTTCTCTTCTTTGGGTTACTTTGATCTTGCATCAAATTCTACCCTAGGTTTCCAGTTCTTTTGCTTAGGAGAGTGTGCATGTGTGTGCATGCACCAATATTATTTCATTGTCATTATGTATATTCTGTTGTCTCGGTACATATTCCCTGTGATATGTCTCTTACTAAATTTGCTGTCCCCATTTTGATTAGCACTTCAGCTGTTACTGTTTACACACAGGAAAAGAAATGACAAAATCACCCCAATTTTGAACAGATGGGTAACAGGCTTTTCCCCTGCAAATGATTTTTTGGGGGGCAGGGGTTGCTGGAAGATTGAGAAACAATGACAGAAACCCTGGCAGTGACACTGAAAGGGGCAGGCAAGAATATTTTGCCTATACAAAAATATTCAAAAGTTTGCTGATACAGTAGCCTAGCACACAGAGATTTTTTTCCCTAGCTCTGCTATTTCCTTAGAGGAGATAGTAGCAGTGCTTCTGTGTGAGAAATGGAAGACAAATATTTTTTTCCTTTAAAGCCCTGCAGGCTGGTATGGCTGCAATTTAGGCAGTAATTCTGAGTCACTGAAGAGATTAAATATTAGCAGTTTGCAGCTTTATTACACTCTTTCCAACATAGACTAGAAAGATTGAAATTAATGCATTTAATTATATTTGAACATTACTGTTATTATATTTTTATCTTGCGTGTGTGTGTGTGTGTGTGTGTGTGTGTGTCTTCATTGTCAACTCAAGACAGCTAACATTTTTGGTATTTTTGCCTTCTATTTTTCCTGCAACAACACCCCGCAGTGGTGAAAGGGAGTGACTTGCTCAGAGTCACCCAGCCAGCTCTCCCTAAGGGAGGACTAGCATTCACAATCTCCTGCTTTTTAGGTTAGCACTTGAACACTACACCAAACTAGTTGTCATAATCAATTGTCCTCAACCTACAATCACTTGGTTAGAGAGGATCCCAAGTTACAAAGGCATGGTTACAACTGATCCTTGGAGTTCCAGCTGTTTCTGCGCCTTCATGGTCATGTGATCCCAATCTGGGTGCCTGGCAACACTAATGAGTTTACGATTGGTTGCCAAGTGCAGTTATATGATTGTGGCTTTCAACCTTCCCTGTTGACTTTCCCAGAAAGACAATGGGGAAGCCAACAGGTTAACCTGGCTGCCAGCTTAGGACTTGCAACTCCCTGATTGCTTCCCCACTGAGTTTGGTCATGGAAGCCAGCAGGAAGTTGCTGTCACCTAACCACTATGGGATTCAATTAACAACAGGAAATGGGACTGTAGTGATGGAATCTTGCTTTACAATCACATTGCTTAGCAATGGAAATTCTGGTCTCAATTGTTGTAAGTCGAGGACTACCTGTGCCTTTGCCAGTAAAATACTGAAAGGCTATTTCTCAGATGCTTGCAATGAACTCAACTGATGACCCGTGTGATGCTTTTGAAGATAAGACATTATAGGTAGTCCTTGTTTAGCAGCCACAATTGATACCGGCAACTTGGTTGTTAAGTGAACTGGTCACTGAGTGAAACGGCAACTGTGTTTTTGATGTTACTTCAGCTTTCCTTTGCTTTGCACATCTGCAAAGGCTGTTAAATATGTGTGGACTGGTTGCAAAGTTACTTTTTCATTACCATCATAATTGCAAAGGGTTGCTAAAAGAGGCAGTAGCTAAACTAGAAGACCTGTAAAATGGGCTTAGAGCATCTGTTCGCTCCCTCTGTTGTGTATACAGCATTCCATAGCAATGGCTTTATTCTCTATAATTAAATAACTAACATGATAAAGTCATCTAGCCCTTCCATCTGGGTGAATTTATCTTCATATTTAAATAGTACAGTAGATGGTTTTAAAAAAACGGGGTAAGAGGTGTTGAATTAGAGAGTATAAACTATAAGTAAGTGAAATGTTTAACTCTAACCCAAAAAGAACCAGATGGTGGTTACAGTCTGTGCACATTTAAACGTTGTAATATTAATCATCTGGGTTGAAATATATCAAAAATAGACAATGCAATATTCATTGGCCTTTATATTGGATGATTTCTCTTAGTGTAGTTTTTTTTTAAGTTAATGTCTAAAATAATTTCATATTGAGCATTGATATTGAGAGTGTGGAGTGTTGGGGGAAAAAAATGGAAAGAATGGTCATTTTGATTATTGCTCTCTCCTTGAATAATGGCAGGACTTTTTTCTTTGAGTCAATTTCAGCTCCTGGAAAACTACATGCAGTTTTCTTAGCAACATTTTTGAAAGTGTTTTTCTACTGCCTCCTTTCTAGGCCTGAGACAGAGCGATGGGCTAAAGTTGCCAGTTTGTTCGTGCTTAAAACAGGACTATTGTGTTTCTCAATTTCCAGTGCTTTAACCATTAATGAGCCAAGGTGGCGCAGCAATTAGAGTGCAGTACTGCAGGCCACTTTGGCTGACTGTGTTCAGCAGGTCAGCGGTTCAAATCTCACCGGCTCAAGGTTGACTCAGCCTTCCATCCTTCCGGGGTAGATAAAATGAGGACCCAGATTGTTGGGGGCAATGTAAATATATATATATATATATATATATATATATATATATATATATATATATATATATATATATATATATATATATATATATACATACATACATATATATACATATATATACACACATTACTTACTGGTATACACCGCTTAGAAAGTGCTTGCACTTAAAGCGGTATATAAGTCTCATAAATAAATAAATAAATAATAGTACAAACTCTTTGTTAACTTTATTTTTAACTCCATCTTGATTTTACATAACTAGATCCATAATTCGATTTTTAAATTATTTCCAGTCCTTTGTAATAGCATCTAATCCAGCTACTGTGTAGAATTTATCCAATTCAGTTTGTAATCACATATCCACTGTTACTGAAAAAGAAAACCCTTCTGGAAATCACATTACTACAGAGCAGATAGTCCAGAATAAATACCGAGTTGAGTTGGTAAGCCATGTTTGTAAAGAAAGTAAAGGACAAAAACAGGGGAGGGAGGAGGCAGAAAGGCGTTTCTAGCAGCAACCCAGATTTCCTTCAGAAGGCAACGAGGCTAAAGTTTGTGGAGCAGAAATCAGGCACAATTACAGAAAAGATAAGCAACCAGACCATCTGCCAGGATGACATTCAGCCAGTCATTGCATATTACCTGACCAAGTCAATGAAGGAATAGTTGAACATACCCGTGGAGCCCTGGACAGCCTGCCAGGAATTGACTGCATTTTCCTGAGGGCTGGTATTATGCCATCAACCAGCATATCAAGAGAGAGACTGTAATTGATGATGGGTAACCTTTTTGGCATCTCACCACATTCTGATTGACATAGTTTTAGTGGAGCAATTCAACTTTTCATCTAACTTTACATCGAAATCTACATTTGTTCCGCACACTTCCTCAACTCCCAACAGAATTTTGTTTTGCTGTGTTGTGTTGTTCTTTCAGTGCAGCTCATAACCATAAGTGTCACTGTGCAGTCCATATACAATGCTCCTATCACAATACAGCAGCTGTGTCTGCCTAGCTTGGGTGTTTGTCAATTCTGTCAACCACTTTGTCTTCACTATACGTGAAAGGAGCTTTGTGGCAGTTTTGATAGCATGAACCAAAGGCAAACTTTAAAAGTCATTAGGCATGTTATACAGCAAAGCTTTAGTTATGTCCAGTTCTTTATATTTTTAAGAACTTTTTAAAGAACAACAATATCTTTGCTGAATTTAAAAAATGTGGATAGAGAACATGCCTTTGGTCCTCTAGTCTGTTCAATGCTCCAGTCATACCAGCAACTCTTTTTTTTCATGCTATGTGTAAAGAGAGCTGTTACCTTATTATTACACAGGTATCATAGTTTACTACGATTAATATACTTATCTAGGGTGTTTGTTGTAATTTACATTATGGTTGTCAGTTCAGCATTCAATAAATGTTAGCGATGTGAAGATAGGAAGCTTAATGTTTTGCTTCTGATGGTTTCTGGGGAGGCCAAAATAATGTTGCATATCTGTTAAATTGGGAAATTGTTGAATTAACTCTGGAAAAAAAGGCTGATTGTAATTTTTTTTTTAAAAAAAAAAATAGCCCATCTCTTTCTAACTTCAGTCTTGTAGGCACTTTGTGAACACTTTTCAACATCGTAAAAAGATTTCATCTGTGGGCAGGTAGAAATGCATTCAGCTGTTTTTGATCTTCGCATCTATGAAGCCATAGCAAAATCAAATCTTAATTTATTATTTGGCAAAATAGTGTAGCTTGAAACCACAATTTAATCTTTTTATGATGGTGTATTAACACTAACCTGCCATTAGATATTTGTGCACAGTACGCTTTGGCTAATCATGAGACACCCAGGCAATGATTCAGAGAGAGACAGACTGCTGTTGATAATAGTTTCCATCTATTTCTGTCTCCCACCACCTGTGATACCCCAGAAACATGGTTGACCTCCAGGGGATTGTAAAAAATAAAAATAGGCAGATGGTTTGTTTGAGACTAGAGCAGTGGGACTCAACCTGTGGGTCGGGACCCCATTTGGGGTCGAACGACCATTTCACGGGGGTCGCCAAACAATGCAGTCCGCCATTTTCCCCCCCTTTTCCTTAGCTGTGCTACTCCCTTTTATTCTATTAGCTTTTGAAAGCCAATAGAATAAGACTCTCTTGAATAGAGTCTAATTCTATGAGCTTTCAAAAGCCAATAGGAATTGTCCAGGATGTCTCTGCCCTGCTGAGCCCGCCAAAAGTCCCATTCTGCAAACGGTGCTGCACCAGTTGAGTAGTCCTCGACTTATGACCGGTTGAGTAGTCCTCGACTTACAACCAGTTGGGGGTTGCGGCATTAAAAAGGTTGAAAACCACTGGACTAGAGCCATTGTACATGGGTGAGTGTGAGGGAGATGGCTAATCAGAACTGGGAGCAGTGGAAAAACTGGACAAAGATTGATTTTATTTTGGATCTGCTCCTAATGTCCAGTAGCAGGAAGTGAGATTTATTTTTTTTTAATTTCATAACTTGGATAACACATGGAATAGGAGTGTCAAACTACCGGCCCGCAAGCTGGATGCATCATGGCTAAGCTGTATCCACCCCATTGCCGGCAATGAGAAAAAAAAGTCGTGATACGTCGCGTCACGTGACATTGCAAGTTTGACACCCCTGACATAGAACAGTGACTTTGTAAGCCACGATTCCTGGCTGTGGTTGCTACAAGGAATCTTAACTACAGTGTTGGGTCTAAGGAGGGTGAAATGACCTACTTAATGTAAATCTGGTGAGATACAACATGTCATGTATATGCTGTATGAATTTTAACTTATTATTCAGGTACTGGTGAAACAAATGAAGATCCGGTGGCAAGCCACGACTAATATGTCTATCTGCAAGCATGATTTTTCATGCTTTATTGGTTCTCAACTGTGGGACGGGACCCCATTTGGGGTCGAACGACCATTTCACGGGGGTCGCCAAACAACGCAGTCCGCCATTTTTTTCCCCCTTTTCCTTAGCTGTGCTACCCCCTTTTATTCTATTGGCTTTCAAAAGCCAATAGGAATTGTCCAGGCTGTCTCTGCCCTGCTGAGCCTGCCAAAAGTCCCATTCTGCAAATGGTGCTGCACCAGTTGAGTAGTCCTCGACTTACGACCGGTTGAGTAGTCCTTGGCTTACGACCGGTTGGGGGTTGCGGCATTAAAAAGGTTGAGAACCACTGCTCTAACTGCATCTCGATAATAGCAAATATACAGGTAGTCCTCAACTTAGAACCATTCATTCGGCAACTGTTTAAAAGGACAGCAGCACTGAGAAAAGTGACATCCCTGTGGTCACATGATCAAAATTCAGGTGGTTGGCAAACAGCATGTATTTAAGATGGTTGCAGTATCCTGGTGTCATGTGATTGCAATCTTATGACCTTCCCAGCCAGCTTCCAACAAGCAACGTCAATAGGGGAAGCTGGTTTTCCTTGATGTTCATGTGATTCACTTAACAACTGTGGCAAAAAAGGTTATGAAATTCGGTGTAACTCACTTAACAGTTGCCTTGCTTAGTAGTGGAGATTCTGCTCCCAATTGTAGTTGGGATAGTCAAGGACCCTCTCTATTGTTGGTTTTAAATATTAGTTGATCAGAGTTATTGTTGTTCCTTAACTGTGATTTAATATTTTGCTAAACAGACTGCTTTGGCACAATTTTAAATGAGAAACGGGCAAGAATTTGCTCTAGGGAAAAAGCACACATCCACCTGAGCGTTGTTTCAATTGCAGATAGGCCATTTGAATATTTATAAGATGAGGCCACTAAATATATAGCTGATACGAGAAAGCCATGGTGGTTAGGAAGTTTTTTGGCCACATAGCTAGCCAAAGAGCTTACGTATGTTCTCTCATGGATAGCAGTCATGTTGCAGATCCAGGAAACTTAACAGCTTGGATAATGAAAAAGGCATTTGGAGATTTATTTGGAGCAGTTTTGTGGTCTGTAAAAATAAGATTTAGTATTGCAGAAGGCTTACAAGGCCCAGAGTGTTCACTGGTGGCATATGTTATTTTCAGTGTGTCACTTGTCAGGGGGCACATAGCAAATGATTCCACTTGGATTTGAATTGAGAAGTTTTTATATATGCCCAGGATAATTTAAGAAGAGTTTTACCATTGGGACTAAAAGTTTCCATCATTAAGTGATGCTGTCACACTGCATCCCTTAGCGATGGCTGTCCTGGTTGCTATCATAACCCCAGGATCATATCAGTCATTAAACAGGAAGAGACTGGAATTCCAGGCAGCAGGGGGGAGGGGCAGGTGCTCCAGTGGGTGGGGTGGGGGGAGGTGCTACAGACTGCAGACAGGTGAAAATTGGCTGGGGTAACTTCTAACTTCCTGCTGGTTTCCCCATTGACCTTGCTTGAGGGAAGCCAGCAAGAAATCACAATCACATTGGAAATTGTAATCATGTAACCGTAGCATGCTACAGCATCATAATTGCAAGCTGGCACCAAGTACTTGGATTGCAACCATTGGGAAACTGCAACTTCTAGGACAGTTCATAATTACTACTCATTCAGCCTCACCGTAACTTTGAACAGTCATTGAACAAGTGGTTATAACCTGTGGACTATCGGATTTCAGTTTGAACAAAGGTGAAGAATGGCTATTTATATTTCAGCTTGAAATTTTCTCTTATTTGTTTAGCTATGAACCTTCCCTACGAGTCCAACCGTCTAAATGCTGTAAGATTTTGAGGAAACAATGATGTACTGTATATCATTACCTCAAAATATCTTAATACTTGCTGGCATTCATGTTCTCTCAATACAGGAAGCAAAGAGAAAATAGATGCTACCAGTATTTAGTAGTCTTGGATTTATTTGTGTTATAAATTCATGTTACAGATAACATTACCCTTGATTCTTATAGTTTAAAATAATATGATTATAACATATAATCACAGTGGGAAAAAATAGGACAGTATAAATGTTGGCTAGTTGAAGCTATATGTGGTTTATTTCCCTTTTCCTTTTGAATACTATATATTAATAATTTATATTCAGAAGGGTCAGTCCAGTAAATTGTATGTTGTGCTAAATAGCTTTTAAAAACTTTTTTAAAAAAGAATATTTTCCATATTTCCAAGGTGATAATTGGTTTTGGCTGCAATTGTCATGTACTTTATTATTTCAGATTTATACTATGGTGGAGAAGCTTTCTCTGTAGAGCAGCCACAGTCTTTTACTTGTCCATATTGTGGAAAAATGGGTTATACGGAAACATCTCTTCAAGAGCACGTTACTTCAGAACACGCAGAAACATCAACAGAAGTGGTAATTATAATAGCCATACTCCTGAATTAATAACAGAAATTAATATTTTTTGTTGTGAGGTGCCCAGATTTCTTTGCACAGTTTGTGAGATATAAATGCCTTAAAATAATATAAAGCACATACTTTCCCTGTTGTCCTGTTAGAGGAAAACAATAGGTAGCAGAATCGTTACATGTACAATTCATTGATTTATCCCCAAACGTAGACGGCGCAAACTGTTGCTTTTACATGGGAAAATATAAATGAAGGTAAAGGCTTATTATTCTGTAAACAATGTGTGATTATGAGAAATAGGTTTATCATTAGAGTAAACCTTAGAGTCAGTGAAAAATGCAGACTTGCACTTTGAAAAGCAGTAGTGAAAGCCTTGGAAAAGATACTTCCATGACATGTTTTTATGTACAAATGTTAGAATTGTGCAGGCAATTATTTTTTCCTTTGGCCCTCTCTGGAAACAAAAGTTGAATTTGAGACATAAATGACTAGTCTCATATTTGGACACATTATGTGAAGACCCAGCTCACTTGAGAAATAAATAATGCTGAGAAAAGTGGAAGGAAAGAGAAGAGGACAGCCAGCTGTGAATGTACCTTTTGGGGATCTCGAGGGATCATTCTAGAGATGTATCTATGTGGTCACTTAAGAGTCAACACCAGTCAGTCAATTATTTCATTTACGTTATTGCACACATTCCTGTTATCCTACCTTGTCTATGTTGTTGTATTTAGACTCCTCATGTTTCACTGTGTGCTTTATGAGATTCAGAAAAATAGTGCACATATATGATAGTTTTGATAATTTGATTGGTGATTTTTTGAGTTGGGGCATCCAGAAAAAAAATTGGTTCGCTAATTTCGTTTACATTAACATCCATACAGTTTCTTTGTTCCATTATAAGCAAGAATTTAAAAGAACATTGTTTACTTTTACTTTCTTAAGGCTGATGAAATAATAGAAGGTATTAGTGTTACACATATTAGAATCTATTTGCATGTAAACACCTTAGTAATAAGAGAACAAAGTCTTTATAGGTAAGTACTAAGATACACATTTCAAATAAACATTTGGTGTTGGATTTGAGTGGCAGTCAATTAAAAAAACTTCCTTGTATGACCTCTTTCCCTTCAGTTATATATAACTTTGTTTATTATGAAAATAACATACATTATTAGAAAAAGAAACTCTTTTTTTTAATAGGAGCAGCTCAAATGAACTGAATTAGCTCAAAGGCCATCTAGTCTAAAATGTTGTACATATTGTGCCAACTTGCCTGCTTCATTAAAGCCCACAAGCAGGATATGAAACCAGTAGCATTCTTCCACACAAGTTCTCTATTTTTGGAAATTGAATTCTGGGATGAAATTTTAAAAGCTATTTTGACTTACTTGTTTATAGTTTTTATTCTCTGTGATTTTGTCTAATCCTTCTTGAAAGTCATCCAAGCTGATGGGTAAATTAAGTTTAGGATTGCCTGTCTTCTGATCATTTCCATGACCGGCTATTGTATATCTCAGTTCTTAGGTGTATTTAGAAAGCTATGTTCGTGTTGTAACTCAAACATGCATTTAGTGCATCTGCACGAATAAAGTCTTAGGCTATTTACAGAATATTACAAGAATATGTTAAGGTGGCATTATTTCTACCTGCAGAGTTGCCATCAGCGAAATGGCAATGAGAAATTTATATTTTGGCCCAAAGTGCTTGATTCTAATAGTTTCCCCCTGCTGTTTATATCTACATAAAGACATTGGGAACAATTATTCAGAAATTTGGAGTGCTGTCTTACCAGTATATGATGGCACTGAACTCTACTTCTCCTTTCCATCTGAACCACAGAAAGTTTGTACAGAGGCTTGAAAGTTGCCGGGAGCCAGTGGTGGACCAGATAAGGGCAAAAACCCAGCATCTAGATAATTATAGAAATAATGTGGATAGGAATCTTAAATCAGGAAATTTGGAAAATGCTCTGTTAACAAGATTGGGCTTCTTCTGAAATAACAGATCTATAACTCTCCTTGATTCAAGCCTTATCGTTAGAGGCAGAAATGGCCTGAATGGCATGTCCCAAACTTAGGCTGGCATGCCATTTTCCACCCTATCTATATTGGGATTGCTTAGTCGCAGTAACACCTGATATTTACCATTTCTTGATTAGTTTACTAAAATGCCCCCAAGTACCGAAAACAGCTACTCAGTTATTATATTGGATGCTAAAAATTGCTTATAGGGCTCTGTTTAAGGGTATGATACTCTCAGGTTCTAAACAGTTTCAGAGTCTGGCAGTTTAAAACCTGCCTCCATAGCATACACCTATGCCAGGGGTTTTTCAAACTTGGCCCTTTTATGATTTGTGGACTTCAACTCCCAGAATTCCTCAACCAGGGTGCCTGGCTGAGGAATTCTGGAAGTTGAAATCCACAAGCCATAAAAGGGCCACGTTTGAAGACCCCTGCCCTACGCAGTAAGATCAGTTTGAACAATAGTTTTAGCTCAAGATATAATGGCCAGGAATAGAGCTTTCTCAATAGCGGCAGACCAGTCATGGAACTCTGTCATAAGGAATGCGTATTCTAGATCGAACTATTGGCTTATTGTTGTTGAAGTAACCTTGATTTTAATTTTTGTATTCACATTTTTAAGCACTACAATTTTATTCTCATAGTGTTTTTTTTAAATATTAAATCAATGAAATAAAAATGTTGAGCTTTCCATTTTTGTAATGTTGTTACCTTTGAATATTTTCCTGATTAATTCTTTATTGTAAGAGCATTTTAATAAAAAGATGATAGCATAGACTTAATGCTGCTTTAAGGGCTGATACTGTCATACATAATGATTATAAGGAGGAATTTTTAATACTATACTTGAGATCTCTCTAGGGCAAAGTCTGCATGCATGGCAATTTCTGCAGACACTCCTTTTGGCAGGCACAAAGGTCCTTCTTCCAATTTGATTTTTTATCTATTTAAATTAGAAGGGTGGGCACATTGGAAGGTCCACCCATTTTCTGGAATACTTCTGAGACATATGCAAACATATTAGAAATCCTAAAGAATAAAAACGTAGAAAGTAGTGTAGGCTAATGTTTTATGTTGTAATATGCCCTAGAAATATAAGAAAAACAGAAAGTACACAATAAATACAGCAAACCGGTATCAGTAATGTTTTGTTTGGCTTAGTAGTGAATGGATACATAGAACTTTAACACAAAATTACCAAAACAAAAACAAAAAAACCCTAGAACCACTAATACTTAAAAAATACAAGTGCTTTTTTTGTGCCCCACCTATTTCGTCATCTTTAATTTATCAGTTTATGCAGTTGCAGCTTTCAAGAGCTTTGGTTGACGGTGGCAGTAATGTTTCATAGCTACTGAATGCTATAAAAATCTGCAGGATGATGTCAAAGCATAATCATACTGAAATATCTAATTCAAGTGCTCGATTCTCTTTTAGAAATTCATATACTTCTAAATTAATAGATAATAATGGAGCCCAATTGGAAATGGGCTCATTCCAGAAACCATCAGAGGCAGCTGCCACATTTTTCCACAGCCATCTAGAATCCTCTTTGTCTCTGAAAAATCGACAGTCTGTTTATAAATGATGACTGATGGTCCTCCCCCCCCCCATGTTATAAACTTTTGTTCCATAATGCTTTGGCAAAGTCACTTCGGAAATCGGGAGTGGCAAAGTTGTTAGATTCTTGCTTTAAAAAATCAGAATTGGATAACAGTTTATTACAGTTATCTATCAGATTTGATGTATAAATTGGCAGTACTGTAAGATGGATGAAATATTTAGTTTTGTATGCATACATTTTTTATCTTTCTTGTGGCAGCTCCTGCTAGAGATTTCTTGCTGTTGAAGACCATAATGCAGGTAGACTTTCTAAACTTTTGTCACTTTCAGATTTGTCCAATATGTGCAGCATTACCTGGAGGAGATCCCAATCACGTAACGGATGACTTTGCAGCTCATCTTACACTGGAACACAGAGCTCCTAGAGATTTAATATCCTTTCCTAAATTAAGAAGAAAGAACAGGATAATTATTGTTGAATGTATAAAAGAAGTTAATTTTGAACTAAATTATTCTATTAACATACAGTGTAGGCATTATTCAAGTGAACAAGACTGGAGTTGCTGGCTATGTCCAAGAAGCTGTGGTTGATCACTTTGTGCCAAATGGAGTCCAATGGTTAAATTTAGAATAAGTTTATTTTTAACCCTTAAAGAAAGACTTCAAAATTTTTCATCTAAACAGGTGTGGTTGAAGCATTAGATTGGATTAGGAGAGTCAGGTTAAAATCCTGTTTACCATATTGTTCCCTCAGTGACATTTGGCCAGTCTTTTCTCAGCCCAACATTGTTGTGAGAATTAGTAAGTTCTCCATCTCCGTGCTGAGAAAAGGCGTTCAGGTAAGACAACGCCCCATTCCTAAGAGATCCATATTGAACTCCTAGAAGAAAGATGGAATATACATGTACGGGTATTCCTCGACGTACGACCACTTACGTTAGTTAAGTGAGTTTTGCCTCATTTTGTGACCTTTCTTGTTAAGTGAATCACCGCAGTTAATAGGTTAGTAACACGGTGGTAGAGTGAATCTGGCTTCCCTGTTTACTTTGCTTGTCAGAAGGTCGCAAAAGGTGATCACATGACTCCAGGACACGTGCAGCCGTCATAAATATGAGTCAGTATGAATTTTGATCACATGATTTTGGGATGCTACAACAGTCATAAGTATGAAAAACGATCATAAGTCCCTTTTGTTAGTGCTGTTGTAACTTCGAGCGGTCACTAAACAAACTGTTGTAAGTCAGGGATTGCCTGTACTAATAAATTCTTATTTGAAGTATTGTTCCTGAGGAACTATTTAGGCCAGGGGTTCCTAGCCGGGGGGGGGGAGAGAGATGATATTCCAGGGGGTGGGAAAACTTGGGTTTTCAAAATTATAGTGTATATGCATAATTCATTGCCATTATTTTGAACTTTTGTAAGGAGTGCGAGAATATATCAGAAGCGTTCTAGGGGTGCGGGGTATAGAAAAGGTTGGGAACCACTGATTTAGGTGAATAGTTTTCAGTATAGTAACTGGTGTTGCAAGTTATAATTATCTAAACTTAGGTGTTCTATAATATATCTGCATTGTTAACATGCTTTCGGTATAGGAAGCAACAATGAACTGACTGCTGTGATTTAATTTACCAACTATTGTTTAAGCACACAGAGCATATTGTTTAATCAAGAGCTCTTCAGATAAAAAAGGCTAGTTTTTCAAATACAGGGATAACGTTATGGTTTTGTTGTTGATGAGGGTGTTTTTTAGCCATAGTTCAAGTTACTTAAGAGCACAATACAGCAGATTGTTCGATCCAAACCTTTATTTAGATGTGATGATGCCATGGTGGAGGTGGTTACTCTTGGAGAGCTGTATGCAACGAGATCTCATTTTAATGTATGCTAATTAGTGCATGTTTAAAATGACAATAAAGTTATTATTCTATTCTTCTATTCTAGGACGTAAGTAGGGCTATTTTATATGGGCATTTCAAATCATTGCCCATGAAATCTTCAAAGTTATTGTAAACCCTCAAGGTGGGGCTCTCTCTTGTCTTTTACTTCATGATGATGATTTATTGTATAGCTTTGCCTTAGTCTAAGGTTTCTTCTAATTGTATAACTTTGAATTAAAAATGAATCCATGAAGTAGCATTTAGCTAAATAGTTTTTCTCTTGGTCTTTACAGTTCTTTGGCGAGGGTGGGGGAAGCACTAAGGTGTTCTTTGTTTGCAACTCTTGTGTTGACGCTTTTTCGTTAACTCACTGGTGACGATGAATCCAGCGGTGTTCGGCATGTACGTAGAATGTTTCACCCAGGTCGAGGATTGGGTGGCCCCCGCGCACGTAGATCAAACATGCACTTTACTAGCAGTTCCACTGGTGGATTTTCATCATCACAGAGTTCATATTCTCCAAGCAATAGAGAAGCCATGGATCCTATAGCTGGTAAGGGTTTTATGATTATTTGCATCTTTTCCTTGCACATTGCTGTGTTCTGAATAAAGGAAAGCTAATTTCCTAAAAACCAAGGATTTGGTGACCATGTGAAACAGCCCTGTTTCAATATTGTTAGTTGAAATTATCATTTACCAAGAGTGCCCGTATCTTAGAGAGGTTGTCAGCATCTAGGATTATTTAGGATTACAGTGGCAGTAAAATCTAAAGTTAATGGAAAGGAGTTTTCTGGGTACTGGTCAAGGCCTTGGTTTTGTTAGAGTAGATTTTAGTCTTTTTTTCTCTTTTTCTGTTGACAGAGCTTTTATCTCAGTTGTCTGGTGTAAGGCGTTCTGCAGGGGGACAGCTCAATTCCTCTGGCCCTTCGGCGTCTCAGTTACAGCAGCTGCAGATGCAGCTGCAGTTAGAAAGACAACATGCACAGGCAGCAAGGCAACAACTGGAGACTGCACGCAATGCAACGAGGCGTACGAATACTAGCAGTGTCACCACCACTGTTACACAATCTACAGCAACAACCAACACATCTAACGCAGAAAGTAATCAGCAGGCTATCCAGAACTCTCAATTTCTCCTTACCAGGTAATGCATTTTAGTGAGATGACCATGATTATTCTGTTTTGTTCTATACATGCAAAGTTGCCTTTGTGTATTGTGATGTTATCCTTTCCCCCTGAAGCTTGGTTTTCAATCAGCGTGGAATATCCAGCTAACATTGAAAGTGTGTTTTTTCTATGACTAATTGCGTGTGTTAGGGAGATACTGTATGCTTATATTCCAGAGAGCAGCAAGTGGCTTAAAGTAAAGTGGAACACTAGAGGTTGAACATATGTCTTGAAAACTACTCAACAGTCTGAAGACTGTTTATAGATGAAAGGTTTGGCAGTTGTGTGAAGCTGAAGTTTAAATTTTGTTCAACTTGGTTTTGTGGGTGTATAATTTTTATTGATTAAAATTTACTCAATAAGCCCACACACAAACGCATTAATGATTTATCATGGATATATCATTACAAGTAAATATGAATAATTTGTTTTCTGTAGCATGTTTTTTTAAGAATTGTTACATTCCTTGATATTGGCATCAACATAATAAATTTTGAAGTCGTATTATGTATTTTTTAAACAATCTAGAAAATCTAGAAAAAGGAAAAGAACCACATAGGCACAAATACACACAAATAATAATACAGATAGTCCTCACTTAATGACAGATCACTTAATTTAAGTTACAGTGGACCTCAGAAAAGTTACCTTAAAGCCTGTTTCTCCTCCACACACACACCACACATCATGGTCATGTGATTTCCACTTCAGGCGTTTGGCAGCCAGCTCCATTCACAACCAGTTGTAGCATTCAGTGGTCATGTGACCATGATTTACATTATTGTGCCACCAAAAACCACCCATTTTCAGAAAGTGACCCACGCGATTCACTTAACAACCATGGTAAGTTGCTTTAGGGCCATTGTAAAAATGATCACAAAATCGAGTCAGGTCAGGTGGTGATCTGCTTAATGACTGCAACAATTTACGATGAAAATTCCGGGCTCAGTTGCAGTTGTTAAATGAAGACTACCTGTTTTTTAAAAAAAGCATGTAACAACAAAGGCTTAGATGTAGATAGGTACTATGACTTTCTATATATAGTCACAATAATATAGTCAGGGTCGTATAGAATGCATCATATTCTTCAGCAAATCAGTATGTGAAAGCTATCCTTCGTCTATTTGGACAGCAATTTTATAGGATTTAAGAGCATCAACGGCACAAATGCTACCGCCGGTTGGCAATACTTGTATTTTTTGGTAAAAAATATGGAGACCCAAATGTCATATCACAAATTACATCATAAAGAAGCAAGTAGGAAAATATTTCCTTTTTAAACATCACTACTATTAATCTAAAGGTATTTTTCAATGAAAGAATATCAAATGTAGATGCTAATACAGTATGTAGAATTACAGCACAAATACATCATCTTAAATTTACAAGTAGAACTATTGGGATCTCTTTATCTATTTATTTTAAAATGATTCTTTATCTTGTGCCCAATCATATTAGTTATGAATATGTTATTAGGAAATATTACCTGAACCCAAAGGGAAATATTACCCAAACCCAAAGGGATTCCGTATAGTATAACAGCATTAGTTATAATTGCATTAGTAGCCCCTCTTAGTTTTCTTGGGCCTCAACTGAATCACCGGTCACATCATCTAGAAAACCCTCAGAGCATTCAGGATTTCCTGACTGTCTGGCTCAGATCACCCAGATGGATCCACTTTTTCTCCAGGATTTAGGCTCAATCAACTCAAACCTCACTCGGGAATGATCCGTCAGTGACAATGGAGTATCTCACTTTACCTTCTCCCCACTACCATCATCTCGCTCCCAATCTGCTCTGACTTTCAACCCAAGTCGAGATGTGATCTTAATTCTTGTTGGGCCCATATATATGAAACCAATCCCACAATGGTCACAATGGTAATGAAGTCGGAGCTATTATTTAATAAGAAACAACAAGACTCTTGTTCCGTTTAATGGTCATCTGTGCCTTCACACACATGGCTTTGCTCCATGCAAAGAATTTTGGGAAACTATTTAAGCTGAGCTTCTTGGCAGGACACTGTTGCCCTCCCCATGTATATTTGCAGTCCTTGGCTTTGCTAAATTCCTCAGTTCCTAGATTTCCACTGCTGCCACATTCAGTGATGGTAGAGGTATCTACAGTGGTGTAGGCGGATGGGTTCAATGCATATAGAGATGTTCAGTGGAAGAGCTGCAGTTAAAGCAACACAGTTTGTTGTTAATCCGTTATCACATTTACGGTAGCTTTGTATAGCTTTATGAGGAGGGGCAGATTGCATTATGTTAAAACAACAGCAAAACTATAAGCATCTGCTCTGACTTGGATATCTAGCTGATAATGTTTCACAAACATGGAAGGTGTGGACAAGCCAGCAACTCTACATATGTTGGGAAGAAGCCCTCCTCAAGCAAATGCAGTCAGAAGTTGCTGTAGCTCTGGTGAAGTGACCATGAACAGCTGATGGAGCAGGTAAGTTTGTCAGCTGATAACAAAATAGTGCCAGCAGCCAGTAAGACAATAAATTGCTAAGGGACAGGTAAGAAATTCCTAAGAAGTAGATTTTGAATTTTGATTTAAAAATTTTTTTTTTAAAAAAAAATATTTTACTAACTAGAGCAGAGATAGATCAATCATATCTCAGAGGCAACTATAATTGATATTGGTTCAAGAAAATGTGGTCTCTGAATTGAAGATGATAATGTTGCTGGCAAGAAAACAGTGGAAGTCTCCAATACTGATTGTAGGTTTGGTATTTCAAGATTACAACTGTAGAGGCCAGGTGTTGGCCAATTTGAATCACTAGATTAGTTGACTAGAAATGTAGCCACAGTATGTACTCCCAAAGAGAACTTCTCAATTGGGACCATGGATTTCAGAAAACCTGGAAGGTAGGAAGCATACATTGCCGATACTTTGGACAAATATTTCCCCTCTCCAGAACAATAAGCAGTGAGAATGATCATAGGTAGAGGAGAGTTTATCTGGTATTTTGGAAAAAGTAGATGAAATCTAACTGGCTTTTCCTGAGTGAGCAAACATGCTGAGAAAAATGGATAGGACAACGAGATAGAAGAAGGATAGGATAGAAGAATTAGAGAAGGAATCTAAAAGGAAATAAAAATTCATGAGAATAAGCTGATTTGGGGTCAGAAAGATGAGAGAATACCTCTCTGAACTGGTGCCAAAGCAGCCATTAGAAAGGATATAATGGAGTTTAGCCAAGGCAAGAAGGAAGCAGCATTTTCACCAAACGCTCAGCTGGGGAACTTTCCAGGATGATGCTTTGTGCAGGCACAAACCCATGAGTGATGCACAGAGACCACAAAGAATAACCATTTTCTCTATTCAGGCCCAAAGTAATCATAGTTCTCAATAAACCTCAGTTAACCCCCACTATACATATTGGATGTAATCTTGAATGTTTCATTTTTCTTCTTCAAATTTGTGTGTGTGTGTGTCTGTGTGTGTGTGCCACAGTGAATTCTAGTTGTGAAGGCTTGTGTACTCTTTAAGGTGCTCAGGCCTCTCGTCTGTTTGCTTTATTGTATCTCACATTCCCTCAAGGAACCTATGATGCATAAGTTCCTGGTAGGATGTCTTCAGCCCCACAATAGTCACCTTGTGAGTTAACTTGAATTGAGCAGGAATGAGTCACCTAAACTAAATTTACCTGGGACTTCCATGTTTGAACTGGAACTTGACTAGTTTAGCATTTCCCCACTAAACACAATATCTCTTGTTTTTTAGGATGCAAGGTGATTTGCAAGTTTTAATTGTATTTTATTATGTTTAACAAAAACATTCAGTTGAACATTCTTTAAGTACTTACTATATGCAGTCTGGAATAAATGTATATGCAAAATATTTTGCCAAAAGCAATTAAACCATAAGCATCTCCATAAGAAAAGAGTCCCAGAGATAGGGGACCAGCAGTGAGAAAGCCTTCTGCTACCCAACAGCCTGAAAGGTTAGATCATCTCAGATAAGGGAAAGATCACCTTCCTCAAATGGAAGAAAGCCAAAATAAATATCTTAAAATTGTCCCTTGAAAGTATTAAACAGTAAGGGGCAAAGAGTCTTCCTTCCTTCCTCCTTGTTAAAAAAATACATCTTCTCCAGATCTTCCTCAACTCTTGGTGTCAATAATGAGCTTACAGCAGGGGTCTTCAAACGTGGCCCTTTTATGACTTGTGGACTTCAATTCCCAGAATTCCTCGTGGCTGGCTGAGGAATTCTGGGAGTTGAAGTCCACAAGTCACAAAAGGGTCACGTTTGAAGACCCCCGGCTTACAGGATCAAAAGGTAGAAGCTCTGGTTATTAGTCATAAGCCACAAGAAACTATTCACTACTGTTGCTCCCTTTCCCTTTCCTTTATGGGAATAATACGCAAGCGAGGCCTAGAGACAAACTTTGGATTTGTTTTTTCTTCTTGACCCCCCCCCAATCCCCCATAATTTATATAAAAGGCTTGTGTGTCTGCCCGCATTAGAACAGCAACTCTGGCCAGCTTATGGACGTACATATTAAACGCAAAGCTTCTATAATTCTAATGTCCCTCCTCAGAGCCTGACGTGGGTTTTTAGACTTATTAGTCCTACAGCGAGACGCACACGATCCTGTTCAGCTATATCCTGTTCCATCTTTTATGCAGGTTGAATGATCCCAAGATGTCTGAAGTCGAGCGTCAGTCAATGGAGAGTGAGCGGGCTGACCGCAGCCTGTTTGTTCAAGAGCTCCTATTATCCACTTTGATGCGGGAAGAAAGCTCATCCTCTGACGAGGATGAACGTGGGGAGGTTGCCGATTTTGGTGCTATGGGCTGTGTAGATATTATGCCTTTAGATGTTGCTTTAGAAAATCTAAATTTAAAAGAGAGTAATAAAGGAAACGAGCCTCCCCCACCTCCTCTTTGATGACATCCCCCTTCGCAGACAATGTCCTCTGTGCTGTATTTGCCAATGAAAGTGGACAACAACTATCTTGGGTTTGTTTTGGTGATTGTAATTTCAGGTCTGTCACTCTTGTTACATTGTGTACATTCAAAGGAAGAGAGAGAGAAAAAGATATATATGATAATCATTTCCACTTAAAATAATTTTTACTTCTAGCAGGTAAATGTAGGTTTCGGCACAGAGGGGAGAATCCTCTGTGCTCTGTACTTTTGACATGCAAAAGGCTCTCCTAATACTCCACATTCAAACTGAAGAGGAAAAAAAAAGAAATCTCTAATGAAGCTGCTGTGTGTATTTATGAATATTAATGAATAAAAACTGCTTGGATGGTTTACCTTTACTGCATGAGGTTTTTTGCAGCGTGCATGAGTTTTAGTGACCTTGTCATTTAAAAACACTTTTAAATACAAGGGAGTAAAACTACAAACAACTCCCTCCCCCAAAAGCTTTCCTATTATTCAAAGGTTACAAGACAAAGACGTTAGTGCTCATTTAGTGACGTGTGACCATCAAGTAGCTTTTGAATAATGTATATCGGAACCACCTTTTTCTCGTGTGCTGTTGGCACATCGCGCAAGCTCTGCAGTGGGACTGCTTGTTGTTTTTCAAGGTGTGGCATTTTGCTCAGTGTGTCTTTTAATGTTGCCCTCTTTAACCATCAAACTTACGTATGGAATAAATCAGCCTAGTTTTTATGCATCACCGGGAAACACAAAAGTAAGACCCCACTGCCAAGCTTGGCAACAGAAACTTTTGTGTACCTTGGAATCAACATAACTTGTTCAGCTTCGTTTGAAGGAGGTTTTCTTTCCTTCTTTTTATGGTTGTTTTTTTTTTAAATCAAACTGTTAACACATGTTTTATTCAGGTGTCGATGGTTCATTTATTCACTGTCTTAAAGTAAAAGTTAACCTGGATCATAATTGTTTTCTTTTAAAACGTTCACAGACTTGGTCATATGCCTAGTTATTTATGTATTTGCTTCCTAGTTGCAGAGACTTGTCAGTATCAGGAGAGCTTAAGATGATTCCCAGACTTTTGTCAATATATTGCAACTGCATTCTTAATGCTAATTCCAGCACCTTTTAATTTATTATTTCTTCATTTTTTTTCTGGCATAAAACTTTTTTTTTTAAAAAAAAAAGCCTTTTAATGGAATCATGCCACCTACATGCCTATACTATTAATCCTGTATGTATAAAATGTACAGTGTTTTGTGCATAGACTTTCATAATAACCCCAAGGCAGGGACAGGTGGGGGTATTGTGGTTAGGGAGGGAGGGAGGGTGGGGTTATGGGAAAGGGAATGTAAAGTTAGACAATAAAGACAAAATTGCACACCGCTTCTGGTTAAATCTAAACTAGGCTTAGACCACAATCATGTTTCTGCCTGGTTCTCTCACTTTCTTCACCCCTCGTTTGCCTGTATATTCTTCCACTTCTGCCACGTTACAAGCTTTTTAAAATTTAAAAAAAAAAATCCAGATTCAAATAGCAGGATAGAGTCTTGACATGGATGCTACTCTAAAATGGTAAAATCTATTGACAGATGTCAGTTTTGACTCCAATTATTTCTTTATAAAATACAGTACTAGTTTTGTTTTTCTCTTGACTCTTTGAAACAATGTTCTAAAGGGGGAATTCTATAGCTACCCTCTGGTTAACTTGGGTGTTTAACCTGGTAGGGTTTTTTTTTAAAAAAAAAAAAACTGTTGAGGATTTTAAAAACCAGTTTTCAAGCTGTAGTCTTTTCAAACACACCTGCACATTACAGTAAGACCCACAGTTCAATAAAGCATTTTCAAGACTGTTTGTTCAGTTGATTCTTTGATGTTGCTGTGTTATTGAAACAAATTGATTCTAGGCAGGTCTCTACAATGATGCTTTAAGTAGGCTTAAACTGGAGAAAGTCTTGGTTCTCTCACTCTCCCTGAACACACAACTTTGTTTTAAACTTTGGGCACAGATTGGAAAAAAGACTGTACGTGATTTGTTGAGGCTTGCTTGCTGACTATAGAAGATGTGTTCTGTTCTGACCACAAATGTTTCATTCTTTCACCGAAATTAAGATGCTACATTAACACCATATGCTCATTTAAAGTATTTCTATGTTTGTAGGAGCTTAAGTGGCCAGGGACTTTCAAATGTTTTGGGGTTTTTACTTCGTGTAATTTTGTAAAGAAGTACGTATCCTGTTTTAAAATGCTGTTAACAACAGTCTCTTTAAAAAGCATGAAATGGAGGCAATAAAAGCTCCACAAAAGCATAAAATTGGATCTTATTGGAAATCTTGGAATATGAAGCAAGTTCACCCCACAAAGTAGTTGTGGGGAAAATATGAAGAGTATTATATACGTTCGCCACCTTGAGTTACTTAGAAAAATAATACAGGCGAGGTAAAAATAAATACGTAAATAAAGTCCTCAAGCATCAACCTAAGGAGCGTTTCCAGAAATGAGCTACACTTAAAAAGCCATCAGTCAATATTGTTGTTATGTCTAACTTCAAATCGCGAATGGGCAGATTCATGGCACTGAAAGTTTCTACTCTAAAATGAACTCAATACTCTTCTAATTTGAATTGGCTGAAAGAGCCATTCAACGAATTCTAGAGTGTCACAAGACATAAAAGATCTACTGACTGTACCAGGTTGGTTATTACGTTCTTTTTAATTGCAGTTTGCTGTTAAGAAATTGGGCAAGTGAAATTCTCATATTCTCTTTTGACAAAAACTGAAAAAGCTCAGCTTCTCATTTTTAATTATTAGGAATATATTTAACACATTCTTAGATTATGTACTGGGTCTTTGGTTGGTTCTGTTGTCTTATTCCCATGAATAGCGCCTATTTTTGACAATTCAACACGGTGTTGTCAGTTGCCTCATTTCAGACTGATAACGATATTTGACAGTTAAAATATTTAATTGATTTAAAATCTTACAGAGAAGGTTGTCAAAATTAGTATGACTTTTCAGAGCTTGTATAATCATTTGATTTGAAAGTACAGCTATTTGTTTTTACCTGTATCAGGGTAGCCTTATGACCCTGGATTACTTTTTAAGATAAATTTTATTTACAAAATGGTTCAGAAATGTTAAGTTTGCATCAGATAAAACTTAGGAATTCAAGTCAAAAGACCATTTTTTTTTTCATTTAATGCAAGCAGTAATTTCCTCTTTTGTCAGCTTCAATTTTTAGCTTATTGGCACAAGAGAGTTCATATGTGAATTAAACTCCTTCTACATGATGGGTTTCAACAGGATTCAGTTACAACCAAACAAGTTTTTGTTTTGAATTTCTCACAGCAGCAGTGTCTCACTAAAACAACATGTTTAACTTTGGATGATTTACTCTACATGTATGGAAAATAGAGAAAAATCGTATCTCTACTTTGTGATTATATAGTGCTGTTCCAGTAATTTAGATCAAATATTTTTAAAGATGCATCTGTAGTTTCTCACACCACTGCATTTTGCACCAGCTGAAGCTTTCAAATACTGTCAAAGACAGCTCCATGTAGAGCATGTTGCAGTAGTCTAATTGGGAAGTGACCAAGGCATGTGTGACTAAGCAGGGCGTCCTGGTCCAGGAATGGTGCACATGTAACTGCAACCTCATCCAGATGGAAGGTCTAAAGAGATTGGGGGGGGGGGCTAAAACCGAGAGTTAATCCATTCTCCCATCACTTCCCCTGTAACTTCCTGAGAATGATTCTTCCATGGCATGAAATAGCTTTTCATCTTCACAATAGGCTGATACCCCACCCAGAGACTTCATGTTTATTTATTAATCAGACTTGTATAGCCTCGCATCTCACCAGGAGCAACTCTGGTGTTCGTGTTGATGTTAGAAATAGGAGATGAAAGTACCAAGCCTTGTGGTACCCCTAGCAGAGACTGTGGCCTAGGAATTCCTCCCTGAACTCTGTCAGCATCCAGCATTTTTTTTAACAAAGTGCTTTTTGACATAGATTTGCACTGGTAATTTCGTGACTTGGTAAGAAGGGAGATGGAGTGAATTTTAGTTTTGTAGATAAAAGTGCGACCGTTATAAACATTTTAAATCTTCCTTCATATTTAACAATTGGATTAAACTTGTATACTGTATGGTGGGTTGTACAAATTGGCTCTTGATCTGAAGAAAGTATGTTTTGAGATTGAAATTCAACATTTAATGGCAACCTGATTCATCCCAGGCTTACGGAAACAAAATCCATAAACCTAAAAAGTGCAGAATATAATGAAAAGGAGTCCTTTAACCACTACAAAGTTTCAATTGGATAATGTCAAGGGTATTTCCACTCCCAAAAAAATAAAATGTCCCTATATATCTTTTAGGAAACAATAGGAGAAATAAAGGACAGCATAACAGCCCCCCAAATTGTCCTGCAAAGAGCCCATTTTTGATCTCTGTCCTGGGGTATAGGAGGTCTAATGTAGCTTTCACTGGACCTGAGATGTTTACTTAAATAGGCAATGTTGGCAAAACATTGGATAACACTGAGAATGCACTTGGAGCAGTCTTGCTGCCTCTGCTTATTGGTTTTTCTAAGCTGCTGTCAGAGCTAACTGGTGAGTTCGACCCCCTTGTCACTGCCAGGAGTTGGGTTATGTTACTGTTGCTAAATTCAGTGTTAGGAATGGCAACAGAAGCAGGGTGGCACAGTAAGAGCTGTATTTTATCAGAGATGGGCCGGCTACGGAACAAGGCACTTGTTATCTTGGTGTCCACTCCTACTTTTTATTTGAGTCAGTACCTTTTAAGCATCAGCTTTGCATCTATTCGTTGTGAGGAATCTTCAGTCTGCCCTAATTGCAAAACATAATAGCAGGACCAGTCTTGAGGCGCTACTGATAATGGTAAGAGCCACACTGAGATTCCAGTTGTGTTGGCAAATCAGCACGGAAGCATTCCATTAACAGAAGACTGCAAAGGCTTAGGGCAGGCTACTTTAAAGACAGCTGAGAGAAGTCCACTCCAAAAGACAGTTTGCCACCCCAAAAGACGGTTATCGATGGCTTCCTTCTATCACCTACCACACCGAGGCTTCCATTCCCTACCATTAAAGTAGATGGGGAGTCCTGGAAATGTCATGAACAAAGCTGCGCCAACTGATTAGAAATCCTAGGGAATATAAAAGCCCACTCACTCGTTTCTTTGCTCTTCTACAAAAGGAGAGTATAACTTTTTGCAAAGAAATCTGCTTTAAATCCTACAAGAGCTTCTGTGAGTAGGCTTGAGATTCTTGTACGTTTAAGTTCTAAGGATTGTTTTTGTTCACTATAACAGCAGTTCTTAAAGTGGATCCAAGAACACCTGATACAAGTATAGGGGATGGCATATTTGACTTAAGTACACAGGACAGCGTATTTGACTTAACCAAAGAAGATGGGAATTCATATTCCGTGTTGAAAACTAAGCACTTTTGGGCAAGTGACTGTCTCAATTTCCTGAGAATTTCCTCTTCTGAAGAAAAATAAATGGTTTTTAGAAGACTGCTGGTCGTGACGAGGTAGATGTTCTCTTGTAATAAAAAAGCAACACACATTTTATAGAAGCCTTTATTTACAACTTGTTTAACAACTGTACACTGGTTTTGTAGCCTTGGAAGTATGTTCCGGACCGAAGGGAAACATCCCGACCTCCTTCCCCACAAAAGATATCTGAACTTACAACCGTTATTATCTTGTTTACCTATATACAGATAGGTTTTTAAAATCACTACAATAGCAGTATGAAGAGAAATCATAGTTTGGGGGGAAATTAATATCTAGTAATCCTGGAATTTCATTCTTACAGAAAAAAAAATACATTTTATTGGCAATGTGACAAACAAGTAATTTTGGTAGCTCAGGACAGTCAAACAAGTTGTTATTGAAACACACAGATAGGTCGAGAATACATGCTTAGGATCTCAAAAAGTGGAAGCTGTATCATATTCATGTTAAAGAAAGCCCAAATCATTGCAAGTAGACAGGCAAGGTTGCCTAATGGAAGTTAACCACAAAATTCATATTCTTTTCCCTTATACAATGCTCTAAAGCAGGGGTAGGCAACCTCGGCTCTTTTATGACTCATGGACTTCAACTCCCAGAATTCCTGAGTCACCATAGCTGACTCAGGAATTCTGGGAGTTGTAGTCCATGAGTCATAAAAGAGCCGAGGTTGCCTACCCCTGGTCTAAAGGGTTTCTGTAGGTAGAAAAAAATAAAAATGTAGGCATGATACAAAAAAGCTCCCAACCACAAGCACATATATTAAGATCAGGTCAAAAACACCAAGCAACTCACCAAACAACTACAAAGCAAGTCCTTCCTTCATAGAAGCTAATACAGTACAGACAAGAATATGTAGGGGAACGAAGGTAGCAGGATATGTGGTTTTGTAATTGGAGGTATCTAAATAAGGAAGGCCACTCTATTGTGAGACAGTGATAATTTCATTTTTATGGCACTGCTACCAAAACAACTCAAAAGACTGACAATGTTGAAAGCCAAATTTCCAGAACTGACTTCTCAACTGCCAGGTCCAGCCAAGCATTTTTTCCTAGTTATTGTCTACGTACCTGCAACAACTCAGTAATTCCAGCAGTAAACTTTCTCTGAAAGAAAAAAAATCTTAAGTGTCATAAATCGTAATTCCTCCCCCAAATGAATCAACACAACCGGGAAGTGACTCTACCTCAGAGTCTGAAGTTGCAAGAGGACAAACGTTCCATTTTGGCCTCACTTTCCCAGCCCTTCACTGTTGAGCCACTATTAAGTTTTGCCCCAGTCTGGCTGGTAGAGAGGGTTAGTCAGAGACACCCTTACTACTCAGTACTAGTTTTACTCCTTATCTATGATGCTGAATGTTAATCTAGGACACAATCAATTTATCTGAAATGGTAACCGGGCTGGAATTGTCAACGATCTCTCTTCAGCCGTAGTCCAAGCCAACCCATTCTAAGTTTTGTGTCTCGACATCTTTGCCCCTGCGAATGGGAGGACTGTCAAGTTTCACAAAAGAAACAGACTCCTACTGAAACCCCTCAGTACTAAGCACGCCTTCATTTTCACTTGAACGCATAGGTAGATGGTTTCTTATGGCTTAAAAATAGAAGCCAGCAGCCAGGGGTGTCGAGGCCAAATCCTACCTCTCCCATGTAGCTACAATTGAAAATCATGATGCTGATCAAATTGTAAACTTGTTTCAGATGCAGTTGCTCCTGCAATGAGGCTTAATGGGAGTGAGACTGACCTCCTCCCTTCCATCTCCTCAAAGCAGTTCTCATAAAACTGACCAACTGTTCCAAAAGCTTCATCCCTATCCATGAGATGGTAAAAGCAGTGATACAAATACAATCACTAAGCAATATTCCCTCAGGTTTTCTCCCATAGTGCCACGTGTCCTACATCTGCCTCAATATAAAGTGAAAGCTACAGCAGAACAAGCAAGATACATACAAGAGTGTGAAAAAAGCAGCTTTAAAATTTTTAAAGGCAGCACAATGCATTCCAACCGTCAACGTAGTCTACATGATTAACAGCAATATTTTATAACATAAAGATACATTAGTGCAATCCAAAGGGAAGGTAACATAGATGAAGGACAGAGATCTTAAGATAAATACACTCAACCCAAAGAACAATCGAAGTTCTATCACATAACACTGAAATGCAGGAAAGGCACAATTTTTTTTAAGTGTTCCTGCTCTCTACATTCCTTTCCAGAGCTGCTTGTGCATGTATAAATGGATAGAAAAAAAGGAAGGGTACAAGTCTGCAGAAGGAGATGCATAAAAACAAAACAAAACAAAAAGGATCTATATGTATTAAGACAGTAAGCAGCCTCAGTATATACAATATTGCATATATTGAGTGACAAGGCTTCGGTATTAAATTAAAAGCTGGAAAGGAACTGGCAACTCTTCCTATCCATTTTCTCCAACAATAACAACAACAACAAAAGTGTTCTGGTATATATAATATTGAACATTAGTGCACTTTTAAAATTATACTAGTAAATAAAGGTGCATTTAGAAAACGTATTTCAGTCTAAAGGTGTGTATTGCAAGAGGTCTGTATGTTAATACTGTTAACAGGAAGAACGGAAGTCGCTAAATAGCACTGCCAATGAATGCTAACATATTGTGTGCTATTGGCCATCTAACCATCTTTATTTCTAGAGCTTCAATGTTTTGCTTGGTGGGAAAGTGGGAGATGATATGGTTGTCTCTCTATATACTTCTCCTTGCAAATAAACTCCACTCTTAAAAAAAAACAGATGTTCAGAAATGATATGCTATTTGATAGTAACTAATGAAAAATTCAGCTAACTTAGAACAGACTGGGGGGGAAAAAAGATGCAATGTAACCCTTATTTTCTAAGCAATTTAGCAAATTTGGGGATGATTGTTACTAAATAGCTGGCTTAAGATGATGAAATATAGATTAATAATATCAGTGAATGCAGCCTAAGATGTGAGGATATCTTTGCAAAAAGAGTCTACAGAATTTATCGGCCCTCAGAAAATCCACAATGGTGTGATCTTTTGGGCATATTTATACTAGACAATATATCAAAAGAAAGAAAGGAAATTCTATCTAGCAGTTCTCTGCCTGGTTGCATATATGAGCTCATAGGCTATTTTATAGAGGAGACTTCTACTGAAGTCTGTCAACATAAAACACCTAGCTTTATGTCAAAAGTGATGTAAAACAGCTGATCACTTGAAATTGTTAAATTATTTTCCACAAAAATTTTCCACAGCTTTTCTTACACTATGCCTCTTGCAGTTTGATGTTAACCAAATCTGCTTTTCCTTGATCGCCTTCAGTTCTCTAGTTGTCCAAATGTTTTCTGAATATCCAGCTCAAACTGGGCAATCATTTGAGAAAAAAAAATTATTGCTGAACTAATTAGGTGTATTTTCATACACAAAATTAGTCCATCTTGAATTATATTCCGGCGTCAGACTTTCAGAATCCAAATTGAAAGTTTAATTAGTTTTCTGGCAGAAAGGCAGCTTCAGACATCAGTACATGAGGCCAGGACTACCATGTAGATGGCCTGAAGCTCATTATAAGGTAAAGACTGTATGCAAAAATGTAAGACTGAAAAAAAAAAAAATCTCCTAGCTAAGGAACGATGTCTCCTGCTGCTGTAAAACAAGGATAATAGAAATGAGCAACCCATTGTCGACTGTCTTAATAAGGAAGCAGCAGCCTACATTCTCCATCCATGTAAATTATATAACAAAGAATTCATATCAAACATTCCTCTCCCAGAAATATGGACCATGTTTATTGTGCTCATAACCCAATATTGAAATGAAATATGTCCCTCCAATGTATTTTAATGGCTAATTAATGGTTAATATTTTCAACCTGATGTGCCTACCCTAAGGATACATTCGAGAATGCATTAGGAAATATTAAATATTTGGTGTGCTAGCAGGTTACCAGCATTCATTTCCTAGAATTCCTTAAGTTTCCAGTATCTAATTGGAATTCAGATTTAACTGATAGTTCATACATTAAAGATCACAATTAATAGAAAAAAACACAACAGATATATCTTAGCCATGTCCTGTTTAGGAGACGTATAGGTATGAAAGAAAAAAAAATTTGCAACAGGAAAAATACCTAATTATAAAATATAACAAAATAGAATCCAACTTTTAACACAACTCCATTAGAGATTTTTTTTGAAACTCTTTAAAAACCTTGATGTTGCAAATAGTGTTATAAGAAATGTTTCAAATAAAAAGTATAGGCTAGTTTGAAGATCCTACATGATTTTTCCTTTAAATTATCGTAGCCAGAAAGCCTGCATATGGCAATAAATTACACAGCTCCTGAATTCAACAAAGTCAGCCATACTTGACTCCTTCAGAAATGAAGGATACTGTACTGATTTAGATGCAACTAATATCCCAATAGGAAATACCAGCCGCTAACTCTCTTTGGCTTTCTTGATATTTGATTTTCATTTTTTTTTAACTTACAGAAATGCATGCTCTATTCTCTGGACATCAAAATCAATGAAATATTAAAATTACAATGCCTTGAAGCTTAAAAAAATTAAACTTTGCATCAGACATCACTTCGGTGCAAGTAGATCTGAACTAGCCAGAATGGGGAAATAAAATCAAGGTGCTTTCATGAAAGGTGAAAAATATAAACGATTAATTAAAAACATGAAATAAAGTTAAGTAAAAACCTCAATAACAACTCATCACGAAGGAGAGCTAGTGAAGAGACTGAAAAAGAAGAGAAGATAGATCTGTTTATGAAAACATACATTCAAGTTTTTTTTCAGGCAAGACTAAATAATCAGGTTTCATTAGATTACCATAATAGTTGGCAGGAAAAACATCTTCAGACATGAGTTTTGTTCTGCTTTTGCATACAAAAGCACAGAACTAGCCAATTAAGAATGTTAGACCTTCTATATAACTGGATCAACTCAACAACTATAATCCTCAAAAGAGTAAGTACTGTATAGGCTTTATCAAAAGAAGTTTAATCAACAAAATCTGATTTTTTTGCATCAGCACAAAGGGCATGATGACTATCTAGTACAGCGGTTCTCAACCTGTGGGTCGCGACCCCATTTGGGGTCGAACGACCATTTCGCGGGGGTCACCAAACAACGCAGTCCGCCATTTTTTCCCCTTTTCCTTAGCTGTGCTACTCCCTCTTATTCTATTGGCTTTTGAAAGCCAATAGAATAGACTCTATTCAAGAGACTCTATTCTATTGGTGTTCGAAAGCCAATAGAATCTATTGGCTTTCGAAAGCCAATAGAATAGACTCTCTTGATTAGAGTCTAATTCTACTGGCTTTCAAAAGCCAATAGGAATTGTCCAGGCTGTCTCTGCCCTGCTGAGCCCGCCAAAAGTCCCAGTCTGCAAACGATGCTGCAAGTTGTCTGCAGCTAAGGCGAGCTTTCTGGACATTTCCACCCCTCCCTGCTGAACAACTACTAAATGTAAGTAAAAGAGGGCCAGGGGTGGGAGGTGGGAGGCCGGTGGGCGCAGGGAGGGTTGCTGGCGCCTGTGGGGCCTGACAGGTGCCTTATCTCCCTTGGGCTGGGCCTGCTAGTGGCCCAGCTGGTGGTCGCCCTGCGCTCTCGCTGCCGGGTGCCATGGCCACCCAGGAGCACCTGGGCCTGCCTGCTGCTGCACCGAATGTGCGGTGGCCAAGGTAAGGCTAGCGGGGCAGCGGCGGGTGCAGGGAGGATTGCTGGTGCGCGTGGGGCCCGGGGGGTGGCTTACCTTCCTTGGGCTGGGCCAGCTGGTGGCCCAGTCGGTGGTCGGCCTGCGCCATTGCTGCCGCTTGCCAGCTACGCCTCGGCTGGCGCAGGGGGCGGCACCACGCATGCGCGGCGCTCCTGGGCCGAGGCGGTTGCCGGCCGACGGCCTGCGTGCACCCTCGGCCTGCCCAGCATGTGCTCCAGCCGCAGGAGAGAGGTGGAGCGTGCGCGCCTCCTCCTGCCTCACCTACAGGGAAATACAGGTAGTCCTCGACTTACGACCACATGGTTGGGGGTCGCAGCATTAGGAAGGTTGAGAACCACTGATCTAGTAAATTTGCTTATAAGTGTAAAAGCCTATCAAGAAAATTAGCCTTACATTGATTATTAAGTGATTTTTCTGCAGATGGGATGACATCTGGTCTACTTTATCAAATACTGGAACCATACTACAGAAGGACCAATGGCATCACATTTTATTTTTTATCACCATTACATGAGCGGATTTCAAAAACTCCTTTCATGTACTTAGGCGGTAATGAATTAAAAACAAGTATTTTTAAGTCAGAAAATTATTGTGCACGATATAACTGTATTAACAAAAATGAGGGGAATAATATCCATACCTAAACAAATATGGTGATCAAATCCAGATGCATTTTCAGTTCAGAAAGTAAAACAGGACTGTTACCTGCCTTTGACCAAAGAGCCAAGGCTCTTGAAATATTCTTAAGAAGTCAACATAAGCTCAGAAACCACAATTCATAACTTGCAGAATCAGAGAAATACTAACCCTGCTTCTGAAAGAGCCATAACTGCACAGGCATGAAATAGCACATAGCACAACAGGTGAGCAAGTTTACATATCAGAATTATCTTGACTACCTGAAGACATCGGTGCCAATGTCAAATAGGTTTATCCTTCTTACTGTCCTATCAAAAACACTCCTCAGTAATGGGAGGGCAATATTTTTTTAAAGCAGCAGTGGTTAAAAGCATTTAAACAATCAACCAGATAAAACCAAAGGAAACAAAGTAAGAGCAGCATAAAATAATTTCATGAACATGTCTCATCGGGTTCTTACAATGTCTGCCAGCATGTCTATCTAATCTTTGCAAATAATGTTACACGTTTTTCTATATAGCACTGTTGCAAATTACATTACCCAATTCAAACAAATCAAATTAGTGTGAAAAAGAAAAGAGGCATATTTCTTTCAATACACTGATAGCCTTGGGAAGAATGCAATACCGTTTAACAATGGGACAAGTTAAATTTGTTTTCATCCATTATTGGGTTTTTGTTAAGAGATGACAATTGCATATGAAAGAGGCTATGGGAAAATTCCATTAATACCCTCCATTAGGTGTTTTTTCAACATTTTGGCACATTAAAAGACGAAAGGAAGACTCCAGAAAAGAAGAAAGTTAAAAAGAAAAAACCTCTTCTGGAAATGAGACATGAAGAGACAATACTGAAAGAATGCTGGCTAAGTTTTCCTGAAATGCAGTCACTTATAACAGAAGTAGGTCTTGATTCCAGGATGGCTTCCATTCAAAAGGCAAGGCAAGGACTCTTTCTACCTTGCTGTGGCTGGCTGGACATGGCCCGGATAAGCTCTCCTTGTGCTCGTGGCTTGCCTTTGTCTAGCTAGGAAAGACTGTCCTGAACCAGTACTAGCAAGTCTGTCTTCTACCGCTTTTTTATGAAGAGTCATCCCCTATAGAGAGAAAGAGATGAAAAGAAAAGGCATGTAGTTTTGGTGTGGGAAGCTGACAGGGCTACACTACTTCTTTGCCAAACCTATTAACCCACTCCACTGAACTGTTTCCAATAAAAGGAGTACAGGTTTTCTTGGATTAAGCAGATGGTCTTAGATCAGTGTTTCTCAACCTTGACAATTTTAAGGCATGTGGACTTCAACTCCCAGAATTCCACAGCCAGCAATGCTGGCTGTGGAATTCTGGGAGTTGAAGTCCACATGCCTTAAATTCTGGGAGTTGAAGTCCACATGCCACATGTCAAGGTTGAGAAACACTGTCTTAGATATAATTTATACCAATTTCATCCCATTTTCAGAAGAGAGAATGTTTTGGTCACCCTGGGGAAGCTCCCTTATGTCAAAAAAAAGACAGGGAAATATAACCTTCCTGATTCTCTTGAAGGTTCTGTACATCAATCATGGTCCTTTCTGACTTTCTGATTCTAAATTGGGTGCCCTCTTACAACAGTTCTCTTTGGTTGCTTCCAAAAGTGGACCTCTGTTCTGAGACAACAACGTCAAAGGGTTCCTTAGTGTTCATTTTAATTTTCCATGCCGACTCCATGAAACTGCTGGGGAGGCAGTGACACAGGATGCGGGCTGAACTATATCAATATACAGATAATACTTTGCTTTACATGCCTTTACACCTTGAGGCTGCATTGAAGTGGAAAAATATATCCTTCAAAACTGAGTATTATAAAGGGAACAATGTTCTTCGAACTATTAAGATACCAGGCGACACATCACTTTTGAAGTCTGAATGTCAATTTAGTTCTGAAAAACATACTACAGAAGTGAAGCAATTCATTAAACTTTGCTGATACTCTTATTTTATAATCTGAACTCTACTTACCATATTGTACCAGGCACTGACAATGTATCTCTCCTCCATTTCTCTTTGACTCTTTGTCTTTTCATATTCTTTCTATTGGTGGGGGGGGGAAAAAGTATTTCTCATGATTTCACATGCATACTATAATGGAGTATACTGTGCTCAGCGTTCAACTGCGTATTTTTATTTCTATTGTGTGGAATGGTGGCAAATTGTGGAATTTTAAATTATTCATGAAATTGTGTACGGTTATTAATTTTCATCATGGAAGCTCGTTATTTCCAATTAAGAGCCCAGGGCAAAAAAACATAATAGTTGTCTCTCGTGCTTAATGTAACTGCCAAGAAGATTCAGTTGTGTGTGTTTTTACTTGAGGTAAGACCTCCTGATTTTGAGCGGGCCTTAATTTGGTTTAAATGTGCACCGGATTTCATAGGAAATTACCTCTAAGGAATGGAACATCCTCTCACGTTCCTGCAGTTGATTCTTCAGTGCCTGAATTTCAGGTGCTGAACCTTGGTTCTGTTTGGGATCTAAAGTACGGATGACCTGCCAAAGTAAGAAACACATGCTATGTAGGTAGCTCCACATAGGAACACAAGAAGTTGGTCCAGAACCATCTGTCCTGATTGGCACAGCTATCCAGGGTCTTGGACAGGAAACGATCTAAGCAGGTGACGGCCAGATTCAATCTAAGATCTTGTGCATGCCGAGGTTGTGTTGCATTACTGAGACAGTGTATCTTTGGCAAGTTATTTAGAATTGCTTAAGTTTACAGAGTCTACAGCACATCCAGAAATATATAAATTTTAGTTTTAGAGGAATTATGAACAGCATAAGCATCCTACCACAAGGTACAACTGGTCTAATTTTATTAAAAAATATTCAATTTAAATACTTGGGGACATATGAAGAACCTAACCTAGATTTCTCTTCCTAATACTTCTCTTCCATATTCTTATGAATATATATTAGGGGTGGAAGAGAAGAGAAGAGAAGAGAAGAGAAGAGAGGAGAGGAGAGGAGAGGAGAGGAGAGGAGAGGAGAGGAGAGGAGAAATTGGCTACCAAAGATGTGAGCTTGAAAGTCTTTTTTCATAAAAACGAAAATCATCATTATTATCCCTCCAAGGGGTAACTTTTTGTGTTGAGTGCCTGAATGCTCTAGTGATGCTGTTGAACAAATACCTGACAAAGAAAAGCTTTAAATTTTGGACAAGTTGATGGGGAAACAAGAGAAGTCACAGTAAGAATGCATCATGAATCAAGCAAGTTGAGAAAAGTCAAAGTACCCAGTATGGAAGACATTAGAATAACTGAGAAAATGCCTTGTGAGCTAAGATAGAATGGCAAATGATGGCTGACCTAGAATCTTTCACCAAGATTCACAGCAAAGTGAAATCTGTTTTTTCACACTCTACCCCTTACAATATACCTATACTGTTATTGCTGGCTCTCGTGTTTCTCCTCTCTTTTACAATGAATCTTCAAAACAAGTAATTCCATATTTGATTGAATATATGTATTTGGATTTGGCTGCCGAAGATCTCCTGCTTGGAATTCTCACTAAACAAACAGTAGCACATCCCGAGATAAATTCTGCTCAATCCAGCAGTTGAAATTTTGATTGTTAAATGTGGCAGGTGCAAGGGAAGATTACCTTCAAGGCCCATTCCTCATTCAGCACTTAATGGAATTAACAAAAGATACAAGGTTGTGCAGCAAATGGTGATAGAGGTATAGTAAATAACAAATGCTGGAAGTGACAGTTCATAAATAAATTATCTTGCCATTCAATGATTAATATCAGTATCAATATCAATATACCATATTTTCCGGTGTATAAGACAACTTTCTAAACCAGTGGTTCTCAACCTTTTTAATGCTGTGACCCCATAATACAGTTCCCCATGTTGTGGTGACCCCCAAGTGGGTGTGGCCACCAACAAGACGGAGTAGGACAGCTAGGGAAAAGGGAAAAAAATGGCGGACAGCATGGTTTGGCGACCCCCGTGAAATGGTCGTTCGACCCCAAATGGGGTCCCGACCCACAGGTTGAGAACCACTGTTCTAAACCATGCAAATCATCTCTGAAATCGGGGGTCGTCTTATATGCCGAGTCGTCTTATACGCCAGAAAATATGGTAGTTTCCGGCATATAAGACGACTTTCTAACCATGCAAATCGTCTCCGAAGTCGGGGGTCGTCTTATACGCCGGAAAATATGGTAATTACAGTATATTAATAACAAATTGGACTCTATTCACCGATTTCTCATAGTAGTCAGCATGTTTGGATTAGAAATTCTATTTGTTTTATAAATGTGTTAAATACAGACACAAACATAAGCACACATTTATATCTATCCAGTCGTCTTGGGTTGTAATTTAGTATTTTGAAAATAGGTTTAAATGAAATAATAAGACAATGTAACATAAAGCAGTCAGAGCTGCAATTCCGAGACTAATTATTAGCTATTCTACATTATGTTAGCACTATTTGACTACCTGTCAAAGTTGTAGAGGGAGGACAATGTTAGCAAAACATGAAATGCTTACACTTTTAGCCTTTTCCAAATATTTTTTGTATCGTTCTTCCATTTGCTTCATGTCTTCTTCTTTTTTACATAAAGCTTCTTGCAATTCTTCTATTTTGAGTGCTTTATTTAGAGAAGATGTCATATTTCAGAATAATGCAAAGATTTAAGAGTTTTGAGATGTTAGACATACTAAACAGCAGATTAAATCAGATTAAATACAATGAAGAAACATAAAAATTAGAATATATATTTGAACGTAACTACAAGGAATTCTAAAAACTGGGTTAAGGTAGAACAGGACACTTCTGCTTCTGATTACAAATTAGAAGTGGGTGGCATCTGCATTAAGCAAATATGTTTGTAGCAGCCTTGCCTTAAATGTTTATATAATTAAGCACAAATTCTACTTATCTTTCCAAACAAGCAATACAACCAAAGTCATATTTACAGTGAGTGCATAAAGGTAGTACTTGACTTACAACCACAATTGGGACCAGAATTTCCACTGTAATTCAGTACGGTCGTAAAGTGAGATATCACACTACTAGACCCAATTTTACCATCATTTTTGCCATTGTTCTCATGCATATCTTGACTCTGTGTAGGAAAAACTGGCTGGGAAAGTCACAAAGCATGATCATGCAACAAGAAGAGACTGCCATTGTTGTAAAATGTAAGCCAGTTGCAAAGTGCCCGAACTGAGATCAGATGACCTCTGAGGCAACCCAACAGTCTTGCCTTCAAGGATGGACCATAAATCACTTCTTCCAAGGCTGTCATAGCTTCAGACCATTATTACATAAAGGGTTGTAAATAGTGTTCAAAAATCTACTTTGAGAATTTCCCCAGAGCAACCGTAGAGGTGGTCCTTGACCTACGACCACAATTGAGCCCAAAATTTATGTTGCTAAGCAAGGACCATTTTTTTTAGTTTTTCCCCATTTTACAACCTTTCTTGTCGCAGTTGTAAAGTGAATCACTGCAGTTGTGAAGTGAATCTAGCTTCCCCATTGACTTTGCAAAAGGTGATCCCGTGGACACTGTGACTGTCCTAAATACATATCAGTTGCCAAACATCCAAGCTTTGAATCCTGGGACTGCTGTGATGGTCATAAGTGTGAAAAATGGTCATGTCACTTTTTTCAGTGCCACTGTAACTTTGAAAGGTCACTAAATGAATGGTTGTAAGTCAAGGACTACCTGTATGATAATTTCCAAAGGAGTCTCTATGTACTGCTGGATGTTGAAAGAAGAAAACAGAGGAGTTTATGTATATTTCATTTCTGCTACTGAGTGAATTACATTCAAAGCATGTGCTACTATATGACCCAAATAATAAAGGAACAATTAACCAGGTTTTATTTCATTAACAAAAACCAATACTACATAGCAACTAGCTGAAACACTAAGCTTAGAATAAGAGCTGTGTTTAAGATCTTTATTCACAGCTTTGGTGGAAAATAAAAACAAATACCTTTGGGCTTTAAAAAAAATCAGTTACGATTAAATTATTTGAAATAAAAAGAACTACTCACAACTATTGTTATAACGAGGTTCTAAATCTTCAATGATGGCCCGTTTCTTCTGAAGCTCATTGTTAGCTTCATGCAGCTTTTCACTGCAAAAAAGAAAAGCATTTACAGATAAAACAACTGCTTTGTCACTCTTAATTGGATCAATATTAAAGACAGAAGAAATTAGGATACCATAACTGTGAATGATTTCGGCAAAGAAATAAGAGTTTTGTCAGAAGCTAGTATTAGCTGCTTGTTATGTTTGTTCTGATTTTTATTTTGGGGCACTTAGAATTAGGTGAAATTAAGGGAAAAAATAATGAAAGTAAAGAGACAAGGGAATGTGAACTTTAGAGATTGTCAATATGGCTACAGATGATTTATGCTGGGTCGGAGAATATTCAATGAAAAGAGATGCTGAAAAAGACGGAAAGTGGAGGAACCAAAACCATGCCCAGTTCCATTTCTGTTGATAAGCCTATGAGGAAGAAATGATGTCCTTGGGAATCAAAAAATGGCGGCAGGAGAACCCAGTAAGAATGCTGCAGCCACCACCATTAGCAGGGGAGCAAGAGATCAATGGTGGAGGCAAGAGACTGGAGTCAACCTCTTGGAACATTGAGCTCTGCACACGGAGATCCCTCAAGAGCTGCTTAAGGTTCCCAGGAAATTACTGGGTTATCTTTGGAAGGCAGGGGAACTTTGGGGAAAGGCCAGTGGTGGGATTCAAATATGTGAACACCCAGTTCTCTGTGTGGATGCCGCTTCCGGAAGTCCATTCTGGGCCTGGGCAACAAAAAATTAGCTACCGATTCTGCCTAAGTAGTGCGAACTGGCTGAATCCCACCACTGGGAAAGGCCCTGGGTAGGCTATTGCAGGAAAAGAGGAACCATCATTTTCATTCAGTTCTCTTCTTCTAAGGCTTTCAATTGATTTCCTATTTCCTGAACATTGTTTAGTATGGATAGTAGTAAGGTGCCCCAGTCTAATTATGATATTTAATCATGATGGCTGGAAGGAGACTCGAGGTTTCATTAGATCTGTTATTTGAAGGCTCTTAGCTATTTATCTGGTATGTATTAGCAATTTATCTTGTAGATAAATTTCTATCCATATGTTTGTTGCATATGCATTACTTGGAACTTTATTCCACGACCCAAATAAAAGTTAGTATATACAAATATAGTATGCTACAGTACTCTATACAAATATACTAAGACTATATACACACAGAGAGATTGGTAAATACTGTTAACAATATAACCCCATCATTAAGTGTCAAAAATTAATCCTCTTCATTAGAAATCCCTTTTCTTTTAAGAGGTAGGAGTTATCATACCTATAAATTAATAGAACTATAAGTCCAGCTGCCCCAGAATTAGTGTAGCTTATTACCTAATTTCTGGCACCAGCAGGAATGTGTAAGTATTGGGGAGAGGAGAGGGACAATGAATACACACTGAAAACATATAAAACCACACACACGTTATCTCCCACACTAATCCCATATATATATACACATACTTCTTTCCTAATTAGCCAGTATGAGTTGACAAAACTTTGGTGATAACAGATTCACTTTAGTACTGACTTCTTACAAAGATATTACTCCTTTAAATTAATAATTATATCTATTCTGCTTGCTTATGTAATAAGAAAATTCCTAGTTCAAAACATGTTTTAAACATTTTATCAAATTATTAAATATTATTTCTGAGCCCTACAATAAGTTTATTAAACTAAGAATACACACTATGTATTCACACCACGAGATAAGAGTGTCAGAGCAGAATTAATATTAACATACTAAGCAATTTTAAGTGATTCAATCCTAATTATTCTCCATATAATACAAATAGTATTTTTTATTGTTATTATAAAAACGGGAGGAAAATTTTTATTACTTACAGATGTTCATCAAGTTTCTTTTTCAGAATGACTGACTATAAATGAAAGGAAAAATGTAATTACTTGAAACAAACAAAGCTGTATATTTTTATCTATATTTTTAACTGAAGCATGATTGAGGTTTGGGACAAAAAATTTACAGACTTTACTAGACTTTCGCTCCTTACGTGTTTATATGCAAATTCGTGGTATTTATTTATCTCTTCATATGCCAAAGCATCTCAAAGTAATTTATAATAAAAACAACAATACAAATAATTAAAAATACTTAAAACAATGCAAAATAATATAAACCAGTATTCTGTAAAACAGTCCTTAAAAGATGCAATAAAAGATGTTCTTTTTCATTCCAACATTCAAATTGAGAAGGATTGGATGAAAGGGTAAGTTCTGAATGTGTAACTACAGGGTAAGTTCTGTAATGTGTAACTGTTAAGTCAGGTGCCCCCTGCCCCCAAAAGTCAGGGTGAGAGAACGCTCACCCAATATTCAGCAACTCTTGGTTTACAGAGCAGGACCACGTCTGATGATTTTAGTAACTAGTTACTAACCCAGTCTAGTAATATGAAGGCAATTTGGGTCAAGTTATTTAGGGGTTAATATGTCATAACCAAAAACTTGAAAGTGGTTCAGCAACTAACTGGCAGCCATAACAGTTACTTCAAAAGAGTCATAATATGAGCGTAGCTCATGTGTCACTCAGCAACCTAACTGATGCAACTTGTACAGAATACAAGGGCAGACCAATATAGAGAACATTGCTATAATTTATGTATGAAGTTACAAGCATGTGAATAAGTATAGTTAGATTATCTCTGTACAAGAAAGGACATAATTTATATATCAATGAATAGCAATAGGCAGTCCTAACTACAGAGGTCACCTGGACCTCCAATGATAATGATGACTTTAAAAGCTCCTCTGGACCCATTCTTTCTGAAATGTGAAACCCCATTTACAACATATTAAACACTCCAACTCCCAATGATAATCCAGGAGCATATTGGCGTCAGCTGTGTCAAAAGCCACTAAGGGTTCAAGCAAAAATCAACAAGAGTTATGCTCCCTTTATCTCTTTTCCAGAGACAGAGAGACATGATTGATTCTCAGTGGACTGAGATGAAGGAACTGTAAATATAATCCAATTTAGCAGCATTATAGCTGGGACTATATGCTGAAATGTCTTTTGAAATTTTACCATGGACATTTTATGGATGATATATATTACCATGGGTGTTTTAAGTGTTTCACAAACCAACAATGTATTTATTTGGGTTAGCTCACACATGACAACACCAAAGCCCTTTCCATAGTTTGATTACTTGCACTAGTATTTCACATCAATTCCTACTGTATGAAGGAATTTTATACTACAGTAGTGGCCAAAATTGTGGAAACCTTTTGGGAAAAGTGTACAGTAGAAATGCCACCTTTGGTTAAGTTTCCACCAATTTTTCTTCTAATTTCTTTATAACTGTAGCCTTGTTCACTTAATAATACTATTTTACATCGATTTCTGGGCAACCAGTCAACTCTTCGCACCATTACTTTAATTTTATTATGTTTTGCAAGCTCACTAAATGAAAGAACGCAAAAAACCCCAACCAACTTGATAGCGATCACATAACACACTGATAAATGTCCTCCTCTCAGCTTCAATACATGACATCAATAACTGAATCCTACTGTGATCTGATTGGCTCACTGCCAAAACAAGATGAACCTGATTAGCTCTCTAAACACTCATGCTCATTGGCTACAATCAAATGAAGAAAAGCTACCTGATACCAACCTAAGCAAGTTGTGCTTCCTCTTTCTAGATATTTGGCTATAATAGAACACAGTACAGATAATTGAACAAACTTTGTTGTATTACATTCTTTATTAAATTACCTTTCCATTGATATATAATTGTATGGCATTACTAAAAAAAAGTGGTGTTATTAGCCATCAAACCTCAAAAATACACTTTTCCCAAAAGGTTTCCACAATTTTGGCCACTACTGTATATTAAACCATCTCAACTAAATATAAATATAAGGTCCATGTCACTCGAAAAGTAATTTGAGGAAACCCCTAATGGATTAAATTCTTAATTTAGGTGCAACCTCAGACATTTCAAATCACTTGTATACCCGTTTCTACGAAAACATGCCACAAGACATGTGTAGAAGCTGCCGGAAGGACAATGTATACAAAAATAATCAAACGACGCACAGATAACACAGGTAGCATGCAAAAAAGAACTGAAATCTTGTCCAATTAAATGGTGTTTTTTTAAAAAAAAAAACATTTGAGCCACAAATGAGACTGATTCAGAGCAGGTTGAAATAAATAGGAAGCCATACTCACAATAGCCTTGCGCAGAAACCCATGCCAAGAGACAGAGGCGACAGTTTAGTACGAAGTGAACAGCAGCCAACAGAAGAAACTATTTAGTATCTTTTCTGAAGATAATACAATTAAAGCAAGGCATTCTCACAGAGCATGCGCATTATCTTCTCTTTCTGTGCTCGCTAAGGTTTCTTTCTCCTATCTCATCCACTAGAGAATTCTGAAAAACTACCACAAAGGTGTGTTAAGGATAGGAGTGAGCGTTCATACTCAAAGCAGGTGCTACAATAAACAAGGTTAACTTTACAAAAAGGCGAACTCAAATATGGAATAATAAAAAAGGGATCATTATAATCCCAATTTTTGGGGGGCATGGACAAGGTTTCGAGGCAATATGTGACAATAATTTGCCAAATGCGCCTAAAATATAATCTGTGATGGAGACCAACACAATGCTTACAATATATTTTATCCAAACCTCAGGTTCTTTATTTGTATAATAAATCAGATTTTAAATGACAGTTTCTCCTTAATGATTGAATGTACAAATCTAAGGTGGTTTTGCTCACAAAATTAAAGAGGAGGGCATTGGGAGTCTCAGCACTTAGGGTAGACTTGTGCTGCGAACATATTAAGCAACTTATTTGTTTGATTTGCTCCAATGCGTTTATTATTTCTAGAAGGGAAAAACCATACTCTCATGTTATCATAGTTTCAATTTATGCACTACGTTGATATATATTGCTTGTAGGTCAGAAAATAAATCTTTATATCAAGTAAATTATTAACTACCCAAAAGTTGTAATTTTTACTATTGCCACGTGTATAGGTTTAAAAATAGATGCCAGCTGAGCCTCCAGCTGGAAATATCTACTCCAATCCCATCCCATCTCAGCTGTTCCTTTGACTGTCCCATCAGGTTTCTGACAGAGACCTGAATGCCAATGTAGGCTATTTTTTTTTAACCATCAGCTTTTATTTTGAGAAAATCAATTGGATTTCACTAAGAATATTGGGGGGGGGGCAGAAAGTAGGTACTTCATCAATTAAAAGCATAGAAACTGAAAATGACATCATTTTGCCTTTAGATATGAAGGTAATGAAATTTGACAGAAAAAAAAATATTTTTAGCAGGAAAGTAGGGGGCACTAGAACATTTGGGACCATGTATTTGTGTATCTTTCCACTTACATCTTCAGCTTTTGATCCTTGCTCCTGCAAAGACTTCTGTAATTCTTCAACCTGAGACTGTACTTCAAGCAATCTCTGATTTACAAGCCTAGAAATAAGAAACAAGATTTAACTTTTAAGAAGCACCAATGGGTTTATTTTTCTCCTAAATGAATCATCTGCTTGACAAGGATCTTGTGGGTATTTAGAAATACTTATTGAAATAATGGCTTTAAGGTTTTATTTTCTTATTAGCACATTCTCCTGCTAATGTGCTATGAAACAATAGTACTACGTCTCTTCCTAAATTATGGTAGAAGTCAATGAAGTCACAAACATGTGATAAGTACATCACAGACTATCTGAAAGATAGTGTTATTTTAATCAAGTGGATGATTTTTCTGCCGTAGGCTCCATATTATTTCTCGTTCTCATTTTTCCAGCATCTCTAACAGCTCAAGATCACCCCGCTAAAATACATTCCAAACTGATGATTTTTCTCAATGGAGTTTCTCAAGTGCTTCAATTGGAACCAGCACAAAAATGGGCACATATAGTCTTCTTGTCTATGGAGATTCTCAGTCATACAGGTCACAGTTGTCCAAAGTTGCTTTTTTACGAGGCAACTAGACTTTCTTTTTTCTTTGAAGACATTTCGCTTCTCATCCAAGAAGCTCCTTCAGCTCTGACTGGATGGATGTGGAATATTTCTTGCAGACAGCTAGTCATTTGCATTCTTTTAGAGGGTCCTTGAGGCCACCTGGAGGTTTATCTGTGTTGTCAGGGACACCTGAGTGCAAATGGGTTAGGGTGCATTTAAAAGACAAAGGCCACTCTTTTGAAGACAGCAAAGTTCACATTTTGGACAGAAAAGACCATTGGTTTGAAAGAGGGGTCAAAGAGGCCATCTATGTCAAAATTGAACAGCCTTCTCTCAACAGAACGGGAGGGATATGGCATCTATCACACAGTCCTTTCAACAGTTCCAAGAAGGCTCCACACCCATTTGCACTACTTAGGTGACCCTGACAACACATATAAACCTCCAGGTGGCTTCAACGGCTCTCTAAAAGAATGCAAATGACCAGCTGACTGCAAGGAGTATAAATCCTTCCATTCCCCACCATCCAGTCAAGAGCTGAAGAAGCTTCTTGGATGAGAAGCGAAATATCTTCAAAAAAAAAAAAGAAAGAAAGTCCAGTTGCTTCATGAAAAAAGTATCTTTGGGATATAGTCTTCTTCTTTTTCTCTTCTTCTTTATTTCCTCTTTTACTGCTTCAGGTGTTGAGTGAGATACTAAGTTTTGGTTCTTGCTCTTCGGGCAGTCTCAAAGTCTCTCAAACTCCAACCCCACGTCAACATCACGAGAATGGTAACAGGACAAAATAAAGGGTTGCTAGGAGTGGGTGAAGTATGGCGTGGCCTTGTGCCTCAGGACCATTACGGTAGCCATGAAGGCCATCCTGGGTCACCCTGAAACAGCCTGACTAAAAGGGCTTTAGTGAAGTTGCGACAGGCGCAGCAAGCCTGCAATGGATAATATATTGCTACAGAAATTATAGCAAGGTGCATATAGTAAAGCCTCTATTAGGCTTAACACATAAATGTCCTTTTAAAAAAAGGACACACATTCTGACCCTCACTCTAGTGATGTTATTACCTCACCACTCCAATATACCCTTGAAGTCTTCAGACCTTACCATAAATAATAATGTGCAGTCCCAGCCAAAAAATGTTCTTTTTAATATCTTTAAAGTGGAAGCAAGTGGTTCCAATCCGCTTCCACCTTACTACTCTAAAAGAAAAACAGCACCTTCTTACCTGTTCTCTGTTTCTAATTCATTCTTTCTCAGATTGGCATCGTCCAAGAGACTCTGCAGCAAAGCAACCCTCTCGTTGTCAGACACCTCCTGTTTAAGTTTTAGCACTTTGTTTTCATGTTGAAGGCGAATAAGCTTTTCCCTTGGGAAACAAAGCAGGAGTAATGAAATAGTGTCACACTCTGGGAAAGAGCAATACCATCCCTATAGAAAGTATGCATTGTGAAGTAACCATCCTACATATGTTGGACAGCATCAATCTACTTTGGATCATTTTTCTCAATAAATGAATAAATTTGTTTAATTCAGTCTTCTTGATCTAATTTTAGGACTTGCATTAGATCAGTGGTTCTCAACCTTTTTAATGCCGCGACCCCCAACCGGTCGTAAGTCGAGGACTACTCAACCGGTCGTAAGTCGAGGACTACTCAACTGGTGCAGCACCGTTTGCAGAATGGGACTTTTGGCGGGCTCAGCAGGGCAGAGACAGCCTGGACAATTCCTATTGGCTTTTGAAAGCCAATAGAATTAGACTCTATTCAAGAGAGTCTATTCTATTGGCTTTCAAAAGCCAATAGAATAAAAGAGAGTAGCACAGCTAAGGAAAAGGGGGAAAAAAATGGCGGACTGCGTTGTTTGGCAACCCCCGTGAAATGGTCGTTCGACCCCAAATGGGGTCCCGACCCACAGGTTGAGAACCACTGCATTAGATCATATTTATGCAGAAATAATGAGAATCCAAAAAGGGTCACAAACTTTCAGCCCTCCCCCCCCAATAGCTTCATCCAGTTGACAACAACATCATTGGTATACTTCTCCAGTCTTTCTATCTTTGCAAACCATTTTGCTTCCATCGTATCTACACATTACTTCACATAGTCTATGTTAATTGTTCTCTTTTACAAGATCTCATTAGCTCCACCCATCCATGATTTTCATGTTCTTCCCCTTATTCATTTATTCTTTCTTCATATATTACTTTTGTGATCAAATCCTTACTCTTTCTGTATAACTAAACCTAGATTAACTTCCATATCCATTTTCTCCCAAGCTCACTTCCGAGGCAAAAAATGGCTTGTTAGAAATTCTCATCTCCCTTGTATCCTTCACTAAATCAATCTTTCATCAGAAACAATTTTTCACCATAAATAATCACATCAATTATGGTTTTTAGATTCATTCCTTTTCAATTTGTACAGGTAGTCCTCATTTAGCAACTGCAATGAACATTCATAGTTACGATGGTGATGAAAAAATAACTTTAGGACCAAGCTTCTCATTTGCAACCTTCACAGATAGGAAAGCTGAAGTAAGTTCTAATGATCAGCCATAGTTTCACATAATGACCATTCTGTTTAAGGACCAATTTTCCAATCCCAACTGTGATCAATAAATGAGGATTACTTATATGCATCAATCCCATTTTTGTATTCTCTTTCTTATTTCCAATCATCCATTCCTGTCACCTAACAGAATAATTTTCCCCCTGCTTTTCTTCAGAAAGCTGCTCAATTTTTGTACAATTTATCTTTGGCTCTTCCATTGCTGCCATTCAATGAAGGTTAACAACCTCCAGATTCCTATTTTTCGCGTGTACCCACAGAAACTCAGAAAACACTAATTCATACTTTTAAAGCGACAGAAATGAGGATATTTATTTTCTAGCTAGCTCTAGTTTAACATGCACTAATCAATTTTATTGGTATATTTTATAAACCATCTCTAACTCCATAAAGTTAAGAAACATAATTTTAATACTAGCTTGACTCAATTACTCCAATATTAATTTCCATTTAAGAGCATCAAGAAGCTCCAGAGAGGAAAACAGAAAGTATAACTGAAACTGAACAAATTAAACAAGTGAGGTTACAGTAAATACCATCAATTTTTGGTCTATTTTATGCTAATCTGCTCTCATAAAATAGACCATGTATAACTCCCCATCTCCTTTTATTCAACAGGGTCTTCAATAGTTTAGTTTAAAAAAAATGAAAAGAGGAGAAAGGAGATAAAAATGCACTCACAATTCTTGTGAAATTCAAGGAAGGATTAAATTGATTCAAATATTTGCCTAAGGAAGATTAAACCCATTTTTAATAAACTTAAACAGAGATAAAATTTTAAACTGGGCAAGATCAGTAAGAACTATTAATCTTAGTCCTGTTAAAATGTCAGTAATATATGAAGCTAAATGCATGACCATATAAAAATATTTTATGTTTATCTTACTTTATTTCTGGAGTAATAATTTCTGCTGCTAAACTGTCAGAAGATTCTTGACCTTCCAAAGGTAATAATCCTTTTTTAGGGAATGGAGAAGAAAGAAAACATTAAACAGAATAGAATAGTAAATGAAGATGAAAAAATACTGTGGTTTCAGTTTAACTCTCCTATCCAAACCCAATAAATACTTAAGCATACAATTCAGAGTAAAAAAAATAGCAAAACATTATCCTTTCATAAAAATATCCCTAAATATATACATTTTCAAGCCTGCAATAAAAATTCACAATTTGGTAAACAGCAATTTGTCCTAATTCTAAACAATTTACACGACAAATAGTTCCTAAGTCAGTACTATTCCTTTTCATACTCCAAGAAGACACCAAAATGAAAAAAGTGATGCAAGTTTTAATAAAGGATATAATTTTCTTATAAACTATTACATTTCCAGAATCTTACCTGAAGTAGTTAGTTGTCCTTCTTGTGCTTTTATACAACGAATCTCTTCAATGGTTTCCTTTAAAGAATCTCTCTCTGTCCTTAGCCTCTACAGATTTTAAAAAGAGAGATATTTCACTATTCCAATAGATAGTTCAAAAAGGATGAGATTATGTTACAGATAGTCTTCATCTTACAATCACAACTGGAACCAGAATTTCAGTCATAAGTCGGGATGATTATAAAGTGAGTTATCATGTCACTGGTCATGATTTTTTATAATCATTTTTACTGCAGTTGTTAAATGGATTACTATAGTTATTAAGCAAATCCAGCTCCCCCAATTGACTTTTTTTTCCCTCAGCTGTTCAGATGGCACTTCACTGGTACTCATACTTCCTTGTCATATATCAATATGTTTTAATTACATATCTAAACATTCTAAAATCTACTATGAATTTAAAATTCAGGGGAAAACAAGTCAACTAGTATTTCTGAAATATATAATAGGTCGGAGTTATGAAATGGGAAGGAATATTTAATTATGTATCACATAATATGGCCCAATATTTCCATGAAACCTTTTAACAATAGTCAGAGAAAATACTAATGATAAAGTAAGCAGAAATCATATTGTACAATGTTCCATATTAATGGAAGCAAGGATCCAGTCAACAAAAACTAGGTCAAAAGTCTACAACTGATATGTGGATTATCATGATACATCTGCAACAGTAAAAGAGAACTGCAGTACATTATGGTCTATCAATAGAGCAATGTTTGCTTAAGTACACTAGCCTATCACAAAACTTATTATCCCTCGGCTAATGAACAATTAAATCCTCTACTCTGCTCAGTTTATTACTGTATATGGATTATAAGAAAAGATAATCTAATTGAATAGACAGAAATATAGATTTCAAACTTTATTATAAAATCTGTGATAAAGAAAATGAGGAAGAATTTTTTTTTACTTGGAAGAAAAGTTGAACATGATAATCTAGACCTAAAAGTATGCACATTAACACAATATATAAAACCTAATAAAAAGAAAACAGAGGAAAACACAATAGGTTTATAAATAAATTTAAATTATGGTTTGGTATTAGTTAAGCATAAGCGTCATAACGATACAACCCTGTTTCCCATCCTTATCTGTTTTCTTTAAGTAGTTACTTAATTTGTTTTTGCTCTCAACTAGCAAATTAATTAAATCATCTATGGGACAAACCCAGACTTGAATAAAATAGTAATGAAAACTTGCACAAAGAACTCAAAAAAGCAAAACTGAATTATTAAGAACATATGTTACAAACAAATTGTATCACTGAATCCTCAAATGGCAGAGGATATTAAAAAAGGATTATGTAAAAAGCCAAGATCAAAAGAAAAGTAAAAAAGACCAGTAGAAAACCACAACTGAAGAATTCAGACAGCTGACTACACATGCATAATAAACATATATACACTATGTTTAAAATAGCCACTTTAATTATCAATATTTTAGGTATAAAAGGGAACAGCAACATTTATAGGTTGAATACATACATCTTTTTCTTTTTGGAAACTATCTACTTTTTCTTTCAGCATCTTGTACTCGAATTCTAGTTTGTCTGCTTTTTTGGATTCTTCAGACAATCTGTTTTGAAGTTCAACTATCTGCAATAGCAAAAGGGATCACAATTTATCAATATAAAAGTGTAAATCTTCATTAAGAGCCAGTAATAAACATAAGACAAATCACAACAACCTTTAAATTTCCTTCTTCCTTCCTTCCTCCTCTCCTCTGAAGCAACCACAAGATCAGAAGGTTCAGCTTCTCATTTCAATTAATTAGATATATTCAAATCCACAACTATGGATTTAAACCTGGTTAAATTCATTTACAATGTCTTAATCTTTTAAATTCTATACTGAATTCAGACATAACAAATATTTTTTTTTTCCTGTGAGGTTAAACAGAAGCTTCAAAATGCTCCAACGAAGAGACACAGGGAATATACAGAAATTTGCTTAGGTTTCTTTTCATAACAATAAAGTATTGTATTAAAACATAGCAGTGGCAATCAGTACTGTTGGGAAACATGGAATGACAGTCTTGCATTCTGAAATATACAAATGGTTTATTATTTAATTATTTCTTCTATTTATTATAATATAGTATGCAATATATTAAGTAATAGTAATGTTAATAATTGGACTCTGAGCATTGAAAAGAACATATAACTTTATTGATGAAAGAATAAGATGAGTTTATATCCCACAACCACTAGATATTTCCCCATTTTGATTTAGCAAAGTTATATTTCCTATTCAAGTCTGTTCTTTCACTGAAATATATAACAAACAGAAATGAATTCAATCAGGAACTATACCAAGATACAAATGAAAACAAAATTGGTAACTAAAGAACTTTGTGTTCAAGATTACCCCATGATTTAATTAAAGATCACAGTCCAATACTAAAATCTTGCTTTGAGAATAAAGCTGCATAAATATGTTCCTCATAATTCATTTGCCTGGTTGCACATAACATAACATAACCTTGATATAGTAAAAAGCCATAGTTGTCTAATTTACATATAAACTAAGTCACAGGAAGAAATTAATAGAACATCCGAAGCAACTCTGATTTGACTGAAAAATTATCTGACTCCCAATTAGCTCTACATAATAAAAAGGAAGGAAAAAAAACAATTACAATTTAACAGAGAAAATTACATATACATCCAGATAAAATCACTCAACACATAATCAGGGGGAAAAAAAACCTAGGGATTTGGCAAACAAACTAATCTCAGGTCTGGGAGCACCTCATGCCTATTCCAGCACCCAAACTACCACACCACGCTGGCTCTCAGTAGAAAGGGCAAGGTGACCCGCATAAATTATTTGTAAGATTGTCAGAATATATTTCTCTTAGTTCCTGCCCTCACCTGCCTCTTATATGTTTCCAATTGGCTGCGAGCTGCATTGGCTTTCCTCAGTTCTTCTTCCAAGCTCACTGTGTTTTGCATGTACATTGTGTTTTTCTCTTCCAAAAGTTTCACTTGCCTCCGTAGATCCCCAAGATCTTCTAGCTTCTTTTTGTACGATTCTACTTGGCTTTCTAACTTGGCAACTTTATCGGATGAGTGCCTAGAAAGAGAAGTGTTGCCAAGATTTAGTTATTAGAATCTCTTTTCAGTTTATTGGAAGAGTGGCCTTAGATTCATCTGCTTAAGTATATCTTAAAGCTGTGCTACTTGCAGGGAAATGGGACAGGAAAATACATACAGCAACTCTTGATTCCACTGAAGACAGGTGTCATGGCTGCAAATCGGCTTGCTTCGCAACTCCCGTTCACAGCCAGACATCAGCTACAGTGGGAGGGGTGTGGGGAGAGTTTAAAGGAATATCAAGAATCCGGCTCAAAGCCTGAGACAATGCCAGCCTCCCAAGGTCATTTGCTGGGAATGTCAAAGACCCTGTTACCCAAGCAAAAATAATTATGGGCACACCAAGGGGGAAAGGGAAAGTTAATTATGTTTTATCCGAGTTGGCTTCGCTACTTCTGTAATTATGTTAGTCTAGTAAGTTATACTCTTGGAGAAAAGAAATGTCCCAGGAGTCTTTATTCACTGCAAGACCCAAGTGGGGTGGTTAACGTTAGGGTGTATTCCTGGCTGCATTCAGCAATGGCATATTGGGACTTCCCAGTGTTGGGACTTGAATCCTCTTGGAAACAAACAATAGGAAAGACCATTTTATTTTACTTTTTGTATTTGGAGGAACACCTCCAAATTTGGAGGGGTCACTCTTGTCAATGCTATATGCCCCTAGAGTACTTGCCAGTTCTTCATCTGAAATCTCATGGCAACTGCCAAGGAATTTAAAAGATGGATTCAGAACAAGTTGATGAAGACATAATAATCCTACAGCATAATATAAAACTGTCCAAGCTATAGTAAATGGACAGCTACTGCCCAAAAAATTAAGACAGAGCACAGCAGCACAACTGTAAAGCCCCATGTCCAATTCTCACAGTGATTTAACCTGGAAGTAGAATCTAAGCATCCAGATAAGTTTACATTGGTGGTAGTGATCTTGCTTACTATAGTACTTTATACTAATTGGAGCCAATAGACAATTTTCAGGAAGCATCACATGTAAAAATTGTGTTATTGAACATAGACAACTTTAGGAGCAAGGTAACTGAGAGATAATCTTTTTCCAAGAGTCTCTACCCATCCAACTAGATCAAGCAGAATGGGCATGCTGCAGATCCCATCAACTAAAGAGTGTTGACTGGTGGGAACCAAAAGACGACCTTTTTCCACAGTGGCTTCTGCTCTATGAAACATCCTTCCTTCGGAGATTACAATGGCCCCAACCCTTGTTAGCCTTTCATAAGGCCTTAAAAACCTGGCTTTATTCCCATGTCTGGGGTGCTGAATGTGTTAGAGGCTCCCCGTTTCTTGGCTATATTGCTAACTGGCCAAGTTTCTTGTTCCTACATATATTTAATCTGGATGTTTTTAGTGTTTTTTATATTTTAAAATGTTTTTAGTATTTTCAATTGCAGTTGGCCAGAGTAATTGACTGAGATGGACAGCTATAGAAATTATTGAACGAATGAACAAACAAATGAACCAATGAATGAATGAAATGAATGAATGCAATGTTGGATTTACTCTAATTAACAGACAATGAAACTATATCAGAAAGTAATCTAAAGGGTTAAAAATGATTTACCTTAATACATCCATCTCATCTTTCAGTGACTGAGCTTCTTCAGCCAGATTTGTTAATTCTTCATTTTGTTGCCGCAAGTCTGCAATTTCCTTTTCTAACTCTTCGCAACGAATTCTATAATCATCCTTTGCTGCTTCTAATCTGAAATAAAACACTACAATATATTACATAGGGGAAAGCACTCACAATCAAGATTTGCAGTTTTCTTCTCTTCTGTGTGTTTACTTTTAAACATAAATAAATAAATAACACTGAATAGTGTTTTGCCAATTAAGGGGGAAAAAAATCTCTGGGATATTCAGAAAACCTTCAAAAACACCAAATTTTCACTCACTCAAAATTTGCAAAAACTGTAACTTAATTCTTATTAGGTACATATATTCAGGCACAGACATGGTTTTATTAATTGGTGTGGGGACTACAGGTTGATTTAAAGTCAATCAAGTGACCTGTGTGGTTGTATTTGTCACTGCCATGTTGTTGTTTTTTAATGCTCTATGTCATGTTATCGTCTAAGAGTTGAGTGGCCATATAAATAATACTACATACTAAAAAAAACATGCATATGCATAGAGCCTTTGAAAACCATTTGTTTTCTCTAAAGTAATGAAAGTATTCTATAGATTCAGGTCCAGCTACCAATTAGATCCTCTACCTAAGCCATACAGCAAATAATGAGAAATTAGACAGAAATATATCCAGGAAGTTAGAAGCAAGACTTCAAGTAGCCTTTTCATTATGTATTTTTAAAGTCAGCAAAACAAATAGCATTAATGATCAATACCACTTTTATGCAAAACTGGCATAAAAGCAGCAAACTTATTGGCTTTTTATTTTTAGGATTATTGGCAACTGTAAAAGGTTTTACAGTTCCTGATATAAATCACCATCAACATAGACATTTTATTTCAGCTCTTATTGCTTTATACAGCAAATTTCTTCTTTAATCCTTAGCATGCCAGCGATACAGGTTTAATTTACACCTCATTAGTCACTGACCCCAAAAGTGTTACAGACACAGACATACATAATCATTTAGTAATAAGAAGAATTTATAGTATTTTATTCATAAAGTACCTTTAGAATTTTACTATTTTTAATATTTAGGTTTTCTAAATATTGTTGGCTGGTGACCACAATAATAAAGATTATATAATCTGACTGAAATCATTGCATAACAAATTGCAAATGCAATTATCTAATAGATTTGGATGAACTTATTGAGGCTGAATAAAACAATTATACAACTGAAAGGTTTGAATATGTGTTACTTATCAAGTTCTGAAATGGGCATTGATTGAAGATAAATATCTTGGAGTTGTTTCAATATAATTTGCAGATACTTGTAATTTTTTTCTTTTCTTTTCATTATTACTATTAATCTATAAATTATACTATTAACGTTGTTGTACGCAGCCGTATTTTTATCCTGATTTGTTTAACAATAAAATTAATGGTAAAATTGATTGGAAACTCTTCATTCTAATGGCAGACAAGAATGAAATAAGCATTTCTTTAATAGCTGGTCCATTATTGTGGAACTTTACCTAAAGGTTTCCTCTTGGAGCTGTTCCAACTGTGTCTGTAGCTGTAGATGTCTACGTCCTGCTGGGCTGTTTGGATCTTCTATGGAATCAGACTGATTTAAGCGTTCCATTAAGACCTGGTTCTCTGCTAGCAAACTACTTTTCTCTTCCTGCAAAGCAGCAACCTGTAACCAAAATGCAACAATAAATGCACCACGGTTGACCAAGAGCATACTTTGGTAATATTACGGAAAAACAGTCCAATGCTTTGAATCTGAACCATGTGTTACAATGAAATATTACTTTACCGGTATTACTTCCTTCTAGGACAAACAACTGGGGCTTGTGTATTTGCCTACACGTGCAACAAATATATTCTGTATCCATCCCCACATGTACTCATTCACCTATAACCCTACTACATAACCAGAATAATTTGGATGTAACTTCTTCTGAAATTAAAATACCTTGAAGGATTCTGCTATTATTACTTCTACAATGAACTCATAAGATTGCAATTGTAGCTATAGTTATTTGGGACTAATATTTTAAGGAAACCAGCAAGATTTATTTAGAAACACTATAAACATTGATTTGTAATGATATTTTAAGAATCAAATTATATGGAGTTCCCCTAAAATATCATCTTCATCATCACCATCATCATTCAGGATCAATTAAGTGCAACTTAAATCCTCTTCACTGAAAGTCATATAGTATTATGCTGGTTCAGTACAAATTGGCAGATATATGTTTCTCAACTTCCCAATCTAGGATTGAGAGACACTGACTTGCTCAAAATCACTCATCCCTAAAAAAAATAAAATAAATAAATAAATAAAAGGATTAAAACTTGACCCTCCCTATTCCTAGTCCAGCATCTTAACTACTAAACCACACTAACTGTCTCTCTCTGAAAATATTAGAGTATTGTATAAATATTCTGTGGATATTTAATAAGGCAATAAATCTACATCTATGTCCATTCAAGTCCATATTGCCAGGTATAAAATGCTACTCAAAACAAAAATTTGGACTCGTCTTCCTTCATATGATTCACTAAACTAAGATGCTGGAATTTGTAGCAATAAAAATATAGTGCTATCTCAGGTCAATTTCCCAGTTTTAACAGTATACACTCAATGATACAAGATTGACTGATTTTAAGTTACCAATAATTATGTGTACCATTGGTTCTGACGCAAACAAGACTCAGGATCACAAATTTGCTCCTCATGCACTAGTTCTTTTTACGACCAACCCTAATTTATTGGTATACTTGAACAAAAAAAAAAAGACTTTGATTTGCTAAGAAACAGAAATCAGGAAGGAGACTTATGTAGGACAAGTATAAAGGCAGAGTTCTACTACTAGAAGTAGTTCTAAAAGATCTTTGAAGTTTGCTTGTTTGTTTAAAATAATGTATTATTTCAGTCGACCTTACAGACTGTTTGCTTATGAACCAAACCAACTCTTTCACTTTTCATAGGAAGGATTTGGGGTGTTTTGATACAGTAACAATGAGCAAGGCAAAAACCACAATATGGGAACACTGTTATTAGATGGGCAGAGTTGTTCAGTTTCTCCCTGTTTGGAGTGGTGATCTGCAGATGTTTTCTAATCCAGGTATAGCATATGTCAGAGCATAAATTATCCTTTCTACCTCAGAATGGGAAACTATACAGTGGCTGTAGGTTCATAAAAAAAGAGCTGAAAGGCTACAGACTACATTCCCCTGGTTCATTGAATACTGCAAATAACAGCAAAATACTGTGCCTACTTGCATATCTAGTTCATGGCATCTCTGAGCAATTTCTTCTTTGGTTGCTAAGGCTTCATTTAATTCTTCCGTTGTTTTCTTCAACTGTATTTTTAAATAAAAAATATTTTTATTAAAAATAGTGGTATGAAAAATAAAAAAGGTTAGTAATCCAAATAATTAATCCATATTTAAAATAATTATGCATGCCCCCTAATTTATTTTGACAATTTATCGGCAAAGCTTTCTGTTTCATGGAGACAAAACCTACATCAATATTTTTCTCTTGTGCACGCATGGCAAAATGTTGCATCTTAGGAAATATGTTTATACAGTACCAGATATTCATACACTAATTAACTTAGGAGCCACAGCATCCAAGTAACACAAATCATGTAACAACAGTATTAAAGATAATTGTAGTTAAGTTTCAATCATGTATCTCTGGATTCAGCTCTAATGGAGGATGACCACAGGTGGGTATACCTTGATGGCATCAGTTAGGGACATATCATCCTGAAGAAAATCTACCTATGTGGTCAGGAAGAATCCACAATGACTTGATGGTATGTAATCAATCAGATAAATTTAGGCATTACAAACTTTATTATACATAATGTTTCAAGCTTTACAAGCTTTCCCCTTAAAAAGTAACTGTTGATTTCAACTATCAGTATGCTGATGATACCCAGTTATATATCTCCTCCCCGAGCTCTCTCAGTGAAGCGGCCGATGTGATGGGCCGTTGCCTCGAAGCCGTGAGGGTCTGGATGGGGGTTAACAGACTCAGGCTCAATCCTGACAAGACCGAGTGGCTTTGGATGTTGCCTCCCAAGGATCATGTCGACTGTCCAGTGTTGACTCTTGCGGGGGAAAATATACCCCCTTCGGAGCGGGTTCGCAACTTGGGTGTCCTCCTTGATCCACAGCTGAATTTGGAACATCATTTGACGGCTGTGGCTGGGAGGACCTTTGCACAAGTTCGTCTGTTGCACCAGTTGCGACCCTACCTGGACCGGGAGGCTCTCCTTACAGTCACTCATGCCCTTGTCACCTCACGTCTGGACTACTGCAACGCGCTCTACATGGGGCTACCCTTGAAAAGTATTCGGAGACTATAGTTGGTCCAGAATGCAGCCGTGTGAGTGAAAGTGGGTGCTCCTCGATATACCCACGTTACACCTATCCTCCGTGAGCTGCACTGGTTGCCTATTGGTCTCCGGGTCCAATTCAAGGTGTTGGTTATTACCTTTAAAGCCCTCTATGGCTCAGGGCCAGGCTATTTGCGAGACCGCCTACTACCTCATAGTTCCCTTCGTCCGGTTAGATCCCACAGGCTGGGCCTCCTTCAGGTCCCGTTGGCCAAGCAGTTCCATTTGGCGGGGCCGCGGAGGAGGGCTTTCTCTGTGATGGTGCCCACATTTTGGAACCAGCTCCCCCCGGAGATTAGGACTGCTCCCAGCCTGTTGGTTTTCCGTAGGTTGCTTAAGACCTGGCTTTTCCGGCAGGTCTGGGGTTTATAAAATCTGACCCCTGGATGACTGTTCTTGTACTGCTTGTTTTGTTATGTTTTATGTGTTTTTATTGTTAGCCGCCCAGAGTCCTCCGGGAGTGGGGCGGCTTATAAATTTTAAAAATAAAATAAAATAAAATAAATAAATAAATAAACTGTTTTTGTATATACGTGGATCAGGAAAGTTAACACAAGGAACAAAGATAAAATCTGCAAAGTTTTTGATATTTATTCTGGGACAACCTTCTATGAACATGGTGCCTCCCCAGATAAGTTGGGTTATAACCCATGAATTTCAAAGTCATAATTGAAAATCTGGGGAATCTGGCCCGTCTGAACAGCAGTAAACTAGGGAAGACTGGCTTCTTTAAGGAAGATCTCTTTCCAGGTCAGATTACCTGATCCAACTATCTCGTTTCTGTCTATTCTATCAGGTTCTTGCCTACAATTTGCTCATTTTTAAGTAGAGAAATAAAGGACTCAACTCCATATCTGCATTCAAAGTAGCTCCCATTACAGTTCAACCAACTACAAAGTGTTTGTGATGTTGAACTGTTTACTACAAAACAATAGCTTACATCAAGCATTCGCTGTAACAACCAAGCACTCTTTAATATGGCTTTAGAAGTACCATAAAAGATAACGGCAACTTAAGAATAAATAGTGTATCTAAAGCAGGCTGATGTCTAATTTGAATGCTGGGAAATAATTTACTCATATTAAGTAAATTATTTTTCAAAAAGATTCAATTCCAAATCTTTCAAAGTTTAATTCTGCCTATTGAGAATAATGGCATGAAGCATATTTCCAATTATGTTCCATACTATATTTGTATATTATATTCAATAATTTATTAATGTACAGCATTTAATAACATGAGTAGCGTTTCTCTAAAGTAATCAATTTCTTTGAGATATGTATTGGCGAAGAACCTGATTGCTAGTTTAAAAAGACTCATAGCATTTTTGAGATAAAGCCAGTTTGACTGTTAAAATGGCAGAGAAAGAAAATAATGCTACAAATGAAATTAAAAATTTGATTTTATATGTAAAGAGAAAATATGAAAAAATACTGGGTTTTTTTTTTACTCAATATCAGTGGTATCAGTTTTTTATAAAATCAGATGTTTTTGCATCTCCAGCTTTGCCTCTAATTAGCTTTCAAAATTTCACACTGGACCTGACAAACGTACTTTTGCTTTGACCTCATTTCTGGTAACTAGATTAAAAAAAATCAAAATGTGGTGTAACATTGTCAAGGCTGCCTTCTGGCAATGATTCTAACAGAATAATTATGTTACTTTATTGATGTTAATTGTAACTCCTACAATTTACCAGTTCCAATAAGACACTAATTTGTTGCCTGCTTCCTTTACACTTTTCCAAATACATTTTAAAAATAAACTGATAAAGCAAAATAGATGGGTGGCTCCAAAATTCTGCAAACTGAACTCTACTAAATGGAAGGAAAAAATAGCAGTAGATGTTACATACCTGACGGTCAAGATCAACATAACCATCATTTCCAGCAGTGACCGGAGACTCTTTACTCATCAACTGCAATAAGATCACACTGGATTAGAAAAAGCAAAAAACTCATTTGTATCTATGTAAGAATTAAGGGCATTTAAAATACAAGGTACTGTATTATGGGTGTGGGGTATGTCCTTATTTAATCAAGAAAGCAATTTACATTTTACTATTTGGTTCAACATAGCTAATTTTAGGGAGAGAGATAAGAATTAGAAACATTATTTTATGTAACTTATTGCCACTAATACTTATACTGTTCATAAACTAGAGTTGCCACAAAGAAGAAAAACAAATATTGTGATATTATCAAATATACTGGTAATTCAGTAAGATACAGAGTACATCAGAGACTGATAAAAATAATTCCCCAATTTCAAAAAAAAAATAATAAATTAAACTTGATTTGCAAATAGAAAAATTTCAAATGGTGGTATTACTGAACGGCAATTGTGAACAGACATTCTAAAAGGATGGAAGAGGACACTACTGGAATATATAGCTGTATATTCTGCTCTTGAAAATCTCTTGTTTTTCTACTTTCATTAATTGCAGAGAAGCAAGTGCCTCAACTGCACCAGCATCTATTGAATCCTTGTTATTGATTCTGTGTTATCACGTTCACATTAGTGCAGGTTGGTTCTTAGAGATTTACTTAGTATACTACCTCTTCATCCCCACTCCCCAAAAAGTCCTGTATAAAGCAGCCAAGAAACTTGTTTGTAGTGGGTACATGTGACAAGAAACATGGTCACGTTCTACATTTCTATTCCAACAAAATGATAAATCCAATACACTATTAAGTACTACTGCACACACCGCAGGATTCAAGAAACAAAAATAAATTCAAAAGTGTGAATATGTAGCTCAGGGTTGAATTGTTGGGCTATAGATGTTTTCTGAATTTGATTTCCTTCTTCCGGATATTTCATTACCAGACTAGATAACATCACCAGAGCTTTGAAGTGAGCACCTAATCACTTCAGCAAGCAGCAAGAATAGCATGGCACCAAGAAGAAGCAATGAACTCATCCTTCCAAACAGGATGATACAAGCCTGGTAGGATAAACTACAATATATAAACAGAAAACAAAGTTCATCTCCCAATGTCAATATTACATAGTCGGGTAATGAAATTTATTCAAGAAAAAAACCAAGTTCAGAAAAGACCTAGAATAGTGATGGCGAACCTTTTAGAGACCGAGTGCCCAAAAACAGGCCCTGTCCCTGCTCCACCCCCTGCCCTGCCCCCACTCCGTCCCCCACCCTGCCTGCCTGCAGCGCCACTCACTGCCTCCAGGGCTCGCCACAGATCACCCAGGCAGCCCAGCAGCGCCATGGTGGCCACACCCTCTGCCTGCACCCCGCAGCATCAACTGTGCCTGATGGGGCATGAGGGCAGAGTCTTGTTTAAACTGCGCATGGCTGCGCTGCTCTGTGTGGGCCAGGCTTGGGGGCGACTCTCGTCCAGGGGGGCTGATGAGTAGGGGGTCGTGGGGGGAGGCGAGTCTGGGGCAATGGCACGTGTGCCCACAGAGAGGCCTCTGAGTGCCGCCTCTGGCATGTGTGCCATAGGTTCGCCACCATTAGCCTAGAAAACATTTTTTCTCTATGCATGTAATTTTGGGGGGGAAATTCCAGAACTGGGTGTCAGCACATCATTCAGTATGTCCCAATCAATTCAGTGGTATTTACTCACAGGAAAGTTCACAAAGATTTTCTAAGTTACTGAGCCTTCCCTATTTCATTAATAATAATGAAATTCAGTTATTAAAATATCTACTGCTAAATATGCTCCTATTCAAAGATTCGGTGGAAATTAATAGGCAAGGGAATGCATTAACTTTCAAAAATGTAAACATTCTACATGAAAGCAAAATGGAAGATATGATTAATTTATGTTTAAAAAATATTTCACCTATGATCATATTTCTGAACTATTAAAGATTCACATAATATGAATTTGGTTATATAACTTTAAGATATATATTTTTAAACTCCTTACCTCCTGAATGGCTGTCATGACCACATGTTGAACAGATTCCTCCATCATCATGATGGTCTGAATATATTCTGTAAGAGAACAATTGGGATCATGTTTAGAATATAATTATTCATGCTTAGAAAATTCAGAAAGATATATAGACCAGTATGTCTATGTCATACTGAACTACGTCAACAATACTGAAATGTTCATTTTTTTCATTTAGTATAGGTGAATTTTCTCTTTTAATGTATGCATGACAAAATAAACATTCTTCAAAGGGATTAATTTTAAGCAATAATAGGGAAAATACTTCTCCGCTGCAACTATGTTACTAGCCTTGATACAATACTAATATAAATACATGTGTGGGAATTGAAGAATGCAAACTTCAAGTGTTGAATGCCTGAGTAAATTGAAGTTCATTTTGGCACAAGATGAATTCTTTTAATGGACTTTTAGCATTACATTTAATTTATATTCTTTCATATTTGTATTCTGTATTTTAATTGTTAGTAATTTTAAGTTTTCAGACAAGTAGAAAGGTGAGATGTAAAGTAAATAAACAAATTAAATTAAAAAAATTGCATTTCTCTATATAAGGGGATAGAGGTAGGACGGAAGAACTGAAACTGATTGTTAAGAAGTCTCATATAATCAAGTCTAATAAATTTCATTCCTAACAAATTACAGGTATGTTCTTTAATGAAAGACCACACAAAATGGCATAACACAAACAGCAAAGAAAATTAAAAAGCTTTGCAGACATATATTTTCATCCTTTAAAAACCACAGATGTATATAACCAATCCACCCCCTTCCCCTTTGAATATTTCATAAAAATAGTTCCTAAACTTATCAAACTTTTATTGTAGCTGGGCATGCAATTTTGCAACATGACACACTGTCAGTCGTGACAGTCTGGTCATGACCTTGTGGACAAATTCCAGTTAGTCTTGAGCACAGGCTGTATCATGTTGCAAAATCAGTTTTATAGGAACAACTAAGGGAAGCAAAATATAAATGTCTATATTGTCAGAATGAATTATTCTACAGTATATTGTTCAGTTTATTTATTTATTTATGAGACTTATATACCGCTTTAAGTGCAAGCACTCTCTAAGCGGTGTACACCAGTAAGCAATGTATATATATATTTACATTGCCCCCAACAATCTGGGTCCTCATTTTACCTACCCCGGAAGGATGGAAGGCTGAGTCAACCTTGAGCCGGTGAGATTTGAACCGCTGACCTGCTGAACACAGTCAGCTAAGTGGCCTGCAGTACTGCACTCTAACTGCTGCACCACCTCAGTTCACTAAAAGATTTAGCTGCAAGCAGTTAAGTGACAATTTTACCTTTCTGACACTCATTCTGGTGATCCTAATAGAAAAACAGTACTCAACAGAACACAAAAACTTTCTAGTTTCACGTGAAAAGATGATATATAAACACCTAACAAATCTTATCCTACCTAAATACTGTCTTCCAGCTACATCGAGAGTGCAATTCCCAAAATTTCCGATCAGCATACTTTTTGGAGGCTAATTCTAGGAGATACCATCTAAATATAAGGTAGGTACCAGATTGTAGCAGGCAGTACTGTTTATTAATACACATATTTAACTTATATCTCATCTTTCTGCTTTGGCAAACAGAGTTAGTACAGAATACAATACAGCAATATTTTCTATGGCACAGACCAAATCAATATACTATGACAGCCTTTCAACTCTTTAGTCATCATTATGTATCCCACACCGCTACTGCATTTTACTTCCGCTTCATGACAATCAAAAGACCAGTAATTTGTGCGGAAATTAGCGAAAAGAATATGGAACACAGTCAAACAATGAAGCAATGAAACCTGGCTCTATAGCAGTAACTATAATAGGGAACTTGGAGTCCTAGTGGATAATCACTTAAATATGAGCCAGCAGTGTGCAGCAGCAGCAGCAAAAAAAAAAAAAAACCCAATACAATTCTAAGTTGCATTAACAGAGGTATAGAATCAAGATTACATGAAGTATTAATACTGCTTTATAAAGCCCTAGTAAGACCACACTTAGAATATTGCATTCAGTTTTGGTCACCATATTATAAAAAAAATGTTGAGATGCTGGAAAAAATGCAGACAAGACAACAAAGATGATTAGGGGGCTAGAGGATAAAACACATGAAAAACGGTTGCAGAATTGGGTTTGTCTAGTCCAGTGCTTCTCAATCTTTTTAGACCGGCGACCCCGGTCATGAGCAGGCGGCGCGCATGCGCGGCGGCGCCCCCTGCGCCGCCCCCTGCGCGGCGCGCATGCGCGGCGGCGGCAGCCCCTGCGCCGGCCCCTGCGTAGCGCGCATGCGCGGTGCCACCCCCTGTGCCGACTGAGAAAAATGGCAGATCGCGTTGTTTGGCGACCCCCGTGAAATGGTCGTTCGACCCCAAATGGGGTCGCGACCCACAGGTTGAGAACCGCTGGTCTAGTCTAGTAAAAAGAAGGACTAGGAGCAACATGATAGCATTGTTCCAATATTTGAGGGGCTGCCACAAAGAAGAGGGGTTAGCCTATTTTCTAAAGCACCAGAAGACACAATGGATGGAAACTAATCAAGGAGAGAAGCAACCTACAACTAAGGAGAAATTTCCTAACACTGAGAACAATCAACCAGTAGAACGGCTTGCCTTCAGAAGTTGTGGGTACCCCAACACTGGAGGTTTTTAAGAAGAGACTGGACAGCCACTTGTCTGGAATGGTATAGGATCTCCTGCTGGAGCAGGGGGTTGGACTAGAAGACCTCCAAGGTCTCTTCCAGCTCTGTTATTCTTTTATTCATATTATTTAGAGAAATGAAATGTAATAACAAATATTGATATCAAGCACAATAAACCAGTAAGGTCTGGCCATCTAGAAGCAGGAGAAAGATGTGCTCTCTTAAACCAATGCTATGAATCACTGAAAGATCAGTTTGAAATGATTCAGAAATACTTTGAATGTAGGCAAGCACAGCACTTCTCAAGTACTCATTACAGCAATCTGATCAAAAAGCTGCTGCTGCTTTAAGGATTCTCATGCAAATCGTAAAGCACCAATACTTTTTTTTCATGTTGGCTCACTACTGACTCATTCTGGGTCAAATAGAACAGGGCTTTTCAACAAGTGGTACACATACCACTGGTGGTACGTCGGCACCTGGCAGGTGGTATGCTTATAATGGGTTGAAAAACATTGTAAAAAAAAGTGTAAAAGAAAAGTGTAGCGTTGGGATGAACTGAAGTGGTGGCAACGCAGCACAGGCCTGTGGAAGAGTCAGCGGGAACCGCCTGAGTGCCCAGGATCCACGCCGGGCTCTAGCTGACTGGCATGTGGCTCCAGCTGACTGGCACTTCTGGAAGCTGTGCATAGCCTGGGGAAAGGAGTTAGTTGCAGACAAAAGAAGGGGGAGGGGGAGGGGGAGAGAGGACATGCCCATAGGGTGCTTACATCTGGCCCGGGGCCGCCCTGGAGATAGCAAGGGGCCAGCCCACCCCAGCCCCCAATCAAAGGAAAAACCCAAATCCAGCAGGCCAGAAGGCAGCCCAGCCACCACACCCCTCTGGTTCCTTCTCCTCATCCCCAGGGCACAGACGCAGTCGCTGCTCCTCACCATAGCTTGCAAGTATCTCTTTCTGCTTCGTCCTGCAAAGAGGCACTCACCCGGCTCTCCCACCCACCGCCATGCTGGCAGCCCTGACTAATGGCCGCATGCTCCAGCCTCACCCTGCCAAGGAAGAAGATGGCAGGCAAGACTACATCAGATTTGCAGCTTGTCAGGAGCGCTCAAAGGCTGCCCAACTTTACTCTGGAATTTCTGGGTTGGAAAGCGGAGGGGTAGAGCCATGTGTGCAGGTATGGTGGCACCTGGTGGAAATCCTCCTGCTCCCCGCCCCCACAGCTCTTGCCTGCCGCCATGCAAATAGGCCCATAGGGATCAGGAAGGCTCCGAAGGAGGTAGCTGTGGGGGGGGGGAAGCTGGAGGCTTTCCAGGTGCCACCATGCCTGCAAACGCAGTGCTGCCCCTCCACTTTCCAACCTCAAAATTCCGGAGTAAAGTTGGGCGGCCTTTGAGGGGCCCTGACAAGCTGCAAACCTGCTATGGTCTCAGTTGCCGCCCCCTTCCATGGCTGGGCGAGGCTGGAGCACATGGCCTTTAGTCAAGGCTGCCGGCATATCAGTGGGCAGGAGCGCTGGGTGAGCGCCGCTTTGCAGGATGAAGCAGACAGAGGTATTTGCAAGTCCTGCCCCAGCTATGGTGAGGAGCAGTGACTGTGTCTATGCCCAGGGGCTGAAAAGAAGGAACCGGAGGGGCACGGTGGCTGGGCTGCCTTTTGGCTCGCTGGATTCGGGGTTTTCCTTTGATTGGGGGCGTATGACCATGGCCAAAATACAAATCCCTCTCTAAGCAGGGATTGGGAGGCTGAAGGCCTCTATCTTTGTAGCCATGCAATCCTAAAATCCATGGGCTGCTACTGGAGAAGAGAATCAAAATAGGGCAAAACAAGCATAGTCCACCATGGTTTATTGATTGCAAAGTTTTCCTCAGGTTTTCCTATCCCTTACTGGGCTATTAAAATCACATTGGCAAGGTCTGTACTGAACACCTTGCTGCAAACTACTGAACCAGATTTTAGCCTAGCCCCTTGTGCAATCTCAGGCCACATTGTGGAGGTAAGAGGATATAGTAACAAGAAAGCTGCAAAACTGATTCATTGTTTATTCTAGCCTTTAGCAGCAATAACTACGTTCTTTGACGACTTTGCTAGCAACCTGCAGGCTGCGAACTTTCCTTTTCCCCTCGGAAAAAGAATTCAGAAGTGCTAGATGTATTTTTCCTGATAATTACAGTATACTTTGTTGATTTTTTAAGGAGCTTATGAGAAAAAGATGTGGCTGAAAACTAAAGGATGTATGGATTGAGTTGTGAGACAGGAAAGAGAAGTACATGGACTAATGCACTTCCAGTTGCTGACAGGTGCACCACTAATATTCTGACTTGACACCTGCATGTTCTCAGGGCCCAAAGATTATCTTCATTCCTCATAGGGCAGTATTGTGGATTAACTAAATTTTTCTGGGTTCTGATTTTAAGGTGAGTATCCTGAGCTATGGAGGCCTTTGATCTTCTTAAATACATAATAATAAAATAATGAGAACTAAAGGCTCAAAGGGAAGGCAGATTAGAAAGAACAAGACTTTTTAGGGTCTTCAATTCCCTTCCTGTTAAAGAGTTCCTTAATAAGGTTTGCTCTTCCTTTCTAACATCAATAAAAGTGGTTTTTCCAGAAAATATGTGAAGAGCTGTAATGAGTGATTTAACTATGTTTTCTTTTTAGCTATGTTTTAATTTATATATAATGTATGTTTAATTGACGAGGGCTTGGAGAGGTAGAAATGGCCAATATGGAGGCTGCACCTTGCCCTCCAGATCTCTATCTCCCCTGCAGATTTCTGGAGAGGAGGAGGGTGTGGCAAGGAAGCTGTGTGACGGAAGGCTACCCCAACAAGCCAGCAACCTTACCACACACGATTGGAAATGGGAATTCCCTTTCAAAAAGGGCCAGCCTCCCTTGTGCAGGTCCCAGGAGCGCTGCTCCCCTGCCGCCTCCTCTTGCTCTCCAGAGATCTGTCAAGACAGAAGTTGGACTAGGAGGAAACTGCTTCCTGCAAATGTCCTCCACCTCCATGGGCGCACACACACACACACACACACACACTTCAAGCTTGGAGACTTGTATCCACATCTAAGTTAGTAAATTGCCAATCATGCCTGGGCTTGAGGAGAAGGCCCTCTCCTTCCTCTGTAGATACTGGTAAAAGTCCCCAAACCTGGAATATGGTGTGTGTGTGTGTGTGCGCGCGCACACATGCGCTTGGTTGCTAGCAATTTGGGGAGGTGAGTTTGTGGGGTATTGAGTTAGCCAGTGCAACTTGTTCTGTTCCGACCCAGCTGACTTAAGTGAGTGGCGTCAAGCAGGCCACGCCCACCTGCTTGGCCACTGGTGGTACTCAAATATTGCCATATCCTAAAAGTAGTACAATCTCTGAAAAGGTTGAAAAGCCCTGAAATAGAAGACAAAGCTAATTGTCAATTTTCTTAACACTCATCAAAGAAACTGAAAAACAATGCCAATGATGTCTCTGTTAATGAAATAAAGGCTGTATATCTAGTTTGAATAATGTACCATTTTAATAAAATGCCAACTAACCTTGTTTTTGTTCACAGTTTACAGCACAGCCTAAAATAAGCTGAAGCATTCTTCCAAGCTCTGCTGCATCAGAGTGCTCCCCAATCAAATTAACATCAGGAAGGATAAAATCATTAATCTGTTGCCCCAAAATCTGTGCAAGGATAAAAAATATATTAACATATTTCCAGGTTTCAGGGCCAGAGTAAACAGAATTGCAGGATTAGGAACCTAATGAGAGAAAATGGTATTATTTATTCTGTAGAGTAACTACCAGCCAGATGCATAAATCATTCCTTCCTGAACACTGCAAATCCATTTTGCTAAGCAACTAACAGAGAGCTTTTGTTTCTGTGTCTCTGACATATCTATCTCCTTTTAATAAAATCTTCATCCCCACGCCAGACATCTAACTAAGCTCTCCAGCTGAGGAATTGAGTCAAAATGTTTGGGTTGTTCTTAAGTGGCTCAAATCTAGAAGTTAGCATATCTAGTGTTTCATGCTGTTGACTATTCATTGCATACAGTGCTTATTCAGACCCACTAATGTATAGAGGTTTAGCTGAGACACATTTTCTCAATGAGACTAAGCGCTATTGCACAAGAGTTGGCACTAACACCAAATCCTTTTACTTGTAATTTAAACAAGCAACATTCTTTAGATGTAAACCTGACTCAAATAATCTCTTAATATAAATACTAAAGTATTTTTCAAATATATACTATTTAGATAAAAAAAAGATCTTCTAGAACCACCTCTCCAAGAACTGTTAGTAGTTCCAACACCCAGGAAAAGTAATAAAGATAGGACATTTTGATTTAGAACAATTCATAGGGTTTTTCCTCTAAAACAGGGGTTTCAAACTGCCAGCCCGTGGGCCAGACGCATCACATGGAAGCCACGCCCACCCCATTGTCGGCAATGGCAATACTGGCCCAATACGTTGCACGATGTCACGTGATGTAGCGAGTTTGACATGCTTGCTCTAAAATAAACATCAGTGTAATGAAATATGATTTACTAAAAATATTTTACCAGAGTGCAAGAGTATATTTATTCTCTCATTCTTTTTATGAAATCAGAATGAAGTACCTAAGTATTTAAAGTGAAAAGCTTCCCAATGGAAGGATTCAGAATTTCATTGTTTTTTTTCCCATGACATAATATGGTTAACCAAAGCAATTTCTGTTGCATCAAACTTATCTCACTTTTTTTTTTAGGAGACAGGAAATTTTATTTCACCAACAAAACTACGTAGCCATTCTAGCCAATTAAAATTAAGGAGAGATCACTAAATAGAACTGTCGTATATTTACCATATTTGCCAAGTCAACTACTTTATATGAAGAATTCTATTAAACATTTTCCACACCATCTTCGTTAGACTGATAAAGTATATATCAAAGAATTCATCACCTTTCAAAATATGTTATAAACCATGTTACACATTTATAAAATATGGCAAATTTATTTATTTATTATATACCGCTTTAAGTGTGAGAATTCTCTAAGCGGTGTACACCAGTAAGCAATGTACATATATATTTACATTGCCCCCAACAATCTGGGTCCTCATTTTACCTACCCCGGAAGGATGGAAGGCTGAGTCAACCTTGAGCCGGTGAGATTTGAACCGCTGACCTGCGGTCAGCTAAAGTGGCCTGCAGTACTGCACCCTAACTGCTGCGCCAACCACAGAGGAGGAGAAATTACTCTTTTAAATATATTTTAAATATAGGCAAGATATTTTTTAAAGAAGATCAAAAATCTTTGAAACAATTATAGTAAACTAATCTACATATTATATCAAAGAACAGAATATATTACATATAAGAGTTCTTACTTCATGGTTGTAATCCAAAATTCCTTTTAAAATTTTCTTCAGATTGCTCACCTTAGAGTAAAAGAAAAACAATTATTTTAAAAAAAGAATTACCCTAAATTACAATTAAAACTGAGGCTTATAAGAATTCATTATAACTTAAAGCAGAAGGGTTTTTTTTTGTTTTTTTGGGGGGGGCAAGGGGGGATTTGCCAAAAAAGCCAATAACAAAAATCACAAAATTATTATTCCATACTTTTCTGATTTCTAGATTCTGTTTAGTCACAAGAACAGAAAAAAAATTATCACATAAAATAGTGATTTTTTTATATCTCTGAATTTGGATTCATATTCCCATACAATTATTTTATAAAATAATTATTCAAATCAAAACATTTTATTTTGAATATCCCTATGCATACAAAATATATAAAGGCAAAAATTAAAACCATGTATTTCCTGAGATTAGCATAATTTCCAAAATAGCCTCAACTATAGAACAGTAGTTGTTTCTGATGGTGGGAGAGAGTCGTATTTTTAGGCTATTAGAAAGCTATTAGATGTGCCTGAAAAGATTATTTCATTTAGGTTTTCTTCTTTCCATTTTTTAAATGTTTCAGACCATCCTGAACAAATCCATGAAATTTTATGGTTTTTATAACTTGAAAACAAGAGAAGGTATTAGTACCTTTTGCTTCCAATTTTTAAACATTTCTCATTATAGATTAGAACCTACATATGAATTCCTCCTCAGATTTTTATAAAAAAGTAATTCCAAGTAGGACATTTTTGGCAAAGTGTCAAGACCAATGAAAGGGAATTCAGTATTGTTACAGCAATCGAGCAACTGAAGGAAGCAAACTTTCTGCATAAACATGAGAGAGTTCAAGCAAGTTCTTTTTATCCTAAACAAAAGAAAAATATGGTGCCAACTTAGGATGTGGTCTTGAGTCCCAAATAATAATAAAAAGTCCAATGCCACCCTGATATTGGATTGAAAGCAATAAAATGAAGAATTCAAATTAAATAATATTTTTGTTGCTCCCTGGAGTTTCACTACAATACACATATCTTAGGTCTGTAATGTTAATTATTCTTGCAAATATTGCATCCTTCAAAATCCTTTAAATCAAAGCTTAATTTCATTACTATTCAGTTAACTTTTAGACTGACCATTTGTGTTTTGTGTGTAAGTTCTACAAGCCACCTAGAATCCTGGTTTCAAGTGATAGGTAAATCCCATAAATAAGTAAGCAAACAAGCAAACTTTGCAATGAAACAATTATGTTCTGCTCTTCTACGCTGGGGCTTCCCGCCCCAGGGGGAAAAAAATCAGCAAATTCTTTGTTGTAGAAAATAAATAGACAAATGCATAAATAAGAAGCAAAACAACACAGTCTAAAAATAATCACTTCTCAGGTAGCCTTCAATTAAATTCAGATGTCTTTGGGTCACCCAACAGCAATATTGGTTGTATAATTCTATGTCTATCTAATAAGAAAATGCCACATTTAGATCACTATTTGGTTTCATAACAAGCTGAAAGGTGTTAGTACAGCTGAAGAAGAATGTGTCAGCTTGTCTCAACCATATAATTATTGTTGTTTGGGCCATGTTTCACAATGATTCTTAATTAAATATTGTTTCTAAAGACTTAAATGCATTAGCAGTGCTAATAATTTTACGTGTCTTAATCTGATGGAAAGAGTACGGGCTTTAATCTTTCTGTTAGTTTTCTCCATTTTTATCGTCAAATGTGGTACGAATATTTCATCATTTCCTACTGGTACAAGACAACCTTAACTTTCCCCAGAATTTGATTTTGTGTCTGAGAAAGGACTTAAATGTTATTACATGGAAACAAGAACCATCAAGAAATTTAAATCAATCATGAATCATCACAAAACCAGATTAAACAAAAAAAAAGTAATTTATGTGTACGATGATCTGCTATGGCTAAAGATCTGCCAAGAAGCAATTAAGCGAAGATTCAGCAAAAGCTTTTCAGAATTTAAAATCAATAAAGACGGAGTACTGAATGCAAATGTGCAGCACTCCCTTCCCATTGCATGATTTTCACTAGTCAAGAGGAGTCTGGGACTTGAGAGAAGCTCCCATTTTACCTCCACATCTGCAGGTAAGACTGAAAAAGACTTCAGTGGGAAGCAATTTTTGGCTTTTGCCTTCTGCAAAACTGTACTGCAAACATAAAAAGGAATAATTTAACATTTCAACCTATGCTAGAGACCTTGGTCAACAACAAATATCCTGTCATTAATGTTTCTTCTATAGTTAGGCAATTTATTTCAAATTCAAATTGGGTCTTCTGACAGAATAAAACAAGCCCTATTTGATAAGGTATCCCTATCTGCCTTCTCACGGACAAATATGGTTGACCAACTACGTAAATATTTTATTTTTATCTTGGGACACCAGGCTTGAAAAAGACAGTTGATGATAGAATAAATTTATTTAAGGAACAAAATGCCTCTGAAAATCAATTCTGTAGGCTTGTGGAATAGGGCAGGATATAAATTATATAAATACATAAAATATATTAAAATATGCTCCATTTGAAATTTTCAAATAATGGTATTACATGGGGCAACTATGTTATCAGAAGCCTCCATAAGGGCTATTGATTGGGGCAGGACGAGTTATATCGATTATCGCCCTTCCTTCTTTTATGTAGTTTCCTTCTTCATATAAAGGTCCCCAGAGGGATTAATAAATAAAACTACTAATACCTTATATTTACAAGTGAAGATTTTGCATAATTAAATTAGAGTTTATCAAAGTTGTCAGGCGCGAACAACCATATCCATATGTGTAGACTATAAACTAGTTACTTTATTGCTGAAGCCTATTTCACAGCAAATTTCTCAGATTGGCAGTTTGCCCCTGGGAAAGAATAGATAAGTTTCAACAGCAACCTTGCCCTCTTGTGTCTACTTAACAATTCCAGACTGCTCCCCTGCTTGACCCCACTTCCTGACTGGGACAGTCTCTCTCTGACAATGTGAAGTCATTTAAATCCTTGCTTCAGCATAATTGATGTCTTATATCTCATTTTTTCCAATTCATTTTAATTGGATACCAGTATTCCATAGTCCCATCCAGACTAGATAAAGCAGAATGAACTGGGTTAAAATCCAACAAGGAAAAAATATTTCTGTAAGAAAATGTTATACACACGACATGAAGTAGCATGGGTTTAAACTAGAAGCCTCAAATAATCGACAATAAGAGTTATTAATATTTAATAATTTTTAGAATTGAATAGACATGTTACTGTTTTTTTAATAGGGTCCTAACTTGAATCTTGCAGAATTGTATTAAAACAAACACAGCTGTAAGTTGACCCCCCCCCCAAAAAAACCAATATAATAGTTAAGCAATAAAAATACCTTCAATCTCCAATTGTCTCCTACTTCTCTTTTTATTCTATTTAGCCAATTTTCATCAAAATATGTTGGATCTCTGAAAAAATAAAAGCAGAATAAAGCCAGGTTATGTTTAATAAATTCACCAAAGAAAGAAAAACAATTATATCTGAAGAACTAGACGTAATGGACCACTACATATATCTTGGCCAACGTGTTAAATGTGGTTGGCAGGCATTTGGCAAGCTAAACATAATTTTCAAGAACAACCTCTCCCTATGCCTAAAGAGAAAAGTTTTTTATCCGTATGTACTACCTGCTCTAACATATGTCAGTGAAACATGGAAACTAACTTCATAATTGATGAAAAAGTTACGAGTGCACAAAGAGCCATTGAAAGATATATGCTCGGCATTACACAACAAGATAAAAAGACCTGCACATGGATTAGAGAACAAACAAAAGTATATTATGTCATCAAGAAAGTAAAAGAATTGAAATGGAAATGGGCTGGTCACATAGCAAGAAGAATGGATGGCAAGTGGACCAGGGCAGTCATAGAATGGATCCTACTTGATTAAAAGCATCCACGAAAGAGATCTAAAACAAGATGGATCGATAACATCAGCAAGTATTGTGGGCCCAATTGGCAAAAGAAAGCTCAGGACTGTATTAGTTGGAAATATGCCGAAGAGGCCTTTATCCTGTAGTGGGTAGACAATCGCTAAAATGATAATGATAATGTATGTATGTATGTATGTATGTATGTATTATATAACATCACCTCTGCTTACACAAAATTACAAGTTTATCAACTAAAAGTCCTATAGTGCTGATATTTAAAAAAATGGCTTTTACACTATAGTCTATGTCAATCAAGGTTATTTGGAGAAGGTTTCCAGAAATCTGAATAGCAATTACTTAAAACATATTTTCATACAACATGAAGCACAAAATAATCACATTAAATATAACTGTTTACATTTTATTATTATCCCATCTTTTTTACATTCCAAAATCTTGATAAATTAAGATTATTTTTCTTTTCTATATTAACTTTTACTATATAAATTGTTTACAGAGTTATAGTTATTTAAGTCCTACCTGTAATCTTATTCCTATCTAGCTACCGTACTTTCCGGCGTATAAGACGACTTTCACAAGCTTTAACATTGGCGCCGAAGTCGGGGGTCGTCTTATACGCCGAGTCATCTTATATGCCGGAAATAACAGTAGTTTCTGGCGTATAAGACGACTTTCTAGGCATGTGACTCGGCGCCGAAGATGGGGGTCGTCTTATATGCCGGGTCACCTTATACGCCGGAATATACGGTAGCTATTCAAGTTATACTCAACGTTTAATAGATAATATCAAACTATAAACTTCCAATCAAAATCTATTTATTATGCCCTTGCAGAATCCATATAATAAATCACCAGAAGCACTATCTGTAATTCTGAAAATTATTTATTTATAAAAGTTTATATTTAACAAAAGCATAAATCAGATTTCACAATTTTCCATAAATCATAGTTCACCAAAACCAGAGCAATTACTTTTAATTGATGTTTTTATACACAAACATAAAATAACATTTCCAGATGTGAGAAAATGTGATACATCACTCTGTAAATTTAATATTTGGATTTTTCAGTGATTTATTCAAGAAGAGTAATTGACCATACTTTAGCAAATTATTTTTAAACTGTTATCAATAAACTCCACTGCTGAGTTATTATTAATTGGATGATAGTAAAATATAACAAGTTCCTTATTATATAATTTAGCAGTACATTTCATTTCCTTATTATATAATTTATCCTAACATGACACACCTTTTTACAAAATAAGGAACATCCTTTACTCACATCTAAGGTCTACTTTTAGTATATAGAAAGACTCATACACCCCACCTCAAGCTTGTTTTTGAATAAGTCATTTCTCTGACTGAAAAGTGGGGAAACCAGTTTAGCTATTCATATAGAAGTGTTCCAAGCTATCTTTTCTGAAAATAGGTTCTTATAGATCAAAGGATCCTATTTATATCATTATGCCTTGGCACACAATTTAAGAATTGCTGATTTGGCACATTTTTTTGGTATGCCTTGCTACATCTGCAAAAGCTGTTTTATTCTACTATTTGATTAACAAGTTGAAATGTTAGTTCTAGAAGTTTTTACATTCAGTTTCCACACAAACACACATATTTAAATGCATATTTAGAAAAACACATTTCACTGCGCTCACATTTCACCATAAGATAGGAAATGAAACTTCCCTTAACACGTGATCCTTTAATCAATATTCCTAGCAGAGGTAGACCACGACTATATTCCACTAATGAACATAATCCAGCTCTCATAGAATTTGATATAACAAAGATTATTAATGTTGGTCACCTTAAGATTTTGTCTATTGCAATGGCTGGGGTCATGTATGCTAAACCACGAGCTAACCTATTATACTACATAATAAACAATGTATAACAAAATCTGCTCTGCCTGACTTACCATAGTTAAAATCTCTTATGAATTGCTTAGAAAACTGATATCTTACCTTCTTCAACTCAAGACCCTAGGAAACATCCCTTTTCAAATATATATTCTGCCTATTCCTTGCTCATCTCATCTACTTAAGATAACTTTGATAATAATTGCTAAATTAGTGGTTTTACCTCTACTTCCCAGTGTACTGCTGTTTGCTGATCAGAAGAAAGAAAACTGTCAGTCAAAATCATCCAATTTCAGGAACATGAAATCTAATAATGTATCCTTTTTTTCTTATGCCTCACTGTTCCTGTAATTCCTAGCTATCTCTGGGTTCAGCTAATAGCAGGTGATGCTGTTACATATATCTAATGGATTAGTTTCTCTCAGTATGTAAGTTTACTTTCTTCAACTTTATGCTGTACCTGTGCAGCCCATTATTTTCTTTGCTACTGTTATCTTCTATTAAGTAAAATTTTAAGTTAAATAAAAGTTGTACAGGTTAGGATTATCCAACACAGATTAGAGCCTTACATGAAAAGATGCCAGATGTTCAAGCTGGCTTCAGAAAAAGCCAAGGAACATGAGACATTAGTGCTGATGCGTGCTGGGTAACTGAGAAAGCCAAATAATACTAACAAGATGTCAGTATGTATTCATTGTTTATTGAAAGCTTTCAATTGCATTACTTATGTAGAATGTGCTTGGAAAAATAGAAATCTCAGAACATCTTGTCATTCTCTATAGACAGGCCAGAAAGCCAATTAGGACAGAATATGGTGAAAAGGACAAAGAGAAAAGGCTGTATACAGTCCCCTTATTTATTCAATCTATATATGGAATCTCTGTCTCTGTCTATCTATTTCAGCAACAGAGTCAAAAGCATATTTTACACTGTCTCCAACATACAAAATCAAAACCAATACTACTCTGAAAAATAGCAGTATAGATATTTTATCAAACAAATATTCACTGGCAATGTTTTGCTATTTCCCAATTATAGCATAATTTAGTGAACATGCAAATCTATTTTTATTGTTCAATATGTATTTTTTTCCATCTCTTGCATTTTCCATCTTAGAATATGGGTTTTGGGTTCCTCTTTTTTTAATGGAAGCTACTATACAAGACATATTTATTCCTTTGCATATAAATTTGTCACTATTTTAAATAATTTACTTAACACTGAATTAACTGAAAATGTTGTATTGGGTAACCAAATGTAAAAAAATGTCCTCCCAGTAAAGGAAACTTTGATGGAACCAAGTTCAATATTATATTCTCAGGAGATCCAAAACAATCCTGTCATTTTGTGGAAATGACTAACCTTCTTTCACATTAATACAGTAATTCAGCAAATATAAATCTTTTTACAACTGTCTCATAAAAGTTTGATCTTAATGTAAATTTCTTCCTAAATTACATTTCTCTTATCTACATATTTGTATTTTCTATGCTTACAAAAAGTTTGAGATCTTACCTTAACTAGCTTGTTCATGAATTCAATGAATTCAATTCTTACTGTCTTAAAAACTCATTGCCCACTAGCAAGAAAACTAGAAGTAATAAAATGAAATAGAAAACTGACACTTGTTTTCTGATGCAGAAAACTGAATATGAATAAACCATTTATTTACAAAAAAAAATCATCTTACATTTTTTGAAGTACTTGAGCCATCACAACTCCATTTGTTAAATCTTCTACAGTCTGGCATGGTGCTTCAACATTAAATGTCTGGATCTGAAGAGAAAGAAAGTTATATTTAGTCAAGCTATCTCAAATTCATTATACCAGCATATCAAACGATTTCAGAAGTTGTACAAAGCTACAAAGTTGTACAAAGAACTGCTGAAAGAACTGACCAAAGTAAACAAGTTAAACCAAAGAAATAAATACAAGGTCTTGATTATTACTGACATTATAAATAATGAATGGGTGAATTTATTTCTGTAAACTTGAAAAACTTTATTTTAGCATCACATCTGTAATAAAGCCATTCTTTCTTTGTTGTTTAATTAGCTTTAATGGATTAAATATAGTATAATATGTGTAAAAGCAACATGTAAAAATATTTATTCATACACTGCTTCCAAAAATCACTAATACCTGAATAAGGTATACAAAAATCATGATTAATTATAAATCTTCCGTAAGAAATAAAGCTCGGTTCAAAGGAGACATTTTAAAATATATCCTTTGTCTATTTGAATCAAAGGTATCTTCATCTTTTTGCCAAATCTTTTGCTATAAGGATTTCACCAGGATTGTATCTGCTCAGAAATTACTAAAGTGTTAATTGATTCTTTCCCAAAGAAAGAAAATCACAAATATCTACATAACAATAAAGCAGTAGTTGCATGTAATAGTTTAATTTTTTTTTCAAAAGCAACATGGAGTTTGACCTCTCTTATCTTAAAAAAAAAAAAAAACAGGGGAGGAGGACAATGGAGAACAAACTGCTTTCCTCTTACCCCATTCTATGCCAAAAAGAGAAAAGCATTCTACAAAATGGTCTGGAAGAAAGTGAAAGAAGCTAAAAATCAATGGAAGCATATTTAGCTACCCCTCCAAAGATGAACATTTGTGAAAGCCCCATCCTCCATTTTACTAGATTTTACAGCAAGGAATATTTTTTGCCATTCAATTTGTTCCTAATTCTATTCTTGATCCCAAACTACAAAGGAAGAAGAAGCAATTGGAATATTTAAAAGAGATTCTACTTCCTTTTATTAAGCAGAGGTTAAAGAATCTATCCACTAACTAATAAAAATGGAGGCATTGCAACATCATTGATTTGTTCCTCAATAACTCCTGACTATTATAAAACTGAGTATAAAACAGAAAAAAGTTAATAAAAATTGACATTATTAATGATTTTAAGCCAGTCATTTTCTCTTAGCCCAACCTATTTCACAGTGTTGTTATTATAGGAAAATAGGAAGCGTGAATATTACATATAGAGACTTGAGTTGTAAAAAATTAAGGTGAGATAAAGTTAATAAATAAGCAAACAAATGATCAGATATTGCAGCTAGGCTTATCTTACAACTATCTATCCAGTTGACTAAAGTTCAAGAGACTAGAGAAATAATCTAGTTGAGAACAAGTCTGATGTAGAATTGCGAAAAATAGTGAACTCGTGTTATGATGAAATCAACACACATCCACTAAATGGAAGAGGGTATAAACCTGGCAAGGTGTACAGTAGTGCTTAAAAGTTAACATTTTGAATGTTCAATACTTCTACATAAATATGACCTAAAACACTATCAGTTCTCCACACGTCCTAAAACTAGATAAAGAAAACACAATCAAACAATCAAAAATATTATATGTTCATTTATTCATTGAGGAAAATTATCCAAAGCTACGTACTTATGTCTAGTAAATGTATATAAGCCTTTTGTTGTTGTTGTTATTAATTGCGAAGTCGTGTCCGACCCATCGCGACCCCATGGACAATGTTCCTCCAGGTCTTCCTGTCCTCTACCATCTTCTGGAGTCCATTTAAGTTCACACCTACTGCTTCAGTGACTCCATCCAGCCATCTCATTCTCTGTCGTCCCCTTCTTCTATTGCCCTCAATCTTTCCCAGCATTAGGCCCTTCTCCAGTGAGTCCTTCCTTCTCATTAGGTGGCCAAAGTATTTGAGTTTCAACTTCAGGATCTGGCCTTCTAAAGAGCAGTCGGGATTGATCTCTTCTAGGACTGACCGGTTTGAACGCCTTGCAGTCCAAGGGACTCGCAAGAGTCTTCTCCAGCACCATAGTTCAAAGGCCTCAATTCTTTGGCGCTCAGCCTTTCTTATGGTCCAACTTTCACAGCCATACATTGAAACTGGGAAAACCATGGCCTGGACTATACGCACTTTTGTTGGCAGGGTGATGTCTCTGCTTTTTAGTATGCTGTCTAGATTTGCCATAGCTTTCCTCCCCAGGAGCGTCTTTTAATTTCTTGGCTGCAGTCCCCACCTGAGGTGATCTTGGAGCCCAGAAAAATAAAATCTGTCACTACCTCCATTATATAAGCCTTTGCTTTCAAGTAATTGATGTGTATCCCCCTGGGGCAGCAATAACTGCTATGTTTCTGATAACTGTTGATCAATCCTGCACATTACTTTTAAGGAATTTTAGCTCATTCCTCTTTAGAGAAAATTTCAACTCGGGGATGTTGACAGGCTTCCTTGTGTGGAAAACAGTTCATGTTAGATTACATTTATGCAGAAATACTGAAAATTCCAAAGGGCTCACAAACATTTAAGAACCTCAGTATTGTGTATGTGTAGCTGTATGTTATAAACGCAACATAAGAACAAAAATTTGATTACAGCCCTGAGCCATAATTTCACTGACTTCCATATTTTATTAAAAAAATATTCAAAATATCTATATAGAGAATCTGTATGGGCCTAAAAATAAATGATTTAATTTAATTCCCAAAAGAATTAAATATCAATATTAAGACATATTTTTATAGATTACAAGTCCTCAACCTACAACCACAATTGAGCCCAAAATTTATGTGGCTAAGTGAAACATTTGTTAAGTGAGTTTTGCCCCATTTTACGACTTTTCATGCACAGTTGTTAAGTGAATCACTGCAGTTATAAAGTTAGTGATACAGTTGTTAAGTTAACCTGGTTTCCCCATTGACTTTGCTTGTCAGAAGGTGGCATAAGGTGATCACATGAAGCCAAGACACTGCAAGCATCCTAAATATAAACCATTTTTCAAGCATCCAAATTTGATGACTTGACCATGTGGATGATGCAACTGTTGTAAATGTGAAAAATAGTCATAACTCATTTTTTTTCAGTGCCATTGTAAGTACAAATGATCACTAAATGAACTGTTGTAAGTTGAGGACTACCTGTACTTATTTTTTGTCAAATTATGAAATTTAAACATATGTGGATCAAAATACCGTAACCATACCTCTAACAATTCTGAATTGCTAATAGTATATACAATTTCACGAAAATATTTAGACAGCCCTAGTCTAATTTTATGTTTCAAGGAATTCTTAAGTGAGGAAAAGCTGACACAACCTGCGTGTGGTACTTAATTAAACAGGAGATCTTTCTGAAAATTTGAATATGCTTCACATATACAATTGTTCTCACCACATACCACTGAAAATAATTTCCTTTTAATAGAAACAGAAATATATTTGTTTAATGCACATAAAAGTATGAAGAGTGATATGTTTGTAAATTTACTTAAAAGGCAATGTTTCCATATCGAGATTTCCCACCCCTGGAGACCAAAAATATTCAATCAAAATTCTTAAAAAGAAAACAGGAAGTTAACACCCTGAAAAAAGGAGAAACATTTTTAGCCTGCTTATGTTCACTTAAAATGCTAATGGTTTTATTTAGAAATGTTTTAACAGAACAAGCTTGTTGTCCTACTGGTCATTTAATCCATTCTAACCAGTTTTTGCAATGTTCACAAACAGGTTAGGACACTTGGGTGGACATGAGAAGTTTTCTGACATCTCAACTGCAAATTTAATATACTTTGTAGCACCTAGCTAACCTTGATACATGTCAAATTCTAAACAAGATCAGTCTTGCTTATTAATGGATAGCAGAATTATTTCTGAATCTCATGATTGTAAGTTAGACTGGTAAGTCAAACAAACAAACAAAAATCTCCTAGAAGAAAGTAAATGTCAAAGCACTTCTATAATACTGCCAAAAAAATTGCATCATGCAATAACTGTACCATGAGTCAATCTTAGCTTAGGGTTTCTTAATTAAAATAAGCTTTGGTTAACTTTGCAGACTAATCCTCCTGTGATTAATTATAATTACTTTTGAATAAAGATTCTGAAGTTATTTTTTATTGTAAATATCAAAATCAAGCAAAACTATTACAAAATAGGATAGGTGTTCGTTGCTGCTGCATAATACTTGGACTTAGCAAAATTTTATTTATTAATTTTATTTATTAATTTTATTTATTAATTTTATTGTTGTTAGCTGCCTTAAAATCAAAGGAGTAAAATTGTTCATTATTTATATACTAACATTTTCCACAACACCAATATTAGCAACAAAGCCTTTCAGACATCATATTTGTAGTGCAATAACACATGTTTTATCTGATCAGAAATGAGTTGAATGGTTTATACTTCTTTCCTCTTCAGTCCACCTCTTGTGTAGTCTCTCTTAATTCCTCGGCACAATAAATTCAATTTTTTTGTGGAATCTGAACTAAAAAACTCAAAGTTTAAAACTTATTCAGTACATTTCCTAGTTTGGTCAATGAAACATAGAATTCCCAAATTAAAACAGAAAAAAGAGAGTGTACAGGATCCATTCTTAATCCAATAAATCAGGAATTTTCAAGCTTTTTCAGACTATGGAATTTGTTCCCTAAAAAAAATTCCCAGAAAAGGCAAACCTCTAGGCAAAGGCAAACTGGATCCATTCCAGTCTTTTTTTTACCTTTAGTCTTTCCCAGAACCCTGTCATGTACTAGAATTTGTACTAGATGTACTAGAATTTTTTTTTTTACATTTGAATTGGACTTCTGTTTCTTGTTACTGTGGTGTACAAATGGCTCTTTTAGGCTGTTACCATGCTAAAAGTCAACTTTCAAAAGTATACTGTTTCACTGCAAAAGTACTACTGTATGAAAAAGAATGCACAAAAGGTTGCAGATAATGTTAACTCTGTGTATCTGCTTCTTTGTGTCCCAGGCCATAATGCCAAACACAAGTGTATCAGTAAAATAATAAAAAATATTGTAAACCATTGAGTTCTGAACTGTATTTGAAGATTAAAGGACATGACAAAGATAAATAGCTCAAGTTTATAAATATATTGATCAGACCGTTGTTTTTTAATTTTAATTGCTACCAGCAAATTATTTCTGCAGTTGGTGCTATTTTTTATATTACATACTGTATGTTACTGTAAATTATTTTTTTATATTTTTGCTAAACCATTTAGAAATCAGCATGGATTTTCTCAATATTTTTATTTCTATCCTCCTCTCTTGGATATGTTTTTAAACATAATACAATTTCTGCAGTTAAAATTAATACATATAACCACAACAAGAGAAATCTGAAAATATCTTCCAAACATTATGCTACAGTTAAATTTATTACAGTGCCCAACTATGTAAGATTTCAATTCTGGGTCAAATAATGTCACATTATAACAATATTGCCTGAGAATTTGTGATGATTACCTATTATACATTATTTCAGATTAGCAATCCCTTTCATGAGCAATATCAAAACCAATCAAAATAATTGATTGATTTTACACATGACAACTTTATGAAATTTCTAGGCTATTATAGGGAAGTACTTGAAAATCTGATTTATTTGAATGCTTAGCTTCACTGCAGAATTTACATTATATACCTTTTTCCAAACCTGGATAACCAAAGAGTCTATTCATAATAATGGTTAAAGCTGTAGTGGAACCTGAGGAATGTTTTGGTGTCTGAATTAAGCTCTTCAGAGGAACCATAAGAAAGTTGTCTCAAAGGTGCTTTTTCACTGGACTTTCTTGTTTTTCTTTGAAGACATTTCACTTCTCATCCAAGAAGCTTCTTTAGCTCTGACTGAATGGTGGGGAATAGAAGGATTTATACTCCTTGCATACAGCTGGTCATAAATCCTTCCATTCCCCACCATCCAGTCAGAGTTGAAGAAGCTTCTCGAGTGAGAAGTGAAACATCTTCAAAGAAAAACAGGGAAATCCAGTTGCCTCATGAAAAAGCACCTTTGGGATCACTATGACCTGGATGACTGAGAATCTCCATAGACATAAGAAATGTGATAACAGTTTGGCTCTCACTATATAAAGTAGAATGAAAAGGTTTAATACTATTTTCACCCTATCTATAATGTAGTAACTTTTTATTTTAATTAAATTATAAGCAGGTTTAATTAATAATTACTACCTTCATTTTTTTCTTCTTAAAATTTTTGGTTTTAAGAAACAGGAAAAAAAAACAGTGGCCCATAAGAGAGACATTTTATCTACAAAGGCTGACTTTCAGGGCAGATTTCAAAAAGCTGGGATGGGGAGGGAGCTTCCATCTAGTGTTCCTTGATCTCCCAGCAGTTTTCAGTACTGAATATTGTTGACTCCTTTTAGTCCAGCTACACGAGTTAGCAATGGGAGGCACAATGCTTCAGTGATTCACCTCCTTCCTTAGCAGTCGTTTCCAGTTGGTGTTTGCAGTGGGGGGGAAGAAATCATGTCCATGGTGCCTCATGTGTGGGGTATGTCTGCCCTCTACTCTCTCCTATTCATAAAATCTACATGAAATCACTGGGTCAGTTCATCTGCTAGTTCAAAGTAATTATTCCTATGCTGATGAAACCCAACATTACATCTTCATCCTGTGAAGCTGTCAATATACTGACCAGACCTTGGAAGCTGTTCAGGTCTAGACAGGACAGAACAGACTTTGGCTGAATCCTACAAAACTGATTGACTGTTGCTGTTTGGATCCCCTGGGTTGTGGATGTTAAGACTGGTGTGCAACTTGGGGGTCCTTCTGGCTTCGCAGCTATGGCTTAGAGCTGCTGGCAGTAATGACCAGGAGGGCCTTTTCACAGGTTCGTTTTGTGCACCGGTTGCGCCCTTGCCTCAATCAAGAGGCCTTTCAGACAGTGATTCGTGCCTTGATCATCTCTTAATTGGATTACTGCAATGCACTCTACATGGGGCTGCCCTTGAAGATTACTCCTGGTGACTACAATTGGCAGCAGCATAAGCAGTCACATAAGTAAGCACATAAGAAAGTAGTTTTCAGTCTCCTTTATTTCCCAATAAAATTATTATTAATTTATTTTCCAATAAAAACTAATAAAAGTCATTGGAGAAATTCTAAAATAATTTAGTGAATTATATTCTAAACTATATACCCTAATCAATGTTTTATAAACTTTTTTCTCTAGGGACCTCTCCCCACTTTTAAGAATTGTGGTGGATTCCAAAAATCTTTTGTTTGTTTAGGTTATATTTATCTATATTTACTGTATTAAAAATGATCATTGATACATTTGCTGCTACTACAGCTTTTCACAATTGTTTGATGGGATTTTTAACACATCATTTTTCAACATAGTTGTTGATCTTGCAGACCCTTAAGATGGTCTTGGGGACCCAAGGAGTTCTCAGACTGCACTTTGAGAAATACTGCCCCCAATGCCTATAACTTCATATAATTATAAAATAATTAGTAATGTTTCATGCCACATGAAATAAAGTACTATGGAGTAATTACCGATAGAATCCAGGAGAAGACATTCCTATGAATATTTTAAATCAATAATGCTTCAATACTGAATTGTCCACTTCCAGAAGCATTTGATGCTTTTGTCAACATAATGAATGCAGCATGGTGTGGTTGGAATGCAAGCTCTCCTCTTTCATATATATATACAGATACAAAAGAAATGGGGCTTGCCAACATCACAGTATACTACTTTCATTCCTCCTCACTCGCCCTCTCTGTAGTTTGGGTGTAAATTTTTATTAAAGTCCAGATGAAATCTGAAGAGTGTCTATTTCTAAAAATATGTTTTTCTTCATAAATTTAATCAAGAGCAGATCATGCTTAAATTTGCAAATGCCATGTAAATGAAGATTCAATCATCCAGGCCAAAAGTATCTTAAAAGGTTAAATCGTGGCAAGTTTATTAAAGTTTTTCATTTTGGGGAGAAACTCCCGGCAGTATGTATGGCAGCAGCTGTTTTTTTCCAATGACTGACTCTCTGTCTAGCCAAATTTTCATTTTCATTGAAGAAGTTACTTGGATGAGTAATGAAATGTCTCAGTTTTTAATAAGCTTCTGTCCAGTTGCCATGATTTAACCTTTTAAGATAGATTTGCAAATGGCAGTCAATTATGCAGTCTCGCTTGCTCTACCAATTTATACTCCAGTGTGCTAAACTGAAGTGATGGAATATTTTCTTTGTAAAAGAGCCCTAACGCTTCTTTTGGGAGGATTAGGACAATCACAAATAACTGCATTTTTAATATGGATTCATGTGTGGCAAGAATGTAAACATTTTGAATGCCCACACACCTAGCTGAATGCGCACAGACTGGTTTGGATACAACACTGAAATATTATGCATGTTGGGACTCATCTTCTCTTTCCATGGTACCTTACAACATACAGAGAAACACCCAATACATCTTCAATATAAAACTGCATCTTTGTACATCAACAAACAAGCAGTCCTGTAGAAATAACTCCTCTTTCCCACTAGAAATACCTGCGCAATACCTATACATGAAAGGAATGCAAGAGACCAATTCAGAATGCAATCACAACAGGATGTGGTAACAAACCACTATGGCCAGCTTGAGGGAGAAAGCAAATTAAGTATGGATATACCAACTAGATAACATTTCAATATTCTTGGCTGGACAGATTCTAAATAATATTCAAATACAGATATTCGCCACTATTTCAAAGATTCTACATAATCTCGGTAGGCATAAAAATATTGATCCTTTGTGCCCAAAGAGCAACAGTCTTAAAAAACAAGCATCTCAGGGTTGACTCTGCCTTCCGTCCTTCCGAGGTCAGTAAAACGAGGACCCAGATTGTTTGGGGGGCAATAGGCTGACTCTGTAAACCACTTAGAGAGGGCTGTAAAGCCCTGTGAAGCAGTATATAAGTGCTATTGCTATCTCTGTCCTTTCTTTCCAGGACTGTCCAGTAGTGAACTAGCCCAAACAGTCAACTTTTACAAACAACGGAGGAAGGAAGTCCCTAAAGCATTATAAAGATATGAAATGCATTTCAAGGAAGGCAGAGGGGGGAAAAAAATGAAGGGATGAAAAGACAGCTATTTTAGCTCAGCTCGGTAAAGCAGCATTCCCGCCGACGCCGCCAAGAACAAAAAGAAAGCTACGTGGAGTCTTTCGCCTACAATGCAACACAACCGACCCCTGGTCAGACCTTCAATGAGAACCCTCTGCAGCCCCCACCCTGATTCTCGGGCCAACGTTAACATTCCGTGTCTGACGTTCACACGCGCGCGCACACACACACCTCCTGCATTTCAGGCAAACATTTTAAAGCACAACTTCGGAAAGACAACAACTACGCCCGGCTACTTCGAGACCGGCTCGCGGCGGTGACAGGAACGAAGCGGGGGGAAAAGGCACGCAAGGCCGGGCCGAACCGGACCGGGCCGGGTCGGTGGAGCTGCTGACGACAACGGCGGCATTGCTCAGCCGGGGCCTTTCGTCACTCACCCAAGTGAGCAAGCTCTCCCCGAGCTCGGCCCGCTCCAGAGTCTCGACGTTGAACATGATTCAGGGCGGGCGGGCGGCGGGATTTCCCCCTTCCAGCGGTGGGCAGCCGAGCTTTAACAGGCGCCTTTCGGTGACACCTCCGCCTTCTCGCCGTCGCGTTTCTTTCTTCTCCTCCCCAACCCAAGCCGGCACACAGCCGCGCCGGGCCGGGCAGGGCAGCTGTAACGCAGACACGTCACCGAGGTCCCTTCGGGATCCGCCCGCTCCGTCGGCCCCGGCCCGCACCGCGCATGCGCGCGTCGGAAAAAAAAGCGCTGGCTCGGCCCAGTCACGCTGAGGGCGAAGGGGGCGGAGCGAAGCCGGGTTGGCTGGAGCGTGTCGCTGCCTCTGCTGGGGGCTGACAGGCCTTCGCGGGTTCCCGTCTGGGACTGAGGTACTCAGGCTGGGGGCGGGGAGGGCAGGAGCCTATACCGCGGGGTGACCCACGGGTAGCTGCCCTCGTTGTTTGTCCGCCGCTGGAGCCGCGGTTTTTCTGCAGCGTATTAAAATTCGGCTTTCCCTGGCCGCTTTGGGCAAGGCAGGTTTCCTCTCAGTTCTCCTCCTTGCAGAAACTGCCTGCGAAGTCCCGCCCGTTTGCAGAAATGACCAAGTTGCGAAGATGAGTCTTAAGGGAAGCCCGCGCGGTATCGGCGGGGGAGGGGGCTACCTTGGGGTTCCCTTTACGCCCCCCACCTTTTTTTTCAAATAGTTATCCGAAGTAACTTGAAGCCCAGGAAGAAGAGCGGTCGTGATATCGGCCCCGCGTGCAGGGCGGAAGGCTATTCCTAAAGTCTAATAGTACAATCTAAACTGTCTGGAGGGTTGTAACAATAGCTGAGGATGGGAAATGCTCCTTTGGTTAAGGTTTGGGGAGAACTCCGAATTGAAAGGGGAATATGATCTGTGTAATTTTCCATAGGTTTGTACAAAACCAGGCTTGCACGGTTACAGTAATACAGACGAAACCAGAAAAATGGGTTAACTCCATACGCAGTGATTAACTTAATCAGAAATAAGTATATCGGGTGAATGCAGTCCCAGGTATATTCATTCTTTAGTGTAATTCCTTGGCTACTTCAAAGTGTGCCTGGAAATGCCGGAGTTTGAGCCTGGGGACTTCCGCATGCAAGTTTGTGTAATTAAGTTGTGTGCCCTGCTCTACCTCAGGAGGTTGACTTTCATTTCCACACATAAATATATATGATTTTTCTACGTTTTTCTTATGCTAATCCAGTGTTTTGCCTTCAACTGGCAGAATTTTTTAGCCAGCATTCTGGCTGGGGAATTTTGGGAGTTGAAGTCCACATATCTTAAAAATCGCTAAGATTGAGAAACACCGCTAATTTTTAAAGCTAATTTTATGTAGATTGTAGCTGCTTCAACTAGGCAAAAGCCATCTTAGTAAAAGAAATTGCAATGAAAAAAAATCAAGTTGCAGTTGATGAAGAAAGAAAACTAATTGGATTTTTTTGCATTTTTTCTACAGAAGTGAGGATGGGGCTTATTGTGTTAGCAGATTCACAAATCAAGATAGCCAAGTGTGTTCTCTTTGTGTTCTCTTTTTGAAGTCAAAGTGATGTATGTTAGAGTGAGAACATTTTGTAAACACAATAATGGAAGCTCTTCAGTTAGCCAGAATAAATAGTACCTGTAAATAGATCTGGAATGGTAGGATGACTCTGGGCTCATTGGTGTTCTTAGGTTTGGGATATTGACAGGTTTAATCCTCAACTACAAAAATTACAACTACATTTTTTTCAATAATTTAATGTATCAAAGTAAACTCCACAGAAAAAAACTTATCTCATAATTAATTTCCCTTAAGACATCACAGAATTCTTTGGAATTTTGGCATTGCTGCAATAGTTCTCACCATTTCCATGGCAGTTTTCCTTTCAAACTGGCTTATTATAGTTTACTCCGGGTGAATGGCGGTACACTTTTAAGTGTCAAGCACCAAAACCAAAGAATAAAATAATTATAGAATATTGTACTTTAACTATTCTAGAGAAGTTTTAAGTTTCTTTAAAGCAGGGGTTCTCAACCTTGACAACTTTAAGACTTGTGGACTTCAACTCCCAGAATTCCTCAGCCAGCAAAGCTGGCTGAGGAATTCTGGGGGTTGAAGTCCACAAGTCTTAAAGTTGCCAAGGTTGAGAACCCCCGCTTTAAAGGAAAATAATCTTTTTTTAAATTTTGAAATCTTGCCCATAAGGGCCACCTTATAAATGGCAACAAAACATAGTTATTTTTCTACCCATACAGCATCTTCAGATTGTTGGCTGGTGACTCTGTTCAAAATGACTTGGTGCCTCCTTGGAAGAATAGAGCCAGATATGCACCAGCAGATCCTGCAAAATTGATAGAAGGACACTCTGACTCTGTTATCTGGAATAAGTGTGATTTTGTTTAGTTCTGAGGAAGTGGACAGGGTTCTCAGTGCTATTAGCTCAACCCCTGTATATTAGCTCTATAAATCTCCTGGTTAGTTAATCTTCCTGGATAATGATATGTAGCTGAGTCCAGGCGGTGCTGCATTTATCATTGAGAGATGTGGTAGTCTCCTTTCTCAAGAAGCCATCAATGGATCAAGTGTTTCATTCTATTGCCAACTTTTTAGAAAAGGTTGTTAAGGTAGTTATGCTGCAGCTTCAGAGGGTCCTGTTATAGGTAGATTATCTGGACCCTTTCCATTAAGGTTTCAGGTCCAGGTATGGGAACAACAGAGCATGATCATGATGATTTCTAGTGGGAATGAGATGGGGGTGATGCCACTGTGGTCCTCTACTTAATTTTATTTAGCTCTCAGACTTACTTCTGGTAAGACCTTGATTTGAATTCAACTGATAATTACATGGAAATACCCAAATAATTTTCTTAGCACTAATATGAACATGATTTGTTATTTATGTCTTCTGATTTTTTTAAAAAATTTCGTGGTTCAGTAATAAGAAAGATAGGACAGGTGCTTTAATGTAGAATTTTCATGTACTGCTAGAACACTAACATGGTTATATTTATGTGTGACAGACTTGTGATCCTCTTTCAGAGGATCTATAAAATAGTTTCTATTCTACCTATAGAATAGTTCCACTGTAAGCCATGAACTATGGAACAGAACATCCAATGTCTCATATTTTATATATAGTTTAAAATATCGGGGTCCTAAATATGTTGACTTAGGTTGCAGGAAATATTGTCTAATCAAATTCACTATTGTCCATTCATTCTTAGAGTATCATAATGAAGCAAAGGCAGATTTTTGTTTTTTTGTAACTAGAGTACAGGTAGTCCTCGACTTACAACAATTCATTTAGTAACCATTCAAAGTTACAACGGCACTGTTTTTCAGTTACAACCTTTCCAGCATCCCCATGATCATGTGGTCAGAATTCAGATGCTTGGCAACTGGTTCATACTTATGACCGTTGCTGTGTCCCAAGGTCATGCGATACCCTTTGCGACCTTCTGACAAGCAAAGTCAATGGGAAGCCAGATTCACTTAACAAATAGGTTACTAACTTATCAACTGCAGTAATTCACTTAACAACTGATGCAAGAAAGGTCGTAAAATGGGGCAAAATTCACTTAACAAATGTCTTAATAGAAATTTTGGGCTCAGTTATGGTTGTAAGTTGAGGACTACCTGTTACATACCTTTACTAATATCTATGAGGATTGCGGGAGGGTTTTTCAGTGCAGAAAGCCTATTTTCAGGTGCATGGAAAGATCTAATCATTTGTCAAATGTATCTCTTCCCCCATTTCTGATCTACATTAGAGACAGCAATAGAAGGTTATCATGTCTGCTAGTGTGTGAGACTTCATGGGAGCAGAAGCAAAATCAAAGAAATGCACCAATCACTTTCCCTAACTCATATCTCACAATAAAACTGTAATGAGAGCACAACTTGCTGGTCTTGTTGCTGAGGTAAAATAAGCCTTGTCAGGCCAGCACATTTTTATGCCAGCATATTTATATCTAGCAGTTCAGGGATTCAAGAACTGCACATTAGTGCAGATCTATTTCAAAATAGATTGGACGAAGGTTAAAGATTCAAATGGGAGCAGGCTGTATAGCTACTATATTGTTGTAATCATGAGAACAGGAATTCAGCTACATATTTTAAAATTCTATTTTTTCCCCAAATTAATTAAAACTTCATTTTTGTACTTTTCACTACAGGTAGACCTCATCTTATAACAGTTGATTTAGTGACCGTTCAAAGTTACAATGGCATTGAAAAATGTGACTTATGACTGTTTTTCGCAGTTACAACCTTTGCAGCATCCCCATGATCGTGTGTTCGTATTTATGACCATTGCTGAGTCCCAAGGTCATGCAATCATCTTTTGCGACCTTCTGACAAGCAAAGTCAATGGGGAAGCCCGATTCATTTAACAATCGGGTTATTGGCCTATCAGCTGCAGGGATTCACTTAACAACTGTGGAAAGAAAGGTCATAAAACGAGGCAATACTCACTTAACAAATGTCTCACTTAACAACAGAAATTTTGGGCTCAATTGTAGTCGTAAATCGAGGACTACCTATATTTCATTTCTGTCTTATTTGTAAATAGATGTGATTTATAGTTTCTTCTCTTGATATTTTTACACCCTCATGTTTTATTCCATGTGAAGATAGATTTCTTTATATCTCTGTTTCTGGAAATGAATTAATGTAGGACAAATGCTACGCTAAAATAAGAAGTTAAGAAATAGCCTCAAAATATCTCTTTTTTCCAATGCAGAACTCAGAGGTTTCAAACTCCAGCATCTGAAACATTTCATTTGATTCTGAAGATGACACAGTGATGAGTCTTCTCATTTCCAGCTGAGGTAAAAAGAGTGGGCATTTGATCTAAAAATATCATTGTATTAAAGCAAGGATTTCCCTTTTTGGCGTTTGCACAGAGGCTTTCTGAGAAGTTACATATTAATCTCTGCGTGAATTGGCTTTTTATTTAAATGCTATTTTGTCTTTTCCTTAACCTTAAAGTCTCAGTGCTATCAGATAGTTTTATAGTTGCACATATTCTGGAGATTAGAGGAAGACAGATTGAAGCATGGTGGAAGATTGCAGAAATAGAGAGCAATAATAGTTTGGGCAAGACTAGTTGGTCGATTCTTTTCCTGTTCTTTTAATTACTTTTTTTTTTTGCATCATTCTACTGCACTTCTTTGAAAAAATGCATCAAAATGAATATCCACATTTTGGTGACTGTTTTTGAACTATGTGAGTCATTTGGCTATTTAGCTAAAGAGTGATAGAGTCAAAATAGGGGTGGCTTTTTCATGTAATTAACAACACATTAAATTCTAAGCATAGGCAGACAGGAAATTGCTATTGCTTAATGGCAGAGAAGCGTCATTCTGTTCATCGATTTTAATTTCCATATTCCAGGGTCAAACTCTTGTACTGAAAAATCTCTTAAGAATAGGTAAGGACAGCTTGTATCAGTTTCCAAGGAAGAGCTGCTTTTTAAAAAAGTCTTTTTTAACTTGTGGAGACTTGAAATCTGGAGAGGAAACCCAGAACATGTTAACTCTGGTTTAGTTTACCAGAAAGAAGATTCCACTGGTTCTTAATTTCTAGAAATTGAGATTTCAATCTGTGTAAGATATAATCCATCAAAATCTAAGTACGATCTCATCTTTAAATGTATCAATGTATCATGGTCTTGTTGGGCTATTTGGAGGAAAATACACTTTGTATATATTTTGAGGCAAACATATATTACTGCTATTTATCCCTATTTAAGTATACTGCATGTTTTCTCACTGCCTAGTTTTAGGTTATTCAGTTATTTTATTATTTATTGGAAGTGCTTTTAGTTTTTAGAATCAAAACACCTTTACAAATAAAAATATCACCAGTGCAATAAAAAATTCACAATTTATAAGAAAAAAAAAGCAATAACCCATTTAACATCCTGAAAAATATAAAACCATTCATCTGTTAGCAAGCCAAGGACATTATATTTCATAATGTCATAATAATAGTGCCATCATTAATGCTATGTGCACTTCCTCATCAAATTGAAACCCAGAATGTTCTTTGAAAGAAATCTCAGGTTATTGCTATACCTCAATATTCCTAGTTTTAAAATACAAATCTTGGGAGTGGAATCTGCCTTTAGTACATGTCTAATATATATATATTTGTCTTATTATGTATCAGTAACTTTCCCTTTCTACTTTCTGGGATAATTTTCATTCAAGGGCTTCTTATTCCTACTTCCCACTGGACTGTGATAGTCCAGGAAATCAGAATGGAATGGCCAGCCAGGAATCTGAAGTTCAAAGACTGGTACTAGATAACGATTCGATGATAGAAGGAATAAGTGACCAGGTTTTGCTGGCGGTAGTGCTTAGCATCACATTCCTAGTTGCACTGACATACATGCTATTAAGGTAAGACGAAGTAAAATGTTGATAGAAGGTTTTGTTGTTGTTGAAGTATATCAATTTTATTCATTTCTTGTAAATTAAATTATTTGGAATAGTAGTTTAGGTAATTGGTTACACATTCTGGGGGAAACATCCAGAGAGATCTGCTGATCAATATGCTTTCAAGTTGGCGAGATTTGGTTCAAACAAGCTGTAATGTTCATTGAAGTTAGACTGCTTTCTTTTCATCTTACTTATCATAGAGGCTATTTAAAATAAATTTTGATTAACCTCCCAGCCCCACATGTAGATTCTAATCATGTGCAATATAACTAAAGGAAATTGAAAGAAAGTAGAAAAAGTATTACTATAATGTAAAGCTTAAACAGAACTCAGATTTGAATCACATAGTTACTATGCTGACTAATTCTTAAATTAACCAGTTCAAAATATTGAATAGAATTATGAGCTCCTCTCATATGTGCGATTTCTTTACTTGTTTTATTGTGGATGTTGTAGCTTTTAAAGTTGGATCTGCATATTTACCTCCAAATGATATTTATATGATCAGTGATGAAATACAATGAAAAGCATGCTCAGCCAAGGATTTTGTTATGCAAAGGAAAAATAAGGCATTGTCACTTTTATCTTAAGTGCAAAAGGTTATTAAACACTTTTAATGTTTTAGTATATTTATTTTACACCTTGATTTAATATTATCTTTGGAGATTTCATTCTATAGTTCAGATAAATGTAGCAGCTCTTAAAATAACAGCATGCAAAGATTAGAGACCCTTAGAATTCTAAACACAATGAATTTATATTGTTCTGTCTGATTCCATTTTTGAACGTTTTATTAATAGTATTTTTTCTCTTAACAGAGATGGGCAATCTGATATTCATCCAGAAAACCAAGAGCTAGTGAGGGCAGTTAGACAACAAATACAGTCGGAACAGGTAGATATACATTTATGCACAATTCTTTTTAATATATATCAATTATATCTCAGAACATTTCTCAGGCAATCACCAAAGGTAGAAACATTTGAGCTTGATAGGGTTTGGATACCGTAGTTCTTTTTGCTAAAAATAAAATTGATTATATAATTTCGAAATTAGATGTTGATGTGGATTTTCAGGAATATGTTTATTAAAGAAGCAAAGCTTTAGGGACTCCGTAGGGGCCTAAAACTTTAACCACAATTTGAAAGCTTGGATCTTTTTGTTATAAAAGTATGCTGCAGCTATTCTGAGTTGAAACAGATAAGAATTATAAATAAACCCTGTTATCTCCCTCTAAATAATGGCCATCAAAGAGCAATCCAAACAGAAAAGTTCTAAGAAATTTCAAAATGAGATTTCATCTTATCCAAATATTTGTTGGGAATGAGCTGTCCTGTATCTGTGGTGTACTATTGTATGATCTTATTCCTTCCTTCCTTTATTACTTATCAAAGAAAGCATACCAGTCTGAGATTTCTTTCTTGTAATTATGCCAATCTAACTATTTTGCAACTTGTTACAAATAAAATAATTTGTTCTGCTTGAATTAATTATATTTCTCTCTTTTTTCCCCCCCAGGAAAATATAATTGGTGACAGGCAACATTTTTATACTGATTTGTCCTGCCCGGTGTGTTTACAACAGGCTACATTTCCCATTGAAACAAATTGTGGACATCTTTTCTGTGGTATGCAAAAATAAAAATAAAATCTGAATAATTTCTTACATTCCTTGAAATGGGAAGAGTTGCTGAGGAAATATGCAAAATAATGCTGTTTTTGGAAATGGATTGGCCTTAAAGAAGTGAAAAATTATATTTTAATTATTTCAGCTGATCTTCTCTTGCTATTACATGTTTTATATGGATATATATTCCTCAATGGAACTGCATCTACATGGAGGGAAGTGTGTAGTGGGGTGCCCCCCAGGGCTCTGTTCTGGGCCCAGTGCTCTTCAACATCTTCATCAACGATCTGAACGGGGAACTCATCAAATTTGCAGACGACACCAAGCTGGCAGGAATAGCCAACACTCCAGAAGACAAACTTAGGATACAGGAGGATCTGGACAGACTTGAACACTGGGCACTATCTAACAAAATGAAATTCAGTGATGAAAAAAGTAAGGTTCTACATTTAGGCAAGAAAAACCAAATGTGCAGGTATAGTATAGGGGGTACCTTGCTCAATAGTAGTAACTGTGAGAGGGATCTCGGAGTCCTAGTGGACAATCATTTAAATATGAGCCAGCAATGTGCTGTAGCTGCCAAAAAAGCCAACACAGTGCTAGGCTGCATTAACAAAGGGATAGAATCAAGATCACATGAAGTATTAATACCACTTTACAATGCCTTGGTAAGGCCACACTTGGAATATTGCATCCAGTTTTGCTCACCACAATATAAAAAAGATGTTGAGACTCTAGAAAGAGTACAGAGAAGAGCAACAAAGATGAATAGAGGACTGGAGGCTAAAGCATAGAAGGAACAGTTGCTGGAATTGGGTATGTCTAGTTTAATGAAGAGAAAGACGAGGGGGGACATGATAGCAGTGTTCCAATATCTCAGGGGCTGCCACAAAGAAGAGGGAGTCAAGCTATTTTCCAAAGCGCCTGAAGGCAGGACAAGAAGCAACGGGTGGAAACTAATCAAGGAGAGAAGCAACCTAGAACTAAGGAGAAACTTCCTGACAGTGAGAACAATTAATCAGTGGAACAGCCTGCCTCCAGAAGCAGTAAATGCTCCAACACTGGAAGTTTTTAAGAAGAGACTGGACAGCCATTTGTCCGAAATGGTATAGGGTTTCCTGCCTGAGCAAGGAGTTGGACTAGATGACCTCCAAGGTCCCTTCCAACTTTATTATTATTATTATTATTATTATTATTATTATTATTATTATTATATATTAGTCAGTCAGTCATGACTTTTAAAATGTATAAAGTGGATGGCTGTTACATAGCATTTTTTTGTCCATTTATACCAGGCATGTCAAACTGCTGGCCCACAGGCTGGATGCATCACGACAAAACTGGAAAACCGGAAAAAGTCATGATATGTCACACAATGTCACGTGATGTTGCAAGTTTGACATGCCTGATTTATACCTTTAAGTTCTATTTCTTTGGACTAGATTTGCAGCAACTCATATAATGCAAGTTTCATGAACTGATACAGGGATTGCTAGTATTTGGGCAAAGAATTCATATAATGCATATTTCAGTGATGTTCGTAAGCAGTCCTTTCCTCTCTTCTGAGATTCAGTGTCTTAAACTGGCAAATAATTTTTTTATTAATTTATCAGTGAACCTCTGTTTTTAAGTGAGGTACTGACTCACATTCAGGTACAGGTACTCCTCAACTTACAACCATAATTGAGTCCAAATTTTCTGTTGCTAAGCAAAACAGTTGTTATGTTGTTTCTTGCCACTGTTGTTAAGTGAATGTAACAGAAGTTAAGTTAGTAACAGGATTGTCAGGTGAATTTGCTTCCCTGTTGATTTCACTTGTTGGAACGTCACAAAAGGTGATCACAGGACCCCATGACTCTGCAACCGTCATAAATACACGCTAGTTGCTAAGCATCCAAATTTTGATCACATCACCATGGGACCACTGCAACAGTTGTAAGTGTGAAAAATGGTCATAAGTCATTTTTTTTTCAGTACCGTTGTAACTTCAAACAGTCACTAAACAAATGGTTGTAGGTCAAGGACTACTTGTATTTAGAGTTTTAAGAAATTAATACGTTATTTTCTTTAGGTTCCTGCATTATTGCATATTGGAGATGTGGATCATGGCTAGGTGCAATACACTGCCCTATCTGCAGACAAACGGTAATAATATGAATATTTCGATGTAAAATTCTAGCTCTTAATTTTACAAATGTTGTTGTATGCTTTATTCTAAGTATAAATGGAAACGGGAAATTTAGCTCCTAAGCTTTTTTTTTAACTGTGTGTACTATGTCTTTTGCTTTCCTTGTCATCTTTAACATTGGCTTTTAATATATTTAAAGAATGATACAATCTGTGGCTAGAGTATAATAACATTTTCTGTAGAATCTTACAGGATTTTATATTACGAATTTCATAAGATTAAAGTAAGGTACATTTTATAGAAAAATAACTAAACATTCCATAGCACCAACATAGATTACTTGAGAGAAACGTTTTCATGGATTAGAGTTAAAGCCAACCAGAACATAAGTAGTTACACATTACTATCAAATATCTGTAATGTTCCCGCAGATAAGAAATAATCTTCCTTTAATCTTCCTTCCTGCAACTATTCAGATAAAAGTTTATAGAGTGCTTAATTTCCTGACTTTCTGAACTTTTTACTGAACACTAATTTGGCAAGTGCTTCAGCACAGAACAGATGTCTAAATTTTAAAATCCCATTTGGATTACTCCAATTTATATAGAGGACTTCAAAATGGTTGAGAAAGTTCCGAATTCAAAACAAAGCAACTGGAATATTGTATAGGTCTAACAAGCATTGCCATAATATGTCAATATTTAACATCTGCACTGTTGCCAGTCCATTTTTATTTTTTAATGTCTTAAGTTGTTTGGGGTCAGATTAACCACTGGATCACCTTTCATGTTTATTTGCTTAAACCAGTGGTTCTCAACCTGTGGGTCGGGACCCCATTTGGGGTCAAACGACCATTTCATAGGGGTCGCCAAACAACGCAGTCCACCATTTTTTCCCCCTTTTCCTTAGCTGTGCTACTCCCTTTTATTCTATTGGCTTTTGAAAGCCAATAGAATAGACTCTCTTGAATAGAGTCTAATTCTATTGGCATTCAAAAGCCTATAGGAATTCTCCAGGCTGTCTCTGCCCTGCTGAGCCTGCCAAAAGTCCCATTCTGCAAACGGTGCTGCACCAGTTGAGTAGTCCTCGACTTACGACCGGTTGAGTAGTCCTCAACTTACGGCCGGTTGGGGGTCCCGGCATTAAAAAGGTTGAGAACCACTGGCTTAAACTGTAAGATTACCACCTGAGGCCTTTTCTCTAGTTATCGCAGGAATGAAATATCCACTAGGCTTACTTTGTATTTTAGTCTCTTGGTTTTTAAAAAATCCTTATTTCTCTTCTCCAGACCGTTGGCAAGTATGTCCATTAAATGCACTCCCTCTTTATGTTTTTTATGTTTTTATTCTGCATTTTAGCCTATCTAATTATTTTCTTATACTTTCTTAATCTATTTCTATTCCTTTCTGAACATCACAGTTGTTAAAATAGTTTTGAAGTATAATAAGTAATCAACTGAATTTCTATGATCCTAATAATATGCTATAGATTGTAAGAAAGACCTGGCAGGAATACCTCTGCATTCTTCCCAAAACTTTTTGCTTGACAAATTATTCTTAAGTATACAAGTAATCCTCAACTGGGAACCAGAATTTCCATTGCTTAACAAGGCTGTTGTTAAGTAAACTGTGCCTGATTTTATGACTTTTTTTGTCATGGTAGTTAAACTAATCACTGCAGTTGCTCAGCGAATTTGAATTCCCTCATTGACTTGGCTTGTTGAAAGCAGTCTGGGAAGAATCACAGATAGTGATCACGTGACTCCAGGATGCTACAATCATCGTAAATATATGCCAGTTGTCAGGCGGCTGAATTTTGATCACGTGGCCATGGGGTTGCTGCGGTAATTATAAGCATGAATTGCTTATGAACCACTTTTTTTAGTGCCATTGTAACGTCAGACGGTGGCTAAATGAATGGTTGTAAGATGAGGACTACCCATAAACCCTTTTAAATATATATCTACTGTGTAAGAAAAGGAAGGTGGATTCTGCATGAGGATATTGAATGGCTGTTTTTTTTAATTCAGGTAACTTTATTTTTACCACTTTTTGATGAGGGACAAGAGGATGCCGCACAGGTGCTTCATGACGTTAGTGATTACAATAGGAGATTCTCGGGACAGCCAAGATCGGTATGTATGGGGTTAGAGCAATTAAAATAATATGCGCAGTGTTCTATTTATTATGATAAATGCTGCATTTCCCTGTATGAGTTGGACAAGTCCAAGCTATCTTCCCAGCTTGGGGAAGTGAAGCTGGGGTAGTAAGAGCAAGTGGAAAGATAATTTCAGTATTTTTTTTTTAACAATAGCCATGGCTATTGTTCCCTAGCTGACTTCTAAGGTAAAGGCCACTTCCTCATTCCGTCTCAGAAGTAAAGAATGGATGGGAATTGTGCCCATGTTTTTCAGTACCCATCTCCTTTTCCAGTTCATGTTGCATAGAGCTGCATTATTGAAGGAGCGGTCTTTGTCTTGCTTTCAGAATCCCATGTCCCTCGGAAGAGGGACTTAAAAGGTTTTAAGTAAATCAGATAGATTTGTGAAACTGTAAATAAGATAATCACCATGAATAGCAATATTCTTAGTGTGCAGTTAGGATAAAAATATGAGCTTTGCTAGAAAAATACAAACTTCTGAAATCTAAGGGAGTCTAGCAGAATAATTTTTAACTCCCCCCCAAACTTTAGCAATTTTGCCTTTCTGCTGTCTCAGCAATACAATGTTTTAACCATACAATAACTCTTCCTGAGTAATACTATCCATATTATAATAATTTATATCACAGAGATGTGACCAGTGATTTCAGTTGTTCTTTACTCATAAGTTTTTGTAGCAATGTGCAACCTGCATTGCCAAGCAGGTTTGCTCAAAAACTACTAATGAAGTTAGAAGAGAGAGCTATGAGCAAAATGATCTCTAGTCCAAATCTCATGCAGTCCATGAATTCGTTAGGGAACCTTTGACAAGCTACTGTCAGGCAAGCTCCCTCTGATATTGAACAATTACGATGCCAGTCTTTCTTATTTAATGAAGCTGTGCAGATCATTTGTAGAGGCACTGTTTATACCAAATTTATTTTTATTAGTTTATTAATTAAATTAATTTGCCTCCCATCTTGTTTTGAAGCAAACTCTGGGCGTCTTTCATTATAAGAACATTAAAATCATTAGAAATAAATATTCCCAATCCAATAAAATGACAATATGCTTTGCATATTCTATATTCATATGAATATGCTACCTTGAAGTATGAAGGTAAGTAGGTCTCCTTGATAGTGGTCCTAGCAGGAGCATTTTCTGCATGTACATGCATGGAGAGACAATCTTGAATAATCAGCTCAAAGCTTTGGGGAGAAGGATGTGACTATCTTGATACTTCAAGGAAGGCTTTGTGGAAGACTTCCTGTGACTAAAGCTCTCCTCAGAAGATTTTCCACAACCATGTTATTTCTATGTTTTCCTGGTTTTATTAGCTTATCTAACCTTGCATGTCTTTTATTAAGAGTTTCCATGCATTTTTTTATTGAGGTTGGGTTATTATTGACCACTATAGATAATTCAGTTAAAGGTCCCGGGGAAGGAAATTTAGCTCTCTCTAAAGCATGGATAGGAAACTGTGTCCATTTTGTGACTTGTGGACTTCAACTCCCAGAATTTCTAAGCCAGCCATGCTGGTTCAGGAATTCTGGCAGTTGAAGTCCATAACTCATAGTTCCTCACCTCTGCCCCTAAAGTGATCCAATTTGATTGCACATTAAAAGCCTCAGCTCTGATCTGTTAAATGCTCCTGTGGCAAATTACATCTTGCACATAAGACAAACAAATTTTGACTATGTATGTCTTGTTTAGATTATGGAAAGGATTATGGATTTACCTACGTTATTGCGTCATGCGTTCAGAGAAATGTTTTCTGTCGGTGGTCTCTTCTGGATGTTCCGCATCAGAATATTCCTTTGTCTCCTGGGGGCTTTGTTATATCTTGCATCACCGTTGGATTTTCTACCCGAAGCTTTATTTGGAATATTAGGATTTTTAGATGATTTTTTTGTGGTGTTTCTGCTACTCGTATATATATCTATCATGTACCGAGAATTTGTAACACAGAGACTGAACAGATGAAGACAAATGTCAGGAATTAACATTAAAGTGCGTTAAGTGAATTAACTATTTTGAGAAAAATATCTAGACACAATTTTGGTTATTAAATAGCCTTTGTTTGGTCATCTTATGCAATCAAAAACACATCTTTACTTCAAACATGAGCCAGCATAAAATAACATGAGATTATAAAAATAGATTACGCAAGGGTGAGGAATTAATGTCACGGTGATTAGGGAACTGGAAATTTGGTGTGTGATATTAAAAAGGTGTAACCCATGCTTATATATGTTTACAGTAGATGAATGAGTAAATGCCATTTAAGCCACCAGCTGTGACAAAGGGGAATTGTCTTGGAATATTTTATTTGATTTAGCTGGACATGTGCTTAAAACATTGTTCCATGTATAATCTCATATTCAGTGTAAAGTTTCAAAAACAGCTTTAAGTTGTGGGTAAACAGGTAAAGGGAATTTAATTTTAAATACAATTGTTTAGAATGTCTGACTATGCCGGAAGTGCTCAAGCAGTGCAGTTATTAAATAAGCTCAAGCAGTGCAGGTATTAAATAAGCATAATATTGCATCAGCAGAGTAAGTACAGTATTGTAACTATGTACAATTATGTGTTGTGTCAATATAATTTTTCCCTATGGAATTGCACTGTCCATTATGGAGAGAATGCTGTTTTCTCCATAACTAATGATTGTATGTAGTAAGGTTTTGCATTACAATATTCAACATGTTTTTTTAACAGTAGAAGATAGCCTAGCCTAACATGAAGATAGATTAGGCAAAAGTTTAAGTTTAAATTGTAATTGGCCTCTTTAATCAGGTGACATACTAAATGACATATTAAATAATTGCTGATAGAGCCTATAGCCAAAATCTAAAACTGAATTTTATAGAAAATATACTTGAAATAACATGGGGACCAGAGATATACGGTTATATCATATAACCATAGTTTATATGAAAAGTATATAAACATCTTATAGAGTAAACCTCATTAAACATTGTAGGCCTTCTCAGTAAGCACACGTAATTTCAGTCTACAAGTCTTCTCAAGTTACATTTCAAAGTGATCTAAAACATTATGAACTGCCTTGTTTAAAGCCATGCATTTTCTCTTGAAGAAAGAGACAATGACTTAACAAATCTACAATGCTGGAAAAACTATAACCTTCCATATGATGTGAACTGTAACTTCCAGCTTTCTTTGCTATTTGTAGCCCTGGTTTGGACTAATGGAATATCATAACTATAAGTTCTCCATCCTGCTTACATTATTTCATTTCATATCCCAACTGGAAATACACTAACCTTTGAAGAACATGCACTGTCTCCTTAGACATATGCAGAATAGTGTCTTTACTATATATTAAAAAAATGAGAATAGGCATTTAAGTGCTTGGATTGTAAAGAGTGCTATATATAGTATAACATTTAATCTCCAAAAATATAAATATTGAGAGCTGAGCTATATGTGGAATGTGCTTAAACCCTTAAGCATCCATGAAATAAATTATTTAGGTCTTGCTTTTTAGCAAATGCCTGCAGAAATTGGAAGTTTTGTTGTACGTTAATAAATATAATATTTTTTAAAAGAAGACGTTGCAGACAAGATCAGACCATTTCTGGTCTGAATTCTCTACGGCAGTGTTGTTATTATAAAGACTTATATTATCTTAAAATTATTATTAGCCAGATTTTTATTATTTTTATTTATATCCCACCTTTGTTTTTATAAACAACTCAAGGCAGTGAATATATCTAATACCTCCACAACATTCTAACATATTTTTTATTTTATTCCCATTTAAAACTGAATTTTGAATACTGCTTTAATGTTGAATATTGACTAATTTTAAACATTTAAATGCCAATACAATTCTAAATTATGATTAATGGGGGGTATAATTCCAGGTCAGAGAGGAGCCAATGTTTAAGTCTTATTTCCAGTTAGAGGAGAGGAAACATTATATGCATTAACATTGACTTTAAAAAATCCAAGGCTTTTAATTTGATGAAATTGTTGCCAAAGAAATCTCCCATTATTAACAAGCTTATTTGATACAACAAAATTTTTCTTCATAGACTCTAGATGAAGTCTGGATTTGAAACGCCATTTTGATTTTTGCTTCCATTTCTATGCAGGGGTTCCAAGTGCCAATTTGAACAAATGAATATGTTGGAATGTACATGTTGAGTACATTTGAGTATATTTTTTGTAAAATGAATGTGTCTCTCTTGTTATCTTCTCAAAATGCTGAATGTGACCACGGTCTAATTTTTCTTGAAAAATGAACCATTTTCATTGTTATTTCTGTAAACATATGTCTTAAATGTTCAAAGTTATATCTGGAGAACATGTTTGAATGCATCTGCTGCAAACTAAAGCTTATAGCAACTTGTTCTATCCATATTTGAACTGAAGAAAAGGGAACATGATACCATAATTTAGAAAAAGAAACTACTTTTTTACTAACCCTCATAATACTTCACTCACTCCCTTGTCCTCAGTAGCATCTCGACACAGTTTCTTGGCTAACTCAGGTAAAATTCTAGCACGATGTGAATTTTGAAGGAAGTGAATTTGGCAAGTACCAAGCCTGTGTGTGGAGGGCAGGAAAGGTAGAGTCATAAGTTATGAAACATAGAATCTGGATCATGTATATATGTTTACAAAGAAGAATTATCTTCAGTCTTATTTTAAAGGCCTTCGTGTGATATAAGTGCAGAATCAAAGCAATTAGGTACTTATTGCTTTCTGTTTTTAATTTTGGGTGAAATTGAGGCATTATACTGAACAAAATAGCTATAAGATAATTACAAAGAGCTTTAATACCCTATTTTTTTCTGAACCGGCAATGGGGAAAAAGCTCCAATATGTCACACGACATCATGTGACGTCGTGAGTTTGACATGTCTGTTTTAAGAAGTCAGTTCAGATAGTATCATGCTTTCCAATTGCTGACTGTTTAGAACTTTTTTCTGGGAATTTTTCTAAAAATAAGTTTTTTCATCTCATGCACACAGCAAAGGTTAGCCCTTCTCAGCGTAGTTCCTTCCAGATTTTGGCAGGGGTTGAGGAAGATAAAGAATAAGCCTTCCCATTATCTTTTTTCTTAGCTTCTACCCACCCTCCAACGTACACCCAGATTGAATCTATAGAAAGAATGTAACTGTTAATATACAGTTAATTAAACCACTCACCTATTCTTTTTTAAGAATTTGGCAAAAACTATCATAATGCCTCTAATGTAGTTGTAATATAGACATAATCACACCATTTTGCATTACCTCAGATGAGTACAGTTGCTTTTATTGTGCAAGGTGAAAAATAACTAGATTTGGTTGTAATTTTATTATGCAAGGTGAAAAATAAGTAGATTTGGTTGTAATTCATCAAGAAAAACTTCCTCTGTCAAATCTTTGATATAGAGCGTGAATAATCTAATCTCATTTTACATGCTGCCTACATATTTAGATGGGTACCACCATATACATACTGCACTAATTTCTAAAAGGAATTGAGATTCCTTAAACAAAGGGGATTCAATCACCAGTTTACATGCAGTAATCAAATGTCACATTCAAAGTTAGTTTTACATTATTTGATTTAGAACTGGTTTTTTTTCTTTTTAAAAATATTACCTGTTGAGGCTTAGTTTTCAGGACGGATTGTACATTTTATGGCTCTGAAATCCTATTGTTGTTGTTATTGTTGTTGTTTGTCATTGTTACATTAATCAAGAGATCATAATGTTATTGCAGAGTAGTAGAATTTACCAGCTCTGTTGTAGGATATACATGCGTGCTTTCCAAGATGCACCACAATAGGGCGAGCTGGCTTTGCACCAGAAAGAAAGACAAGCAGCTTGTCATGGTTCCGAAAGATGAAAATCTTCAAAGAACTTTGAGGCATTGTTTACCTTAAGGAACCTTTATTCGAGCGGCATAGCTTTGGCACGTATATAGTCTAAGCTAAAATCTGACTTCCCCTCCCTTCAGCACATAGATCAAAGCACAATTCCCTCCTACAGCTAATAGTCATAAATCACATTCTCCAATTAGTTTGAAATGCTGTCTTTCTGCCCAGCTCTTTATCCGTCATGCCTTATCAGCTCTTATTACAATATTGTATGTCTAACTAACTCCCATCACATTCCCCCCTCCCCCAGCGTCATCTAATTCTAAGAGTAAAGTATAAGAAAGAAAAAGGCTGCATCTCCATATGTTGTCAAAGCAAGAACATCTAATGTTAGCAGCGTTGACACAGCTCTTCCTGCAGTGTCATCCAAGAACTTCTCACTTCCCCAGAGCTGCCTTGTAAATGGGCGCTGCAACCGGGAAAGTTCAGAGCTGGCAGGAATTTGATTGCCTGAACAGAGCACCAACTCATCTCCCCCACCAAAGTGGTACCTACTGTGTTTCCCTGAAAATAAGACCCGGTCTTATATATTTTTTTGGACCAAAAGACACATGGCTTATTTTGGGAGATGTCTTATTTTGCGGCCATCCGCCCACTCCGTCCCACCGTCTGGTTGCTCACGGCTACAACGGGGCAGGAGACCACAAGGCATGCCGCTGCCACTGCCATGAGTAACAGCAGAATTTCCCCGGAACAGCCTGGCCGGTGCCAGCTGCGTGCTATTGAACCCTAAGTGCCCAGACCAGAGCCTCGGCAGGCTTAAAGGAGATGGGTGCTGCCTTGGAGTTGTCTCACACAGCTCTAAGGGGGAAGCAGTGGTGGCAGCGGAGCACTCCACTCATCACCTGGCCTGCCCCATTGCGGCCACCATCCCACCCTGGAGCCTCCGCCTCCTTACCAGCTCGAGCCTCCGGTCTGGGTGCTTAGGATTAAATAATGTGCAGCTAGTGCCATCCCTGGGAGATTCTGCCATTATTATTACTACTACTACTGCTGGGCCATGCCCCGCCCCGCTGCTGCCTCCCAAGCTAGCCGATGCACATGAAAATTCTGGGCAGGGGGCGAAGGTGGAACTTGGGAGGTAGAGGCCCCCATTTGCAAGCAGACGAAGCTTCCAGTTTTCCTCTGGACGAAAAGTGTTTGGGTGCCTATTGGGCACTTGGAAACTGAGTGATTTCTCTGTTTCCAAGTGCCGCATAGGCACCCAAACACTTTTTGCCCAAATGGAGGAATGACAGAGACCGGAAACTTTGTCTTCTTGCAAATGGGGTGCTTGGAAATGGAGAGAATCGCTCGGTTTCCAAGTGCACCATTTGTAAGCAGATGAAGCTTCCAGTCTCCCTCTGGGTGAAAAGTGCGCAGACCATCCGGATCACCTGCCATCCCCCCTACCTCTGCCTCCACACTCGGTCTTACATGTGCTGCGCCAAGGCGCTGGCGGGCTGCAGCTGCTGCTGGACACCATCAGCCCCTGCACACTCACAGTCTCCTGTGCTTACCACGCCCACCTACCCAGGCTTATTTTTGGAGTAGAGCTTATATTAGGCCCACCCCAAAAAATCAGGCTAGGGCTTATTTTCTGAGTGGGTCTTAGTTTGGAGAAAACCTGGTATTTGTCTACTCACATAGAACATGCTTTCAAATTGTTAGGTGGACAGAAGCTGAGGCACGTGACGTCATTAAACCACTGAGCCACTGCGTCTCTTCTGAAAGCCCAGTTTATTAACCAGACTAAGGCAAAACACTGGTTTAAGCTATGCAGCCACTCTTTTTAGAAAACCTTTGCCAGATAAAATATTTCAATAGAAATCTGTACAGGTAGTGCTTGATTTATTACCACAGTTGAGCCCAACATTTCTGTTGCTAAGCAAGGCAGATGTTAAATGAGTTTTGCCCCATTTTACAACCTTTTATACCAGAGTTTAGTAAATCATTTGATCACTAATTGAAGCTGGCTTCCCTCATTGACTTTGCTTGTCAGAAGCCAGCTGGAAAGATTATAAATGGTGATCTCTTCACCCCGGGACGGGGCAACTCCCATAAATACATACCATTTGCCAAGCCCTCAAATTTTAATTACCTGACCAGAGGATGCTGCAATAGTTGTAAGTGTGAAAAATGGTCATAAGTCACTTTTTTTCAGTACCATTATAATTTTGAACAGTCATTAAACGAATGGTTGTAAGTCAAGGACTATCTGTAATCACATCATGCGATCTAGTTAAACCCACAGCATTTTAAAATAATTCTGCTAGTTATTGATCTTGTCATTAAAAACAATACTGTATATATGAGTTATGCTAAGATGACTTTCACTTAAGGAAGAATTATACTACAATACCATCTATATTTAATGAAGGTCAAACTCCACTGAATACACTCTTTGAGCAGGCACATACAGTATATGGTTACAGTATTAGCAACTAAACTTGCTCAGTAATGACCTGGAGACCTGAGGCTGTAGATTACATACTATTACATATCTTTTATACCAAAATCTAAACCAATTTTTGTTTTTATTGTAATAAAACCATACCTGAAATTAAAAAAAATGTTCTCTGGCAATTTATTTCTCTGTTTGTAATACCATCATAGGTTTGCAATCTCTAAAAGATGTTTAATTTTTTTAAAATAATTTTTATAATTTTATTAGGAGTTTTAAAAACAGACAAAAGACAAAGAGAAGAGGAAAAAATCAAAGGGAAAGCTAAACGTGCAAGAAAAAAAAAATGTTTATTTTAAGAAGTGCCCTACTTCGAGTTTGGAAGAAGTATAATTATAGGTTAAATTATAAAATACCTATTTGGGGGATTCCTGGACACGCAATAGAGGGGATATCGAAGGGGATGAATTTTGGAAAAATTTTGTATAAAGAATTACTTATATGGTCAGGTAATGACTGGCAATTAAAGTCTTTGGAGGTATTAAGACAAGAGAACATTTTATAGTCATGGTTTCAATATTTACAAATAGTGGACAAGTGGACTTTAGGTAAGAAAGTAGGGATAACATTAGGAGATGAAAATTTGATAATACAGATTAAAGATCAGAGCAAGGCTCATATAAAAAGAATTTATAATATCTTAATAGAATTGGATTCGGAAACAGAATTGGTTAAAGATTGTATGGTGAAATGGGCTCAGAATATTCAGGAACCAATCCCATTGGGTTTATGGGAGATAATTTGGATTAGAAATGTTAAATTCACACAGGCTCAAAATTTAAGAGAAAATTTTTATAAAATGTTTTATAGGTGGCATTTGGATCCTAAAAAGTTATCTTGTATGTATCCTAATTTACAGCCCAAATGTTGGAGATGTGGTAGTTCTGATGCAACTTATTTTCATATTTGGTGGACTTGAAAAAATATTAAGGCTTTTTGGATTATGATTTTGTGGAACATTCAAAATATTTTTAAAAGGAAGATAAAGTTTACTCCTCAACTATTTTTATTAGGGATTTTTGAGGATTTTGATGTTAAAGAAACTATTTTAATGTTGAATTTAATTACAGCGGCAAGGTTATTGATAGGTCAATATTGGAAGAAAGATTCGTTGCCTACATTAGAAGAATGGACATTTAAGGTTTCCAATCTGGCAGAAATGGCTAAAATTTCTGCTTATTTAAAGGATCATACACAAGAAAGATATATTATGGTATGGAGAAGATGGATAGATTATATTCAGATTAAATATGGAACTGAAAAGTTCCATTTATTTTATGATTAAAAAATAAATATTATTAATAATAAGGTTTAAAGGGAGTTAAGGGTTAAGTATATTAATTGTTGTATAAATTGATAAACTTGTTTAGCTTATGATTAATATATTTGTTAACTTAATTAGATTATGTTTAATATGTTTGATATACCCTGTGTTTGGCTCTGGGAAGTGGGTTGGGGGTGGGGGGAGGGTTATTGAGTTTATTTTGTAATTGTTAGTAAAACTTTTTAAATAAAAAAAAAAAGAAATGTTGAAAAAAAATACAAAATAATGACTTTCGAACTTTACAGCAGTTATAAGTATAATTCTAAATTTACTTCTTTCTCTCAAGTTAAATCATTATTCTCTTCTCTCTGTAATATATTCTGCCTACTCATCAAAACCACAAATCATAAGTTTTCCTGTTTTTCACATAAAGTCCATAGGGAGTTTCCAATCAGCAATAAACCTAATCTTTTTTTTTTAATAATAAAATTCAATTTGGCCACCTCAGTGAGTTCTAACATTTACCAATCTTTCCTCCATTGTAGATATTGCCTGATTTTTCTAACTCTTGCTGCAGTTATCATATACAAAAAAAGTTCCCTGGCATTTTTCTAATTGTTTGTCCATCAGTCCCAAGGGAAAGCCTCTGGTCTTAATTGTATATTACATTTTAAAATCCTCTAAATCAGTGTATTTATTTGAATCCAAAATTTTGTAACTGCTTTACACATCCACCAAGTATGATAAAATGTCCCTTGTTGCTCACATTTCCAACATAAATCAGAACATATTCTAACATATAAAGTACCTTTACACATTTTGAACAATTTCTCTTGTGTCATATCCAATAGTACATCATTTTATAATATTTACAAAATACATTTAGAGAGTTTATAAAAATTCTCTAAGATGAATATGTAATGTCATCCTTTCAGCACCTCTTTTCCCATTGTTCAATCTGTATATTATAGCCAAAAAATTTATCATGCATTCTTTCATTTCTTTTTCTGATTCAAATTTCAATAAAGTTTATACATTTTAGCAATGTTCATTTGTACCCAGCTGTATTTCAAACTCTGTCTTACAATGTTCTAAACCATAAAGGCTTGTCGACTTTAAATCTAATAACCATAAATAAGAAAACCATTGACAATTATACCTTTTTGCTACCAGTTCTTTTGATTGTGTTCCCCTTGACTTTTTTTTCTGTTTTGTCTTCTGTACCCTTAATATTTTTGTCTCAAATGGCACTCTGTAGTTACAGTCAATAAGTACTTGATCTGGCTCATATTACATTTATCTTTCGTTTTGTAAAATCTGATAATTGTCTGCACTCTTTAATGATACAGAAAAAGCATTCCCATCAAGGTGTTTATTTTAATTCTAGTTTGTTCTAAAGTACTTTCACCCATAAGTAATATTTCAAATTTACTATCACATTTATTCATTTTAAACTTTCTCGTATACATCCTTGTTAAGCTTTTTGCCAAAAAAATTTAAATCTCTCCCATTTTTTTTCCTTTTTAAAGAAAAGTGAAATTCTCAGAAAATCTTCTCTAGTTGTATATTAATTACATCCAAAAGGGTTTAAGGAAAGTCAGGCTTTTGCAAATCTGTTATTCATATTACAACTATAAGTTTGATTGAAATCCCTCAACTCCCAGCCTCTGAATTCATGAATGAATTGCAAAAACTTCAGTTTTTGCAGTCTCCGTATGAGGAACAGCTTTCCAGAGTTCAGGTGGGCAATCTCTCGGCCTATCCTTGTCCAGAGAAACTCCACTGAACAGAATTTGCTGTCTGGCCAGTGATTTCCTCAGTAAGTGCCATATCCACTCCCTCAGAGATATTTAGTCTTCCAAAGATCCTCACCCAGAAGAAGCCTCTAAAAAACAGGTGTCAATCTCGCCACATCACGTGACGTGTTGCGACGTATCGCAAATTTTTGCATTGCCGGAGCTGGGGTGGGTGTGGCCTCCGCATGATGCAACCAGCCCGTGGGCCGGCAGTTTGATACCCCTGTTCTAAAACGTGTGTAAAAATATTAAATTAGGGAAAGCTCCTTTCCTTTTAAACCAACCGTTTCTGAAAAAAAGAAAAAAATAATTAATACAGTAGGTTCTAGTTGACAGAAACAGCATTTTTAACATTTGTGTATTGCTTGCTGTACAAAACATCTACAAGTGATCAAAGAGTAAAAAAACATATAAAATCCAGTATCAAATGCAATAAGATACATAGACTAATATCAGATAAAAACATCACCTATATCTGAAGAGGCAGGGCCAAATTGTAAAAATTGTTTTTATCGTGATAGGAGAATCTTCTTAGTCTTTACTTTTGTCATCCATGTAACAGAACATTGTTCCTATATTGCTCCAATCTGCTCAAGAAGACAATTTTGCCCTGAGCTACAGATATTCTCTTCTATTGGAAACTTTCCCATATGTTGGAACTATGACTTCTAATTGCCATACTGACTAAGAGCTCTGGAAGTTGTCATCTCAGCACATCAGCAGCCCCCAGACTGCAGAAAACTGCATTAAGAAGTTGTGAATAATCAAGCCTTAGGCCCCAGAGAGAGAGGGTGGGGACAAGACCTGCAACCATAGCAACAACCCATTGTTAAAAGGTCCACCCCAAATATCTGTTTTTAGTTGCCTTTCCAAATGAAGAGGTTCCATTTTAATATTGTGTTAATATTTTAATATTGTATCCCCTCACCAATAGGCATAAACTGTTCAACCACTTCAGTTTTTCATCTCTTGAAACGTCACTGCTGTAACAATATTTTCAGCCTTAAATGCTGCTTGATATGGCACCCACTTGGAAGAAAAAGCCTTCTTGGTTGTTTATGAGGAGGGTTATTGTGAGTCTGTTAAGATGCTATACACTACGTTGGAAATAATTCCTATTACTGTTTCCAATCTGGTCCCACTGTACATTACAGGAATTTAAGAAGGAAGAACAACAGCTAGCACCTACTTAGGGAGTATGTAAAGGCCTTCCAAAGTTAGCTGGGTTTGTGAATATTAATTGCCATGGTTACAACCAGTGCAAAGTAGAGTATGCATGGGCCATTAAGGAATATTATTTCAATGAAAGATCACTGGTGGTAAGAAATGTTATCCAAGGTCCCAACACAATCTTTGTGCTTATCCAGCTCAACCATATTTGAGATTTTTTTCATTCTCAACAAACTCAACATTTCAATAATCACCCAGTTTAATAAAAAAAAAAATATTAAGGAACCTGCTAGCTTAGTAGTTTTCATTGAATTCAGAAGTCCTAACCATTTGACTAAGCCCTTCCTTTTTCCCTTCCCATAATCCAAAACGGTAATTAGACACTGAGGTCCAGAAAAATCTTCTAAACTGTTTTTTACCAAGTCAAACCCAGATATTCACTGCCTGCACAAAAACTTCTGCAATCATGCTGTACTTGGATGGGGAGGGTGGAGTTGTTTTTCTTTTAGTAAGAGGCACCTTGACAATGTCTCTTTTCCCCTTTAATTACCCTCCCAACAATGTCAAGGAGCAATTATTCTTTTTTTAAGCACTCCTACACTGTAAAGACTCCTCTTGCATTCACCCACATAGTACACAGAGCAGACAATTATGCATACAAAATATACAGTTTTGTGAAAGCAAAACATTATAAAACTTTCTTCTTAAAAAAATAATAATCCAGAAACTTAGAATCAGCCTTGTGTGTCTATTTATATGACTTTTGTTTGATCTAGCCAAAATGTATGTATGTATGTGTATATGTATGTATGTGTATATATATATATATATGTAGGTCTTTGGAATATATATATATATATATATATATATATATATATATATATGTGTGTGTGTGTGTGTGTGTGTGTGTGTGTGTGTGTGTGTGTGTGTTTTCTGACGTTTTCGCGGGTGTTTGTATGTAGGTCTTTGGTTGTTCGGGTTTTCTCCCGCGTAAAATTGGAAGTGTCTTTGCGACGTTTCGACGAAGTCCCATTCGTCATCTTCAGGCTGGTGTTTTCATCTTCGTGCTTTGAGCAGCTCAAAGCACGAAGCTGAAAACACCAGCCTGAAGATGACGAATGGGACTTCGTCGAAACGTCGCCAAGACACTTCCAATTTTACGCGGGAGAAAACCCGAACAACCAAAGATCTACATCTATCTATCTATCTATCTATCTATCTATCTATCTATCTATCTATCTATCTATCTATCTATCTATCTCCATGAAGGAAATAGGGGAGATGAAGATGAAGATCTGCACATTTTCCCTCCATTTTGGACTCAAATTGGACTGGAGAAATTATCTTTATATCCACACCAACTGGCCCTCTTCCAAAACTCAGAAATAGTACAATCAATACCCTTCTAATTACCTCTTCCTAGGTAGATATTTCTACTCATTTGAGCAGAAATCTACAATTACTCACAATCCTTTTTTTCAAACTTTCTTTACAAAGCTTACGTTTCATGCTGTCTTCTCTGAACCCATCACCAATTTATTTGTCCTCAAAATACAGTTATCAAGAGTGGGTACACTCTTACTCTGCATGAGGTCTGACTGAAGTAGAACCAAGTAGAACTCCCCTTTAATGGAAAGCAAAGGCTCCCAAAACCAGTGCTTATTTTGTAAAAAAAAAAAAAAAAAAAAAAGGTGCCGGAACTCACACACATTATACAACCCACTTTGCCTACCCTACAAGGTTACATCCAAAAAAGGTGCCGGAACTCCGTTCTGGGCATTCTATGACAAAAAAAAGCCCTGCCCAAAACTATGACCTCAAATTACAGTAAGCAACATGTGATTTTGCTACCTTGCAAAATATATGGCAGGCACGAACACCTTAAAAGTTAGTATGAAAGTGCATCTGTTACACAGTAATACACATACAACATATTTACATATACATAGAGTCGTGAAGTTCTTATTCTAACTGGACTGCCCCCTACATAAATGGAAGCTCTATTCCTTGTATTTTCTTGGCAACTAGTTCTCTTGGGCAAGAATGCAGCCCAGATATATAAGCCCTAAACAACAAATATGGATTTTCTGTTTTTTCCCCCCAAGTTATTGTTTCAGCTTCTTAGCCTAACTTACTGTCCTGGGATTTCCTATTGATTCCTCATCCAGTCCAAATTTTCTTGGCTTTTTTCAAGATCCATTCAAAGTCAGGTATTTGTTGCCATTGGAAATTGCTGGCTAAATGTATATCTTGTAGTACATCAGGATGTATTTAACAAGCCATAATTCATGGGTTCGCACAAAATGCTATGTCCGAACTGGACCCTATCACTTAGTCTAAACTTTCCTGTCAGAATATACAATGCTTTTTAGAGGACTACAACTGAGAAAACAAACCTTTAAGGAACCTGTTTCTAGCACAAACAAAATTCACAAGTCACCAGCTTGTTAGATTAGAACACAATTCTTACAAAGCAGCATTGCCATAACTCAACAGAAACTTTCAGCAGATTCTACTTACCTCCTCCTCCTTTTATGGGTTTTTTTCCCAAGCAATTATTAATATTTGTAGTTTTCATTCCCTCTAAAAAAAAAAACCTAAATGTTTGTGCCTTGTTTCATAAGGAGATGGTCTGTTTTTGCACGGCAAACAGATGCTTAATTGGTGGCGATGCAGAAGAACAAAGGCGTGAATGCTAGTGGAATGGCTCATTTTTGGCACGTGACTAACAAGCATAGGAACTTATATCAGGTATTACTAATAGCTTGGCTCAACTCTATGGCATCAAAAGCTGTTATGCCCCATTTAAAACATATGCTGTGCTTCGGTACCAAATCTTTTTTCTCCCACTCTTCCCTACAAAATTTCGGCAACTGTCAATGAAAAGGAGGTTATCCTTAAGGATTGTCAACTGACCAGAAAAACAAAAACAGCTCCAACCTGCTCTTCCAGCTGCTGGTTTCATGAAAACAGCAGCTGAAGCTTCTCAGAGTAAGGTGAAAGGTGTCATTATCTACTACTATCTGCAAATAATCCCCTCTCAACCCAGTTACCTGTATGCTGTTTCAAATTACAGTGATGGGAAGGAGCATTATTCATGTTAAGGCTACATGTCCTGATATTTCTATACTCTTGCACGGATGTAGTTCCTTTTTATGTTTTGTATCAATCGTAAGTAGCAATAGCAATAGCACTTAGACTTATATGCCACTTCACAGTGCTTTACAGCCCTCTCTAAGCATATTGCCCCCCAACAATCTGGGTCCTCATTTTACTGACCTTGGAAGGATAGAAAGCTGAATTAACCTTGAACTGGTCAGAATCAAATTCCTGGCAGTGGGCAGAATCAGCCTGCAATACTGCATTCTAACCACTGTGCCACCATGGCTCAACATATCTTCTATTCACAGAATAACTTTGCTTTCCTTCATGTGGGGACTGTGAAATGTGTTGGGTTTACAATTCCTAGAATTAGATCTAGCCATTCTGGTTAAGAATTCTGAGTTGTACTCCCAATGTACTTAGAGAGCCCTGTATTGGAAAGACCAGCCTAAATGGTAAATCCTTTATCTTTTTAGTTCCAAAGACAATGAGTATAGGCTATCCGATGATAAAAAGATGTTATCTTTTGTTCATCCAGCAGCTAAAAAAAATCAGAACAAGATTAGCCTAGATACCAATCTGCTTGAGGGTGGACAGCTGAAAAATAAATTGTGTATGTAGAAGGTATTTATCCTGAAATAACCTCTCACATAATAATCTTAATCTTAATGTAGGATATAAATCAAATTCTTTAAAAAAAATATTCAAGAAAGGGAGCCTCTTCTGCATCCAGTTACTGGAATTATACTAAATATACTCAGCTAAGTGGCACCACCTAGTTGTCTTTGGCTGATCTCCGAAAAACTAAGCTGTATTGGATGGCGATCATTCAGGAAATGCCAGGGCTGCCAGCTAGACTGGAAAGTTGGAAAATATTATGGGAGAATGCAACAGCAAACTGTTTTTACATTATTGCCAAGAAAACTATGGATCTATTCATGAAGTCATCAAAAGTCTAGGTCAATTTGAAGGAGTATTTAACTATAAGTGGGAAGTTATGCCAGACTAACTGATCCCACCAACTAACACTTGATTGTTTCTGATGGCAGACAGATGAATTTTTGTTTATTACTTTTGTAGTCTATTCTCTTCCACGAACTGAAAGGTTACAGAGGTTGAATAAAAAGTATGCTTTTACCTTTATAACTGTAGCTTAAACAGGAACGTTTTAATAAACAGAACAGGAAAAAAAATCCTTGAAATGAGTTCTATTCTTAATTTTCCACGTTACTGTCATCACTTCTATCATCAATGGACAAGCTTAAAGATGTCATGAAGAAACTCCACACTTTGTCTCTTCAACCTGATTCTTTTCTACCTTTACATCTGAATCAATAAAGGAGCACAGTGGCTCACATGGTTTGGATGTTGGGTTGGAGGTTAGCTAGCTCACATTTGAGACCTGAGTGCTGCCATGGGGCGGGATTGAGCTTCCATCCTTCGCTCCAGCTCCTGCCGGGGACATGAAAACTGGCTGATCCCCCGGCAACAAAAATGTCACTGGTAAATCCTTTCAATCCGGAAGCACCTTGGTGCTTCTGACAAGAGTGCTATGCTAATATGAATCAAACAAATGCCCACAAAAGCACTCCTTCAATTTTGAAAGAGATGGAAGTAGCATGCCATCAAGTCTGGATGATATGGTGGATGGAGTAAGATCCAACTTCACAACTGAAGGAAATCCATATGAATGGCATCATCTGGATCCCAAAAACATACCAATGAGTTTTCCCGCCCAAATTTTAATTTTTTGCAGGTGAAACCGTCACAATGTTATGAAGAAACCTTCATTCTCATAGCATAGCAACAACTATGCACAAAGTTCAGCTCTTGATGTTTTTGTCTCTGCTATCAGCATGCAAAGAACCCATCTTACACAAATCTTCTGATATTAAAGAAGTTCAATAATGTGACCATGTGTTCCTCTGAAATGTCAAGATTATCTTTCCCTTTCAGTATTCTGCCAGTTGTCCTTATCCAATTCATCTGCAGGCTCTTCAAACAGACACTCATACTCCAGTCACTTTATGGCTTGACTACCGCAACATGCTCTACGTGGGGCTGCCCTTGAAGGCTACCCCCAACTGGTTAGAATATGACAGGCATGCCTCAGTGTCTCCATGTAACATCTCTACTTTGCAAGTTGCACTGGTTGCCAGTTTACTTCTAGGTGCAAATCAAGGTGCTGGTTATTACCTATAAAACCCTACATAGCAGAAGGCCTGGGTATTTTAGGAACTGCTTATTTTCCATAGTATCTACCCAGCTGATTGAATCCTATAGGGTTGGCAGGCTCTGGGTTCCTTCAATTTTGTCATCTATTGGGACCCCAGACATGCACCTTCTTGCCTTCTGGAATGAGGTTCCCTCACTCTGCTGTTGTTTAGAAGAGCTGTGAAAACCTGGCTCTTCACTCAGACCTTTGGCAAGGGAGAGTGAGAACCCTCACGTCATCATGCTTGCCATCTTTTATCTTATGCTTTATTGATTTTATTGTAATTTCTTTGCTGTGAGTTGCCCAGAGTCATGGAGAGTTGAGTGGCATTCAAGATGATGATCTGATCATTTGTAATTACAATTTAATTCTTGATCACAAAAGTCAGCTTTTCCAGTTCACCACTATATTTTGTGGCCTAGCAATGCACAATACCCATATCAATACAGCTGTTGCCATAAACAACTTGCACCAGCAGTGAATTTCAATTGGACGACTATAGTCAAGAAAATTTATGGCATATTGCTTAAAATGCACTGATGAGCATACACTGCAGGCTTTCATTCCAGACAACAAAAAGTATTTTCCTATAGCAACCTCTAGCCAGCTGATGGAATGATCAGATACAAAGGATCTTCTAGCATATCAGTAGTGCAATCTGAAAATTGAGGCATTTGTTTTCATTCAACTATCATGTAAGTAAAATTCCCACACTGAATACTCAGCATTATTGTTTGAGTTATGTTAGGCTGAGAGACATTGGCTTGATTCATGTATCATACTAAGCTACAATTTTAGCCTATAGTTTATTGAACATGCCACAATTAAGAAGGCGAATATTCCACTAAATAATAAATCATAGATATACAACTCCAATATCTGGGTTCATACAACAGCTAAACCACAGTCAAAGAAAATCAAGCAATTCTACATTCCTCATCTACAGGTCCATATTTTTTAATTTTTAAAAAAGCAGCAGTTCCTTCTTAAGAATTCCAAAACTTCCAATGTCTTTGTAGAATCTTTGAATATTTTAGATATTATGTTCCACGGGATTTTTCAAAATTAACATAACAAAATGATCCTTAGTAACACGAATGAACTCCATGATTTAATTCAAATCACAAAATACTCAAACTGCTTACCTCAAGGTAATTTGGATACTAGTTTCTATTCTAATTCATTAGTTATGTAAACTCATAATGCCAATAAGAAGTCTTAAGCAGTATAATGAAATAATATAAACCAACACCCAACCCATTCTCTCCAATACTAGGAACAACTTTTAAATATTTCCAAAGCTTGTGAAAAATATTTTCAACTATCATGGTCTAGTGCAGGGGTCCTGAACCCCCCAGTCTGTGGATCAGCAACGGTCTGTGGCATGCCAGCAACTGGACCACACAAACAAACAAAACCCCATTTGTGGGTTTCAGGCAGCACACAAAATCACGTCACTTCCAGTCTGCAGATAAAACTCTCTTCATGGAACCAGTCCCTGGTGTCCAAAAGGTTAGGGGCCGCTAGTCTAATGTCTAATGAATTCAAATGGAAAAGGGACTCTAAAATCAGCACCCTCTCAAAACGCTCCATCCCTTTTAGGTAATTTTTTTGTCATATTCAGTGGTAATACCTGAATCACCATCCATCAATTTGCAAGAGAAGAACTTTGAAAGGAGATAACTTTAAGATATTTTGCTTCTGTACCATTTGAGATTAAGGCTAGGCTCTTGAGTTTTGCTGGCAACCAATTAAGAGTAAAAAACAACAACCAGGAATTAATACTTTCTGCAGCAAGTCTCCAAATCAAATGCTACGTACTTCTTGAATGTCCAGCCCAATGTTTGAATCCATTTCCGATGCTATCAGAGTGTGAAACCATTGAATTAATTATAGCTAAGATGTACAAACTTCAGTGATTAAGACCTGGGCTCCTGGTGAGTGCATCCATATACAGTCACACAACTTTTTTGGCAATAATAACCAAAGGGTTTTGCCACTGCTGGTTTTTGAGATGCTTTTTGATTTCCCAGTTTTTGTGGTTAAGCTCCAAGAAAAACTGGCAATCTGGTGACAATAAAGCTCTTAAGATGGGAAAGGTGAATCAACTTGAAGATTAGTCACTGGATGAGTGGGCTTTAGAGAGGAGTCAAATGAGACTGAAAATGTAAGCTAGCTTGGCATCCACCCACTGTACCATCGTTAGCAAGAAATGCTTTTCTAGTTAAGAAATAGATGAGAAACCAGATGCTTTATTGCTTGCCAGATTTTCTGCAGTTACAGGTCAGCATTTTATTTTCCTGACAAACATTTAAAAATGCTCAGATTAAAATGCATCAATGTTTAAGCCAAAGATAGATAGATAGATAGATAGATAGATAGATAGATAGATAGATAGATAGATAGATAGATAGATAGATAGATAGATCCTAAAAGTTCTGCTAAACTATTTTGAATACTTCTTTAGCTGCTAAGGGAATGTTTTGTTCAATCGAAAACAATGACAAATATTGAATATTTTGTTTCTGCTCTACCTCATGCAGTGTGATCACTTGGATCATCCTTACCTCTGTTCTGTACTTTGCAGTAACAGCATTATGAAGAAAGAGGTCTAAACCAAGAGAATAAGATTGATCTCTAGGTCATTGGGCATTGGTAACACTAGAATTTCAGTAATCAACCATTTATGCTGCAGATCATTGTGAAAGCATGTTTGAGTCATAGAAGCAATAGCGGAAGAAGTGAAAGAAATACAAATAATGAGGAAAAAAGGAAGATTTCCCGAAGGAACTGAATGTATGTTCTGAATTAAAAAAAGATTCTGCAGAATGCAACAACCCAGCTTTGCAGAATAGATCATTAGGAGTACATTCACTCAGTCATATTGCTGATATGCAGAATAGAAGGTAGAGAAAGGAGGTGGGAAGTGAGACAATCTTTCCTTTAAATGAAGTCTTCCTTGATTTAAGTTCAACTCCTGGTTACTACAGGTAGATCTTGACTTACAACCACAACTGAACCCAAAATTTCCGTTGCTAAGCAGGACAGTTATTAAGTGAGTTTTTGTCCCATTTTACAACCTTTTTTGCCACAGTTGTTAGGTGAACCACTGCGGTTGTTAAATTAGTAACACGGTTGTTGTGACGCTGGCTTCCCCATTGACTTTTTTTGTCAGAAGGTCGCAAAAGATGATCACAGTTGCTAAGCATTTGAATTTTGATCATGGGAACACGGGAAATGTTGCAATGGTTGTAAGTGTGAAAAACAGTCATAAGTCACTTTTTCATGCTGTGGTAACTTCGAAAAGTCACTAAATGAATGGCTGCAAGTATACTTGTACATAGAGATAATCATGCTGAATTGGGGGTTTTGCAACAATTTGGAGATAGTTCACCATTGCTTCCTTTTGGTATTTTCAAACATTCTGGTCCAGTTAATAACCCTAGTACAGGGGTCCCCAACCCCTAATGTGTGGACCAGTACCAGGCTGCAGCATGCCAGGAACCGGTCCGTGCAAACAAGCAAAGCTCCATCTGTGGGATGCAGGTAGCACACACAATCATGCACCCTCCGGTCCATGGAAAAACCTTTCTCCATGGAACCGGTCCCTGGTGCCCAAAAGGTTGGGGACCTCTGCCCTAGTACAAACTAGGCCAGAGTCTGCTTAGAAGCTCCCACTTCCCGAACCATACCTATTAATAAACCTACTTGTTTTGTTTGCCCTGATGGCTAGTGCTGAGCTTCTTCAACCCCTCAGAATTTTTATTAAATAAACAAATGGCCTGTTGGGCATACTAAATTGATTAGCTTGAGAGAAAATTGTATATCTTAAAGACAAAATTGTATAAGTAACGTCTAGCATGGTCAACAATGAATCCCCTCTCTGTTTTTGTTATGCCTAAAGCCTCAAGAAGGTGGACTATTCTCTGTTGAGCAAAATGGTGCCACTGTAGAGAAAGTGGATATCACAGACAAGCTATGTTTATCTAAACTCCTCAGAGTTATTAAAGCTGTAAAGGAATGAACCAAAATAGATTTTCTCTTAGTTTTACAGTATTAAGAGTTTCTGGCAGGTGCTTGCTTCACTTCTATCACAGGTTAGCACTCTAAGGAAAAAAAGCATGCTTGCAAGTTATTATAAAAAACCCAGACAGAAGAAAATAATTGTTTCCTATAGGACAGTCTACTGGTCTTTTACTGTATGACTAATCGATCCATTTCACTTTAAGGAATCTTAGCAGTGTTATAATAGTGTTAGTTATTAATAGTTTAAGCACTGGACTTTTATTAAAATTTTGGGAGTTTTGGTTTGGAAAAGGAAAAGAGCTTGATAAGAAAGTCAGGAATGGAGCATAGTGAGTTCAGAAACATTTTTTCCTCTCACACATAACTCTAGAATTCAGTCCAGTGTGGACTATTTGCAAGTTGTTGTTTTGTTGTTTCACTTTTTAAAAATAATTGATTAGCAGCAGGATTAGCACTAGTAAAGGATTTTTTTCTATTTCCTACTATGCTGTTGCTATACTATCATTTTTTTTTGGTTGGGGGGAGGGAACCAGACAAATATATAGTGGGGAAGTATAAGATTTTTCTAAACATGCATATCTCTATACTGTAGCTGGAATGCTACTGTAAGATTCAAGTTAGCCAAGCGTTTCCTTGACAATTTCTAGGTGTGTAGATTTCAATCCCCAGAATTGTCAGTAATGCTCATACTAACTGGGGAATTCTGGGAGTTGAAATCCACATGTCTAGAAGTTGCCAAGGTTGAAAAATATTAACTTACAACCAGTTTCTTAGCAAACTTTCAGAATTACCATATGTGGATCTCCACATTTTCAGAGTTAGGATGACTGCACACAGACACATCTGAGATCATATGATTGTATTTTGGGCCCTTGGCAATTGGTTCACCTTTACAGCTGTTTGCAGTCCTGCAGTCACATGAACATGACTTGCAATGGGATTGTTGTTGGTTTCCAGAATTTATTTCCAGTTTCCAACAAAAAATTGTTGGAAAAATTCACTGGGAAAAATGAATTTGTTTAACAACTAACTGCTGTATTCACCTAACAGCCACTGTGTTTGCTTAACAACCATAATGAAAAACAGTCATAACTTCAAATCCAATCGTGTGATGGCTCAACTTAGGACTGCAATGACTTATGACTGTAACTCTGAGCTCAAGATTACAGCCATTTGTTGAGGACTACCTGTAAACTTCTTGAGTAGAAATTGCATGGTCTCAAGATAAAAAATGCAAATACAGAATGAAGGAAAATATAAAGTTAGGGACCAGTTTGTATATATATTTTTTAAAATGTGCCAAGCCATCTGTGTCTAATGTAAAAAACAAAACAAAACAACAAAATAAGTTTTCAGCACTAGGTGACACATTGTTTATACTTTGCCATGTGAGCCTCCATCTGTCATAGAGAAAAATCATCCCTCTTCAATGATAACTCTCAATGTTAAAGGATAAAAATATTTGTTAAAATAAAATATCTATAACAATCGGCTTAACTCTTATCTTCCAGAGAAAACCTATTTTACCCTCATTAAGAGTATCATGCACAAAACTAATACGAAGCATGATTGCCTGATGCAAAACAGTGATTGGGGGATTAAACACAAAAAAAAATATAATATCCAACAGTTTTCCCAGCGGGAAGCAATTCATAGAACCAGTTACAACACAGGAGAGAGAAAAAGAGGTTAAGTTTTTGATCTCTAGTTTGGAGCAGGAAAAGACTAATTAGAAGACAACCCTGGAGGGTCATTTTCAGCTAGTTTAGAAAATGATACAATAGATGTTAACTAGTGATATACTTGTCCTGCCCACCTAGCAGTTTGAAAGCATGCAAATGCAAGTAGATTAATAGGTACCATTTCATGGGAAAGTAATAACGTTCCATGTGCCTTTGGCGTTTAGCAGTGCTGGCCACATGACCATAGAAAATATCTTCAGACAACGCTGGCTCCCTCAGGCAAGAAATGAAGATGAGCACCATGCCCTAGAATCGGACATGATTGGACAAGAAACCTTTACCTTTACCTTACACTAGATGTGTCTCCAGTCTAAATAAGACAACTTCTAAATAAGAGCAGTTATCTCTAGCAAGGATGTCTGTTATCAATAGCACCATTCAAGTCAGATTACAGATGCTAGACTGAAGCCCTATGGAAAAAATTAACAACAGCAGTTGTTAAAATGTTTTTTTTTAAGGAAGAAATAGGGGAGACATGATATTAGTATTTCAGTATTTGAGGGGTTGCCACCAAGAAAAGGGGGTCACGTTATTCACAAAGCATCTGAAGCCAGGACAAGAAACAATGTAACCTAGAATTAAGGAGAAACGTCCTGGCAGTGAGGACAATCAGCCAGTGGAACAGCTTGCCTCCAGAAATTGTGGGCGCTCCATCATTGGAGATTTTTAAGAAGAAGCTAGATAGTCACTTGCCTGAGATGATATAGGTTCTCCTGCTTGAGAGGGGGCTGGAATTGAATACCTCCAAGGTACCTTCCAGCTCTATTCTATTCTATTCTATTCTACTTATTGTCCCCCTTTATTTCTTTTTAAACTTTTCATAGACCAGCCCCTGGCTGCAGAGTTAAGCTTCAGTTAAAATCTGAATGTTTTGGTTTTTGCCACCTATTCAGTCTCCCAACTGATTCAACACTTGTACAAAAGTTACTAATTCTTAGTCATCTATGACTGCCAACAAATGCTTACAATGGCAGCATAGTGGCTTCAGACTACACAGTTCCAAAGAGTCTCCTGCCAAAAATGTTTTGTTATTATTTATTTAATAAAGCTCAACATTAAGAAAACCAAGATCATGGCATCCGGCCCTCTCAATTCCTGGCAAATAGATGGAGAAGAAATGGAGCTAGTGGCAGATTTTATCTTTCTGGGCTCCAAGATCACCACAGATGGGGACTGCAGCCAAGAAATTAAAAGACGCTTGCTCCTGGGGAGGAAAGCTATGGCAATCTAGACACCATACTAAAAAGCAGACATCACCCTGCCAACAAAAGTATGTATAGTCAAGGCCATGGTTTTCCCAGTTTCAATGTATGGCTGTGAAAGTTGGACCATAAGAAAGGCTGAGCGCAAAAGAATTGAGGCCTTTGAACTATGGTGCTGGAGGAGACTCCTGCGAGTCCCCTGGACTGCAAGGCAATCAAACTGGTCAGTCCTAGAGGAAATCAGTCCTGACTGCTCTTTAGAAGGCCAGATCCTGAAGTTGAAACTCAAGTACTTTGGTCACCTAATGAGAAGGAAGAACTCACTGGAGAAGAGCCTAATGCTGGGAAAGATTGAGAGCAATAGAAGAAGGGGATGACAGAGAATGAGATGGCTGGATGGAGTCACTGAAGCAGTAGGCATGAGCTTAAATGGACTCCAAAAGATGGTAGAGGACAGGAAGGCTTGGAGGAACATTGTCCATGGTGTTGCGATGGGTTGGACACAACTTTGCAAATAACAACAACAAATTTATTAAAGAAAATTTATATGGTTTCCCAACTCATGGTGACTCCAGGTGGCTTATGAAAGTAAAACTCCAAATACAAAACCCAATAAATCCCTTCCCACCCAATGATACCAAACAAACAAACCACCTGACGGTTTCCATATCACCCTGGAGTCCACAGACCCACTGGCTAAACCTTATCTTCAGGACCCTTCAAAAGATTAACAAGGTAGGGGCCAATCTTATCTCTGCATGGATTATGGAGGCCCTTCTTCTTGGACCTACTAGATGGACCTCCTTAATAGAAGGAACCTATAATTAGACCCTGCCTCCCCATATAGGATCAGGTACATATAAATGAGAAAAGATGATCTTTCAAATAACCTGGCCACAAGGCATTCGGGGCTTTAAAAGTGTCAACCAGCACCTTAAACTGGACCCGGAAGCAAATTCGCAGCGAATGGAGCTCTTACAAGAGAAATTACCCCTGTGCAATCTAGGTTTGCACAGAATTGCACTGGCCAATACATTTTGAATCAATTGAAGCTTCTGGATACTTTTCAAGGTCAGTCCCATGCAGAGTGTATTACAGTAGTCAAGATGGAAAGTGTTGGATGTTAATTGCTTTGAGTTTAATGTCTGATATTGCAAAATAGTTAACACTTCATGGAGTTATTTGAAAGAAAGTATCTGAGGATCTATGGAAAAAAAAGAAAAGCTAAGTTAATCTTGGGAATCTAGTCTGAAATAGAGTTGGTACATTGTAATTAGCTTGCAGTCTGTTTTGCAAGCTATTTACTTAAAATGACAAAGGACCCTCCAGTATGATTAACTAGATTAATTTTGGCGATTACAGAATATGCTCATTGCACTATGCATTGTTCATATTTCTGCAACCCTTGCAAGTTTCCAAACATGTTCTTGTTTGTCTGTGGCCATGGTTTGACTCTAGTCATGTCAGCACAGAGTATTGGACAATATCTCTATGCTGTCCCAGTTCCCTAAACACAGCAACACAAACTGTCACATCAGGCACCTAGTATAATGGTCTGTGGGATTATCCTTGAGAGACAGAAGGAAACTCTGCAGCCAGGGGGATGGTCAAATAAGAGATATCCCAGCCCAAAGAAGAAATGGAGATGTGTGGAAAGTGTCTCAGAAGGGACTCTCCCTAGTTCCCTGGAAAGTAAAGACAAAGGGGAAGAGATATGCATTCAGACTTGGGAGAATCTGTTACTAGAGCCTTACAATAAAAGTAGTTTTAGTACTCATTATATTGGTTTTTTGGGGTGGACTAGATTGAAGAGCTGGCATCTGGTTGCTATACCAGAGGAACTGACAGACAGAGATGGGAGAGACAAACATCAGCAAAACCTTTGTGATATGAGCAAGTCAGTGCTTTCCCTAGAATTAAATCCTGAGTATTCACTTATTTATTTTTAGCAGAAATTAATCTGGCACTGAAACATAACAGAATGCAAAGGCCGACTTCACTATTTACTTGATTTCCTTAGTTGGACTACAGGCTAAAAAGGAGGAAGGCCAACCAATGTCCTACCATTCTTTTTTCTGGATTGGTCAGTTTCTATTCTCATCATCTATCTCCCTGCAGTGGTTGTTACTTGCAAGGATAGAACATCTTTATTATGATGACATAAATATATCATCTGTTTTTACATTATTGGAAGTTACAATTTAGAGTAACATGATTTAGAAGATGAGCTGGAATGTTTACATTCAGTTGCCTTTACCATGGCCACCATCTCCTTTGGTGTTTCTTCAGTTGTTTACTATAAATGCTATCATGTAGTGGTGATATGGATAGCATGAGACTCTGTAAGGATAGGATATGAAGAATGGGCTAATCGGGGCTGTTATTTGTTATTATAAATATAAATTTATCATTTGAAAGTTCTGCTTCAGACACTAACATAGCATGGCAGGTTGTAACCAAGCCTTTCATGGAGTAAAGTAATGTGGAGGAAAGCCCAAGACTGTTATTTGATTATCAACTCATTTTGACAGAAATCAAATGCAGAATATCCTAAAATTGGATTATGCAGACTCCTGATCTTAATTCAGTATTTTTCTTCGATGAGTTATTATCTCAAATTTTTTGAGGAGCCTCTGAATAACTGGGTTTTTTTGCTTCTGCAACTGTAGAGGGTCTAGACCAGCGGTTCTCAACCTATGGGTCGCGACCCCATTTGGAGTCGATCGACCATTTTTCGGGGGTCGCCAAAGGCGGTGATCCGCCATTTTCTCCCCTCCGGGGGCGCCGCCGCGCATGCGTGCCATGCATGGGGGCGGCGCCGCACCGCGCATGCGCATAACGTTTGTGTGACGGGGGTCGCCGTCACACAAATGTTGAGAACCGCTGGTCTAGACAATGGCCTTGAGAGACAGCAGGAACCACAACCAAGGCAACAGGGAGATATGAGGCACTTTAGCCAGTGGTGGGATTCAAATATGTGAACAACCAGTTCTCTGTGTGGCTTTTGGAAGTCCGTTCTGGGCCTGGGCAACAAAAAATTAGCTACCAGTTCTACCAAAGTGTTGTGAACTGGCTGAATCCCACCACTGACTTTAGCATGGGCCAAGAAAATAACTTGAAAAAACATCTTGGGCATACCTTTTCTAGTTCACGTGAAGATAAACTGAGGGAAAGAACATTCACATGTGGAAGATTCTCTAACTATAGCTATTACAATAAAGCTGCTGTAAAAATAGTCCTGACCTATATGGCATTGGTTCCTTAATCTGATCTAACTTGTAGGGCTGACATCAACTGTCCTTAAATATCAGATCCCTAGATTTCATTCCAGAAAAATTCAGGAAATGGATATTCATTACATCACTGTAAAAAAAGAAAATTATACCTCTTAAAAAGCCAATATTTAAATTAAGCTTACTGGTATTTAGCAAATGAAATGGGGGGTGGGGTGGGGAGAAATGAGGAAACAGAACTTGCGCAAAGAGGCTTATCTCAAAACTTTCTGGTAGATTTCCAGGCAAATCAATTTTATTTGCTTCTAAGGAAAAGACGCTTCTGTATATAATTATATATTTTGTATGCATAGCTGATCCACTCTGTTTGATCCTAGCCTACCAATCTGACCAAACTATAATCAAATCAGCTGAAATGTTCTAACTTCCATTTTTACTGTAGTATATTTCCTACAGTATATTTGCAAAAGATAAAAGATCAATTCCTGGAAGATCTGTTTCAAACGTTATGATTTATTGATCCATGACATCTGTTCATAAAAAGCCCTGTTTGACAGGAATTCATTTTTCCAGAAGTCCAGACATGGTCTCAAATTAACCAGAATGAGTCTTCAACTTATGACCATTTGTTTAGAGACCGTTTTGAAGTTACAGTGGTACTGAAAGAACTGACTTACAACTCGCTGTTAGGACCATTGTATCATTCCCCTCGGTCACATGATCAAAGTTTTGGCTATTGACAATCCACATGTATTTAACCACTGTTAAAACAGCCGGGAATCATGTGACCACATTTGTGACCCTCCCACTGGCTTCCAACAAACAAAGCCAATGGGGGAAGCCAGAATCAGAATAGAGCTGGAAGGGACCTTGGAGGTCTTCTAGTACAGGGCTTTTCAACCAGTGGTACGGGTACCACCTGTGGTACATTGGCACCTGGCAGGTGGTATGCGACCATCCTAGAAAAGTGGTAGCGGGGGAGGGAAATGAGCTGAATGGTGGCAGCACCGCACAAGCCTGAGTGAGAGATGGCTGGAGCTGCAGGGCTGTCAGGGCTCAGCGGAAGCACCAGGATCAGTGCCAGGCTCCAGCTGGAGTTCGGTGCTGATCCTGGCACTTCTGCTGAGCCCAGAAGAAGCACCAGTCAGCTGGAATGTTGCAGCATCTCCAGGGTCTTGTGATTAACATTCAGATGCTTGGCAACTGATCCATATTTATGACGGTCACAGTGTCCCAGGGTCATGTGAAGTGACCAAAACCTGCTGCAACCACCCAGCAGATGGGGGGGGGATAAAAACCAAACACCCCCCCACCCCACCCCCGCTGCCAATCCTCAACAGAAATGCTCACAGCAATGAAAACCTTGGACAGGAGGAAGAGCGCCGCCACGTGGGCAGGCAGTTGTCTTGCTCGGCTGTGGCTTGGGGGGCACTTTTTCAGTGCCATTGTAACTCTGGACAGTCACTAAGCAAACTGTTGTAAGTCAAAGACTACCTGTACTTCCATCACTTTTTTCCTTTTTCTGGGTCAACAAGTTTTTGACACCTTGCTAGGCGACTGGTGGTACTCGGATACTGCCATATCCTAAAAGTGGTACAATGGGTGAAAAGGTTGAAAAGCCCTGTTCTAGTATCTAGTCCGACCCCCTGCTCAAGCAGGAGACCCTATACCATTTCAGACAGTCTTTTCTTAAAGACCTCCAGTGATGAAGCACCCACAGTTTCTGAAGGCAAGCTGTTCCACTGGTTGATTGTCTTCACTGTTAGGAACTTTCTCCTTAATTCCAGGTTGCTTCTCTCTTTCATCAGTTTCCATACATTGTTTCTTGTCCTGCCCTCTGGTGCTTTGGAAAATAAATTGACCTCCTCTTCTTTGTGGCAACCTCTCAGATACTGGAATACTGCTATGATGTCGCTCCTAGTCCTTCTTTTCTCTGGACTGACCATACCCAATTCCCGCAACCGTTCTTCGTATGTTTTTGTCTCCAGGCCTTTAAGCATCTTCGTTGCTCTTCTTTGCACTTTTTCCAAAGTCTCAACATCTTTTTTGTAATGTAGTGACCAAAACTGGATGCAGTATTCCAGATTCCCTAAAAGACCCTGTGACTTACTTAACAATTGCAGTGATTTGCCTAACAACCATTACAAAAAAAAGTCATAAAATTGAGTGCAATTGACTTGTTTAGCAACAGAAATTCTGGTTCTAATTGTGGTTGTAAGTAGAGGACTACCTATGATGATAGTTATATAACACAGATCTTCTATAGCTTTGACTATATCATATTTGCAAATGACTTTTCAAGTCTGGTTTAATTCTCATTGCTTCCCCAAGAAGCAGAATCGTGTCTTCATGCATACTGCAGCTTCAGCCTGCATGCACCACCCTTCAATTATGTGCCAAAATACTTTGTGGATAAATATTTGTTCTGCTGTCTCAGACACTACCTCACTCCACAGGCTCTTAATCCAGTACTTTGTGCTTAGCCCATCAATACCATAAGGTGCTTAAATAGAAATTTAAGTACTTTGCAACACAAAACCTGTTTGTATGTGTACTTTATTATATTTAACTCTTTTGGCTTAGAATCATACAAAGACGATAGTTCTTTGTTGCTCCCCCTACTACAACTGCTCGATTTGCAGAGCAAAAAGACAGTATTATCTTTACTACACAACTGCACAGGCTCATCGTGTTTATCTTTTATAGATGTTTGAGATTTAAATAGAACATATCACAGAGGTATTCTTGGTCCCATTTTACAAGATGTAGCTAATGCCAATCCAGCAAAAATAACACATTTGGCTACAGGGCTTTAACAATGAAATAGGGTTGTTGCCTTGAAACCCACCCAACCCCCTCTTCCCCAAGGTACCAGATTAAAACATCTATGATTTAATTATACATTAAGGAAAACTAGGTTGATGGGTTTGATCCAGCTCTACCTGTCTATGTATTTGGTAGTACACCAAAGCAGATGAGAGAATTAGGGAGGATACATACATTGTGGTTGTGGTTAATAAAGACTGTTTTGTTCCCCCCCACCCCAATAAACCCATCTAATCTGGATTTGCATTTGTTTCCACCTGATATTTGACCAAAGAGTGTTCCACTATCCCATGGCCCATGTCTTATCCAAACTGGCAAAAGCAATGTTATGTTGGAGAATCAAATATGGTGGTCTTTGGAGCTTCATCTTCCATGCTTTGTCAGTGCTGGCCCAGGACTTTATGGTTTACATAACAATTGTACATACTATCTCTATATATTACCAACTCTGTGCATGGAATGTAGAGCATTATTAATTTGTGCTTGTGCTAGAGCAGGGGTCTTCAAACTTGGTCCTTTTATGACTTGTGGACTTCAACTCCCAGAATTCCTCAGCCAGCGTGCCTGGCTGAGGAATTCTGGGAGTTGAAGTCCACAAGTCATGAAAGGGCCAAGTTTGAAGACCCCTATGTTAGAGTGTGAATAAGATGTCTCAAAGTAGATTTTTTCCCCTTCTTTATCATCCTATTGTCATAATTTATCTCACGACGTTTAGAAAAATATGGCCCGCTGACCTCTCTTCTGCCTATAGGGATATGGATTAGGATGCTCCATTTGCTTGGAAACATAGAGGAACTGAAAGATTCCTGAATGTTCTTGAGATTTTCTAAGAAGCAGCATTGGTGAATCTGTCAAGGCCAAATTTACTATGGAACAGCAAAATGATGCAATTGTCCTCAGCATGCATTCTGCTATGGTCATCTGCAGTGGTCTAAAATGATGGCAAATGTCATGATGTCTTTATGCAAGTGATCCAACTTTGCATAATTAAATTAGATATATTTATCTGTTTCAAAGATTTATATAGCCACCTGTCTCTTGTATTGTAATCCTGAGTGGCTTACAAACAATAATAAAACAATAAAGAGTATTTCATAGTATAGGTGCCAGATGCTGATAACACTGCAGCTTGTAATGGATATTGGGACTTCTCAAGTGACCTACAAATAGTGCAGCATGTCAGAAAACAACTAGCATTATTTTTCAAATAGTTATTTTGCTCTTAAATAGTCTTTGATAAGGTTATCCAAGGGCTCCTTTGTGATTTTTGTATCAGTTTGCATATACAAGTACTCTGTCTCCTGAGATATGCCTCCCCCCCAATCTAATGTTCAGCAGCAATCTCATAAGCATAATTATCTTTGCTTCCTCTCTGATGGTTGGATCTTTTTTAAACCCTTGAATCCAGAATATGAAGGTAGGCTGAGCATTTAATTCAGTTTGTACATCATAGGTTCTCAACCTTTTTAATGCCGCGACCCCCAACCAGTCGCAAGTCGAGGACTACTCAACCAGTCGTAAGTTGAAGACTACTCAACTGGTGCAGCACCGTTTGCAGAATGGGACTTTTGGCGGGCTCAGCAGGGCAGAGACAGCCTGGACAATTCCTATTGGCTTTTGAAAGCCAATAGAATTAGACTCTATTCAAGAGGGTCTATTCTATTGGCTTTCAAAAGCCAATAGAATAAAAGGGAGTAGCACAGCTAAGGAAAAGGGGAAAAAAATGGCGGACTGCATTGTTTGGCGACCCCCGTGAAATGGTCGTTCGACCCCAAATGGGGTCCCGACCCACAGGTTGAGAACCACTGGACTAAACAGAAGAACCAAACTCAAAACTTCCCAATCTCTTTCTCTCTCCCCCTCCACCTCTCTTTTAACAGTGATTAATAGTAATTACTATTCAAACAGATATATGTATAAATTTCCAGCTACTTTGTTTCAATGTTTATTTCCTTTTCAAAATAGCTATTTTATGGGTAGGCATCTGGTCACAAAAAAACCTAGAGAGATACTTATATTCATTTCAAAAAGGTACAGAGTGTCCATAATTCTCCCTTTAAAGTTAGACAACCTCATATGGTTAGATATTGACCTCTAAATTGGCAACATAACTTTTCCAGTATATCTGCACATTTACCTTGGCAGTTAGGGTTATGCAAATCCTTTAAAGGAAGGGTTTTTCTTTGTAATGTGTAGGAATATGTAAGAAGCATTTGTCTTTGACTCATTAAGGCAACTTTTTCCCAACATGCACTATTTCATAAACTTCTCCTAGCTATGAACTTATGCATATGCATTCATACCCACTTTATTCCTCCCCCCCCCAGCAAAATGAAATAATTGTGTATATACCAGCAAGCAAAGAGTAGAGAACAACTTGGAAATACCAAATAAGATTGAAGAAAGAGGAAGCTGCTTTAATTAGTCAATGAACAGGATTTCAGCGCTCCTGTGTGTTCCAAAGCCCCTCTTTCACAGGATCTTCATAGGACTAAAAGCAGTGATTTTCAGCTAGTGCTAATTTTGGTGCTTTCATTTTGGGAGGATAAAAAGAACATGTACAAAATTAGTATGAATATAAAGACATTTTAATGTTCTGATGTTTATATCAAATACTCCGTCACATATTTTTTACATACAGTATCTTATAAACATAGTTTTAACACAACATATACAAAATTGCACATTAGAGATTACAGAGTCATAAATGTAATCTTTTTTTTATGTAAACAATTTCAGCACAAGAATGTTATACATTCCAGAACGCTCATATCTCCCACTTTTTCATGTCACTTCAGTCTCCATTAATTATTCTGGTTAGAAAGTGATAAAAACCAGAGAATGTCCACATTATTCCCTACAGGCAGAGATGCCCTATTAGTTATACATAAAAGGCAAGTCGCCTTTTAGTCGTAAGTGCTTAACACAAAGATTTGAAGATCTAATCCTGTTCCCGTGAAGTCATAGACAAAAGATCCACTATTTGCAACAACAGCAGGTTTGAAATTAGCATTGCAAGATTTCCAACTGTTGCACTGAATAAAAATATCCACAAACTCAGTTCATAAGGAAACAAAAGCTATCTGCTCCTTGGCAGTATAAATTTGGAGTATTCTTGTAAACATGGATTTAAATCACCAGTCAATGAAAAGGTGTAGCACTTTATTTGCTCAATCACTCACTACACTAAAGTAAGATACACACTTAATCAAGTAAAATTATGTGTTTCTTTAAAAAGATGTGTCAATAATAATTAAACACCTTTTAGTTCTACGCATTATGAACATTATGAAAAAAACACATGACCTGAATGCATTTTTACTGTCCTGTATTTTATGTTTCATATACCATTCCATGCAAACGTTTCAATGCCAGAAAAGCAAACCAAAGCTGGAAACTGTGAATGAAAATTTCACTATTAACATGTGAGTTCACAATCCAGTGCACTTACTTGAAGAAAGTCACTATGAATTAAATAAAGCTTACTTCTCTACAGACAAGTACTGTATTCATTTCTGCAACTCTCTCCTGCTACTTCTATTAAACTGGAGGTTTTGTTTGCAACTACTGACTAATGCCCTTGGGCATTAGATGTAATATCTGAAGACAGTCTTTACAAAGCAGTAACTGAAACCACTTTCTAGTTTGGTTCTGAATATATTCTCAGAACATCAACCTTCATAAATGCATCTTCCCTCTCTACATTTCAAAATCTGACAAATCTGAAGGCCACCTAGAAGTACAATCTAAAATAAGCAATACAGTAGGATGCTCCTCAAATAAAGCCAACAGGCTTCCTACAGTACAAAATACACATATAGAATATATATTCAATATATCTCTTTGATTCATCTGTCAGGCTACTCTAGGAAATAAAAGCAGAGCAGGAACAGAAGAATGCCAGATTAAAGAAAAAAGTTATTTAAAAAATAGCTGAGTTTGAAATAGGGGTAAACTATTTCAGGCAAGGAGCCACAAAATATTTCCAGTGCATTATCCAGAACTGTGCCCAGTGGTTACACCATAAATTTGTAAAAGGCATTATGACATTGGCAGTTTTATAAATGGTTTCCTTATTCCCACCACCAATACAGAATTGGCTATTTTGATGAAAACCGCAAACTGCCAAGATTTTCAGTGAGCTATCACAACCCTAAGATATCTTTCCTTATTAGTCATCAGCTCAAATGTATGTGCAGTTGGAATGTGTGTGTGTGTGTGTGTGTGTGTACGTGTACATCGCTGTAAAGTTGCCTACATTTAATGGAATGTGCTATTTCAGTGCCCATTTGGAGAAAGCTTTTTAGAATGCTTTGCTGTTTGGGTTTTTTTTTTTTTTTTTTTGTACTGTTTGTTTGAACAAGTCTAAAGAATTTGGTGTCCTCCGCAATCACTTTCACCTCTAGTTTCAGATCATTTGTGACAGTGGTTCTCAACCTGTGGGTCGGGACCCCATTTGGGGTCGAACGACCATTTCACGGGGGTCGCCAAACAATGCAGTCCGCCATTTTTTTCCCCCTTTTCCTTAGCTATGCTACTCCCTTTTATTCTATTGGCTTTTGAAAACCAATAGAATAGACTCTCTTGAAGAGAGTCTAATTCTATTGGCTTTCAAAAGCCAATAGGAATTGTCCAGGCTGTCTCTGCCCTGCTGAGCCCACCAAAAGTCCCATTCTGCAAACGGTGCTGCACCAGTTGAGTAGTCCTCGACTTACGACCGGTTGAGTAGTCCTTGACTTATGACCAGTTGGGAGTTGTTGTATTAAAAAGGTTGAGAACCACTGATTTATGAAGTTAAGAACCAGTGGTTCCAAAACAGAAGTCTGGGGAGGTCAATTTCCCCTCAACCTTTTTATCCTCTTGCTATGAGGAGTATCCGTTTATTTTGATTCTCAGTCTTGCAACAGTCTCTGAAAGGACCATCTCCCTTAACCATTTCTTTAATAAGCCCATGGTTTTTACAATTCACAGCTGCCACCATATCACAAATGGTAATTGCTGAGCAGTTAAGAAACAACAGAATCCTACAAGTCCATTTGCTTCCTTCACTGTATGATCATATCCTGCAGTTAGTGTTTTTGGAGTTACTCTTGGTCTCTTATCTGACCTTTAACTGCAGTACGATCATGGCAGGACTTTCTGCCTTCGGATAATACTTCACAAACTTTAAAACAAACCCTGTCTCATATATATATATATATATATATATATATATATATATATATATATATATATATATATATATATATATATATATATAGTAATATATATATATATATATATATTACTAATTTTGTTAAAAATACGAATCCTGGGTATAGTCATATTATAAAAACAAACAAACATGAACACCAGGAAAAAAATTTTAAACTAAAAACGTTTAATCTAGTGCCAAGCTTTCGTCGGCCAACTGCTAACATCATCAGGGCTTAAAACCGGTCAATGGGAGTCTCCTTTATAGTGCTAGTCAGTTTGTGCACACGGCTCCTGGACCTCGTCATATACATACATACACACACACACACACACACAGACACACACACACACACACACACACCATAAAATAATCCTAACACCAGGATAATACTAAAAACAAAACTGTTTAATTAAAAGCTGAGCCTTTCGTCGGTCAACACTACCGACATCATCAGAGCGTGATGCAAGATTGCTAGGAGTCCTTATGCTGCTGGGTGACTTTGCACTCGGCTCCATGACCTAGTTACCGGTCCATCCGTTCTCTCCATCTGGTTTCTTAAAGGGCCTACGTCCTTTATTGTGTTAGTGCCCTCTGAGGTTGCTGTTTCCTTTCTCCTGGATCCAACCACTCTCCGTTTCTGCTCGCCCACTCTCGCGTCTGGAGAAGGACTCCCAGCAATCTTGCATCACACTCTGATGATGTCAGTAGTGTTGATTGACGAAAGGCTCAGCTTTTAATTAAACAGTTTTGTTTTTAGTATTATCCTGGTGTTCAGATTATTTTATGGTATGGATTTACCCAGTATTCGCATTTTTAGCATAATTAGAGACTATATATATATATATATATATATATATATATATATATATATATATATATATATATATATATATATATGTAGGTTTTCGCGGGTATTTGTATATAGGTCTTTTGGTTGTTCGGGTTTTCTCCCGCGTAAAATTGGAAGTGTCTTGGCACGTTTCGACGAAGTCACATTCGTCATCTTCAGGCTGGTGTTTTTAAACGCCCACACAGCATGAACAAGCGAGATGATACCTCCCGCCTACCAGCCATTTGGAAACCTGCCCTTATTGACAAACGACTCCCTAACCCCAAAATCTTAAACCCCTCTGCAACTCAGACTAACCTGAGCACAACCAAACAGAACACTCCCCCAGCCAATCAGAGCACAGCCAAGCCCCTAACCATTCAGAACACACCTCCACCCAATCAGAACACAGCCAAGCTCCCATCCAATCAGTTCATACCCTCACTGGCAGTTAAAAGGAAGAAACAGCTAAACCACACATTGCTGCTCAAAGCAAGAAGCTAAAACACCAGCCTGAAGATGACGAATGTGACTTCGTCGAAACGTTGCCAAGACACTTCCAATTTTACGCGGGAGAAAACCCGAACAACCAAAGACCTATATATATATATATATATATATATATATATATATATATATATATATATATATATAAATGTTTTACTGATTTTCTAATTTTACATTTAAATATTCAAAAAGCAACGTGGCATCTGGGCCAATCAATAATACAATAATATACAAATATATTCAGTACAAATCTCAAGCTTCCACATCCATTTTTCCCTCTTTTCCCCTCAGTATTCATGGTCTCATTCTTAGGTCTGAAGCTAAGTGGCAACACTAGCAAGATACGAAAGGCTTAACTTGCACGCTTGTTTTAAAGGCACAGGAATGCCCCTTTCCTATGATTTGCTATCACTTGAAATGGCATTATTCTGGTACTGTGTCAAATACTTCATTTGAATATATTTGTAGTTATGGTGGCTTCAGGTAGACTGCATTGTCATCGGCAATATTGTCATATCTCAGAGGGCAGAATTCATTAAGAAAGCAAGGAAAGATAGACTAATTGGGATGCTGGTATTTATTTTCAGAATGAAATGAGACCACCACTCCAAATTTTAAGCAACTACAAAATTGCTCAAGTTGTTTGGTAATGCATTAATTTCACCTAGACACAAATCATATGTTGTTGTTTTTTCCTGCAACTGCATTACGTTCTTGTTATTAACTCCAAATTCAACCCTTGATATGTTTTCTTGAACACATACATGAACATACTTTTTCATTCTCAGGTGGCTGGATTATCTTATTCTTCTAAAACGTGACTTTTCTTGCTCCTAAGCATGGAAAACAGTTCATTTGTATTAAATTTCAGAAAAAGACCTACACATTACAGGTTAATATGTAGGTCTCTTCAACTATGTTTTTTTATGACACATGACTTCACCCAAGCAGTTTCAGAATACTTTCCTATACGGGGCTCTATGACATAATAGTGTGTACTAATCAATCAGTGAAGACCAACAGTCAAAGATGGGAATTGGAAGCTGGAGGTCCTTAAAGGGTGTGATTCTATGCATATATCTTTACCAATAAATCTTCTTTAATGTTACCTAGGAATGCTAAGATTAAAGAGGAAAGAGTAAAAATATCAGTGTTATGCTTTTCTTAGAGAAACAAGGCATCTGCTTTTTATTTTAAACCATTAGCTTTGATTTGTTTCAAAGCAGTATAGTTACCATGAGATATTCCAGGAATTCACTATTAAAGCTTATCAGGAACAGCAGCCCCTCTGGAAGCCATGCTGAGTTAGCTTCAGTTAAAAAAAGGTTACAAGTGTACTACTAATTTCTACTACTCAATCTCAGTAGACTACTCCTGATAGAGACATTTTAGATAGTATCCATGTAATAACTGCATTACCTAACACAACAGGCATTATTTATCTCTCATGTCAAGTTTCCAGTTTATATTTCAAACTGCACAAAAGATTAAAATGGTGCATTATCTAAGGGGGATGGCTCACATTCCACCTAGCAGGTTCTTAGAGAACTTGAGTATTGCTTCCAAAAAGGAAAATATAACTCAAGCTCATCTGAACAAATTGCCTGAAGACATCATATATAACACAGGTTGGTTAACTATTATATAAACTTCCCTTGCCCCAAATCTTTCAGATCTACAAAACTAATTCTGTCCTCCACCAAACTGCCAAATAAGCATTTTCAAAAGTAATCGTACATAGAAACAGTCTTAAACCTTAAATTATACTATTTTTTAAACAATACGCTTAAAAACGCAAAAGACAAAAATTATATGATTGCGTATGAATGTCTGACTGCAAAAATTACAGCTAGTTATCATGTTAAATACCTCTGATCAAAGGAACAGGTGTTTATTTACAGTACAACTGCTCAACAGTGGGGAAATACTGACAACAATTAACACAGCAAACACATATTGAAGTTTATTGAGCAACAGAAATATTGTCAGACTCAAACAGATTCAGCTTTGCAACAGAAAGCAAGAAATTACAGTAATAGGCCCCAAGGCCTGTGTTTGATTTTTACATCCTTCTGTTAGAAATATATATTATTAAAATGCTTTCTGGCAACAATATAAAAAGCTAAACAATGCTCCAAGCAAAATTTAAGCACTTTTATATTGCAGTGCTTTCCATGGCAAAATTAAAAAGATCCTCTGACTGAAATAATTGGATTTAGACATATATGAATTTGCTTGACATTTGCCCTAATGTCTTTTAATCCTAATACATTTAATACTAAAAAAAAGTTCTACAACTTCCAGGACAAAATACACTATTGTAATTAAAGCCAGTGGTCTACTAACATTTCAAATGAAAAAGAAGCTATTCAGTCAAAATTGTCAAGCTAACGGTGGATTTCTCATAAAGCCAACAACAATTTTCTTATAATGAATAAAAACCCTGCTGGAAAAATTTGCAGTGTTTTACATCAATCCCTACAAAACCTATAATGAGGGGTGTTTTCAGAGTAAGTCCACACCTGAATGTATGTTTCTATCAATGACAAGCATTCTAAAATAGGACCAAAAAATGATTCCATTGGTAAGTTAAAAAACAACCGTTGGAAGAGTCGTGAGACAGCATCACTCACCAAGTTAGCAACAAAATTAGTCAGCCTTTTTAGCCATAAAATCACCTGAGTGTTCACATGATCTGGAGAAGTGCATAAGAAAACCAGCTGCCAAACAAATCTTCCTGTTACTCAAGGATAAGATTTCAAATCTCCCAAAGACATCCTTTTTCTTGTAACGAGAAATTTTATGTCAGTTTCAACAATGGACATCACCTGAACCACCAACAATATTAGAACAGGATATTTGCCTAATTAATTCTTAAGACAGGTGAGTATCATTTAATCTAGACTTTGAGGGAATGGGTTGTTTTTATAAATACTTAAAGTGCAAGAGACAAAGTATATAAAAACAAATCAAATAGGTCTGTAATAGTAGTTCAGAGGCACATGCAAAAAAACCCAACAGTAATCAGAACAAATGAGAAAAACATAAGGATGAAATTTGCATAAGGATGAAATTTCTTCCATTGGGAATAAGTATGTTCCCAGCAATAAGGGATATTCAACCAACAAATGATGCAGCATGTAAACAGGATTTCAAAGACATTGGCAGATAAGTTATATAGTACATGAAAAAAAATACAATATTAAAAATTTGGCATCCAAAAATTGTGTCCAAAATACATTCTTAGAGAAATCTTCATGGGAAAAAGCTTCAAAAACTGTATACATTGGCAATATTTGCCAAATAGGCTACAAAAAAAGGCAAACAATTTAGAATACTGCAGATATTTCAAGCACACCATGTTTTTGGCAAAAATTGTTACAACATACATACAGCATTATCAAGATAATGAGTTATCTGGGTGCCAAGATCGAAGCAGATTCAGTTATGATGTGTCTTTTTTTTGTAGAAATTAAGAAATAGGCTGCTGTTTTTGAAGTAGGAATAATGATTTCTCTAAGCACCTTTTCCAAAATGCAATATTCCAGAACAACTTACCTGAGAAATTCTTCTATTTCAGTATTACATCTTCTAGAGAAAAATTGAAAACATCTGATTTTGAACTGTTAACAAAATTGGAAAGAAAATTATTCACACTGATGAGGACTGTGAAATTACTAGGATAGATTTGCATTCCAAAAAAGAAAAAAAAATCACATATGGGGGGGAAAAGACAAAGAATATATTAGTAAAGTATCTTTGTGAATCAATACAAGATGGTTTAATCAAATTAATGTAGATTTTCTTCACCAATTTTCCCTCTACTCCTAAAATGCCAAGATAGATTATTTCACACTTGCAGTGATAGGATTCCAAATCAAAAAGCTCCTAATTGCCATTTCTTCTGAAAATATGATTCCCTCATAGGCATCCATCTAAGTCTAGGATAAATATCAACCTAGTAATCAAGCAGAGTATGTCAATAATCCAGCATGAAAGAAAAATCAACTGTGCCTCAGTATCTTTTTGACACAATATTTCCAGGCAAAGCAGAAGTTTTTACTGCATGGAAAGTTATAGCCAAAACAGAAAATAAAATCACAGGACATAAGAAAACTGCATTTGAAGAAAGATAAAAACTATTATCTAAATTTATACAATGAAATAGGTTGGTAGGGAGGGCTATCTTCTATGATAAACAGTTTGATAGGGTTACTGATAAAGCTGTCAAAATACTAATAAACATCCAAGCCCTTAAAAAAAAAAAACAAGCAAAAACAATGGTTATTTCTGATCCCATTTTAAAATAAAACTCAGCAAACCTTTCAAACTCTGCTTATAAATGTACTTTTCTCATCTCCTATCCTGAGAACAACATTTTTAACGTTTTGGACAAAATAAAATAGCTTCTATGTAGTTCTTCTAAAAATATACAGCTATCTACATTTCTATTAATTTTTTCTATGAATTATTCAAAACATAATTGAATTAAGTGATTCATCTTTTTAAAAAAAATCCAATTTTTTTTTCTCTGTATAGCACAGTAATTGTGATCATACTGGGAACAATTACAGCTGGAATGTGTACTGTAAAAGATAAAGCATTTGATATTTTTCTTCAAAAACAATTTATTTTATCCCCTTGCATGTTATAAAAATAAACATATATTCTATAGTTTTAATAAATAAGTGCACCCATGCCCCAACTTTGTGTTGGCACAGGAAATAATATAGAGCTCATAAATCTAAAGGTGAAAAGCATTTTCTTAAAATCTGCTTTTTAAATAAATATTTTATATGGCATAGTAGGCTAAGTCGCCAGCATCAGAAATGTGAAATTAGCTTGAATGGCAACATTTTCATAATGACAAATTATGTGACTGTTTTCTTTTGTTTATCAAGAAAATTACCCAGCCACATACTCTATAATTCTCTTCCTAAACATAAATTTAGTGTCTCTCAGGCACTGAGAAAATCCAGAGAACCTCTACAGCAAGAAAATAACAAATACTCTGTACACAAAATTGACTTAACTTTGCACAATTCTTCTCAGTGTTGAAAAACATTTCACAACTCTATCCACTGGCACTCTAGAACTGTTCTCTCTAAAAATATGATTTATCTACTGAAATGACTAGTAATATGCCTCATATACAAGCATATTACTATTCCCTTAATATCCCATCTTAGAAAATCCACACTGTTCATTAGAAAGCTGTAAATACACCTTCAGCAAAACATACTGGAGTGTCTTTAACCATCCCTGGTAACTTTTTTTTTTTTTTTGCAGAAATGCTAATACATATTACACTCAATGACCTTCAACCACAGAATAAAAATAAAATTTAAGACTCTCTAGAACAGATAAAAGTCTTCCACAAAGATAACTTTTGTCCACAGGTATGATCTTTGAAGAGACCTTTGGATTTCCATCAACAAGACATATTTTTTATGTCTAGTCAGCAAAGCTCTGGTTCTTGGTTTTAAGCAGGGCAAGAAAGCTAGAAAAAATAAGCTGGAGCTTTCCGAAGATCAACAAAGAATCCAGCCCCAGACTTCTTCACAGGTTGAAGGTGGTCAGAGGGGCTTCAGTTGGAGAAACTTGACACTTTCCCTCTGAAGAGTTCTCCAATTGCTTGGTACTTTTGAAAAGAACCCAGTAGCATTGCTTCCAACTGGTTATTAACAATTTCAGTATTATTTTCATTACTTAAGAACCCAGTAGCATTGCTTCCAGCTGGTTATTAACAATTTCAGTATTATTTTCATTACTTAGGTGGCTGGCAGAAAACCTGCTGATTGCTGGAGATGCTTGAAACTGCCAACCTTTGGTTAAGGATGACTATTGTTATTTTTAAGAAGTTTTTTCTAGAAAGGCTAACACTGAAGTCCCACTCTGTTCCATGGGATATTCTTTCTGGCTTATTTATCTCTCTGCCATTACACCAGGTTCTTCTCTGGCTCTTCCGACTACAATCAAAAACTGGTTAAGATACCTGTATGGTCTTGCAGAAGCGAACTCTTCCCCTGTCTACTTCAGCTTTTCAGACGAACGGGGGAACTCTGCAGAAGCCAAAGGATGTGAAAGGAAAGGCAGGGCTTCCATGGCCCTTCTTCAAGACCATGAGATTAAGGTCTAATCCCCTTTCTGCCATGCATGGCAAAGTTGGGTGCATGATGGGTCTCTCCTTGTTTGGGGGGAGTCACACGCCTCAGCAAGCACTGGTCTCCGGCTTTGTAGGTGCCTCCCTGCCGGGGGGCTGACCCCCCACTGCCATGGTCTGCGCAGGGGCCGCGGCGGCGGCGTTGATGTGGCAGCCGCTGGAGAGGTGGCTCCGGACTCGACCTTGCAGCTGGGTGACCTGGGAGCGAAGAAGGCTGGCGGTAGCTGCCAATTCGGCGTTTTGGCCTTTGAGCGCTTTGACTTTCTCCTCCAAGCGGGCGATGCGCTCCAGCTTGCGCCGGCGGCACTTGGAAGCGGCGATACGGTTGCGCAGTCTTTTGCGCTCCGCTTTCAGGCGCTCTTGGCTCTCCGCATCCAGCGGCGATAAGGAGGAAGGCGGCGGAGGGGACTCCCCGGACGAGAGCCCCGAAAGAGGCAAAGGCGGCGGCGGCGGAGCTGACACTACAGGAGCTTCCGGTACAGTCTGCGGTTCCTCCAAAGCCCTGCCGGTCGAGCCGGGCGCGGGCAGACGAGCCACAGGCTGGGGAGCGAAGAAAGTGCCGGCGGCCGATGGGCTGGCCGGGTTGAAGTTGCCTAAGGTGGTGTAGACGGCGGGGGGATCCTGCCTGGACGATGGGCAGCAGGGCCCTCCCGGGTGCTGGGTAGGCGAGAGAGGCGCCGGGGACACCCCGAGCAACTGGTTCTGTTTGTGCAAATCGGCCAGAGCTTTCACGAAGCCGTCGGCGAAGCCCTCCTGTTCTTGCGTCACCGCCTGCGGCGGAGCCGAGGGCTGCGGAGACCGGTACAAGAAGGGCGCCCCGCCGGCCGCCGCCACCACCGAGGGCCCTCCGCCGGTGGGGCTGGATGGGCCGGCGAGGCCCGGGCTGCCCGCTTGGATCAGCAGTTGCTCCAAGTCGGCGGCCGCCGGCAGCTTCAGCAAAGGCTGCAAAACGGCTGGGCCCACCTCTGGGCCGCCGCCACCGACGGCCGTCTCCTGAATGAGGCGGTGCACGGCGCTGCTGGTGCCGCCGCGGGGGCGCAAGAACGGCCCGGCCGGGGGCAAGGTGGCATTACCCGGGGAGGCCGCCCCTAAATCCCGAGGAGGAGGAGGAGGCTGCTGCTGCTTCCCGGCGAGGAGCAACTTGCGTTGTTGAACCGCTCCGCTTTCCTCGGGCGGTTCAAGTCCCGTCGGTCCCCCCGCTCCGGGCCCGCCACCGAAGCCCGGCAGCTGCACGAAGTCCGGGAGCAGCTCCAAGCCTTCTTCGCCGTAGTAAGGGGCTACCTCCATCTTCACGGCCACGCGGGCGCCAGTGCGTCCGCCGCCGCTGTTCATGCTGGGCGGGACGGCGGCGGGTTTGGAGTGGCCGCGGCCCCCGCCGCCGCCAGTCCCCCAGGTCTGTCTGGCTTCCAGAAAGAGAAACGACGCGGTCCCGGCCGCGAGCTCCGCTTCCAGCGCGGCGACGGGCTGCAGCGAGTTTTTCACGCCTGGCGCCGGCTCTCCATCTCCCGGCCGCTGGGCAACCGCCCGGGGCTCGGCGCTTTCGACTTGCGGCTTTTCGGGGGAGAAAACTCTTTTTTCCCTTGCAGGCAGAGGAACTGATGTCAAAATGCCTCGCCCTAGCAACTCCTGCTACTCCGCCTTTCTTGGCTGGGGCTGCGGCGGCCACACGGCCCTCTCGGTTCAGCAGCGGAGGGCGGAGCGACGAGAGCCGCGTCGCCTGGTTCTGTCTTCCTTTTCTCTCTCCTCTCCCTTCTTGCCGGATAAATAAAACGCAGTCGCAGGAGAGGCGAGCGGCGCTTCCCGCCGAGGCTAGTAGAGAAACCCAAGCGAAAGCTCGCCGCGAAACTTTATCGCTCACTGACGTTGCACTGCGGCAGGGGCGCCTCGGGGTTCCAACTAAGTCGCGCAGGCTACCAGATTCGCCTGAAAACTAGGGGCAGGAAGGTGCCTGTTCTCTCCCCCCCCCGCCCACCCTAAACTTTCAGAGCAGCAGTCCGATGGACGGCGCGATAAACGGGCAAAGTAAAATTGCTGCAAAGGGTAAGTCGTCGTAGCCGAACTGCTGTGACGTTGTTTAGCCAGAAAAAAGAAAAGAAAAGAAACCAGCGACCCCTAATCTGACAGTTTCTTCGTCTTCCTTAAGGGCCTTCCTGCTTTCATCCTTCTTTCGAGAAAATGCTTTTTTCCGCTTTTGAAAAAAAGGCCTTTCCCTTACAAATACAGAGCGACTAGAAAGAGAACGCAGTGTGTGTGTGTGTGGGGGGGAATACTGGAAAGTCCGGAACTTAACGACCACAATTGAACCCAACCTTTATGCTTGCTGAGTGAGAATTTTGTTAAGCGAATTTTGCTCCATTTTACGGCTTTCCTTGCCGTTTTGTTAAGTGAATCACGGCAGTTGTTAAAACTAGTGACGCGGTTGTTAAGTGAATTTGGTTTCCCCCCCCCCCTTGACTTTGCTTGTCAGAAGATTGCAAAAGGGAAATCACATGACCCTGGGACAGCCACAAATATGAGTCAGTTGTCAAGCATCTGAATATAGATCACGTGACCGTGGGGAGGCTGCAATGGTCATAAGTGTGAAAAATGGTCATAGGTCACTTTCTTCAAGGCCATTGTAACTTCGAATAGTCACTAAATGAACTGTTGTAAATCGAGGACTACCTGTAGGAATTAGACTACTTACATTCAGCAAGGAGGTGTTGCCAATGAGCTTTTCCCAATGTGCATATAAGCACTAGACCAGGCATGTCAAACTGCTGGCCCATGGGCCAGATGCCTCACAACGAAACCGCGCCCACCCCATTGCCAGCAATGTGGAAAAAGTCACAATACATCGTGCAACGTCACGTGATGTTGCGAGTTTAACATGCCTGCACTTGACAAACATTATCTGGCAATTCTATTTTGCCAGATAATATTGCTTCTATCGCAACCTCAAACCATGCCTGAGATAGCCATAAGTTATCTTTACCTGTTGATAAAGAGGCATTTCCTCCCTTAAGCCAAAACATCCCACAAGAGTTTTAAGATAGGCAAAAAAAAAAAAAAAGTCTTGCTCAGGTTAAGCCGGTTCTTCCCTATCCAGATCCCCACAACTTCCAGGCATTTGAAATAACCTTGAGAGATCACTTTTGGGCAGGCTGTGGTAAAGCCACAATAGACAATCACCAGCATATTGATGCCAAGCATTAAGAATTATTTCATCCAGCACCTTTATATTGATATTAAATAGGAGTGGGGAGAGAGTCAAACACTGAGGCACTCTGAAATGCAAGAGTCTAAGTCTGGACACCATCAACACCAATTGTAGCCACTCCTGGAGGAAGGAGAACTACTTACTGTAAAGCACTGCCGTCCACTCAAAATTCAGGTGCTTGGCACATGGCATGTATTTATGATGGTTGCAGTGTTCTGAGGTCATATGATCACCTGTTGCAATCTTCCAGCAAGCAAAATCAGTGGGGAAGTCAGATTCACTTAATAGCTGGGTTACTAACATAACAACTGTGGCAAGAAATATCTTAAAATGGGGCAGAACTCAAGTAGCAACTGTCTTGCTTAGCAACAGAAAGGTTGGGCTCAATTGTGGTCATAAGTTGAGGACTATCTGTATTTCATTTTATGCCCCTATCAGAACATCCAGATCACACTGCAAAAATTCAGGGGTAAACGTATTGATTTAGGGGAAGACAATTTCCCATTTAACACTCCCAATCTAACCCAAACTTTGTGGCCCCATTCCACTTATATTGTTGCATCACTGGCCACCCACTCCTCCAACTCTGATTAGCTCCTAAAATCAAAAGTGGACTTCATCTGCAAAATATTTCTTTTTGGTTATTGTCTTGAACGAATGACATCACATTCTGTGCATTAAGGTTTGTTATTGAAGCTTTCTCAGAGCTGGTATTCAATTCATCTCTTCAGCCAAAAGAGTTGCTTCAGTCAGTGGAATATGGAAGAGATAATTCCACATCTACAGAACTTACTAGCCAAAGATGCTGGGGAATCCTGTGTTAATCTTATAGGAAAGGAAAGTCTAATGTGCAACGTAATAGTTGAATCAACTTATTTCAATGAGTATACTCTGATTGACTTAATCTAGATCTATTCCACAGACTACTGTGCACTTTATTAGCTAAAGGCAGTTTTGAAACATGTCAAGTAATAAAATTGCTCAGATGAATTTAAAACAATTGTGAGATTATTCTGTCCAAGACATTGTAACAATGAACTGAACAAAGGCATCCCTGATCATATGGCTATCTTTATATATATATGGCTATTCAGATATGTTGGCTACTACAAAAAAAGTAAACCTGTAGCAATCTGCTTTCTTCCCATCTTTGAGCCAACAGAAAAGCATGCCAGTGTAGACAACTCTGCTCCACAGCTTGCCTTTGCTATGCATTGATAACAGGTCTGGCCAGTGTTGCAGTCCACACTTTTTCAATTGAAGGAGTAAACTGGTGGCTTTCCTTTCCTGTCCCACCTAAAATTTTCCACCAGCAAGAAAACCAACCACTAACTGTTCCTGTGAATGGGTGGTGAGGCAGGATTCCATATTCATTTTTATTGTTTACTTTTGTCCTACTTTGCTAGACTTTCATTGTTAAGCATTGGTGATAGAACAAAAAACAAAAAACACTTGATGTTCAACCTCCAGAAGAGAAGACCTGCAATGGAAGTGAACACTTGTGAATAACATGGATAGGCACTCTTGTATCACAAATTCTGAAGGTTTCTCCTGTTGTCAACAATGAAGGTCATCTTACTGGTGGTGTCCTGGTCAGAAGATGAGATCTAAATTGTCATAGTTTCTTCTCCTTCTTCCTATGAATAGTAGAGATGAATGAGGTTTTCCAGGTGTTATTTACCCACAAAGAATTGAAGTTCCCCATGTTCTTCTACTATCCAAGGAGAAGTCTCTAAGTGCCTCTTCTGGCTTTTTTTCTTGAATAGGAACATAGAATACTTCTCTCTCACCTTAATACATCATGAGCCCTTCCTAAAACTAGAACAAAATTGAAACAAACTGCAATTTTGTTTCAATCTGGCATGAATTCATTCATCCCAGGCCCCCCTTTTAAGTAGTTACTCCTATGAACATATTTTAGGAAGTACCCTTATTAAATATACCCAGATTCACACTTCTTCAAAATTGATAGGGAAGTCAAATCTTTAAACATGCAGCAAATGGGAACAATCATCTGTATGTTTATTTTATAGAATGAGCTTTTCCAATTGCAGATCTATCCATCCGTACAAATGCATACATAGTCACATATATAGTATATGCATACATGCTCACACACAAACTGTTTTGCAACCACACTGTACAGCCAGTTCTATGTACTGTTACTTTACCTCATTTACCTCATTACCACGAAGAAAAGCTTGTAGGGAAATTTTTGCCTTATTATTGCTTACTAATGGGAATATTAACTTCATGGTAGACCAGTGGCCAAGTTTCCATGAAGTCAGTATTCTCATTAGAAGAAATAGGCTGTTCCAGTGAAGTGACCAATTCCTCTACAGAAAATAGCTGTAGAGCACAGCACCATCTGGATGGAAGAAAAAGGATCCCATTAAGCTCCTCCATATGTACTAGAATGTCTACATGGGATGTCTTTTGCTGATGTAAGGTGAAAAAATCTAGTTCCATGTCAAAACCCTTAAGTCTCATTTCGGCTGGTCTCAGAAGTTCTGTTGTGAGGACACAGCTTGACAAATAGTAATGGGGTTACTTTGCAGTACAACAACCAGAACGTGTAGAATAACCTGTTATTTCAGAAGAAATCTAATCCTAGTCAGCAGACGTTCATTAAATCCCACATCAATAGTGCTTATTTCTTGTCTGAATGAGACAAGTCTCAGAAAAGAGCTATTGTGACTGTAAACTTTTTACTTTTACAAACTTAATCTCCTTCACATTACATCTACAACTATTGGTCTAGCACGTTCACTGAATGGGAATGGTGGGAGTTGTATGGCTTCAGGTAGAGAATGAAAATTGGCACTAAAATTCTTTTTATGTGAGTTGCACCTTTCCTTGCTATTCCCTGATAATGTCCATGCAAAGCTATGATCTGCTAAGTGAAATTACAGTACCCTATTTATAAACTGTTGCTTTGTTGTATACATATTTGATAGCATTGTTCAAATAGGTTTTTAAGACAAGAAGACATATGTAGAGCTTGCTCAAGTATTATGCTGTAATTCCAAAGTGAAAAATGAAATACAAGATGATTAAATATAAGACGGACTGGGCAAATAGGTGGTGGACAGATTTATCAAGGGCTATTAGATTTTATAGTCAAGACTATGGTTTTCCCAGTTGCAATGTATGGATGTGAAAGTTGGACCATAAGAAAGGCTGAGCGACAAAGAACTGTGGCATTTTGACTATGGTGCTGGAGAAGACTCCTGCGAGTCCCTTGGACTGCAAGGCGGTCAAACCAGTCAGTCCTAGAAGAGATCAACCTTGACTGCTCTTTAGAAGGCCAGATCCTGAAGTTGAAACTCAAATACCATATATTCCAGAGTATAAGACGACTTTTGAGAGCGTCGAATCAATCTCCAAACTTGGGGGTCGTCTTATATGCCGAGTCATCTTATAGGCCGGAAATAACGTAGTTTCTGGCCTATAAGATGACTTTCTAGGCATGCAACTTGGTGTTGATCATCTTATACGCCAGAAATACCGGTAGTTTCCGGCGTATAAGACGACTTTCTAGGCATGCGACTCGGCGTCGATCGTCTTGCAACACGGCGTCGAACTAGGGGGTCGTCTTATACGCCGGGTCGCCCTATACACCAGAATATACGGTACTTTGGCCACCTAATGAGAAGGAAGGACTCACTGGAGAAGGGCCTAATGCTGGGAAAGATTGAGGGTAATAGAAGAAAGGAACGACAGAGAATGAGGTGGCTGGATGGAGTCACTGAAGCAGTAGGCGTGAACTTAAATGGACTCCAGAAAATGATAGAGGACAGGAAGGCCTGGAGGAACGTTGTCCATGGGGTCGCGATGGGTCAGACACAACTTCGCAATTAACAACAACATTAGATTTTAAGATTTGACACTATATCCAGTTTGAAATATACCCTTTCTTGTTTGAAAGCACCCCAGAGGAAATTTGTTAGTCACTGAGAAATAAAATATGGAACCAAGATGGGCCTTTATCTGATGCAACACATTACTCTTATGTTCTTATCCATGCCTTAAATTTATAGCTATGCATACAATTAACATTGCACTGTCTTTCCTTTTTATATCTGAACTAGTTCAACCCTCAATTCAAGATATAAACAGCTGAAACAGATTTGGGGATAAACAGGAGTAGCTAATGACTGATAGAGTTGTAATGATGAAAAAGAAAAAATAGCATTGTAAAACCTATCAATGTATAAATATAAAGCAAATTTACACAAATAATAAAGCATTCTTTTTTCCTCTTTTGACTTCACAGGGACATCCTAAGTCTAGTTTCAATCTATAACTGTTTCTCTACTTATACCATTGTATACCCATGCTTCTAACCAGTGCTTTTTTTTCTAAAAAAAAAAAAGGTGCCAGAACTCACACACATCATACAACCTGCCTTGCCTATCCTATAAGGTTCCATCCAAAAAAGGTGCCGAAACTCCGTTCTGGATGTTCTATGAGGAAAAAAAGCCCTGCTTCTAACAATCCCAGTCTTTACCCTAGATCAGACATGTCAAACACAAGGCCCGGGAGCCGGATGCGGCCTGCGAAGCCATCTTGGAAACAATGAGGGAATGGCCCCCACTGCCTTGGCCCTGGCCCAGGTCAGCCGGGAGTCAATGTATAATTTTGTGGTGGCCATCTTGGGACTTGCCCCGGTCCCACCCCCTTCTGCCAGAGACCCTCAGACCTGTCCCACTCCTGCCCAGGCCCCCATAGGCACCCTTGACGCGAATGATGTAGAACTGGCCACGTCCACCCAGTAGGCCACACCCACTCCATCCATGCCCACCGAGTAGGCCGCACCCACTCTGGCCACACCCACCCAGTCCCCCCAGGGCAACTGCAATGCTGATGCGGTCCTCAGTGAAATTGAGTTTGATACCCCTGCCCTAGATCATATGACTGTAGTCTCATCCTATAGCTAACCCAAAAGCAAACAGCTTGAAGTAATTTTTTACTATACCAGAATAAAAGTAATTTTGTTTCCTCTTAGGCCAACAAAGTCATTATAGCTTCATGCTGTGTAAAATATTTGCTTATCACTTACTCTGGAGGCAAAGACAGGTGTTAACTGCAAAGAGAGATGTGTTTGGAATTGCGGGGAGGCATATGAATTCCCACACAGCCATTTTTTCTTTGCTTCCTGAGTTCATTTTATACCTGGCAGTCCCTCTTACCCATTTTGCGAGCAGCTAGTCTCCAGCCTTTCAGTACAGAGGAAAGCTGATATTATTTTTCTGGGTAAGATACTAAAATATTCTGAAATGGCATGTACCTTTAGACCAGTGGTTCTCAACCTTTTTAATGCCGCGACCCCCAACCGGTTGTAAGTCGAGGACTACTCAACTGGTGCAGCACCGTTTGCAGAATGGGATTTTTGGCAGGCTCAGCAGGGCAGAGACAGCCTGGACAATTCCTATTGGCTTTTGAAAGCCAATAGAATTAGACTCTATTCAAGAGAGTGTATTCTATTGGCTTTCAAAAGCCCATAGAATAAAAGGGAGTAGCACAGCTAAGGAAAAGGGGGAAAAAATGGCGGACTGCGTTGTTTGGCGACCCCCGTGAAATGGTCGTTCGACCCCAAATGGGGTCCCGACCCACAGGTTGAGAACCACTGCTTTAGACACAACAGCCCCTTTTCTTGACTGCAGTGTCAAAAATAGGGATATCAAACTGGGCATTGGTTTATTTCCCAGTTTCCCATATTTATTTCAGTTACTTCTTCCCCTGACTTCCCTGTAGTAAGAGGTAATTTGCTCAATGTCTAATCAATTTGAATTTTCACCCTACAAGATCTAGTTGGTTGTACAATTATGGCAGAATCTGCCTCTCTCCTCCTTCAGGCTATTTCTGCCTTGGTCTCTTCCCAGATGTTTCTTTATTTTATATTAACTTGGGAAATATGGGAGTACAAACAAGCAAAAATAAACCTTCAGGAGACCCTACTAGACAGATCACCTTATTTTTGCTGCTTTGCCTTTTGGATGGATGTTTTCTATGCTTTATTGGGGAAGTATTTGTGCAAATTCTCCTTATTCTGGAGGTCTTATCCATTATTATCTACTAAGCCCCTTTTAATATTTAGAAATGTAAAGTCTAACTGGGATGAATGTTGGGAAAATACTGGAAAGAACAGTCACTTGATTGGCATGGGAACAATTGGTTTTTATTAAATAATTTTAGAATCTGCTTTTAAACAGATTTATTTACTTTGATAAATTTACTTATAGCCTATCAATATGGGTAGTCCTCAGTATACAACCATAATAGAGCCCAATATTTCTGTTACTAAGCATGGCAGCTATTAAGTAATTTGCTTATTTTACAATCTTTTTTGCCACAGTTAAGCCAATCACTGCAGCTGTTAAGTGACTCTGGCTTTCCCCATTGACTTTGTCAGAAGTCAGCTGGGAAGGTTACAAATGGTAAGCAAATAAACCCACGACAGTGCAACTGTCATAAATACAAGCCAACTGTCAAGCACTCAAATTCTGATCACTTGAGTGTGGGGATGCTGCAATGGTCACAAGTGAGAAAATTTGATTTATCTGTCATAAGTCACTTTTTTCAGTGCCGTTGTAATTTCAAACATCACTAAATGAATGGTTGTAAGTCAAAGACTACCTCTATTAGTGTATTCTAGCACAGAGGTCCCCAACTCTTTCAGCACCAGGGACCAGTTCTGTGGAGAAAGGTTTTTCTGTGGACCAGAGAATGTGTGGTTTTCTGTGTTGCTTGCATCCCACGGATGGGGCTTTGTGTGGACCGGTTGCTGGCATGCCAAGGCTGAGTACTGGTCCACGGCCCAGAGGTTGGGGACCCGTCCCAGCAGTAAAGATATTAACCCTTTCTCCCCATAGAATATATTCAGGTTAAAATCCTGAGCCTCCTTCAAACTTGCACCTACACCTGAAATGCCCCTCCTCCAGTTAGTTCCCTTCTCGTGCCTGAATGTCCTGCTATGTCTTGCCAAACTTTCATTGGGAGTTCACTCAGTCCTCCCAGCACTGAAGGAGATGCCAGAAAACCAATCAACATGCCCATCAGAAGTGCCACTCCCAAAGTAGGGCAATGAATTTTATCTGATTGTATTCAACTCCTTATGGTTTATGTCAAAGACATAAAGATTTGATTACTCCAGTGATTTGGGTAAGGGGCCACAAGAGCAAAATGGACTGGCAAGTGGGGACATATTTTATGTCTATTTTTTTTTTCATTTTCTGAGTTAAGGAAGGATGACTACTATGAACCACTGGATTGTATATTTTTAAATGCTCATGCAAATCAAATTGCCACTTTTGCAACCCGGCCCCTATCTCATCATTCTTAATTTTACTATATCACTTGTTGAAAAAGAAAGGCAAAAGTGTAAGTAAAGAATATAATGCATTCCTGTCATTTGGAGGACACTTTGTCCAACTCCTAACTATGGAAAGACTGCACCCGTTGTAACAACACAGGCCAAAAATCTGGAAACTGTCTAAACCCGAAACCCTATTAAGCATCCCTGATAGCAAGATGAATAATCATCATAGCTCTAAATTGCAAAAGGCCTTTTAACACTGTATTTTAAACTACCATTTCTCAGGAAAGAAAAGAAAAAGGAAAAGAAAGAAAAAGGGAAGGGAAGGAAAGGAAGAGAAAGGGTGGGAAGGAAGAAAGGAATAAATGTCCGTCAAATATACAGGAAATGTAATTTCTTGCTATTATTTAACGGTCGTCTGGATATATTGTTAGATGATTAACATCCTTTAGCTTAATTTTTTTAGGAATAAATATCTTCCTAACAGGTAAGGCTAAACTGCAGCACTTAGAATGCAATTCACAGAAGCACGCTAGTTTCTTCCTTTCCCAGGCGCACATCATGGTTAGGATCGATCTAAACTAGCGCACCAATTCCCGACTACCGTCACGCGCGCAACCAAGACTTCGGACAGGCGCCCGTATATTTCCGAGCGCAGAAGGCAGATTCCGTGCGTCAAAAGATGAGTCGCTCTTCTCATTGGCTGTTCCGACGGAGACGCGTCGCAGCCAAACACTGCGGGGCGTGACCAATAGCCAAGCCCGATGCGAAGATCTCGAGAGAGTTGGTCTGAAGCTGGCACCGCCATGTTGAAAGAGGGAGAGGCCACAGCCAGTTTATGTCGTTCTTCGGATTTTTTTTGTTTTTGAATAGGAACGCGAAGACCTCAGGGAAGCATTTGGATCGACGCGTATTTTAAATTGATTTGTTCCCTCCGAGAAATCCCGGTGGTGCTAAAGAGGCAGGCGGAGGGGACGGCAACAAGAGGATGGTGCAGTCCTGCTCTGCCTACCGTTGCCGGAATCGATACGACAAAGAGAAGCCCATCTCTTTCCACAAGTGAGTAGGGACGGGGGTAGGAATACGGCGGAGGGGGGAGAGAGAGAGAGAGAAAAAAAGGGGAAAAAAAAGAGGCTCTCTTGACCAGGCGGGAGAGGGAGATAGCATTCGCTTCGCGAACAGGAAGACGGAGGTACAGCGCCTGCGCGGCCCAAAGTGGGAGGGACTTTAAATAGTGCGCGGCCTCTCTGGAGGTCGGCGAGAAGGCGGGGTTAAAGTGCGCTTACTGGGCCCTTTTGGTTTTTTTCTTTAAAAAGCAAGGCGCGAGACGTGCCTATCTGGTGGAATCGAACGCGCGTAAGCGCGCGCTTATTCAACCGTCAATAACAGCAAAGCGCCGCTTCAACCTTTCTGACGGGCTGGGAGTGAGGGGTTACTTAAATTAAATGATTTCTTAAAATAATCACGATTAAGAATCGGCAAAGCAGGATCAATAGGGATTGACCCCCTCCCTTTTGATCCTGGTATTGCACCCAAGTCTAATTTAAAAAAAAATCCTCAACAAAAGCAAAAAAGATTGTCGTTTTGGTGAAAGCTAGTAGATCTACGGCTACTTTTGGACTTTAGGTGTACAAGTAATCCTTGACTTAAGACTACAATTGAGTCTAAAATTTCCATTACTAAACAAGACAGTTAATTAAATTTTGCCCTTTCTTACGATCTTTCTTGCCACAGTTCTTAAGGGAATTAGTGAGGTTAGGAACACCATTTTAAGTGTATCTGGCTTCTCCATTGACTTTTGCTTGTCAGAAGGTTGCAAAAGGTGATCACATGACCCTGGGACCCTGCAACTGTCACAAATATATGCTAGTTGCCAAGTCTCTGAATTTTGATCATGCAACCATGTCTTAATGGTCATAAATGTGAAAAGCATTCATAAGTGACTTTTTTCACTGCTATTATAACGGTCACTATACAAATAGTTGTAAGCTAGCAGACTTATGGCTGCTTCAGGTGTACAGATTGTCCTTGACTTCCAACCACAATTAAGCCCAAATTTTATGTTGCTAAGTGAGACATTTGTTAATTGAGTTTTGCCGCATTTTACAACCTCTCTTGCTACCGTTGTTAAGTGAATCATTGCAATTGTTAAGCTAGTAACATGATTATTAAATGAATTTGCTTCCCCGTTGATTTTGCTTGTTAGAAGTTCACAAAAGCTGATCACATGATCCTGGGACACTGAAACTATCATAAATACAAGTCAGTTACCAAGCATCTTGTTATGTCCCGAGCCTTGCAAACGGCTCGGGCGTTTGCAGGCAGTCCCGGGCAGGTGCAAAGCTGCCCGGGACCAGACAGGCTGTCGCCAGCGCCGTGCGCATGTGCGGGTGCTGGCGCGGGAAAAGTAACCCATTTACCCGGGAGTTGCCTATATAAGAGGCTGCGAGGCATTTGGGCGAGGCTGAAGCCATCTTCCTGTAAGCTGAACGCTGACTAAATGAAATTGAGAACTCCAGCTGCTTCTCGTGTCTGTTTTCCCGCCACGGACTCAACACTGGCGACGAGGATGGGATGCCTTGCACTACCTGGAAAGGAAGAAGTGTAAGCTTACCCAAGGAGTCCTGAGCGGCGAAAGAGGAACGGCGTCGACTCGGCAGCTGCCCGCCAATCCGGTGCGCATTCGGGGGTAGGCTGGCTGATAGACCCGTCTCCTGAAGATCCGAAGATGGCGAAAATCGGAAGGCTTTCGGAATTCGACGTCTCACATCCAGAGCGGTGGGAGTCCTACGTATCCAGAATGGAGAACTACTTCAAGGCAAACCAAGTGAGGGAAGATAGCTTGAAGGCGGCCACCCTGCTTTGCGTTTGCGGCCAAGACGCCTTCGAAATCGCAGAAAACCTTGCAGCACCTGTCCCAGTAGAGTCTGTAAGCTACGCAGACCTGAAGAAGCTGCTGAAGGAGCATTTCCATCCCAAGGTGTCCGTTATCTCATGGCGCCACACCTTCGAACAAAGGGATCAACGGTCCGGTGAGTCAGCCAAGGAATACATCGCCGCGTTACGGAAGGCCGCCAAGCCCTGCGAGTTCAAGGACCTCGAGGAACGACTGAGGGACCGATTCGTGTGCGGGTTAAGGCATCGCGAGCTACAACAGAGACTTTTCGCAAAGGAAGAATTATCCTTCCAAGACGCCTTAAGGGAAGTCACCGCAGAAGAAGCAGCAGGCGGCGCCGTCAAAAACATGCGGCCGATCAGAAACAGTGCAGAGGGTGCGTCCGTGCACCAGGAAGACGTCCGACGAAACTCCGAGGAGGATCCGGACGAGGAAGTCGACCGTCTACACCCCGCGAAGGAAGAGAACCAGAAGGGAAGCTCTTCGGCTCCGCTCAAGTGCATCGGCTGTGGAGGTCGCCACAGGAGAACCGACTGCAAGTTCCGCTCCGCTACCTGCCGGGCATGCGGTAAACAAGGGCACATTGCAGCTGTGTGCCTGGGCCGACGAAAGGCACAACCCCAAGAAGAACGCCTGAAGGGTACCAGATTCCCCAGCCAGAATAGGGTAGGTTTTTGCGCTTCGCGAAGAAGCATCTGTAGAACAGGCACACACAAGCCCATGAAGAAAAAGCTGTCACTCAACGTGAAGCTACAAGGGGTTCCATTATCTATGGAACTAGACACAGGGTCTGCCCTGTCCATCATTTCATTGCATACATTTAGGAAGATTTGTTCCAGAAGTGGGTCTAAGGCCAAGTTAAGGCCTTCTGATATTGTATTAACAGATTTTCAGAACTCAAGAGTGTGTGTTAAGGGGGAGGCCACCCTTAACGTGCAATACAAGAGTTTTGAAGGTCCACTAGACTTATTAGTAGTAGGGGGTGAACGAACGAGTCTCATAGGACTCGATTGGTTTGAGGCCCTGGGGATACACGTCACAGGACTCAATAGCTTACAAACACTCGACCTACAGGAAGTCTGCACAGAATTTGCAGATGTTTTCAGCCCCCAGCTGGGCACATTCAAAGGACCACCTGTGTCCTTAAAGCTAGACCCCACTGTCACTCCCATTAGGATTAAAGCAAGAAGGGTCCCTTTTGCTTTAAAAAGTAAGATTGACACTGAACTAGACAAACTAATCCAACAGGGAATCCTAGAACCTGTTGATTCCAGCCCGTGGGAGACCCCCATTGTCACGCCTCTAAAGGCAAATGGGGACATTCGCATTTGTGCTGATTACAAATGCACACTCAATAAGGCATTGCAGCAACATGCCTATCCTGTTCCTGTGGTCAGTCACATCCTGGCCTCTCTCAAGGGGGGGCGTGTTTTTGCAAAGCTTGACCTAGCTCAAGCATATCAACAGCTGCCTGTTGATGATGATGCTGCCATAGCTCAGACCATTGTGACCCACAGGGGAGCCTTTAAAGTAAAAAGGCTACAGTTTGGAGTGAATGTCGCTCCTGGGATTTTCCAAAGCGTAATGGAAAACACACTACGAGGTATACCAGGGGTCTGCCCCTACTTTGACGATGTCTTGATTGCAGGAGACTCCACACACATTCTAGCTGAAAGGCTTAGGGCTGTCCTGTTAAGATTCAGGAAATCAGGCCTCAAGCTCAGAAAAGACAAATGCCAGATTGGGGTGCCTTCTACTGAATTTCTGGGATTCAAAATTGATGCTGCTGGGATTCATCCTGCTGAATCCAAACTAACTGCTATTTTAGATGCACCCAGGCCAAAGTCTAAGGCCGAACTTCAGGCCTTTCTAGGCCTCCTGAATTTCTACAATTCTTTTCTTCCACATAAAGCTAGTGTAGCTGAGCCTCTTCACAGGCTACTAGACAAACAGGCTGTGTGGCTGTGGTCACAAGCGCATGAGGCTTGCTTTAAAGAAGTCAAGGCCTTGCTCACTTCTAACAGTGTTCTTGCACATTTCAACGAGTCTCTCCCTGTGTGCATCGCTTGTGATGCGTCCCCCTACGGGGTTGGAGCTGTCCTGAGTCACCTCAGGTCTGATGGAACTCAGGTTCCTATTGCATACTACTCCAGAACACTGTCTTCTGCCGAGCGCAACTACGCTCAGATAGACAGGGAGGCTCTGGCTGTTGTTGCTGGAATTAAAAAATTCCACGATTTTCTATATGGCAGGCATTTCACGGTCTTCACTGACCATAAGCCTCTGCTGGGACTGTTTACCACACGTAAGCAGACTCCCCACATCATTTCCCCTAGAATGCTTAGGTGGTCTATTTTCTTGTCTGCATATGATTTTTCATTACTCCACAAGCCTGGGAAAGAAATGGGCCATGCTGATGGCCTCAGTAGATTGCCTCTGCCAGTAGTAGAAGCTGACCCCGCGCCAGCTGTCAACATTCTATCAATCCAAGCCTTGCCCGAGCTCCCTCTTAGTGCCAGGGATGTTACCGCTGAAACAGGTACAGATCACACACTTTCACGTGTCCGCTCCTGGGTCCTGTCCGGGTGGCCTGAGCACTGCCCTAGTCCTGAGTTTCAGAGTTTCTGGTCCAAAAGAAACGAACTGTCCCTTTCTCAGGGTTGTCTGCTTTGGGGAAACAGAGTTGTCATTCCCACCTCAATGAGGACTAGGGTCTTAGAATCCCTCCACGAGGGTCATCCTGGCATTGTTCGTATGAAGGCTCTTGCACGCAGCCACTTGTGGTGGCCTGCTTTAGATAAAGATATTGAGGCTAAGGTACACGCATGCCACCTGTGCCAACGATCTCGCCCAGAGATGCCCCAAGCTCCTGTGCATAGATGGGAGGAAACACAGTCCCCATGGTCTAGGGTGCACATTGACTACGCTGGGCCCTTTCAGGGCCAGTTCTTCTTGGTCCTTGTTGACAGCCATTCAAAATGGCTTGAGGTTGTGCCTGTCTCATCCACCACCACTGCAAAGACTATTCAGGTACTGAGGGGGATTTTTGCTGCACACGGGCTGCCAGATGACATTGTGTCCGACAACGGCCCTCAATTCACCTCCTCCGAATTCCAAGCTTTCTTACAGGCAAACCTGATTCGTCATGCCACGTCTGCGCCTTTTCACCCGTCCACCAACGGTATGGCTGAACGCATGGTGCGCATCGCAAAGGACGCCTTGAAGAGACTCACCTACGGGGACTGGCATCACAGGTTGGCTGACTTTCTCCTTTCTTATCGCACCACACCGTCCACTTCTACAGGGAGAAGTCCAGCTGAACTTCGTTGGGGGCGCCAACTTACTACTAGACTTGACCGGTTGCATCCGGACAGACTGCCTTCATCTACCTCACATCCTAGGGCACCTAGACAACTACTTGTGGGTGCCCCGGTTTGGGCTCGCAATTACGGGCCTGGTCATACATGGGTCCCCGCTTCTGTGTCCAGGATCACAGGTCCTCTCTCCTACGAGGTTGCCCTGGACAACGGTCGTGTCCTGCGTCGGCACATCGACCAACTTCGCTCTAGGCGAGACTTTTCTGCTGAGACTCCTGGGTCTTTTCCAGGGGGGGAGGGGGACCCTTTGGAGCAAAGGGAAGGGCAAGAGCTACTGCCCATCTCCACTGAGGGAGCCACAAACGGCTCGTCCCAAGGTTCTGCAATTGCTCCGAAAAGAAAGTCATGGAGCTTACCCACACAACAGGCACTCACGCCTACTCCAGCCAGGGAGTCACCCCGGGGGCATACTCACTTTCCACATACATCACACAGCACTCCAGCAACGGAGGATACCCGGGGGCATCCCAACAAATCATTCCCCGCAAGAGAGCTGGCACACAATCCCCAAAGTTGGCCTGACCTTACCCCAAATCCTACAGGGGGTCAAACATACACAGAGTTAGTCGAGGAACCAAGTCCCGACTACAACAACCCTAGCACAAATCAGGGAACACCTGAGTTTTGGGAAAGTACAGAAACCCACACGAGCCCGAACACAGAATGGGGTTCAGGGAATGGACAGCCTCCTGACAGGTCTTGGACTGACCTAGGAGGTTCTACAGAGACGCCCAGCAGCGGCTATCACTTCAAGGGGCCTGAGGGTCTACAGCTAGGTAGGTCAACCAGGTCACAAAGTAACAGAAGCCCTGGCCTGACGAGCCCGGTGGGCAAGCAAGCAGGCCAGGCATCGGGGCACAGTCCTTGGAAGACACCAGGGCACAATAGAGAGAACAGGCTCACGCCTCCCTCCAGTCAGGGGACTTATGCCAGTAACCCAGAGCTAAGAAGGTCACAGAGAGCAAAGAAATCTCCTAAGTATCTAGAAGATTACATAACATTGCTGGCAAGGCAAAAGCCAGTAATCAGTGGGAGCACTGGGGAGCAAAATGTCATATAAAATAAATGTTGTATGTTGGTAGTAGTTTTAGCCCGGGGGAAAGGGGTGTTATGTCCCGAGCCTTGCAAACGGCTCGGGCGTTTGCAGGCAGTCCCGGGCAGGTGCAAAGCTGCCCGGGACCAGACAGGCTGTCGCCAGCGCCGTGCGCATGCGCGGGTGCTGGCGCGGGAAAAGTAACCCATTTACCCGGGAGTTGCCTATATAAGAGGCTGCGAGGCGTTTGGGCGAGGCTGAAGCCATCTTCCTGTAAGCTGAACGCTGAATAAATGAAATTGAGAACTCCAGCTGCTTCTCGTGTCTGTTTTCCCGCCACGGACTCAACACATCTGAATATTGATCATGTGACAAAGGGGATACTGCAATAATCATAAGTATGAAAAATAATCCTAAGTCACTTTTTTCAGTACTGTTGTAATTTTGAAGAGTCATTAAATGGACTATTGTAAGTCAAGCACTACGTGTATATCTCAGTTCTGTTTGTTGAACTCCTATACTATTTTTTTTAATCCCAGTATTCATAAAAATTTAAGAGCAGCTGAGTTGACCTGCACCAAAAAAGAGGTTATAAGGGTAACTGAAAGTTTACCAATAAAACATGCACATTTGTGAATGTTCACAAGCTCATCTTGACAGAGAACTTGAAAGTTTGTATGCTATCTGTAAATCAATAGCTGGATTTTGGAGCTTTTCGTATTTAATGTAAATGTTTTCTTTTTTGTGGACAGTAATAAATCTTGAGTTTTGTGAGCTTTGTATGCTCAAAAATTTCTACAAACATGGATGAAAGTTACAGAAACAATGGGTATTTCGCAGTTCTCCCACAGACTATGCCTAGAGAGAAACCCATAATTCGTTCACTAGAAATTTAATGTAGAGACCTCTGTACTGGAAGTCATCTTTCACATACTGTTTTTTCTGTTTGGGGTTTCCTGTTACTGGGAGAACAGAAAAATTGAGGTCTTTAATTAAATCCAAAAGCTTGATTTCTATCATGTTGTAGGCAACTTCTTAAAAGTGTATTAAGACTACACCTAAGGGAAAATGTGGCTGCTTCCCTTTCCTCCCCCTGCCCCTCCCAGTTTGGTAGTAATAATAAAAATTGTTTGATGTACATTTTATTTGTAGATTTCCTCTCACAAGGCCTGATCTCTGCAAGAAATGGGAAGCTGCTGTTAGAAGAAAAAATTTCAAACCAACAAAATATAGCAGCATTTGTTCTGAACACTTTACTCCAGATTGCTTCAAAAGAGAATGTAACAACAAACTATTAAAGGACAATGCTGTACCAACAATATTTTGCCACACAGAACCAAATGTGAAGGTAAGCGAGGTTTATGAATTATTTTTAAAGCTTCTGTAATTCAGAAAATACTGGGTGGCAATGCTCTTATTGCTAAGCAAAAGTATTCTGAAGACAGGAGACTGATATGTGGTGCCAGACGGAAGCGTATTATATTCATCTGTTGATATAATAGACAGAATTAAAATTCCGTTTCTACTCATTTACCATTTTGATTTTTTTTTTATTTTGGATTCTTCTAAAATAAAAAGAAACATGGATTCATTGTAACAATTTTGACAACTTTTTGTATCACTTTTAGACATTTCATCATTCCTGCAAGAATACTTTTAAATTTGATTGATTTCACATTGGTTAATGCAAGAACTACGTAAGAATGATCAGTGCTTCTGCATCAGACAATATCTCATAATTTTTGGACCATTGCAAGAGTGCTCAATATTTACTGTTTTGTATATGCACACTACTCCATCTCATGTTGTATTTATGGACAGAATATTGCTGCTCCAACCACAATGTCCCACTTCATTTTCTTTTCTAAACAAGGAGAAATGGGGAAAATGATTTGCTTGGAACAATGAGTATGTAGGACACAAGTTTTCCTATCAAATTGCCACTACTGGACTTGGTGAAAACTTAAAAGTAAGGTACTGTTTTGTCTACTCAGCAGCCCTTTCAGAACTAATGGTGAATTAAAAAGAGCTAAATAGGAATCCTTGTGCAAATTATGATTTCCATCCAAGAAATAGTTATATTAATACAAGTAATTGATGCCATTTTAAAACAACAAACTTACCTGCAACGTTCTATGTTAAGAGATCAACAACCTTTTCAGGCTTTTTTTTTTTTTTTACAATTTTGCACTATATTTTAGATGCCAAAATACAATTTTAAACAACATAACTCACATGATACTAATGATATAATTAGTATATAATTTGCTTATATTTACTTATATTTTAAGTTTTTATTTTTTTTATTAAAAATCCTCATATTTTAATTTTTAAATTTAGAGGGTATAATATAAATTGTTTTATCAAACAATAAGATTTTCTTTTAACAGAATTTTTGTGTCTTTTTTATCCTCTTAAGAAAAGCAAAAGTTAATTAAGTAAATACACCATATAAATACCGGAATATGAGTATTTAGTCTAAGAAAAATAGTTCAGCTAAAGGTTTGTTTATGATGGCAATCCTCAACCTTTCCACCTTGGCGGCCCAGCCAGGTGTGTGTGTGTGTGTGTGTGTGTGTGTGTGTGTGAGTGGCATCCACTCGCGCGAATGGGTGCTTGAGCGGAGGGTGCTTGTGCTTGTGCCTGAAGCTCCATTTGCATAAGCGCCCTCTGCTCAAGTGACCACCACTCAGGCAAGTGCAGCTTCATGAAACAGGCTTGCCTATTGCTCAAGCGGCCTAGTTTTGGATAGGCCGTGGCCTGATAGTGGGCTGCAGCCAGGGGTTGGGGACTCCTGGTTTACGACAACTTTGCTTTTTTATAAATATAAATATTTATAAAATATAAATATATTTATAAATATAAATATTAAGTCAATATCTTACACGAGACCAAGATATTTCACCCTGACACACACACACACACACACACACACACACACACTTTATTTCTGCCATTTTTTAAAAAATAAACATTGATACTCTTCTGGCTGGTAATTAATACTATCTTTGAAATCTTTAATTTTTGATACATTGTCTATAAAACATACTGTTAATAGGTGATTTTTTTTTCTTCCAGTTGTTTAGTTAATGATGCTTGGAATTCTGAAAGTTAGAGTTTAATGATTCTTGACGACACTTAGACTGGAGACTAACACAATTACCCTATACGTGCTGATATATGTGGTTTGGGGGAAAGGGCTATGATAAATATTAATTAATCAATTAATTATATTATTTATTCATTTTTCTTCTGTTCAATTGTATTCAAATCTCGGATAGTGCTTAGTCAAATCCTGCTGTTTTCTTGGCAAGCTTTTCAGAAGTGGTTTGCCACTACCTCCTTCCTATGGCTGAGAGAAAGTGATTAGCTGGCTTTATGCCTAAGGCAGTGGTTCTCAATCTGTGGGTCAGGACCCCATTTGGGGTCGAACGACCATTTCACGGGGGTCGCCAAACAACGCAGTCCACCATTTTTTCCCGTTTTCTTTAGCTGTGCTACTCCCTTTTATTCTATTGGCTTTTGAAAGCCAATAGAATAGACTCTCTTGAATAGAGTCTAATTCTATTGGCTTTCAAAAGCCAATAGGAATTGTCCAGGCTGTCTCTGCCCTGCTGAGCCCGCCAAAAGTCCCATTCTGCAAATGGTGCTGCAAGTTGTCTGTAGCGGAGGCGAGCTGTCTGGAAGTTTCCACCCCTCCCTGCTGAGCAACTACTAAAAATGTAAGTAAAAGAGTGCCAGGGGTGGGAGGCCGGCAGGCGCAGGGAGGGTTGCTGGCGCGCGTGGGGCCCAGCGGGTGCCTTACCTCCCTTGGGCTGGGCCAGCTGATGGCCCAGCCGGTGGTCGGCCTGCTCCGTCTCTGCCGCTTGCCAGCTACGCCTTGGCCAGCGCAGGGGGCAGCACCACGCATGCGCGGCACTCCCGGGCAGGGAAAGTCCTCGACTTACGACCGGTTGGGTAGTCCTCGACTTACGACCAGTTGGGGGTCGCGGCATTAAAAAGGTTGAGAACCACTGGCCTAAGGCATGACTAGAACTCATTCAGCTGGCTTTATGCCTAAGGCATGACTAGAACTCATGGTCTCTGTTTCTAGCCTGCTGCTTTAACCACTACATCAAACTGGCTCTTTTAATACAGTAGATGATATAACATGTAATGAATATGATCATAATCCAGTCTTAATTGGTTAGACTTGCCACTTATGCTGTAGCATCAATAATATCATGAAGGCTTCATTACAACAAAGGCCCTCAATATTCCTGGTCTGAATATAAATTGCTGTCAGGGATTTTCTTATGAGTGGAAAGTGGATAGGATGTTCAATGCATGGTAATCAGCTCATTTTTTTTATCCAAAACAACTACATTTCTGTACACATTTGTTGTGCATTAGACTAGCTACATCAACCAGGACTTGGCATAGCTAATAACTCCTCAGTGCTGCTAATGGAGGATAGGTTAAAATGCATATTAAAATCAAGTTGTGTAAGACAGCAGGCTTGGAAATGAGTGAGAGCTCATTAGCATCTATTACTATCATGTAGACATTCGTGTATTGAATGTTTCTAGGCTGTAGTTCCAAATCCTCCTCCTATAACTGTTAATTATAGTCAAATGATTTTTTTGCAGGAAAAAACCCACGTTGCTATCTGAATCTTAAGACATTTTAATGATGCTATTTCAAAATAACTTTTTAATGCAGCTGATATGGGCGAAAAAAAGAAAAGAAATAATCACCGACAAATGGATTAGTCATTAGTGCTTCACTTACTGAAGTATTTAACTGAGATGTAGTAACACTAATCTATAAATCTGTTTCAGTTCATTTCAAATGTATTTATAGTAATTAATTAGTATATATAAACATACAAGATCAACACATACGAGAATAATATAATTTGAGATGAGGAAGATTTGACAAGTTTTCAAAGATTGTTAAAAAAAAACAGACAAAATACATCTAACACAGGGACAAGAATTGAATAATATATGGATAAAATAGGCATTGTTATTTTTCTTGAGAACCTTCCAAATTGGGGGAGATTAAACCTGTTTTCAAATCAATATAAAAGTTGAAATATAATAAGACATTGTTGGAGAGAGACTGACCAAACCAGAGGGAGAAGTCAAGTAATTAGTCTGGAATCTTTATATAGGTACCAGAAGGCAAAGTCCGATCCCTCTTGAAGGCTTTTGAACCACATCTAATCTGGCTCAGGTACAAACTATCAGTCTGGAAAGATTCCAGTGAAATAGGCATGCATAATAAAGTTGCTAATTGAACTCTTCGTCTGTGCATCTGGTTGTTCGTAACTGACAGACATGGCCAATATTCTCTGTTGCCCTTATAGAAGAACTATTGTCACAAGCTTTAGTCCTAGGTAGGTATACAGTTTTAGACAATAAACTTTTGTCCCCTTTCAATGGCAATGCACTTTAAAATAAATGGGAGAAGGAAAATGTTTTTTTGTCTTTAGTACCGATGGAACAGTTTAAAAATTCTTAAGATATATAAGATAATTGCAGTATAAATTACGTACGTCAAACAATTATAAATGATAGTTGAGATCAAATTGTTATTTTTATTCATTTATTAAATTTATATACCACCCATCTTGCAATTTGAGGCGACTCTGGGCGGCTCACAATGTAATAAAACATGGAGCTATAAAAACAATTAACTATAAAATAACAGATTAAAATTACAGAAGATTAAGAAGAGACTAAAAGACCACAGATTTGGAAGGCAGTGGTGGTGCCTTCTTCTGTCACTGCACCAGCCACTTGCACCCTACAGTTTCTCCTTCAGAGCTCCGTGTCAACCAGCACATCCCGGTTTTAAGGCTCTTCCTGAATGCCAGAACGGTTTCTTTCAGTGTTAAAAAATTGGACAATACTGTTAAAAGATACAGAATCTAATTTTATTTGAAAAATAAACTCTTGAAGTAAAAAGAACCAATGTTCTAAAAGTAAATAATTTGAAACTGTGCATTTTATGGGTCACATCATAACCCATATACTGGATTGTTAGACTGTTTAAGAGAATATTTCCTGTTCAAGGCCACATATTCCAAAAGATAAGAACTGAAGATATATTTATTTGTTAGATTTATATTCTGCCTTTTATTTTAATCAGTGTTTATTATACAGTTCACATTAGACAACCACTGCTACTCAAGGCAATTGTGTACTAGTGGATTTCCTTAGTAAATCTTAAGTCTCTTAAGATATTAAGTCGCTTTTGAAAGATGGCTTATGGCAGGGCCATCCACAACTATAGTCATTGGCTTCAAAATGGGCAAGTGAATTTTGAAGCCGGTGACTATAGCTGCAGATATTATTGACCTATGGACTGGCAGAGATTTCAGCTGGAATTCTAGAATGTTAAATTTTAATATTCTTTCAAAAAAAAATCTTAAAAGTAAGCCACATTCTTACAGTAAGATGAATGAATATGTTTACAAAAATATAACTGTATAATAAATTATTCAAATACCCCAAACTGCTCCACTGAAATAGATTACATTCTGGTTTCTAATGTTCTGCTGCAATCTATAACAGAGACCTCTAGGCTGGATTAAATACAGTATACAGATTTTGCTTCTGTTATGAGATATATTGTTTTTAGCAAAAGACAAATCCAAAGTGGAGCTGGAAATTTAATCTTAGTTTGCTATCCAGTGAGAATTACTGAAGAAACAATCCCTAAAGCATTTTCTTATTACTTAGAGAATAATCCTGAAGAATCTGTGAACATTCACATATGCTGGAAAGCATTAAAAGCAGAAAAGAAGAGCACAATAAATGAATAAAAGAAAAAATGAGATTTTATTGGTACTATCTAAATCTAATAGGATCAATTAAAGAACTAGAACTATGGAAATTCATTTCTGTTATAACAGAATTAGTTTAGACGAAACAAAAATACTATGAATAAAACAAACGACTGCATGTATTTCTATGTTAAGATCCCATGCACTTCATAAATCTAAATTTCATCTCCAAGCTCTCATCCACTGGTCAGTTTTTTACTTCTCTATTAGATAGTATTGCTGTCCTATCTATTTAAAATTTTTCATAATTGGAAAATTGATAATAGATTTATTTATTTATTTATTTATGAGACTTATGTACCGCTTTAAGTGCAAGCACTCTCTAAGCGGTGTACACCAGTAAGCAATGTATATATATATATATTTACATTGCCCCCAACAATCTGGGTCCTCATTTTACCTACCCCGGAAGGATGGAAGGCTGAGTCAACCTTGAGCCGGTGAGATTTGAACCGCTGACCTGCTGAACACAGTCAGCTAAAGTGGCCTGCAGTACTGCACTCTAAGTGCTGCGCCACCTCGGCTCTTTTTAGATCTACTGAATGTTAAGTTCTGTGTTAAGAACATTAAATATTAACTTTTAACGGTACCTCTTTGAATGACAAAATAAGTCGACTCTCATAAGAGCATAAGAAGCTTCCAGTGTGATTATCGGATTTTCAAGTTATCAGGGCAATAATTATATGCCCACAGCAATTAAACCAATTACTAAGATCTTAGGTCTGCTGCTATATGGCGCTTAGCTCTGTGTATATAAGGGCAAAGCTATTCATTCAAAATTTCTAAGAGTCGTTCTCCATGTTTCTTAGTCTCCTACAAATATTCTTCTTTGGCTGGAAATAAGCTATATCTTTTCAAGTATGTTTGAGACTTTGTTGACCACATTTGGCGGTCAGTTCCTAGTCCAGCTTTAACTCTTAGATAATGGTATTGCTTTCTTGAAAAGAACAAATTGATTCTGATTTAGTTTAGTTCCCCCTTCCCATATATATGCTTTTTGGGTCCAATATAGGTAGTCCTCAATGACCACAACTTAATGAACCCAAAATTTCTATTGCTAAGTGAGGCAGTTATTAAGTGAGCTTTGCCCTTTTTTATGACCTTTCTTGCCATAGTTGTTAAGTGAATCTCTGCAGTTAAATTAGTAACACGGTTGTTAAATTAATCTGGCTTCCCCATTGACTTTGCTTGTCAGAAGGTTGTAAAAGGTGATCACATGACCCTTGGACGCTGCAACTGTCATAAATAGGAATCATTTGCCAAGCCTCTGAATTTTGATCACATGACCATGGGGATGCTGCAACTGTCAATTTTTTCAGTGCCGTTGTAATTTCAAACGGTCACTAAATGAATTGTTGTAAGTCGAGGACTATCTGAACCTGATAGAATTGAAGTGATGGACCTAGGCATCCAAAAATATACATTGAATGTTTCACATTGTTGACCATATGGGTGCTTCTTTTGTTATCCCAAGATAATTTTATAATATCCTTCTTGCAGAATAGCATTTACGCAGGTATAAACTAATGATCTGTCTTCAGCGGTAACAAATTATTTTGTAATAGGATTGTTTTCTCTGGATTCTCAGATACCAAAGTTGAGTCTGTAGCACAATTGCCCCTTTTTACTCAACTGGCATCTTGAACTTCAATCAGATTCTTCAGTGGCCATTCAGTTTTCAAGATGATAAGAATCCGGTGAGAGTGGAGTTCTTTATTCTGTTCAATTACAAAGCCTTTAGCTGACTAAACATATTGTTCCCCTGAAGGTTTTGCTACCCCTGTTTGAAGTTCGTTTTAATTCATATAAATAATGGAATTATTATTTTCCTCAAGCATAAAGTTTGGAAGAAGAAAAGTGATCTTGCTTGTCACCTGAAATGTTTTATGTTTCCTTTTAAAGAAACAAATGTAAAATACATGTTCTTGTTTTGCTTTTTAGTCTGAAGGCACACAAGAACCACCTGAAGTACCAACCCCTCCTTCTCCTTCACCTCCACCACCTCCGCAAACGTACCCAAGATTGGTAGATCCAAGCATTGGATTATTGATGCCACCACTTCATACTCCCAATAATATTGCTGTATTTTGTGATCACAACTACACGGTAGAGGATACGGTGCATCAGAGAAAAAGAATCCAGCAACTGGAAGAGCAGGTGGATAAACTGAGGAAGAAACTTAAGACTGCACAGCAGCGATGTAGGCGTCAGGAAAAACAGATTGAAAAACTGCGAGAGCTTGTTCAGTTTCAGAAGGAAAAAGACGTGCTGTCAGGCAAAGGTGGTTATGTGATTCTGCCTAATGACTATTTTGAAATTGTAGAAGTCCCTGCCTAGAAGGCTAGCATTGTCATTTGTGGGACACTGCCAAAGTTAGCCTCATCAGACTAACCCACCTTACTCAGTTTTAAAAGCAAGACTTTTTAGTTCTGTATATTAAATACTTCAGCCCTTCAAAACAATAAAAGTTGCTATATAATCAATTGTTGCTGTTGTCTAGTGCTGATCTTTTTATTGATCCATTGCTCAAAAAGGGAACTAGTGATGCTTAAATGTAGAGAATGAGTGACAATAACATACTTGCTCACTCATATGTTGCTCGATGTGATGGAATATGGATTTGACTCAGGAAAGTAGAAATACTGAGCTGTAATAAAAAAGATAAATCCTGGGAAAGCCAAAAAGCACCAGAAAAAAAAAAATCAAAACATATCCATCTTGATTGTGTTAGGGATATGTTGAACTGGAAAGATACTTTGCCAGGCTTTTAAGATTATGTATCCATGATCTAATAGCATTCAAGTGCCTTCCAAGACTCCAGTGACTCCTTTTTGTGATTCTACCTATCTTAAAGAGCTGATATCCATCTTGGCACTGTCCTCCCTTTTCAGGAAACTCACATTCCAGCACACTCAGAAATCTATTTTCAGTGATTCATTGGTATATGAAATATTTCTATAGAATTCATAAGGCGTGGTATGATATTGAACGGTGGCTATTATCCATGAGTCACTAAAACCTTGGTTCAAATGCTGTCTTCCTTGAGCAATTTAGGCAAGTTATGTTTCCTCAGACTGTGAAAAAAATATGTGGCTTTTCTGTTCCAGTGTGCGAGCCAGATTGTAAGCCATGGCCAAGCTAGGTAATCTTTCATTGTACAATCATACTTTGATCTTTAGTTCAAAGAAAAAAAGGCAATGTTAGAGACACACACATACCGGTAGAAATTCTAACCAGCTCTTAGAATAGAGCCCAGACAGTAATAGGGCTCCAGTTCAGGTGCTACACTACTAGAATCGAATGAAACCTCAATTTAATGAACCTCAGTACAACAGGGTTCACATGCACTAGTGATTTATACTATTTGCATAAATTCAGATCATTTGCATGATAATCATGTAAATGATGCAAATCAGCTTAACAAAATGATATACTTTCATGTTTGATAGACTTTATGAATAATGAACAGACTTCCCACAATTAGATTGTTAAAGTAAGGTTGCACTGTGTTTTCTTAGTACCTCCTTGGAAAGAGTTGCGCTGTTGTGTCTGCAACCACTGAATCTTTTGATTATCTGTGGCAGCCCATGTGAAACAACTGAAAAGTTAGGTTATAAACCGATGAATTACAATTGTAAGAACCACTGGATCCTAAAACTGGTAAAAGGTGTATTCAGCCACTGCTAGTTTGAGTTGGAGATCACATAGAACAACAGTCTAGATCAGTGGTTCTCAACCTGTGGGTCAGGACCCCATTTGGGGTCGAATGACCATTTCACGGGGGTCGTCAAACAACGCAGTCTGCCATTTTTCCCCCCTTTTCCTTAGCTGTGCTACTCCCTTTTATTCTATTGGCTTTTGAAAGCCAATAGAATAGACTCTCTTGAATAGAGTCTAATTCTATTGGCTTTCAAAAGCCAATAGGAATTGTCCAGGCTGTCTCTGCCCTGCTGAGCCCACCAAAAGTCCCCTTCTGCAAACGGTGCTGCACCAGTTGAGTAGTCCTCAACTTACGAGCGATTGAGTAGTCCTCGACGTACGACCAGTTGGGGGTCGCGGCATTAAAAAGGTTGAGAACCACTGGTCTAGATCAAGACAAGAGCTGTCAACAATCATTCAAATTTAAATTCATCCAGTTCATCCAGTTCATCCTCCATTTTGTGCTTATGGTGAGGCAAATTCAAAATAAACACCAGAATCACAATATCTAGATCAGATTAGTAAAGGTTTCACTGCCTGCGTTCAACATGATGATGATTGAGGGTGTGCAGCTTTCTCTGACTGCCTTGTATAGGTTTCCAGTTGCAACCCAAAGTCTTGGTTTTAACTTTCAAAGCTCAATATGGCTTAGTACCCAGATAATTGCAGTTCTGCCCTCACTGAATTAACCTATCTACTACACTTTTTCTGGGATAACCTTCCAGTGAAATCCACTTTCACAAGCTTAAGGGAATGGAGGCCAGGAGGCACTGATTCTCAATTGTTGCTCCAGCCTTATGAAATAGACTTCTTGTGGAATTAAGACTTGCATCATCTCTCTTAATATTCTGGGAGTAGCTTAAGATGGAACTCTTCCATAGAACACTTGCGGACTTGTTAAATGCTGCTAGGTTTTAATTTCAATGTAATGGTTGCAATTCACTTTTGTCTTGTGTTTTGACTGCTATTTATTTTTTCCTATTATAATTACACAATGTTTACATTTTCTCTTATGCTTATCGGTGTTTGTGGGTTTTTTGTTGGGTTACCATAAACCATTTTGAATCTTTGCCTGTATACAACTAGAATAAATGAATATACATATTGATTAGGTTCACATATTATTCTAAATTATTTAATCATGGTTTCTTGAATAAATCACAATTAGCTGGGTTTGCAGAACACTAGTCCAGAGACCCCCAACCTTTTGGGCACCAGGCACTGATGCTGTGGAGAAAGGGTTTTCTGCGGACCAGAGGGGGGCGTAGTTTTGCATACTACCCGCATCCCTCAGATGGGGCTTTGCTTGTTTGTGCTGCCCAGTTTCTGGCATGCCTTGGACCGGTGCCAGTCCATGGACCGGGGGTTGGGGACCCTTGCTCTAATCCATAAACAATTACTGATACATTACAAATGTGTAAATCTACATAACATATTACATCCTCAACAACAACATTGTACACTTTGTGAATCCAGACATTTTGAGGGATTCTTCATGGAGTCGGAGTCATTTCAGTCACTGACCAACAAAACAAAAAAGTCGCAATTGATTAAAATGAAACAAGGTATAAAATCATAAAACAAGTAAAATTGTAAGTTAACTTTTGAGAATTTAGGACATACAAAATTACAGTAAAGTATGATACAATTTATATAAGCAAATAAGGTAGTCCTTGACTTACAACAGTTCATTTAGTGACCGTTCAAAGTTATAACGGCACTGAAAAAGTGACTTAGGATCACTTTTCGCACTTACAACCTTTGCAGCATCCCCATGGGCAGGTGATCAAAATTCAGACGCTTGACAACTGACTCATGTTTAGGATGGTTGCAGTGTATCCCTGGGTCATGTGATCCCCTTTTGCAACCTTCTGACGAGCAAAGTCAATGGGGAAGCCAGATTCATTTAACAACCATGTTACTAGCTTAAGAAATTGCAGTGATTCATTTAACATTCCCAAGAGAAGTTGTAAAATGGGGCAAAATTCACAACTGTCTCACTTAGCAACAGATATTTTGGGCTCAAATTGTGGTCGTAGGTCGAGGACTATCTATATAGAATAAAGAATACTAAAATTACCAATCTAAAATATATAGAACCATTATAATACTAAAAGCTATGGAACGGACTTCATGAAATTTCTTGGTCCGAGAAATGAGAACTGCTTGCCATTGTCTTCACTGGAAATTTTCCACCGAACTAGTAAACAACTCTACAATTGCATACTTTTATTAAATTAAAAACCTCCCAAGAAATAAATTTTAACTGTACTAATTAAAACCGGGAAGATTTTATTTTTCTGAGATTGCCACCAAAGACCTAGTAAATTTAGTTGAAAGGATGATTATAAATAGATTGGCCCATTCCCCTGCCCCCACATTCCTTTTGTAGTCTCTTAAGTGTATAAATCAGTGATGATATAATGATGTCATAATCCCTCCCTTTCTACCTTAAGAAAGGTTAATGTTAGTGAATGTGACTGAGTTCCTGAAAAGATACCTGGTTAAGGTAAAGCTTATTAGGTGACATTGTAACATACGGAAGATCTAACTGTTATTCAAATTATCATTCTTTAATGATAAGAAAATACTGAAGTTATTTAATACAAATGCTGATAGCTTCCTTGAGTAGAAACGGAAGTACACATGCCAACAGTTACAAGGTTAGAGACTCCTAATGTTTAAATCAAATTTATTTGTGAGATTTACTATATATCCTGGCCTATATTTTGTTCTTAAGCCAGAGCAGTACTCCCTTCTGACATTTTCCCCCTCAACGACAACCCCCTTAGATAGATTGGGCTGAAAGAGAATGACTGGCCCCAAACTTTTCATAAGCTTATATAACTGAAGAAAATATAGTGATCCTTTTTTTTTCTTTAATTGAAATAGCCTTCTAAGGAAGTGTGGAGGAGAGTTCTCGTGATTTAGCTTCTTTGTCCTGGATCCTTACAGTAAGGAAAAAAGAAAACATCAATACAGCTGACAGAAGAGTTCTGTTGGAATATGGATTCATTAAGTGGTGGCTCTGATGTTTTGTCTCAGAGTAGTAGTGCCAAACAACATGTTTCCCGCAAAAAAGCTAGAGTTTCTATAAGTGATACCATTGAATATCTGAATGATAGAGAGACACCTGCCTACTTTTCCACATCAGTGTGCTCATGTAAGCCAGACCAGGAGGCCGCAGTTTCAAGAAAAATTAAGCATCACCCTGCAAGAGTATTGGGCTTTGTTCATAAATGGCAGGATCCATCCAAAGCTGAAAGCACCAGCAATATGAGCACAGACGAAGTTCTAGCCTTTGCTCCAGCACCTCAGCGAAAGACACGCCAGCAGTTTGGGCAAGAAAACAAGGCAGCCGCCATCATACAGTCAGCTTGGAGGGGTTCTCATGCCAAACAAAACATGGAGAGGGTGAATAAGGCTGCCACCAAGATTCAGGCAATATTCCGAGGATACTTGATCCGAAAGGAGCTGCCTCTGGGATTGTGTTCCTCCTATGGTTGGGCTGAAAAACAGAAGAAAGCTAGACCCAGAAAACAGAACCGCTCTTTCCCAACATTCCCCAGCTACTATCCGCAACGCGGTCTAGATTTTGGAAGGCCTGCTGAAAGGGAGTGTACCTGCCTCCCAAGTTACAAGCCAAAATACTATCCAAAAACGGTGATAGAGAACTATCCCCCGTTGAATCTCAAAGATCCCTTTGAAAGGGCATCTATCCTTCAACCCAGCAAGACAGGGTTATTTTCAATGTCTTTGCCCCTGGCATTAGAGAAGCAAAGACACCACGAGGCTGCTGCTACAATTCAAGCAGCCTGGCGGGCTTACCAAAACCGTCAGAAAAGAAGGCCTTTCGTCCACGTCGACAGATACCCTTTCCCGCCTAATGTTGCTGTCAAGCAAACAATTTGTAAAAATCTAACATTAGGATGTACTTTTCCAGAAGAAGAAATCCAGCAGATGTTGGAGAACACGGACATTTTGTTACTGAGCAAAGCACCACGGGTTCGAAATATTAATATACGTGCAGTGGTAAAAGGCTTGCCAGTTTCTTCCCCGATGCCCAACATATCTGTGGAGGTAAAATCCCCTCATGCGGTAATCCAAGGATTTCAAAGAGACTTGAGCAGTGGTGTCCAAGCAGTTTACACTATGAGAAACGCCAATGCTTCAGGAGTGTCTCAGATCCTTATTCATGTGAATACGCAGAAAGGAAAAATGGCCTTTAAGTAACTGGAAAGAAAATACAAAAGTCAACAATTTAATTTTAGTAAACGTCTCTTTGAGAAACTCTTCATAGATTCGGCTGTGCTTATAAAAATGAATTAGTTATTTGCAGTCAGTCCACACCTAGAAATCAGTGTCCGGGGGCTTTTTTCTTTCTTTTTCTAAAATGGAAGAAAGAAAAGGACAGTATCCAGACATAAACCTATGGTAAAATCAGATCAGAAAAAGACATAAATGGGCATTGCCTAAATGTTACAAATCTGTTCACTTTCTGACCTATTACATGGCAGTAAACCTGAATATTCTATCATGTTCAGGTAGTCCTTGACTTATGGCCCCCATTGTGCCAAAATATATGTTGCTAAGTAAGACATTTGTTCATGTGAGTTTTGTCCCATCTTACGACCTTTTTTGCCACAGTTGTTAATCACAGTTAAATCACTGCAGTTGTTAAGTTAGTAACATGTTTGCTCAGTGAATTTGGCTTTCCCATTGGCTTTGCTTGTCAGAAGGTCATAAAAGGTGATCACATGATCCCTGGATATTGTAACCATCACAAATATGAACCAGTTGACAAGCATCCAAATTTTGATCCCCTGACCATGTGATGCTGCAAAGGTTGTAAGTGTGAAAAATGGTCATAAGTCACTTTTTTCAGTGCTGTTGTAACTTTGAACAATCACTAAATGAATAGTTGTAAATTGAGGATTATACGTGTGCTTCAGAAAAGGTCTGTCTTTCTTGCCCTGTGTTTAACTAGTTCACAAATTCCTAAAGCATTTGTCTGTTCATACATTATGATTATCCTTACGAAACTGTTTTGAATTTAGGCGTTTATATATTTTTATTCCAGTACAAATGCTTGCTAAGACTGCAATTTTACAATCCCTAAAAGAGCTTTCTATTATCAATAGGAGAATGGAGTATAAATTTGGATATCCCTTCTGCCTTCTCACAAGTCTCCTCTGTTAGCTATTGCTGAAATTGAGATAATGTGACCTTGGAAGAAGGGATGGTAAAGGGATTGGGAAGAAGAAAGAAGCGACAGAAAGCCTGTCATGTCAGAGCTGTAAAAATTTGGATGATCATTAGATGGCAGGGAAGAGTCAGAGTTTTCTGTAGCTCTTTGCTGCCATCTGGTGGGCACCTGGATTTTTGTAGCCCAAACATGCTATAAAACTCTTCTTTCACAGTGCTTCCCCCTCAGTTTAAATGATGATCAATTGTTGTCTTTTCATTCTCTCCAGTGCAAATTCCTGCACTAAACAAAGAACTGAACTGATGACTTTAAATGTCTTTTCCAGACTAACATATTATGATTATAAGTCTCACACATAAGAGAGGGATTGCAGAAATCACAAGTGCATGTCTGGGATCTTGTCAACACGAAGTGATTCTATAAAGTCATCTAACCTCCACTAGATGTCTCTGTTTTCTTTTTATACTGATGGCTTGGCTTAACTTTTCAGTTTCTGAAAGAGTTGTCTGCCTGTAGCACACACAAATGCCCACAACCAGGTTCCATATTTAAGACAGATTTTGGAATGGATTGGAAGCTTATGCTACAAAGTAGGGTATACTCAGAGAAGAATTAAATGGGAAACATGCAGAAATGTGAGAGAGGAGGTTTGGCCAAGTAAAACAAATGGTACATTGAAGAAGTTATGAAGAAACAATTCTGTTGCTGACTGTTAGATCACTCTTGCAGTTGCTGCTGGACACACAGTTATAGCACCCGCAGTCCAGAACTACACATATATTAAAAGAAGTAAAAAGTTAAAATATTAACAAGGAGTTGAATTCTCATATGACAACTGAATCTTTACTTTAGGTACAATTTACCATGCACTGTCTCTTTGGGGGAGAAGATAACAATAGCTAGGTGATATCAAGCAAAATAATGTGTGGATGGGTTGAAGTTGACAGGGAAGGACTTTTGGGGATGCTATGCTTCTGATAAGCATAAGTAGTTTACTTCCCCCTTCAACTACAGCATAGATAGAAGTACCCATAAGTATCAGCATGGCTTTTTAAAATCAACTTTTCCCATTTCCTAGTTTTGGCAAGTTCAAAAGCAGACAGCCTGAAATCAGGTAGTCCTTGACTCATAACCATTCGTTTAGTGACTGTTCAAAATTACGGCACTGAAAAAAGTGGTGTATATTTTTCACACTTAAGACTGTTGCAGCATCCCCATGGTCATGTGATCAAAATTTGGGTTCTTGGCAAATGGCAGATTAGATCTTCTCCATTCCCATCTTCTAAAAGTATTTGCAAATTTGTAGAATAAATGAAAATCCAATAAACGTGATTCTCTGGTTCCATTTCTGTGACTAATGTCACCCATTATGTCGCTGCCTGCTCTAGTTCGAATATCCAAGATTTAGGGTTACCATATCGGTGTTGCAAAAATTCCAGGTAAATCCAGATGGCAGTTTTTGCTCTTTCCTGCAATCCAGGGGCTATCTGGGGTTTTGCAGCCCAGATATGTAGCTGCATTCAAGCATTTGCATAGTTACACTGTAATGCAAACATAGAGGTGATTTTCTGCATTACAGCCAGCCAGCTACTAGCCTCACACTGTGACTGTGACTGGCTGGCTGACCAGAACAAACTCATGGAAGCCAGAATATGTTCCTGGTATGGGAAGGTGTGTCCCCCAAACTGGGACTATCCCAGCAAAACTGAGATGTCTTGAAAAAGTGTTGCTGACATAACTTTTAAAGATATACTTTAACGTCAGTGACAGGTAAAAGATTCATTTGCCAGGAAGATGGTTTGATATTTTTGGCATTTCATTCTGTAAGGGAAGACAATAGATCTTCATTTCAGCAATTTTTGCACAAGGCCACCAAACAGAAACTCAGAACAAAAGGCTGCATCTTGAGTCCAGGAATATTTTATACAGGTAACTTTGGCTGGAAATTCAAGCCTATCGAACTTAAACATTTTTAAATGTTCTCAAACATTTCTAGAAATTGAAATAAAACCTGACTTTTCTCCTTCAATTGCTATGGCACATCATTTCTTTTTCAATTCTCTAATCTAAAAATGTCATAACTGGTTAAAATGATGACTACCAAACTATAGCAGCATTTGTTTTATCAGTAATGAAACTAACAGGATGGCATGGTGGTCTCTTATAATACATTATCTTTGACTGTTGCTTAGAAATAATTATTGACTCCCCCTCTATGGCTTCTTGATCCTTACATCGTTCCTTCCTGATTTGCTTCTGAGAACTATGCATATTGATAAGGTGACCAACTTTTTTACAATGAAAAGGAGGACACAAATAAATTGAAGAAAAAAATTGTAAATAAAAGAAACATTTTATTCATTGCAACAATAATACAGACAACTTGCATGTGCATAGTTTGCCAGCCGGGTATTTTGGCGCACTCAGCAGCAATTCCTATTGGCTTTCGAAAACTCATAGCGGGAGTAGCACAAAAGTTGGAAAAAAAAACCATCAAAAAAAGGTGCCAGAACGCTGTTCTGAGCATTTTGTGGGGGAAAAAAAGCCCTGCAGATTAGTCTTCAAATATCAAAAAGGAGGACACGAAGGAGGACACTTTTTGAGGGAGGACAGAACTTACAAAAGGAGGACTGTCCTCCCTAAAGGTTGGTCACCTTAATATTGATGCTATAATCTGAAAGCCTGACATCAGTTTTTGCCCAGGCCAATGCCTTGCAGAAGTTACAACAGCTTGTAAGTTATGAACAATCCTTATTTAGCCACTTTCTTGGACAGCAACCATTTGTAGTTGTGACTGATAAAAAAGGGACTATGACCTGTCCTTACATTTACAGCTTTTGCAGGTATGTAAAGCAAAGGAAAGCTGAAATAAGATCATAAATATAATCGTTTCATTTAACGATCATTTTGCTTAATGACTGAGTTGCCATTCTTAAATGTGCTACATTGAATTGGCTTGTGAGGCTATAGGCTTAGACAGAGTTCCCTGGATAATTTCCTGTCTCCTTTTTCTCTTTTCCTTTCCCTTTCCTCTCTTTTCCATTTAGTTTTGTAAATTCCCCCAGTGTGTGTGTTTATTTCCTTACTTACTTAACAATATATACAATAAAGTATTAATTAGCAAACCAACAAGCAACAACAACAAATTATAATTGTATTCTATTTATGATGTTTCTCCAAAGAGGGACCTTTCTTGATTAAAGGAGCTAAGTAGTGATTGTTTGATCTTTTTTTATTTTACCTGTCAGACATAAGGAAACCAACTTTGGTGATATGACTGATTCATTGCTTATGTGCCTAGTCCAGGGGTAGGCAACCTTGGCTCTTTTATGACTCGTGGCTCCATGCTAGTTCAGGAATTCTGGGAGTTGAAGTCCACGTGTTATAAAAGAGCCAAGGTTGCCTACCCCTGGCCTAGTCTTTGTTTCGTTTTTGACTCCTATTGACTACATAGTTGTATATTTGTTTATATATATTACCACATATTTGTATGCTTCCCAATCAGGCTCTTATTTACTAGTTTGTAGACTTTTCTCTCCTATTTCTCATATTACTATAGGCAGATATATAACAGTTCCTGATTTATCTGGAAAGCTATTGCATATTCTCCAGCTGTCCTTATTTTCCCATCCCTAAAGCTGTTTTTGTCTCCCGAGGATGCTGTTTGTTTTTGCAAAGACTTTTCTCAGAGGGTTTTAAAGCTACAATCCTCTGGGCTCACGTGGTAAGTCCTATTTGGCTGAACTCAGTGAAGTTGACATCTGAGAAGTTTATATATAAAGTTGCAATGAGTAAATTGAGTAAATGCTTATTTTATTTTTCTGTTATACTGTGTGTAAGTGCACATAGGAAATATGTCATTTTTTATAGATTCTTTTTTTTTCCAACAGGGTGCAGCTGCTGAGATGGATTTTGAACTTTTGGTTCAAATATTCTGAGCCAAATCTGGGTTCAATGATATGGGACAGTTTTTTCTTCAAAAATCTTTAATCATATAAACACATCTACTCTTTAGGCATTGCATATAACAGGTGCTCACATATTGGATTGGGAGTGATACCAGTAGTTATACACAGGTTACAATTATATCCCTGTTTTCATCTGGAAAATGTTAAAAATGGATGTCTAAAATAAATATATACCCTAAGTAATAACAGAACGGAGATCTTAATATTAACTAATTCATTTCTGACCAAAACAATTGTCACATAACTACTAGTCTAATATGCAATGCAGTTGTCCTTTTTTAAAATATTATACTCAATTTTGATTGTAAAATTCAATAACTTTATGCTTGTGGTATCTTAATATGAAATTAATATTGATATATTTTTGTTTTTCCTTATTTCACTAGTATATGCTTCTAAATAATCAAAGGTTCATAATTTATAATCATATTACATAAATATATATCCTTTTGTAAGCCATCCAGAGTCACTGCAACACTGAGATGGGCAGCATATATCATTTAATAAAAAATAAATATATTTGTAATGAAATCCACATTGAAATAATACAATATATTAAGATCTACAGGTAGTCCTTGACTTACAACCACAGCTAAGACCAGAATTCAGCAAGGCAGTTGTTCAGCAAGACAGTTGTTAAGTGAGCCACACCCAATTTTACAACCTTTTTTGCCATGGTTAACAGAATCACTGTGGTTATTAAGTGAATCATGAGGTCTTTAAGCAAATCCAACTTCCCCCATTGACTCTGCTTGCTGGGAAGTGGGCTGGGAAGGTCATAAATGGCGATCACATGACCCCAGGACAATACAACCATTGTAAATACATGCTGGTTGCCAAGCAACTAAATTTTGATCACGTGATTGTGGGGATGGTTGGTTGTACGTGTGAGAACTGGTTGTAAGAAACATTTTTTCAGTGTCATAACTTTGAATGGTTATAAGTCAAGATGATCTTATAACGTTCCAATAAAAGGAAAAAAGAAATTGAATTGAATTGAATTTTAGGAACCAGTTCCTAGGTTTCTCCCTCAATTGTGGCAATGATGCCCTGATAATACCTGGCATATTTATTTATTTTTTTATAAAGTTTTTATTATTATTTTTTCTTCATACAATTCAGTAGTATTTATTCAACAAACGTGTTATCTGAGTTTATCATTCACTAATACAAATTTTATTCCTAATCCTTTATTCTTTTCTCCAGCCATTTGTAAAATAAGTTCCAGGTTTGAAAGTATTCTGTTTCTTCTTTTTCTTTCAACCTCATAGTAAGTCTGTCCATTTACGCACATTTTAGTATCATTTAATTTATTTCTTCCTCTGGTGGTATTTCCTCATTTTTCCAGTGTTGGGCGAATATAATTCTTGCCGCTGTTATCAGATGTAAAATCAAGTATATACTTTGCTTCTCAATCTTTTATGGCATTATACCTGGTAAAAAAAGTTCTGGCATATTTAGAAACTGAGGTGAGATTGGATCCCATCCTTCTGATCTTCCGCAAGAGCCCGAAGACCTGGCTCTGCCAGATGGCTTGGGGCCCCCAATGGGGGAGTATCACCCTAGAGGTGGTGGATGAATTAAGAGACAATCCCACTTCCCCCCCCGCCTCCTGTTCCCTCCCTCCCCATCTTTTACCTCTAATGTTATTTTGTGATCATGATTTCTATTTTTATCGTTTTAAAAATATCTGCTAGGATTTTAATATTTTAAATGCTATAAGCCCCCCCCCCGGGTCGCTTTGATAGTAGGCGGCAAATAAATTTAATAAATAAATAATAAACCAACTCTAGGGAGGAGCATTCTATTGACCCTTCTGAGGACTTCCTTGTAAACATCCTCTTCAGGGTCTGGCAATTCAGCTCTTTTGGGAGATTTCTATTATGCCAATCTCCTGTCTTTTTTCTCCGAGGAGGTCCCCACAAGATCTCATTAGAAGTGGGGACGCAGGTGGTGGCGCAGCAGTTAGAGTGCAGTACTGCAGGCCACTTTAGCTGACTGTGTTCAGCAGGTCAGCGGTTCAAATCTCACCGGCTCAAGGTTGACTCAGCCTTCCATCCTTCCGGGGTAGGTAAAATGAGGACCCAGATTGTTGGGGCAATGTAAATATATATATATATATATATATATATATATATATATATATATATATATATACACATTGCTTACTGGTGTACACCGCTTAGAGAGTGCTTGTACTTAAAGCGGTATATAAGTCTCATAAATAAATAAATAAATAAATAAGTTATTCAATGCCGTCAAATGCAGATAGCTCCGAATATTAATGTTCTTCTACGGCAGGATCCCCCAAAGTGGTCAATATCAACCCTTAACAGTTGATGGGACTATTTAAGGCAGTGGTTCTCAACCTTTCTAATGCCGCGACCCCATAATACAGTTCCCCATGTTGTGGTGACCCCCAACCACTTATACATCACCGGGTGCCAGGAGCGTGGCCAAAGAAAAGGGGGGAAAATGGCGGACAGCCTTGTCTGGCGACCCCCGTGAAATGGTCGTTCGACCCCAAATGGGGTCCCGACCCACAGGTTGAGAACCACTGATTTAAGGGATCAATAAATGGCAGGGGGGGGGAATGTGTCAATAGATGATCAATAAATGATGTAAGGTTTGTTTGAGGTCATTTAATCTTTTGGGGGCTTTAAAGAGCTCCACACCAGTCCCTATTCCTGAAGGTAGGTGGCTAGTTGTGAGACAGGGTTGGTTGGTCATTGCAGTGAGTGTGGCTTTGAGTTGACGTTATTATGCACAATCAGCCAGATGTTTAGACTGTTTTTGGCATTTTTATCCACTTATCAAGTTCTTCCTAGTGATCTGGGAGAGTCAGATTATAATTTTGGTTTGTTGCACAGTCAGACAGATTTTCCAACTGGATTTGGCATTTTTATCCATCTAGCAAGTCGTTCCCAAAGATCTAAGATAAGCAGCTGTTGATGTTTGATGTTAGAGGTATTGTCGCGGGATGTAAGCTATCCTGACTGATGGTGAATTTGTCAATGCTAATGGTATTCAAGTGGTGCATCCAAAGCGCCTAGGACTATTGGTAGTACCTTTGCTTTCTTTTGCCACAGTCATTCTAATTCTATTTATCTTCTCCAGTTCTTTTTCTTCTCTTCTGCTCCAGGTACTGCCACATCTGTTGTCCAGACTTTGTCTTTCTTACCGACAATTGTTAAGTCTGGGGTGTTATTATTTTATTATTATTACTCACAGTACTATTAGTTAAAGTGGTATTTATTGAATTATATTCATATAATAAATGTTTGGGAGTTGAACAATCTGAAACTTTTTGAAGGGGTCAGTAAGCTGAACAGGTTGAGAACTGCTGCTCTACGGCTTCCATAAATGGGCTGCAAAAATCTGGATGATCGTTAGATGTCAGCAGGTACTATATATAAAATCTCTCTCTCTTTCTCTCTCTCTCTGTGTGTGTGTGTGTGTGTGTGTGTGTGTGTGTGTGTGTCTGTCTCTCTCTCTCCCCACCATCTGCAGGCCATCTAGATTTGTCACCCTTTAATTTTTAGCCTACAGAGGAAAATTGAAATCAAGCACCCATTTGATTACTGTTGCCTAAGGTTATTCTTTGAATTCACCTAATTTGGGCTTGAGAAGAATCCCAGTTATTGCCCAAACAACAAGGCAGAATTTAGGACCCAGGGATTATTTTCTTTGGAAGGATTCTTGCGTGCAGCTTCTGACAGCTGACTGAAAATCAATGAAGTGTACTCTAAAAAGCTTCACAGTGGTGCAAGATAAGGCTTAAATCTCTTCTCCCTGCAACTAGACTGCCAGCTGTTATGGTTTAGAATTATTTTTGTGTTTTCGATGGAAGTGGGTTATCTATAAACATCCAAAATATCCAGCAGGAGGACCGGCTGTGGTGATGAGGTTCTTAGATGTCATTAAACTGCCCCTCCTTTTTTGTGCTCATGGTTCAGGTAAGTGCAATTTAACAAAGTTAAGCAATTAGTTGCCTTTCGGGCAGTTTATAGCAACACAGAGATGCATTTTTATGGGCTGATATTAATCTCCCGGTCTTCTTCAAGCATGTTGGAATTAACTTTTGTTTGTCTTTAAAAGAAGGGAAGTAGGAAAAAAATAGTAAGCCACAGAAGACAGTGAGTATCATATTTCGGTTCATGTTTTCATGAGCAAGCTTGTCCTTTGGAGTTTTAATACTTTAGTGACATTTTGCAAAAGCTTTTGATCAGACAGCCCCTCCTGCAAAGCTAGTCAGGTGTAATAGCTTTGTCATGATGTATGCAAGAAAAGTACAAATATCCTAAACAAAGTATCTTTATTTGATAGAACCTATATCCTAGCACTGCAGTTCTGCTCCTGTCTGTTTTGAAGCAAGTGTTTCATTTCGTTGAGTCCCATCGAACTTGGATTGTGAAAGGGCAACTAAGGCTATGGAGGGAAACAAGAAGGCAATAAGAGATACGTGCAGGAAAGCTCTTGTGACATTTTCATGTACAACTATTAATTATTGAGAAAGGAGTAAGAAAAATGTGTTGACGATGGGAAGGCAAAGAGATTTATTCGAAGTAGCTCATTTATAGTGGGAATAGCAAAAGAGCAAGCCCCATTTATGGATTTTGCTGAATATAGCTTCCTGGAATGTTTGTACAGTAGAACTTCAGCTCCACAACCTTGTTCCAACCTACCCATTTGCTATTTCTTCGCTTGCTTCCATCACCAAAGAGCTTATTCGGTTCTTTACTAGGGCCATCATATCCAACTTGCAGATATCACTTGCTGGGGGCAAAGAGCAAAGAAAATCGATGGTAGTCCTTTACCAAAAGTCTTGAATGAGATGGCAATGGCTGCTTTCCCTCCAGGATTCCTCCTCCTGCTTTGTCCTTTAGAAGGCTGTTGGGATTTTTTTTAAAATCATTGCTTTGGGCAGATAATTTATTGTTGGAGAGCTTCTTTTGAAGATGTTTTTGACTGTTAGCAGCTCAGAGCCTTCAGGATTGATTGATTGGTTGATTATGTGCCATCGATTGTTTTCAGTTCCATTGTCTCCATGACAATGCATCCATCACGTGGTCTTTTAGATCTTGCTACTGGTCATCCTTGTCTTCTCTGTCCTTCCACTTTTGTCAGCATTAGAGCTTTCTCCAGTGAGTTAAATCATCACATAATGTGTCTGAAATAGGATAATATGAGTCTGGTCATTTGTGCCTCTGGTGAGATTTCTGGATTGATTTGTAAGATGATTCATCAGTTTGTTTCTTGACTGTCCACCATATTCTCAAGAGTCTTCTCCAATACCAAAGTTGAAAGATTTAAATTTTTTTAAAGGTGAACCTCTTCCTATCCTGCTTCAAGAATGGGTGACTTACTAATAAAGGCAAAAGAAAAATAACCAGTAAGTCTCCAAGACAACTGAGAGATTCTCTTTTTCTGTGAGGAGAAAATCCTGAAGTATAGTCCACTGCAACTTTACTTAGAAGCAAGTTTTCCTTCAACAGAGACTTATTTTTTTCTTCAGTAGATGCAGAATTTGTTGGCCCAGAATGTTTACATAAACAATCTCATCTTCCTTATGGATTCTAATTTAGCTGTTATCATTCATTTTTAACATATGTACCCTTTCAAATAGATCTAAAAGAACTCATTTGCATTATACAAACAATTATTCTTTCTTCTTTTATTTATTTAAAACAAAGATATAAATTTAGAAGATGTAAGTGGATATAAGTGGTCCAGTGAAAATCACTAAAGTTATACAATTAATTCTCAGTGTAACATTAATGGAAGATTGATCATAACAGAAAGAATTGTATGAAGTTATTTGAAGAAGACTATAAATCTTTGAGCTTAGGACCAAAAACTCCATTGTATTGTTATTTATAAATATTTTAAAAAGGAGAAAAGGGGAGGGGAAGAAAGGAAAAAAATTCCTAAAAATAGTTTAGATAAGTGTTTGATTTCTGATTTCTGCATTATAACTTGTTTAGAGTATTTATAAGCATATATTTTTTTAAAAAACATACTCTAAGTGCATTTGCTTTGCTGTGTGGTAAGTAGACATACAATTTTTGATAAAAATTGTAGGAATGTGTGCACAGAGGAAGTTGAAAAGCTATGTGGAGGTAGTGGGATAAAGCAGAGAGTCAGAATCCTCTCTCTTGTGCAACTCTGATGCTAAGGACAGACTAACCTTAGGAAAAGTCCCATTGAGCTTAGTAAGACTTAATTTTGAGTTCTTATCTATAGTATTATGCTCTTGATCTTAACCCATCTAGCCAACTTATAGTGATAAAGGTTGGCATGTAGCCATTTCTGAGTATTCTACACATTGTCTCTCTAATCCCTGATAGTGATAGCAGAATGATGATAGAGAAATAATAGTTCCTTTAAGGCTACCCAATGGCAGAGTATCACTGTCTTAAAATCATGAATATGTGTTAGTCTTCTGCAGATTTGGCAAGCACTGTAGGTACTAAATGCTGGCCTAGATAGCCCTTTAGCCCAACCAATCTCTTCTAATGTTTGTCACTGCCCAATTATTTACAGCACTTTTGCCTTTCCTATTGGTAAGCCCACTGTGGTAGAGTTTTATTTAAACAAACAAATAAACAAACAGCAGTATCTTTAAAAGTCTTGCACCAAGACATGCTGTTTCTGGATACTCATTGAATTTGCAGAATTAAGTTAATATTTGAAATTTCTATGGCTAAATGGAAAAAATAGCTAGAAACGTTAGCAGCATTTATTGTTACAGTTTTCCTCACTTAACAATGGCAATTGGGACTGGGATTTCCATCCCTAAGCAAGGTGGTCACAAAGTTTGATGTCACATGACCATGCTCCTTAGCCATAGAAATTCCAATGCTTCTGAGTGCTGCCATTAAGCAAATCACCATGAGTTGTTAAGTGAGGTCATGTGACCACTATCTGCAGGCTTCTCCATTGAATTTGCATGTACAGAGCCAACAAAAAAGGTTGCAAATGGCAACCTTGTAACTTGGGGAGTGTCACTGTGACCAAAATAAGCATGAGGACCAGTCATAACTACCACTCATTTAGCATCAGTGTAAATCTGAATAGTCACTAAACAAGTGGCCACCACACCACTATGTTTGATAATTGCTGCACCAATATTTGCAGTAGCAAGCATTGATATTTTTCCCTCTTCTCTCTCTTTTTAAGAGTCAAGACATTTGACATGCTAGTAATTTTTATCTTTGTTTAACTTTTCATAAATATTATTGATCTTCAACCAAATTATCTCATTTTGAAAGCTTATGAAATAAGTTATCCTCATATATGTTGTCTTTCTTTCTTTCTTTCTTTCTCTTTCTTTCTTTCTTTCTTTCTTTCTTTCTTTCTTTCTTTCTTTCTTTCTTTCTCTCTCTCTCTCTCTCTCTCTCTCTCTCTCTTTCTTTTTTTCCCACCCATCTCCCCCAAGGATTATATTTTTCACGCTATTGTTATTTAAACATTTGCTTGTATGACAGAAAGATCAGCAGACCCAATAAATTACAGGTCAGTCCTTTGAGTTAGTCCAGACAGAAAACCAATTCCATGACTACTAACACTACCTATATTGTAAGGTTACAGTAACAGAATCTTGTAAGTATGGAAGACTGATTTTTAAGACTTATATTTCCCTTATTTTTGCTTTCCAGAGAACTAGGGAGGGTCCTTTCTGAAATGCTTTCTCCAACCCCAGTTCCTTATGTGGGCTGAGTTATTCCTTGTCTGATAGTTACCTTGGCTGCAGCTCTTCCTCCTGTCTCCCATGGTTATTCTCAAAGTTCATTACATGATGCAATCCACTCAATTTTTCAGTCAGTGGAGATCATCCCTGAACACCAAACATAATAACTGAATTTTCACATAACAAAATCAGTTATTTTGTACTGTAGTCACTTAGTCACTGTAATTTGCAAACCACAATTTCTGACCTAGGACCCTAACAACTGAGGCTGTTAAAAACAATGTTTAGGCAAACCATGTAAAACTGCTTAATAAGGGGAACTTAATAGAAGTATTCCTTGAAATGTAGCATAAAGATTATAGTTATCTATCATGAAGAGACTACTATAGGTGCTTAGGGAGGAATAATGATATTTACAGCTTTTCTCACCTCTGTACAATATGACGGTTTACTAAAAACTAAAAATAGACTTCTAGGCAACTGTTAAAAATATAAGAGCCCTGTCATCCTGAACAGTATTTCAAAAATAGAGGTGGGAGGCACGGATCCTAAAATTTCCCCTAAAATTGCTTTCATTTGGACGTAGGTCCAGATTGTTATATATAGTCCATCTACTAAAATTTATATATTGCCATAGACTTTTTCATTCTGTCCAAGCTGCCATTTCACATTCTACATTGTCCTGAGTGTCATTCTTATATTAGTAATAATTATAAGGCATACATTTAAATTGTCCCTTACATAGCTACTTAAATTATTTATGATTCAAAAGTTTCCACTGGAGTTAGTCTTGAAAGAAATGTTTATGCCATTGGCCAATTGTTTTTTTTTTAATATTCTATTTGCATCTAGAACAACATGTATGACATGCCTATGATTTTAATTCAATTGTATTATTAGGCTATTGCAATGCTTTGTATGATAGTTCTAGTTAGTTATTTCTGCCTTTTCTCCTTTTTTCTGTCTTTCAGCTTTCACTGTGTTCAGTTCATTTGCTGAGAATGAAGATGCCCTTTTACGACACTTATTTCGTGGGTATCAGAAATGGATTAGGCCAGTAAAACATGCTAATGATACTATAAAGGTATATTTTGGACTGAAGATCTCTCAGCTTGTGGATGTGGTAGGTAATCTTCAAACCATTTTTTCTGACATTCTTTGATAGAAACTTTCACATTATTTCCCTTGATAAGAGATGTTCCTGTTCCTGTTTGTCTCTATCAATCTTGTAAATGGCTTTTTAAAAAACATTTAACAACTTAACAACAGCAAAATTGTTTTTTTCTTTATTTAATTAGCATGATATGTTAGGACTGGCTATTTTTTCAAATAGCCATTAGCCACACTGATTAGGGATTATGGGAGTTCAAATCCAAGCTGAATAAAGCTGCAAAAGGAGAGCAAAATATACTCTTATTATTTTAGGGCAGGAGTCTCCAAAGTGAGCAATTTTAAGACTTATGGATTTCAACTCCCAGAATTCCTCAGCCAGCATGCTTTCGGGGGGGGGGTGTCTTAAGAGTGGCAGTTCAGGAATATAGATACAGAAAGATATGTGACTATAGGAAGACATGCAATTTTTTCATTCTTTTTTATTTGTATGTGCTTGCATAAAGAATATATAGATTATAAACACAGGTGGTGTAGGACTGGTCAAAATATAATGAAATATCTTGGGGCCTTCAGCCATGCTGTTCTATCCTTTGATAATTTCTTTCAATTGTTCTTCACCAGGGTAATCTGGAAACTTCAAGGATCACTCTTTGTGTATGCATGCGTATGTGTGTTTACATCTGCTTAAAAAAGGTGTAAAGACATATCCTCCAGATATTATAGTCAGTATAGATCTTTTATTATTAAGCATACAAATGCAAATTTTTTAAAAAGTATGATTATACTTGCAGTCCTATAAAACAATTTTGCAAAGATTTTATGAATGTGTGTGTATTTTTATGATACAGTCAGCCAGATGTTCAGACTGGATCTAGTATTTTATCCACCAATCGAGTCCTTCCCAAAGACCTGGGATAGGTAGATGTTGTTGTTTGATGGTGTGTTAGCACAGTATACTACATAGTATACTAAGTATACTAAGCAGTGTGGCCTTTTATAATTGACAGATGGAAATTTTATCAATACACAGATTTTCTAAATGCTGTCCAAGATTTTTTGGGTCTGACACCCCATGTGCTGATAACCACTGGGAGCACCAGGACTGCTTTATGTCATAATCTTTCAATTTCGATTTTCAGATTTTGATACTTTGTCACCTTCTGCAATTCTTTGTCTTCTATTCTACTATCCCCTGGTATTGTTACATCAATTATCCACACTTTACAATCACAGTTAAATCTGGCGCGTTATGAACCAAGACAGTTTTTATTGAAATTCCCATGTTTTAACTAGCTCTTTTTCAATTACTTTTTCAACTCTATATTCCCACCAATTTTCCCTAACTGACATATAATCATTTTTACATGACTTGATGACTGTGTTATATCGTTGTTTATAATCACTTAGTGTGATCTTCATGCATGGATTGTATATATGATCTATTATTTCTTCTGCCTCTTTGCACAATCTGCAGTTTAATCATTTGACAATTTTTCAGTTCTGACCTTGATTACATTAGCTTTAATAGCTTGCTCTTGAGCAGTCAAAATTAAGCCTTCAGTTTCTTTTTCTAATGTTCCAGTTGTCAAGGATTGCCAGGTTTTCCCATGATCTTTTTAAAAAACTGATCATGCTTTTCCTTTCCAGCATTCCATTCTTGTTTTCATTGCATTATTTTGATATTCATGTTTCATCTCCTGCACATTCAGTAAGTTCCAATTTTTGACTTGCAGCAATGCTTGTTCTTGGCTGCCTTTTACATTATCAATTATGCATGCTTTTCTTCTTCAAAAGTTTGTTAGACTTCAAATATGCTTCTATTTCTGTGGGGCAGATATAATCTATCAATATAACTTCAGGATATAATGCATAGTGAATAGATTAGTTTTTTTGCTTTTTTGGCCCAAACTGTTCAGTATAGCTTTTGTCCAATTAATAATTCCACTAGTGCATTGTACCATAGGTATTGCCATGGTACTGGTGGCTTTGATGGTGTTTACATCATTCACTTTTTTGGTATATTCCTTATTAATCACATTTTTAACTTGTCCGTGCATAATGTTATTCAACTGGAAAATGCCTAGATATTTAGAGGCTTCAGACTTGATTTATCATTTCCAGATGTCCAATTTTTCGTTCTTTTCACTTGATTTTTAACCATTTCTGCTATTATTAGTTCTCCCATTTGATTTTTATTAAATTCACTTTTAAATTCTTTTATCCATTATTTTTTATAGTCTTTTGAGTTTCCCATAGACTTTCCAAAAATGAATTATTTCCTTTTAGTTTGGTTTTCCATTTTCAGAATTTCTATTGCCATTTATCCTTTGGTAGAATTGTTTATGGTCTAATTGAAATAGTTGATTTTGCTTAAATTGTATGATTCCTGCCTCATAGCATTCAATTATCCCTTTTATTGGTGGTGTTTGTTACTTTATGATTTCCAAAGGTGCTTCGATTTTTCTAATATTAAGCCAATTTTTTTATTAAGCTCGTCTTGATCCTTATATTTTTTAACTTTCACTCTTTCATGTTCTTTAAATTTATTTATTTATTTATTTATGAGACTTATATACCGCTTTAAGTGCAAGCACTCTCTAAGCGGTGTACACCAGTAAGCAATGTATATATATATTTATATTGCCCCCAACAATCTGGGTCCTCATTTTACCTACCCCGGAAGGATGGAAGGCTGAGTCAACCTTGAGCCGGTGAGATTTGAACCGCTGACCTGCTGAACACAGTCAGCTAAAGTGGCCTGCAGTACTGCACTCTAACTGCTGCGCCACCTCGGCTCTTGGTTTTCTAGTTTCAGTTCCCAATTTTTCTGTAATGACCACTGTTGTACCAAGCTGATTGGTCAGTTCGATAGATGTTATTTTAATCCTCACAGTTACCTTATTCACATTGTTCAGTATAGGTGCCAGGTCTTTAGGGGGCACTACTTTCAATGCTGGCAGTCTTTGTCTTTAGTAGTTCTGCATATGTCATAATTTTCTCTTTTAATTCTTCTTGTTGGTGGAGTTGGGAGATAAGTTCATAGGTTGCTTCTGTGTTGGCCTGTCCTGGTTCTGTTATTATTCTAATTATTCTATTATTTCTGCAGTTCATGTTATCTTTTCCCTTTATATTTGCAATTGTTATTATCTGAGTTTCTTCTACTATTCTGCTATTGCTAGGTCTTCCATTTTTGCAATTTTTCTGAATCTCTTCCAGTTCTTCATCCCTAAATATATTATTTCTGGTACTGAAATCTTCTTTGGTCTGCTAACAGTTGTTCAGTGATATTTGACTCTGGATAAATTCTTTTCCACATTTTAAGTGTTCACTTTAAGTTATTAATCAAGAGAGAGAATACAGAGTTGAAAAGGGAAAGTAACTTCTGGCAGAAAGAGAATTCCAAAAGAGTTTGACCAGATTGGTGTCTTTCTCTGTGTGCATGTATGTTTCGTTCATAAATCAGATGTTCAGCTTTGCTCACAGTTGCTGTTTACTTAGAATAGTTAAAACAATGTAAGTAACTATGAAAAAGATAGAAACCAAAAACTCCCATTTAACTCCCATATAATGTTCTTATATAGGTTCATAATGTTTAAGTTACAAATAATTGAATTAAAAAAAAATCTTGGTTTCTATTAGAGTTGCTCTGATAATTCAAATTTCACATTGGAGAACAAATTTAAAATAAAATTGTCATTATAATGTTTTGGATCAAATGCTGTATTTAGGAAAATGCTATATATTGTCTTAGCCACTGAATTTTAAATGCCTTTATGAACTTGGGAGAAAAATACCAAGTAAGCAGCCCGTTGTAATGATGAAGTCAGTACAACAATTAATTTATTAAAAAATCTTGAAAAAGCTTGAAGAAGAAAAAAATCCCAAGTTAAACATTACATTATGCATAGTATACAGAAATTGCTGCCCAAAATGCTGCATAACATGGGAGGATATAATGCTAATGCTAAATTATACAGAAATTGGTCAGGGAAATTTCCTTCCCAGGCCTTACTAGAATAATTGGAGTTTTCTGATTTGCTGAGTGGCAAAAGGTGGAGGACAGAAAAAAAGAGCACATGTAATTGAACTATGGAATTTGATTCTGATGACTTTAGGTAGGTTTAAAAGGAGATTAGACAAATTAATGGAGGATAAGTTTATTAATGAGAGCCGTTTGATGTAGTGGTTAAAGGTGATAGGCTAGAAATCAAGAAACCTTGAGTTCTAGTTCTGCCTTTGTCACAAAGCTAGGTCGGTCGGTGATTTTTGGCCAGTTATTGTTTCTCAACCCTAGGAGGAAGGCAGTAATAACTCACCTCTGACAATGTTGCCAAGAAACTTCACAGACTTGCCTGTATATTCAGCAGGAGTACAGTACAGACTGACTTGGAAAGACACACACACACACACACACACACACACACACACAGAGAGAGAGAGAGAGAGAGAGAGAGAGAGAGAGAGAGAGAGAGAGAGAGAGAGAGAGAGAGAAAGATTACCAAAGCTACTAGTCTCGGTAGCTATAGATTACCTTCAGTATTATTGCTTGGAAAGTGTTATTGAGTTCCTGTATCGTGAACAGGTTCTTGCCAGGATAGATAATCAGAAGCTATAATTTGCCAGAACTGGAGTTTAAAGTTTGTTGATGAGGCCCAGTTTAGATCAAGATTCTAGGCCTGCTCACTCCAGAGGGGATTGCTTGCCAGATGTGCAGCATCCTATGTTTTTTTCTATGATTGTAGACTTGGAATCTGACCTGGTTATGTCCCAGTCTTGGGCTGCAAGATTTCCAGTTGCTAGTATGGAGCCCCCTCCCCCGCCCGTTTGTCACAGGAAAGGGCAAAGCCAAAACAGCTGCATTTATTCCAGCTGATGGCTATAAAAGGCTCCAGAACTACCTTCAGCGTTAGGTGTTTTACTTCAGGGAAGATGGGACTTTGGTGTCAGGGAAGGTAGCCCGGAGATCGAGGTGGTGTCTGAATAGGGTTACCAGACATCTGAAGAGGCAAAAGAGGACACAGAGAATTGGAAAGGAAGAAAAAGAAGGAAAACTGAAAAAGAAAGTAGGTAAGCCTATATGTATATACAATTACTTTTCCAGCATGAGGAATACTGATTTTTCAATCTTAGGAATGTGCTAGAGCTGATCAGGACGCAAAAGCCTTCAGGGTACAGCTGATTAAGATCTTGTCAATTTCAGGCAGAGGGGGTGGGTGGTAATCAACTAATTAATCAACTAATTATAGCTGAGCTTCTTAACTTGTAGTTAACTGATTAAGGAACTGATTGTGTGATGGGAAAACACTGCTCGGGGAAAAGAAAGCTTGTTAGATACTCAAAAAGCCTGACATTATTTGACTGTGCTTGCTGGACAAAAAAGAAGGCTATATTCTCCTTTTGCAGACATCTGGTAACCCTACTTCTGAATCAAATAAATATGTAAACAGTTGTAAAGTAATTCTGTCCTCCTTTTCTATCCTTATGTACAAATAGCAATTTTAGTCAAAGCATTAAAATTTAATTATTTTACATAGGATCCTCCTGGGAAGCAAAATATTATCAGAAAATGTAGCTGATTCTCTAGGGGATATTTTAAAAAATAAAAATAAATGGCTTGCTCTTTTTCCCCACCCCCTCCCCTTTCTCAACAGGATGAAAAGAACCAGTTAATGACCACTAATGTATGGCTCAAACAGGTAAAAATAGAATGTTTTATTTTAATTTGCCCCCCACCCCAAGGACTGTTAGTAGTCAGTGAATTTTAATGTCCCTATAAATCTTCACCTGTGACAGACAGATGTTCCAATGTGATTTTATGAATCTATAAATCTAGCCTCACCTTAATGGATATAAATTGGCTTGTGTCACAGATACTTTGGTTAGAATACAACACAATACGACGCAACACTTTATTTGGCCAAATGTGATTAACATTTAAGGATATTGCCAATTAATGCTTTATTTAAAATGTCAGATCTAATGCATCTAATACAATATATAAATGGCTTTACCAACAGAATATTTGTACCTGTGGGGTCCTTGGTATTCTCTGAGCTTGATTGTTTTCTTGCAGGTGTTTTATTACCCAACTAGCTAACATAATCAATGCTAGCATAAATGGCTTTTGTTTTAATTCATGTATTTGAACAGCAATTTTTACACTGCATTTGCAACTTTTGTAGCAGAACCCCCAATTTTTTTTTTCATTTACCAAACTTATTTGCCTCCCATTTCTCCAAAGTGACTCTAGGCAGCTTACAAACATTTAATTAAAATGTCCATTAAAACCTTAAAACAAGAAAAAAGGAATCTTAGATTTAAAATTTGGTTAAAATAAAATTGAACAGGATGGAGAGGGAGGGAGCAAAGTGAGCTTAGGGAGGAGGGGAGTGGTATCTCTTCCATTAGCCACCTCCAAAGTGCCATATTCCCACTGGAGCTCCTAGTTAGCACAGCCATGTCTTCAAGGCCGAATCCAGTTTATATTGCTAACTCTGATATTTTTCCTGTAATACATAGCCTTTGGATGAGTGGGGTGAGATGAGGGGGACTGAGGAAAGCAGTGTCAGATGTTCTTAACATGTATTCAAAGCAAGCTTTACATAAGTAAATTAACAAGTATGAGTAAACTGTCCCATTAAAGGGTTTTGCTCAATCCATTTTCCTTCATTCAATTTTCCAGGCCTACAGAACAACAAAATTAAAATCCTTGGCCTTGCATTCTATAGAATTCTCCTCAGCAGAGACAGGGCCAATCCTAAAAAGAAACTCTGACAAAAAGAGTAAGAAACAGAGGCAGTCAGCCATGGTCTTTTTATATTGAACTACCTTGTGCACGAGTCTCATTTTCCTCCATTGAGGAAAGAGCACTAATTACCAACTTCAGTGGTTATAACTTTATTTTATTTTTATTTATTATGAAATTCATTTGCTGGCCATCTTGTATCCAACAACTCTGGGTGACTTATAACATAAAAACATTAAAAAACATTAAAAGTATCAATTCTAAAATAATAAAGCAGATAAAATCATTAACACAAGATGGCAATGGAGGGAGCTAGACACATGGGGGGGAGGGGTGGTGGGATTACATTTTAATTAGTCAATCATCTCCAGTGGATCATATCTGCTATGGTCTTTCCTGAATAGATTCATCTTTCCTGAATAGGGATAGCGTAGTAGTGATTTATGTGTGTGCTTTACATTTAGGCTACTGTGATGCATTTCAAGTGGGACTACCCTTGCAGTTGATCCAGAAGCTTCAGCTGGTCCAGAATATGGCGGCTGAGTGGGTCTCTTGCTGTACACTATGTCATGTTAATAGGCCCTGAGCCAAATTCAGGATTCCAATTTTGATATATGAGGCCTAAACAACCTGGTAGACCACCTTTACTATGACAAACCTGACTAAAGTGTACAAATTCTAGAGGAGTCATTGCACCACAATGCTTTTGCATTGTTTTTCTTCCCTATTCTAGTGAATGTCACAGGTTTTGCTTGCCTGTTCTTTCTATCTCTTTTTAATACATATGTTTTTATATAAATTCACTGTAAGATTATTATTGCATTTAGTCATTTTAATTGTGTTGCTTATATACAGTGTCAAGATAATTACATGAGATATATGAGCCCTCTAGGGCTATAAGGAGAAATGAGTCCTTCATCTCTCCTTCTAGCTCAGTATGATCAACATCAACACTGCTATCTTATATATAAAATGTCCTGTTTGGATTTTCCCTTATGAATTGCATTTGTGCATTTTATTTAAGTTACTCAACAGTTACAATAGAGGACATGTGACTTGCACATGTGACATTCAGGAAAGGGAATTAGACTGTTTCATTAAATATAAACCCACATCAGCCTTATTGCTTTTGTCATTGCTTATGTAAACTGGAGCAGCCTTTGAGCAACATCACACAACAGGGATATTGCATAGTTAATACATCAGTGAAATTTTACTTCTTTTAAAACCTCCGTGGAGAATTAGCTATAATTGTAATGCTCACTTCTGCTGATGTTGCAACCACAATGAGTCAACCTCCAACAATCAGACAATTAACTAACTCATCGTATCTTCTGAATTGCTGGTGTCCAGGTGCCCTCTACTAGCCTACGAGAGAGGGTTGGAGCTTGGGGACTGGGAAGGTGAAAACCTATGGGCCTGTTTCCTTTTTTCATATATATCTGCCTGACTTTCTGGCTATAGGTTTGTGGAGCTTGGATGACTAACAGTAACTTTGGATTGAGGCTGAACTTTCTTTCAGTCACTGTACAAAGACAAACAAACTTAGACTTAGTAGGTTCTGGTTCATATACTAAAATATATTTCTACAATTCAGCTTTCCTTAAGCTGATTTTTTTTCCAAATGTGAGACTATAACTCCAATAATTATACTAAAAGATCGCTATCTGCTGTTCTGTGTCTCCCTTGGACACACTTGTTATCTCATTTCAGCAGTGTCTAAAATTATGGCTGACTATTTCCATGGGAACTTGGTACTCAGAAGAGTGGTCTTTAAAGGACCTGATTACACATGGAGTGGGCTAAACCCAATCTCCATTCCTTCCTTCCTTCCTTCCTTCCTTCCTTCCTTCCTTCCTTCCTTCCTTCCTTCCTTCCTCCCTCCCTCCCTCCCTCCCTCCAACAGCTTTTTTCTTCTCCCCACAGCAAACATCAGGGAGGTGACAAGTAGCCTTTCTTAGAGATTTGAATTTAATTAATTGCAAAAAGCATTAGAAACATGCATGAAATAAACCAATGGGTGCATGTGACTCTAAAGCCCCACATTTTACAACCCAGTCTTTGATAAAAATGTGAATGACCTTGCTTAAGTCACATAGGGGAAAAAAACCAAACAGTTCTGAAGAAGCTAGCATAATGAAAAGTAATGAGAAAAATTAAATCTGCATCATTTACTTCCAGTATATAATTGATTATTAATATCAGAAGCACATAAGCTTCAGAAAGGGCGAATAATTTCTCAGCACATTACACCACTTAATTAGAGAAAATAGGATGAAATAAAGAGAATGAGTTAATGTACTAAAAATTAAGCATTGCAGAGACCTGATGATGGCTTAAAATAATGCCACCTGGAAGCAGCCTTTTGGGCAGTGAAGGAGTGATGCTTACCTCATTTACAATTTCATCATCCCAAATTTTCCCATGGTGGCCCATCTTCACAGATGACTTGGCCAAAATTTAACAAGTGGGAGAAATAGCAGCATATGTTGGACACTTTGGGACTTAGTCCAATTCTGTGCATATTTAGTTCGAAGTATCTCTTTTCACTCCTTGGGAAGCCTGGAACATGCCTATTATTTTCTGTGGAATGCATCCAAGAGAGTTGTGAACATTTAGCATCTCACATCAAAATGCATTATGTAGGTCAGAAGTGTGTAACTTCTATTGGCTTGAAGACCAGATGGTGTTTTGGATGGCAAGTCAAGAGTCTCCCCCCTTCAAAGTAACCCCTTTTGTATTTTATTGTAGAATCGATTTATTATTTTTTTGTTTTTTAGTTGATTATGCTATTAGGGTTGTAATAGCACTGTTAAAAAAAAACCTTGTAGCACTGATGGGAGAAAAACAGATTGCACAGGGAGAGAGTGTGAGCTGTAGAGTAATATATAGAGAGAGATGCATTTTGAAGGTTGGAGGAAGGTTATAGGAGAAAAGTAAAAAAAGAAGACAGAGAAGCCATAGAGGAAAATGTAGTGAGGAAGGCAGGTTGAGAAGAATCATAGCTGATGGGGTATTGGGGAAGATATGCAAGGAAAGGAGTGCAAGAAATGCAGTCCAAATAGTACAAAGGAGGAAGAACAACCAGAGGCAAAAGACAACTATGGAGAAGATGAGAGGTCATGAACAAAAACCCACAGAGCACAATTTTTTCTCTGGTGTAAGTCATGCAAACGGATGAAGTATAAATGATGCAAAGAGGCTGGTTATTTGAAAAAAATTAATAACATACGGAATGGAAGAATTTGGAGGAATTCCATTTTGTAAGAACTCTCTGTCTAAATTCTCTGCAAGAAGAAGCTTTCATTGCTAATATTGATTTTAGTCAGCACTCTCATTCTTCTGGCTTTTGCATTACCAACAAGGCAATAAAAAAATCTTTATAAATAATAAATAAAAGTGGAGAGATTTTTCTTTATTACTGTAAGAATGACTCCGTTCTGAGATGCAGCAATTACGCAGTGCAGTGGGAAGTAAACAGAAGTAGGACGAGGCAAGAGGAAAAAAAAAGATGTGGGTTTTATCAATATCTTAAGTGTGTAAAAAATCAGCATGGGAGGTTTTACATGGCATAAAAAGGATGGACACCTACCGATGTCTCCGAGACCAAGTAATTTTAAGAGGCTAAATAGAAAAGACCAGGGTTTCATTTTGCTTTTGTTAAAATGTCAATCCTGATATGTTATGTTGACTTATGTATTTCCTATCCCCCCATCCACTGCCCCAAAGATTATTCAGAATTTTCTTCCCCTTGGTGAAGTTTTATGTTGTACAGTTTGTGAAGACTGCTAAAATTGATGCTGTTACATTTTCAAAGGTCACAATTGCCTCCCTAGGCCAGACATGTCAAACACAAGGCCCGGGGGCCAGATGCGACCCGTGAAATGGTTTCATGTGGCCCACGAAGCCATCCTGGAAACAGTGAGGGAACGGCCCCCGCTGCCTTGGCCCTGGCCAGCTGGGAGCCCATGTACAATTTTGTAGTGGCCATCTTGGCACTTGCCCCGGTGGACCATGCCTTGGCACTTGCCCCGGTCCCACTCCCTTCTGCCAGAGACCCTCAGATCTGTCCCACTCCTGCCCAGGCCCCCATAGGCACCCTTGACACGAATGATGTAGAACTGGCCATGCCCACCCAGTAGGCTGCAGCCACTCTGGCCACACCCACCCGCTCCCCCAGGGCAACCGCAATGCTGATGCAGCCCTCAGTGAAATTGAGTTTGACACCCCTGCCCTAGGCTACTCCTTGTATTAAAAACAAAAACAAAAACAGCCATCAGGTATGTAGCTGTATGATGTCTTGACCCACAGCAACTCTGGCATTTTTTTATAGTCTTGTGACTACATTGCCTCGGACTGAAACAATTTGGTGGCTGGCCAACATGGCTGTATTCCAACCAAAAATCTGGAGGCAGAGGTGGGAAAGAGAGAAGTACTACAATATTCACTAGGAAATGATAAAGATTTGGTAGGCTTTATTTTCTTTTAAAATTGAAAGTGTTCAAATGTCCAAGTGTTTGTCTCTCATACTTGTACCTTCAGGCTGTTCGCCCAGAACACTGGAAGATAGGCACTGTTTTATTTGTTTCTGAGCTGATGGATAAAATAATACTTTTATATATTATTTTGACATCATCATAACATTTATAAAAAGTAGAATCCTAGGTCGTAACCCTGTTGTTGGCTCTGATGAGAAGTCTGTTGTTCAGGGCTAAAATATATTCTAGGCAAGCTCTAGACCAGGTTGTATGAAGGGGAAACCTGACTGTGAAGATGTCCTTATGCCATGGTCAATGCTGCTAACATCGGATGTTCTTGCTTTGACACCTTATTAATCATTCAATTGATCAGTTGCTAATTAAGAAGAATTACCTGGGCAATCTACAGAATACAAATACAGGTTAAAAATTGCAATGCCCTTAACGCAACTGAAGCAATAGCAAGTTAAACAACTAGGAAATGAAAGCAAATCAGTTTAAAACTTTGCACGAATGATTTAATACTTATTGACTAAACTAGTGACATGCAATTAACTGCAAATAACTAAATATACTGGGAAAGAATATTAAATTACAAACTTGGCTAAATAAACATGGTAATCCCTGGGACATCCTAAAGTTTTAAAAACCTGGGCAAATCAAGTTGCGTAGTAAGGACATTTGACTTTGAGGAGGATATCCCAAGTCAGTGGTATATTTTTTGGAAAGGTCTGGAAGTTGAATCATGTCAACTGAACTTCTTTTCTTTTTGGTTTAAATGTTTTGCTGTTTGTCCAAGTAGTTTCTTCGGTCTTTAGAAACTTTCAGAAGTCCAGTTGTTATAACTCAACTTCCAGACACCTCTACCTTGATGACTGAAAATCTTCACCAGCATTATTGAAAAGGGGTATTTTCACTTATTTAAAGTCCAATTCGTTGAACAAGCTTTTCTTTATTCAACACGCTAAACCAAAACTAAACACGATACATTATAGTTGATTGATAGATATGAATCCTGACATTATATCCATATCCAGAAGATATTCAGCAGGCTAGCAATTACGCATTGACCTAAAAAATGACTATGATAATATCAGGCTGTCTAGATGTTACTTAAATTTTCAACAGCATCATCCAGTATTTCAAAGAGTAAGAAATTATGGAAATTGTAGTCCAGCAATATCTGGAAAGTCACTTAAAGATTGATAAGTTTCTCCAATGTTATTCTTAGCTAGGAATGATTACTTAATTGAGAAACTGAAATGGAAATCTGTCATTTTTGCTGTTAACTGCAGGAATGGATCGACCATAAATTGTGCTGGAATCCTGAAGATTATGGCGGTATCACTGCAATTCGGGTTCCATCTGAATCTCTCTGGCTCCCTGATATTGTTTTATTTGAAAAGTGAGTATAGGAATCCTAATTCAGTGAGGGGGTGCCAGCTGTCCTACTTTCTCAAAGATAATCCTCCATTTTAGAGGGATCTTTTATTTGAAGGGCTGTTCAGTCAGTCTCACGGCTAAAGTTGATGATACACAACAACCATAAGGACTTGCACAGCAACCTAAATATAAATCTGTGGGGATTTTGTTGTTGTTGTTTGTAGTGGTTTTCTATTTGTCCCTGAATTTCTTTGGCCTACTTGAAATTTACCTGAGAAAGTTTTCTCAAGCGCTATAGCCAGAGCCCATGCGCTTCAGCCTCACTTCCAAAAACATTCATGCAATTCTGGCTGTGTCAGCACTTTCTTGAAATATTTAAATATACTTCCTAATTAATATAAAAAATAATTTAAATTGATCAAAAGCAATGGATTAGACCACATATTTGGTTGACCGAGAAGGTATTTTCAGGTAACGTTGGTTGCTGTAATCCTTACAGTCCAAAGGTGATGAAAGTGGTCCAACCTTAGAAGGAAAGATCTGATCCCACAACATTCTTCCTAGGTGTCTTAGAGCCAGGTGGTCCTGTCTTATCTGAGCCCAGGGCAATGAAACGGATAAAGGCAAAAATATATTCCATGGGCATATCCTGGATCTTCAGGAACTGGGGGGGGAGGGAATAATGAATGTAATTTTCTTACTATTGAAGCCATCAAAACAAATTGAAGGCCATGCTTAAGATGTGAGGGTGGCGGCATGTACAGGGCACAGCTATAATAAAGGTTGTTTTTCATGTATATCTCCTTTCCTTCCTCATCTCACTCAGGATCGCTACCTGCTAGAATTAATTGATTAAATATTACAGGCATAATGTGAAGCATGATGACTGACAATCTAGTCTAAGGAAACCTAATTGTGGGACTTCTCCCAGGCTAGTAAGTCAAGAAAGCGTCCTCAAAAAACTTCACATTTGAATCTATGTTTTGCCGTAAAGAACAACTCTCCTAAATCTTTTTAAAGTTTTATTTCTGAGTTCTGGTTTGTAGGCAGGTAGTAACCTCCACAAATGTGAACTTACAAGAAATAGAATGCTTTCAAAACAAGGGGAAAGAACTGCGAATTGGGCTACCATTAAAACTGCAACAGGAAGCAAACCTGACACAGGAGGTTAAAAAAATAATTGGAACAAGCAGCATGATACGTAATTTAAGAACAGTTTTCTCCTCTATCCTTTCTAGTGCTGATGGGCGCTTTGAAGGTTCATTAATGACAAAAGCAATAATTAAGTACAATGGGATTGTAGTGTGGAGACCTCCAGCCAGTTATAAAAGTTCCTGCACGATGGATGTGACCTTCTTCCCATTTGACAGGCAGAATTGCTCCATGAAATTTGGATCATGGACCTATGATGGCAGCATGGTTGACCTGATCCTAGTGGACGAAAATGTGGATAGGACAGACTTTTTTGATAACGGGGAATGGGAAATCCTAAATGCTAAAGGAATGAAAGGAAACCGAAAAGACGGATTATATTCCTACCCATTCATCACCTATTCCTTTGTTTTAAGACGCCTTCCGCTGTTCTACACACTTTTCTTAATAATCCCATGCCTAGGACTATCTTTTTTAACCGTGCTTGTTTTTTATTTGCCTTCGGATGAGGGAGAGAAACTATCACTCTCGACCTCCGTTTTAGTTTCGCTGACGGTTTTTCTCCTGGTCATCGAAGAAATCATCCCCTCTTCCTCCAAAGTCATACCCCTGATTGGCGAATACTTGTTGTTCATCATGATTTTTGTCACACTGTCAATCATTGTGACAATTTTTGTGATTAACGTGCACCATCGCTCCTCGGCCACCTACCATCCCATGGCTCCCTGGGTGAGAAGACTTTTCCTTCAGAAACTGCCCAGACTGCTCTTCATGAAAGGACACGTAGATCGCTGTGCTTTCGCTGATCCCGAAGGAACTCTAAAACCAAAGCTGAGAAAGTATAAACACAAACAATTGAAAGATGGAGAAAAGGTGGTGGTTGCCTTCTTGGAAAAAACTGCCGATTCCATTAGATATATCTCCAGGCATGTCAAAAAGGAGCACTTCATTAGGCAGGTAAGTTAGGAAGCAAGAGTGGGCTGATGTCAATTTTTCATTTTCCTCATATCTCTTGATTCCCAAAGCATTGTCTTAGGCCTAAAGATATTTACCCATGTAATAGGCCAGTGATGGCGAACATTTTAGAGACCTAGTGCCCAAAAACTGGCCCCATCCCCGCTCCAACCCCTGCCCTGCCCCCACTCCGCCCTCATCCCGTCTGCCCACAGGGCCACTCACTGCCTCCAGGGCAGATCACCCAGCAGTGCAATGGCGGCCACACCTTCTGCCCGTGCCCTGCAGCATCAACTGTGCATGATGGGGCGTGAGGGCAGAGTCTTGTCTACTCAGTCTGGCTGCCATGTCCTTGGCTGAACTGCTCTGCGTGGGCCATGCTCGGGGGCGACTCTCCTCAAGGGGGCCTGCTGGTGAGGAGAGGGTCACGGGGGAGGCAAGGCTGGGGTAATGGCATGTATGCCCAGAGAGAGGGCTCTGAGTGCCGCCTCTGGCACTCATGCCATAGGTTCACCACCACTGTAATAGGTTGTATTGCTATTATCTTTCTCATCTTTCTCATCTTCTAATTTCGCATACTTTATCTTCTCAGTCCTACTACCTTCTCCTATTGGTATCTTATGATTTACCACTAGTGTTTGTGTCTTATGATTGATTGTAACTATCATTTTTGATCTATGACCTATCGCTTTGTTGTTTGTATGTACACTGAGAGTTTATGCATTGGAGACCAATTCCTTGTGTGTCCAGTCACACTTAGCCAATAAAGAATTTTATTCTATTCTTGTTCTAAGGTTACAGAAGAACTTAAGCCTGTATTTTTAAACCAATCATCAGGTCATAGCAAACCTGGAAAAAAGTAATCCTGAAAAAGCTCTTCTTACATTTGTAAATATAGAACACCTTGCAAAACTGAGCCAGGATTTTTCTAATCCAGCATTGGCCAAGTTTTAGATCAAGAAAAAGTAATCCCTGACCATTGGCAATGATGGCTGGGACTTGTAAAGTTTCAGACCCTGTCAACTTTCTTATCCTAGATAATCCACTAAAAATTGACTAGTGTTCAGCAAAGAAACATGTTTTACTTTCTGTTCACCTTGTGTAAAATTAAAAGAAATAATTGTGCTTGGCATTTTAAAAGAGAATGAAGTTAAAGTTGGAGATTGGTTAATGTTAGACTTAATTTTAGTCTGATACATGTATATACTTACTATAAATAATTAGCTCCCACCATAAATACATTCCAGGCTTCTGTATATATTTTCTGCTCTAACTGACAATACCACTTATCACTGTTAATCTGGGAAACAGAATTAGATAATTAATTTACCTAACTGATTAATTCTATTGGTTATGTAACATTCCCTAAATGTTTTGACTGTCACCTTATTTTTCTAGAGGATTTTTTTTAAGTTCTACTTCACAGAACATGAAAAGGATATAATGAATACAATTTCAGATCTACTTTTTAGTAGAAAATCAGTGGACTGCTAAGCCTAGAAATCTGTCTTCGCCATCGGGCTTGCTTTAGATGCCATTTCATGTTGCCCATTGAATGCCAATCATGTGGTCAGACCATAGTTAGGCAATTCCCACACCATAGTACAGTATAATACAGTTGCAAGCTGAGCCACACATTGGGGCCTGTAGGCACACAATGACAATAAGCAGGTTTCATCAGTGTCTAGACTGGACACTAGCCCAACCACCTTAACAGTGTTACCATGAGTTCCATCAATAGAGATAAGAAAAAATATTAAGAAACGAGCTATTTCTTGAGAATGAGCAGCTCACTAGTGATTACCTATAAGCAGATTTAATTTGCTTTTGGTTTGTCCATGTTGCAATCCTATATATATATGAGTGAAAGAGACAAGTGGGAACTTTTGGTTTATGCTGGGTCTGCTTAGTCAGCTGCATTGAAAAAAATAATTTTGCATAACTTTTATTTGAACCATGCCCAATTTTGCATAACTTTTATTTGAACCTTATCCCTTAAAGATAGTATCAATGTTTATTGAACAATAGGCTTACACCACAGTGAAGGTGACCTCCACCTAATGCCATGTATCCTTAGTGGTCTGCAGTGTGTTTCACAGGTTTATCAAGCATAAATTGATATGATGTAATGTAAACTTGACTCTGGGAATGAAGAGTTAAATGGCCATTAAAGCTGGGAGAGGTTCAAAACAGACCACTCAGTCCTAGGAAAGAAGAAAGTACAAGATAAAAACCCAGAATAATTATATCTGATTGTTTTTTTGGGGTGGGTGGGTGGTACTGTATAAGATATAGTAGACAGAAATTCTAACAGATTCTAAAAAAAAATCCTATAAAAATAAAGATCATTCCTAAAATCTCTGATTCCAGGCCTTGCATACTTCGAATGCTGAAAGTTGATGACTAAGTCCCAAGTATATTTTAAAGCATTACTTCAGTTGTATAAAATAAGCATTGAACTCACAATTCATTTTTCGCTTCTCCTAGGTAGTGCAAGACTGGAAGTTTGTAGCTCAGGTTCTTGACCGGATCTTCCTGTGGCTATTTTTGGTGGTGTCTGTGATCGGGTCTGTTCTTATATTTACTCCTGCTTTGGAGATGTGGTTTCACAGCGGTTTGTAGAAATAAAATCGGTTATGTAAGAATCACCTGGAGGAAGAAAAACAAAAGATCAAGAAACCTGGTTAGGTAACATTCAGTGTGCACAGAATCAAGAGGAATGTTACTGACACCAAACTATGCTGGGCAGATTCAGATCAAGTTTTAGATCAAATCTTTTAGCTACTAAGATCATGAAATGGGCATGGATTGCACAAATGACTACTTTCACCTTTATTTATTGTATTTATAGGCATTTATCTGTTTACCAAAATGCTATAGACAACAGATAAAAATATAAATATAAGAATATAAGAGTATTATGTACTGTATGTTCATCACCTTGAGCTATTTATAAAGTAATAAGGGCAGGATAAAATGAAATCTAATAAATAATAAATAAAAGCAATATTTCAGCATTAGAAACCTAGATTATTTCTTGTTTTAGTTTTCATGACAGATGTTGCATGTTGTTAAACTTTAGTTCTCATCAGCTCAAAGCAATGAGGATGAGAGTTATAGTTCAGTTTAAACTGAAACAGCTTTTCCCCAAATAATCTTTGGAATCTCAAAGAACATTCCATGAGTTGTTTCCTCATCCTTTATTGGAAGTTTTCCAAACTCTACTCTGACCTACCCTCTCCTTCGTGCTTCCAAAATTTGGGTACATGTGCAAAAAAAGGAGGGAAATTGATCTGTGACTGAATTTCCAGTTTCCCAGTAGACAGATGTAACTAAACACTTCATTTTAAAAAGTCCCCCATTTTTTTAAAAAAAGAGAAAATGCTAAATAGGTCCACAACAATCACGAGGAAAGATTTATATAACTAGATTTTCAATTTATTCAGCCATATCTAATAGTCAATTTTCAGAATTCACTTTCCAATATTACACTGACACCAACTCTCCTTGGAAAGGTGACAATTTATTGCACTGATTTTTTTTAAAAAAAGATATTTGTTCATAAGCTTTATAAAAAGTAAATGTTATAAGCACAGATTTTATATTTTCACACATTAGAGATATATAAAGCATTAATAAAAACTGAATGTATGCATATAAATGTGATGAGCAGCAATGTCCCAATACATTTGTTTTTGAAATGAACCTGAGGATATAATCTTTTTCCAGCAGAACCTGTTCAATTTTTGCCTTCTCGAAAGCATCATTTGTGCACCTCCTTGCTGTGGGAAGCGGGGAGGAAAAACAGATACTATTTAAATTACTGTAACAGGCTTTGCTTCTGCTCACTCTGCTAATACATTTTGTGAAGCTTACAGACCAGTGTTTCTCTATCTCAGCCACTTTAAGCTGTGTGGACTTCAACCTGCAAAATTTCCCAGCCCAATATGGCTGGCCAGGGAATTCTGGAAGTTAAAATCTACACAGCTTAAAGTTATTGAAGTTGAGAAGCACTGTTACAGATTATCAGTACTGCAGGATCCAATCTGGGTCAGTCACCAGGACCAGAGGTTTAGTCTTCCGAGCTTTCGGACTTGTGCTGGAGCCCATCCTCAGGGAATGTCTCTCTCTCTCTATTTCTGGTGAGAGAGAAGTTCCCTGAGGATGGGGTTCCTGCATGAGTCTGAAAGCTCAGAAGACTAAACCTCTGGTCCTGGTTGGATCCTGCAACATTATTCTGGGACACATATGTTTGCCTTCATTCATTATCAGTACTAACTGGTGCACATGTCAAAAACCCGGAAAGAAACATTAGCATCAATTGCTCCTCATATATGATTGACTTTATATCATCTAGCTAGAAGCCATGTACACCAGATATATACACCAGATTTTATCAACCAATCAATCAGAATAGAGCTGGAAGGGACCTTGGAGGTCTTCTAGTCCAACCCCCTGCTCAAGCAGGAGACCCTATACCATTTCAGACAGATAGTGTCCAGTCTTTTCTTAAAGACCTCTAGTGATGAAGCACCCACAACTTCTGAAGGCAAGCTGTTCCATTGGTCGATAGTTCTCACTGTTAGGAAATTTCTCCTTAATTCCAGGTTGCTTCTCTCCTTGATTAGTTTCCATCCATTGTTTCTTATCTTGCCTTCTGGTGCTTTGGAAAATAAGTTGACCCCCTCTTGTTTGTGGCAGCCCCTCAAATACTGTCATTTTAGCTCTGATACTTCCCCTGCATGATTAATAATGAGCAAATCTGCTTTGCTGGGATCAGCAACTAGGACTGTCAGACCATTCTAGTCTAAACATGATGATATCTCTATGTCTTTGCTGGAAAGATGCACAGTGGTCTTGCTTTTTTCAGTGAGGTGATTAGTATGCTGTAGGTGCCAGACTACAAATCAATAAGGATGCGTTATAGCAGAAAGCCCAAATGGACCTTGGGATTGGCCTGGCTGATACACAGTTACTATACTTTTTACTGGTTGAACTCCATGGTTTACATGAGTTAGCCAAGATTGGAATTCAAGAATGCTAATATGCTTAATTTAAAGTATTAAGTAGCACCCAGAGCAACCTTATCTATTTTCAAAGGAAAATAAGAGATGTTCACCAAGCAACTTTAAAGTAAATGATGATAAAAGTGCTGAAAAATTGACTGGTGTAGTGGAAGCTATTTGATATTGATATAAAGCTAGAAAAGGATTACATCTACGAGCATGTTCTTACAGGCATTTATATCTTGCTAGAATTAAGGTTGGAAATTTTTGCTTTCAAGAAAAGCTGAATATTTGACAAAGATCTGAAATGTCTCAGAGGGATTTAGTCTTTTTTCACTCTCTAAAAAATATTCTTGCACACGGACATATTCTATGACTAGAATCCTTATAATGGTTCGTGAACAGACCTAAGATGGATGCCTTTTAATCTTAAAATAATTACTGTCCAGATAATCTATATTGAAAGGCAGTGGGGAAAAAAGCAGGTATTTGGTATTCTCAAAATGAGAGAATTTATCCTTCTGTCAAAACAGCTTCTATTTACTTGTAGATTTTCAACGTCGACTTATAGCATATTTTTTGCAGATCAGCTTTCCTGCCTGTCATATGTTTTCCTTTCCTCATGTGTACCAAAGAAGATCCTCTTTGGATCCTAATAATGTCTCCTCCAAAAGTCTATGCCAGTACTAGGAGCAGTAGTCAATATGTGAAGAAGCTTCCAGAAGTTTATATCACTGTTCTTCTTTAAGTAAGAGCTGATTTTGTCCAAGAGCAAGGGCCCAAATCATGTACTGTCATAATTCAAATGCTAGCAGGCTTCAGATACAACCTATATTAGTTGAACTCAGTTTTGCCTTATTGTATTATATTCTCCCTGGAGCGTTGATGTTACACCTGCAAACTTCAGTTCTAGGCTTCTGCCATATGGTAACCACAACTGCAGTTCTTTGCTGGGTTTCAAGACAATGTTTACAAGTTTCAGGACTTCCTTGCACCTTGCACCTGAACAAAAATGGTAAGCTATTCCTATGGATTAGTTCATATGTGATGTGTTTACAAGCCTGAAGCTGCCTCCGTCAGTTCAGTTCATAAAGTCCATCTATGTGCAACCAGTGGGTGATACTATGGAAAATAATTGTGTTCTACATTGAGTCCTCATCTCCTAGCACAAGAAGTAAACCTATTTAGTGCAATGACTACAGTGCATCTATGTCTTGTATGTGAGCATAACACTGCTTTGAATGTTGTCAGCCAGTAGTGGCATGTCACAAGAGCGGCTCATGATTGTATATGTTATTAATGAAAGCAATATCAAATAAATAATCTAAAGACTGAGAATGTTGTTTGTGTATTAACAAAAAAAAAAAAAAACCAACAACAATGGGAAAGATGGAATAGCCTTCCACTGTAGGAAAAAAACCTGCAGAGCATAAATAAAGGCAGAGGTGGTTTAAATAGATACTTGCTACCAATGATATCAATATTTTTGCTCTCTGTTGTAAAGTAGCAGTGCAAGTAGGAATGGTATTAATTCATTCCCCTCCCCCCCTCTCTCTCATCTCTCTCTATGTGTGTGTGTTAGCTTCCATGCCATGCTTGTCTTCTGTTTTTGATTACAAGCAGTTTCACACAATACTTCAAATTTTACAGACCAGGAAGACAGCCAAGCAATTTCTTAGGAAATTGAAGAAATATTTTCTAGTCCCTCTGTTTTGAGGCTAGAAATATACAGCAAATAAACCACATCATTTAAAAAATAGTTAAGTATTAGCTTAAACTAATTACAACCTGCATGAAAACTTAGAAAATAATAGCAGTAGAATAAAACCTAGCAATTAATCCGGATCACAAATTAAATCGTAAGTACATATAATTCAGGAGTAGAGTGTGTGGGGAATCATCCCTCCAACGTTAAATCAACTTTGTGTTGGTGTTTAGTTTACTATCTATAATCCTAAGTAGTCATGTATCATTATTATCGTCATATCTATATCCATTGATTAGAACATTGCAATGTAAGCATTTCAGTGCATGGATGGGAAAATAAGTGGAAAATCTGCAGGAGGCAGAAAAATGGGTCAGAGGAAGGTCACAAAGGAATTATATGTAGAGACAGAGTCAGCTGTAAATTTGAAATTCAGAACTAGTAAGGAGACGCTGAGTTGCCAGGAAGGAAATAATTGTTAAACTAGGGTCTCTAAGAGCCTGTGATATGTCAGCTAAAAATTACAAAAGTCTTGTAATATAAATGGATGAGTTTCAGAAACAGCTTAGCTGACCAATACCAGGAAAGATTTTTGAGATGCTGGTGGATTGTTTAGTATTCAATTCCAGGGATCCTATAATATAGGAAGATCATTTTAGGGTACGTTCAATTAAACAAAATTGCATAATTTTTCACATTACGGTGAAAATAAAAATGCAGCATTTTTATTCAGCTTTAATTTTTGGTAGCACTGGAAAAGAAAGTTGCCCATATACATCTGGAAAAAGATTTATCTGAAAAGGTTGCTGCAATTCAATGAGGTTTACACATCTTGTATGCTATAACTATGAGTTTATTTAGTTTAACGTAATATACTTGCGGGAACTCAGCAAGTATGATAGTGGCTGTAGGAACCCAACCAATCTACTTGACAAATCACAATTAAACAAAAACTGGTTTAGGCACTGCAGACATTACAGAATAGATTGGTTTGACTCAGTATAAAGTAGTTTTCCTTTTATGGAATAATTATATACATACCTAACATTATTTAATAAATGGATATATGTCTGCAGGATAATAATAAAAAATGTCTGCAATGAAGAATGCCTGTGGGCAACAGCCTAGATAAGCAAATCACGAGGGCTTGATGAATTGGGATAATTTTTTACCTGCTTTTCCAGGAATTATTCAGTGGCTTAAATCATTTTATGAGCCATGTTTTTACACTCACACTTTAATAAGGCACAGAGCAAAAGTGCAGGGAAAAAAGAGCAGCTCTTGTTTCTTCCTGGCTAAAAGAAGAAGCAAGAAGTGTCAAGACCAATGGATGCCGTCAGAATGATACTGCTCTTCACGTTTTCAGTCCCAGAGCAATTTTTATTCCAGCTGTGGTTGAGGGCAAAACAAGATTCCCATCACTATTCTTTTTTCAGGTGGTCTAAGTGGCCATATTGGTCAGTTTCATTATTTTCTTTCTGGAAGGAGGGGAATAATTTCCCAATGGTTCTTGATCTCCTAGACAAGATCAAGGTATGCAGCCTTTCAGTTGTGTAATCTAAGGTCAGCTTTCAGATATGGTAGAATGTGACCCTATGAAAGCTAGATAATTGGCACAATTTTTGCATGGTTTGAATGGTCTCTTGTCCACTGTTTCTGCTTGGAGCAACATTATATATTTGAATACGCTTTTCCTAAAAGTTTAAATATAATACAACGTTTATGAAAAGTAATGCAGAAATGTGTTTAAGTATTACCGGATGTGTGTGGGTGTATCTGACATTACTGAAGTATACCTAGTTGAAATTTACTTTATGTCATGAAACTTTCAAGATTTTTCAGCATGCTTCTTGAGATAACAGTTGGTAGAAGTTTGTTGTTGATTTCTTTACTTCATTACTACCTACCATTTGGAACAGTTGGAAGGAAATTGAAGAAGACATAGTCAACAACAAGTCTGAATTCTTGTAGTAAAGCTTTCCCTAATGTAGACAGATTCAGAGAATTCCAATGAAAAAGGAGCCAGTCACAAGTGAGATACTCCAGCAAAGAAGGGTTAATTTAGAACAACAACAAAACATTAAGCTACAGGGAAATTCTTGTTTAGTATCTTAAATGTTTATGGGATTTTTTTTTTTAAAAAAATCTTCAGCTGTCAGCAGTAATTTAATTAAAAGATTAGGATCAATTAGCCTATAACATAATTTAATTTTATGCTAACAGCCTCATGCTACATTTTAATGCCAACAATTTTTAGGCCTCCTGAATAAATATGTAATTTATTCATGTATAAAAAGTGTAAATAAAATAAATGTATAAATAGAATGTGTAAATGGGGGTTTCAGAATCTCTCCCTTGAAAGAATTTCCCTTACTAAATGATGAATGGACTCCACATCTGCAAGACCCTTAATGGATTCCACATCTGTTCAATGAGCAATGGAGTTCACATCTGCCCAATCAGCAATGGAACCCATGTCTGACAGGCCACAGATTATGGAGCCCCCCCTTGACTTCCATCAAGCCCTGCCAATGAGAGTCATTCTTTCCAAGGAGAATATCTAACCATCTCTACATCCCAACAGGATGGCTAAAGCCAAGGGTGCATTCAGAAGAGTGCATTTGGAAGCCTTAAAGTTAAGAGGATATACAGCAGTGGTTCTCAACCTTTCTAATGCCGCGACCCCATAATAGAGTTCCCCATGTTGTGGTAACCCCCAACCAGTTATACATCACCGGGTGCCAGGGCCGTGGCCAAAGAAAAGGGGGAAAAAATGGCGGACAGCCTTGCTTGGCGACCCCCATGAAATGGTCGTTCGACCCCAAATGGGGTCCCGACCCACAGGTTGAGAACCACTGATATACAGAATCATATAAACATTTGTGTTTAAGGGGTCCTAAACTCTTTACATGGAGTGCCACTCAACCCAGGAGAAGGGTGAAGCATGAGGAGGAGGTTCAGAGGTACAATGCCTTAATTGTGCCAGGGATGATTACACCAAACGGAGATAAGGATTACTTGAAAAGGCTCTGCAAATGTTGTCACCTTCCACTGCAAGCCATAAAGGTCTTTCCAGGAATCCAAGGGGCTCTTCTTCTTGAGGCTGCCAGGGCTCCCCAGGAGAGATTTTCTCCCCATCCCCTGAGGCATGACCTCCCCAGCGGCCATGTTGCAAAAGTTTCCTTACCTCTGAGGTAGAGGAGTGGATGCCATCTTGAGAGTAAGAGAAGAAGGGAAGGGATGCTCCCCCTCCTGCCTTTTGCCATTGTGCGCGCACTGAGGAACCAATGCAGGAAGGAAGGGCCTCAAATCTGCAGCCCTGTAAACCCTCCTTGCACATCGGTCCTTTTTATCCAGCTCTTGGTTAATTGTAATGTTATAATCCTTAGTGTTGACTCTTTTGACATGTTTATTGTTCTTGTTGTTTTATTTTGTGTTTTTGTGCAGTTGTAAGCCACCCAGAGCTGCTTGACAGTAATATGGGTCTTTGGTTGTTCGGGTTTTCTCCCACGTAAAATTGGAAGTGTCTTGGTGATGTTTCGACGAAGTCCCATTCGTCATCTTCAGGCTGGTGTTTTCAGCTTCGTGCTCCTCGAAACACGAAGCTGAAAACACCAGCCTGAAGATGACGAATAGGACTTCGTCGAAACGTCGACAAGACACTTCCAATTTTACGCGGGAGAAAACCCAAACAACCAAAGACCTACATACAAACACCCGCGAAAACCTCAGAATATATATATAAATATACATACATGATGTATATTGTAAATCAGCTCCCATTTTTAATTGAAGATTCTATCCCCGACCCTCCCACCCCCACTGCACAGTGGTCATTTTTATCAAGTTCTTGGTTAATATTATTAATGTTTCATTCTTAATGAAACACCTTTTGATGTTTTCCCTCTTTCTATGGTTTCATATTGCATTTTTATTAATTGATATAACTTATCTATTGCTATATTGGAAGTCATAGGCAGCTCCCATCCATATTTCATAAAAACCAAATTTTTTTAAAAAAAACCCTGCTCTTCGCTGCCTCGAGTTCTTTATTTCCTCTCCACTCATTAGGTGGCCAAAGTATTTGAACTCTAGCTTCAGTTTCTGTCCTTCCAAAGAACAGCCAAGGTTGATTTCTTTTAGGATTGACTGATTTCATCTCCTTGTAGTCCAAGGTCTCTCAAGAGTCTTCTCCAACACCACAATTCGAAAGCAACAGTTCTTCAGCTCTCAGCTCTCCTTATGGTTCAAATCTCACAGCCATGTGTTACTACAGGGAAAACCATAGCTTTAACTGTACAACCTTTATCGGCAAGCTGATGTCTCTGCTTTTTCATATGCTTGTCTAGGTTTGCCATAGCTTTCCTCCCATGGGGCAAGGCTCTTTTTAATCATGGCTGCAGTCACCATATGCAGTGATCTTGGAGCCCAAGAAAATAAAACCTTACACCTAATGAGAGGAAAGGACTTATTGGAGTAGACCCTGAAGCTGGTTGAAAGCAAAAGGAGAAAGATCATTGGCAGTTCCCTCCCTCCCATCCCGGACATAGCACAGAAGCGTTGCTTGAGCAGGGTCCGTAAGATTATCTGGGACACTACACATCCTCTTCATGACCTGTTTTCCTTATTATCTTCTGGGAGGAGGCTCCATGGTATCCATAGCAGAACATCCAGATTCAGCCATAGTTTCATTCCATACAGCATTAGCCTTGTGAACTTTCAAGCTTCCTCCTTCCATTATATTTTCAAGATGGACAGTGTTTAATATTTATTTGTTATGTATATGTAGGGATGTGATCCATACATATGCTATATATAGTATGTTAGGGATGTGTCATGTATGTGTTCACTTTGAGAACGGGCAAGTAAATTTCATTTTTGATGTGTGCCGCTGTGCCCACAGTAAAAAAAAATGACAATAAAGGTTATCTTATGAGATGGTTAGATAGTGTCATCAACATAGTAGGCATGGGTTTGGGCAGACTCAGGGAGACAGTGGAGGACAGGGAAGCCTGGTGTGCTATGGTCCTTGGGGTTGTGAAAAGTCGGACATGACTTAGCGACTGAACAATAACAACAATTTTGGTAGAGCCACAGATTCTCACTATGCATATCTCAGCCACATTGGGTTGCTATGTCAATGACTGCATATACTTGTGGATAAGCCACACTTAAAAAAACATGTTTGGATGGCCTTATCTGTAAATATATACCGTTAATACTTTTTAAAAATACCTATATTTCCTGTATTCACTGAAGAAAACAGCTATGTGTGGAAGAGTTAGCGATAAAAGGAAACCAAACTGCCAAAGAACAAGATGGCTAGACATTATCAAAGCTGACACCAGCCAAAGCATAGAAAAACTCAAAGGAATAGTGCAAGATCAGAAGATGTGGGGAGACTTGGCTCATAGAATTGCCAAGAGTTGGACACAATTGAATGGATGAAATCATCATCATCAATTTCTTGTATATACTGAAGTGTAAGCCCATCCGTGGATAAATCAACCCTCAAATTTTTAACCAAACTGCTATGAGAAAGGTGAGTATGCTTATATATGGGTGGCACATATTTCATGGTATTATGGTTAAAAATTCAAAGGTTGACTTGTCCATGAATGGTTGATCCACAAGTATATATGGTACTGTTTGAGGAAAGTGATAATGATTTAAGAGTCATCATGTTATTACCTGATGCTTCTTTCAAGACAATACAGTAAATTTGTATTACTACTAGTGATAGGACAACACGTTGCAGGTGAAGGTGTGGGACCTGTAGCCCTCCAGATGTTTCTGAATTATGCCATGTCCCTCAACATCAGTCACAGTAGATAGAAAACTGCAGCTCAGCAAGATTTGGAGGGGATATTTTCTACTTCCCTGATGGAAGTAAATAAATTAGCCATCACACTGTTATCAGTGTAACTACTAGTCCTAGTATAGTCTTGCTTTAGAGAAGTGGAAATTACCAGTACATCTTCACCATCAAATATATTCTTCAGTGTTTTCCAAAAATAGAATGCTCCTGGGCAAAAGAGTCAGCACATTTCTGCAAGTAAGACAATTCTTGCCCGTGCGTCAAACCATTGTATTATTCCTAGGAGTTTGAGGAAGAAATAATGTCACTGTAAATTGATTCCTAACAGCCTGATATTATTTTTAAATTTTAGTAATAACTTGTCTAGAACTTTTACAGAAAATGCCAAATGATACACCAAGTTCTTAACAACTATTGGATGATGTTTTAAAAACTGAAAAATGACTGGAAAACTGTCACCCATTCTAACTACATACTCCAATATTATATGGCCGTACTTGTTGGATCTGTAAAATATTGGCTTGTTATCCGACATATGTTCAGACCAACAGGGTGCAATCTTGTTGTACTAGTTGGGGAATTCTGGAGTTCAAATCCATGCATCTTAAAATAGCTGACATTTAAAAACACAGACTTAAAAATGACATTCAAGCTTTTCCCCTGAACTTTTCAATCTCATCCTCCAAAAATGGAATCTGGTAGCAGACATGCTCAAGGATTGTGCTTTCCCCGCAATAGACAATAGGCATTTTGTAACATCAATGCTTCTGCTTGTTGGAAATCGACTTCATTGTGTAAAGGAGACACAACTATTTTATTTATTTATTTATTTAATACAAGTTTTATTAAGTATTTCAGTTTTTACAACAAAGTGCTTAGAAAACAGCGTGGTGATGGGGTAGTCAATTATCCAAGAACCAACACATTTATGTATAATTCAAATTAAGTCATTAAAAATTCCCTCTCTAGTTCCCACCAATCATGTAACATATTCAGTTTAATACATTTCTAATACAAATCCATCAATCAATAAAATTTATAAAGAGCCATTAATTGAAAAAATCCTAATCCTGTATTTAAGCTTTACAAAATTCCAATTACCATATTTCAATTAGCCATTACTAAACTGATTATTTAAACTTCGGGTATCCGTAATTTCCCTCTATTCATAACATAATAATTATAATATCTAAAAAGAAAGAGAGAGGGAAAAAAGCATATTATTCCCACAATTACATTCTTATATTTCCTAAACATATTCTATTCTTGTTCTAATATCTCCTCATTTACTAGTACTATATCTTCTATTAACATAATCCATTTTCTTATTCTCCTTCCAATACAAAATAGTTATCATACATAAAGTAGACACATTAATTAAAAAAATACAGTCTATATCTCAGATATACATTCTACTAACCAAAAATTTTCCTCCCACTTATAATTCTAAATCTTAAACCTTGTCAATCTGTGTCTAAAAAGCCTTTTTAACCCATTGCATACAATTTTAGGTTACACTTTTAAGTTTTATTCTAGTTTTCTTTTTGTGCCAAGCAGATTTCTATAACAGAGCCTCTAAATCAGCAAATAAATCTCTCTTTATTCCTTGTGGTATCATTTGAGTAAAAAAAACCCATCTCATCCTCTGTTTTAGGAACCTGACTCCTTTGTAATTGATCCCTTGTTGCTTTAAAAATTCAAATCTCAACATTTGATGCTGCCGAGTAAGACACTCAATTATGTCCAATTTTGTGGTTAGTAATTGGTTATCAAAATTGTCATAGTTCTCAATAAATTGTATTTGCGTGTCCATTCCTGTTACTTTTGAAATTGTATATGGTTTAGTTAAAGTCACTTTTTGATAATCAGGAGTCTCAATAGGTTGTATATAGAATGGCATAGAATCTTCTTTGGTATTGATTGATTCCTCTTCTGTTGTTTTTTGGTCTGTAGGATAGTCAAATGAAGTCTGGAGGTTGGTTTGTAAATTCAAAGCAGAATTTCTGTTTTTTATTTCTGTAGTAATCTTTGTTATTTTAACACATTCTTGCTCAGTGGCTTCATGGATTTTTTCCAATATAAGTTTACAGTTGAGTTGTAAATAGGGTTTCTCCATTTCAATAGTAACTAGAAACAATCCTGTTATCTTTTAGTGGTGGCTATATTTAATAACAGTTAGCCAGTGTCCACCCCACAGATTTAACAGCTGTTGAACTTCTTTGTCTTTTCCCTTTTATGATGATCTGAAGGTCAAAACCAACCTCAGCATCAAACAAGAAAAAAAAACAGTTGCAGTTTTAAATTTCTCTACAAGGTGTCCTCAGTAGATTATGAAATCTCTTCCCAGACACCAAAAATAACATTAAGAAAATCACGAAAAAAATAGTATTCTTCACATATAAACTAAATCCAGTAATGAAATTAAATAATAAAAAAAATTTCAAGACCTCAAAGTAAATAGAAGTAAAAAATAGTCAATGAAATTAATTTTCTTTCTTTTCAAAGCTTCTCTTCCCACACTGACAAACACCGCCCTCTCAAAGGAGGGAAATAATTGCAAAAATGCTTTTTACAGGAAAAAAAAGGGGGCTAAGAGAGGGGAAAAAAAGTCTCACCCGGATCAACCACGGTGGTTCTTTACGCTTAGATATTCTTCTGACTTTCGGTTACAGCAGCAAAGTGATCGGCCATTTTATTGGCTGATCTTTTCTCCGTCGGCCCTAAGGAGCAATCTCAGACCGCCCTTCCATAGTCGACAAGGACCTCAACGGTAGTCACCCCTCCAGGGCGACTTTTTGACCCGATTAAGGGTCTACCGGCAGAAGGAAAGCAGCCAGCGAAGAGAGGAATCTCTCTACATGACTACACATGCTGTGATCCGGAACCGGAATCCGAGACACAACTATGTTAAATAGCCACCCAGAGTTGCTTCGAGATGGGCAGCAAATACATTTAAATAAATAAACGAAGGATATTGGTCACGCTATCATTAAAATTTATTTTTTATGAACTTTTAAGTTTCCAAAAGTGTATTCCATTGTAAAATATACAAACATGGTCCAAACAATCCAAGAAAGACTGCATATTGGAAGTGATGAAATCCAGATTCTCCCACTGTTTCAGCTTTCCTCATCAGATCTAGCAAGGAGGGCATGCTCTGGGTCCCTTCCATTTAAACCAGTATTTCTCAACCTTGACAATTTTAAGGCATGTGGACTTCAACTCCCAGAATTCCACAGCCAGCATTGCTGGCTGTGGAATTTTGGGAGTTGAAGTCCACATGCCTTAAAATTGTCAAGGTTGAGAAACGCTGATTTAAACAGTGCTGTATTGTTGAATACAGAAGTCATGACTTCTCTGTGGCAGGGTTTGCTTTGTGGAACGTATCCCTGTGGAAATGCAGATAGTCTTGGTCCTTTTTGGGCCTTCATAAGATTCTGAAAACCCGGGCTGTTTCCAAGTTTGCAGACTGGGAAGTCAGTCAAGTTCTGTTGATGCCATTTTATGATTGAAATGTATCATTTACCTTGGGCTTTATGTGCTGTTAGCTTTAACTATTGGGTTTTTAAAAATCTAAGTAACCTGCTCAGAGTCAGCCATTGTGAAATGGGAGGCCATATAAATTATATAAAACACTTAAAAAAATACATGGAGCATAATCATCTGGCCTGCTGCTAGGTTCTCTTGTATCCATAACATTTTAAGGGATTTTGGACATCTCAGCGTAGGGCTGAGAATTCTGTGTGTAAGTATAATTAAACACTCAGGGCATTCTTTGTATATTTCATAGGTGCATTTCCAAAATACATCTAAAGTACTACAATAAGCAGAAGAGAGATTGCCATCCAAAATATTTGTTCTTGTTACCTGCTCTTCACATTAATCATCTAAAAGAGCCATAGAACCAGCCTTTTGTTTTTCGGATCTACCACAAGTTTACTTGTCTCTCAACATCTTCCAGCCAGAATAGAGTGCAACATAATGGCTCATGGCGGTGAATAAAACTGAATAAAATTGAAGAAACATGATAGTTGCTATTGGGATGCAAGAACAGAAACTGGGATATGTGTTTTTGAAAGTTATTTCATCCCACTATATTGCAGGTAAGCTTTACCTCACCAGTCTGTGAAATGATGGCGTTTAGAATCTGGAGGGCACCAGGTTTTTAAATCCATTTTTTTCCCCTAACATAGTGTCTCCAGATCAGCCTGGGTAACTTTAGAAGGTGTGGACTTCAACTTCCCCAATTCTGGGAGTTGGTCAACACATCTTAAAATTGCCCAGGTTGAGAAACATTGCTCCAGATGTTTTGGGGCTACAACAGTCAAGATGGGGCAACTATCTAAAAGCCACACTGACTGAAAATTCTAAGTTGTAGGCTCAGCATGTCTTGAGGAGATTAGGTTGGGAAAACACGGATGTTCAGGAAAAACAAGTATAGGTAGTCCTCAGCTTACAACTATTCGTTTGGTGACCATTGAAAGTTACAACCACACTGAAAAGAACGACTTATGACCATTGCAGCATCTCATCATGGTCACATGATCAAAATTCGGCAGCCGACTCATTTTTTATGATGGTTGCAGTGTCCAGGGGGGTGTCACGTGATCCCCTTTTGTGACCTTCTGACAAGCAAAATCAATGGGGAACCCCAGATTTGATTAACAAACATGTTGCTAACTTAACACTTGCAGTGATTCACTTAACAACTGTGGCAAGAAATGTCATAAAATGGGTAAAGCTCACTTGAGAACTGTCTCACTTAACAACAGAAATTTTGGCCTCGGTTGTGGTCATAAGGCGAGGACTATCGGTATACTCATTCAGTGGTGGGGTGCCCTTCTAAATGGTGAGGAAGAACAAGAGAAAAATCAGCTGAATTTACAATGTAGTTGGAATAATTTGTAAATCAAACAGATTATGGTATGGCAGGATTCAAAGAAAGGAAGTTGAACAGAAATATATATATTGCTCCTAGAAGAATATATATATATTGCTCCTAGAAGCACGAAGCCGAAAGCACCAGCCTGAAGATGACGAATGAAACTTCGTCGAAACGTCGCCAAGACACTTCCAATTTTACGTGGGAGAAAACCTGAATAACCAAAGATCGACCGACCTACCTACCTACCTACCTACCTACCTACCTACCTACCTACCTACCTACACACACACACACACACACACACACACACACACACACACACACATATATATATATATATATATATATATATATATATATATATATATATATATATATACAGTGCTGTAACTTCCTGTTTCTTTCAGAAAAGGGATTAGCCCTGCCATTTTCTGTTACAATAGCTTGGACAGTCACCAAATAAGTACCCAAAGCATTACATTTAAATATCTTTTATAAATGGTTTACCAAAAGCAAAATAGCAGCACAGCTATGCTTCCAACAGTAGTATTTAATTCATGTGAAATGTAGCAAATAATGTCTAGTGAACTTTCTGTGGTTGGTCAGGAATTATACTATGAGATACCATACCCTCAGATACTATCAGAGAAACATCTGGTTATTCTCCTTCTCTGTTGTCTTTCAGATATAGTTAAGTGCACTGTCCATCAACCTGATGCTTTCCATGTGTTTAAATTTCATCTCTCCCCCACCATCAGCATTAAAAAGAAGGGATGATGGTTTACAATCAAGCATGTTTGGAGTTTATCTAATTGAGGAAAATAGCATGATTTTAATTTGAAAGATAAGCATACAGAAAAAAAAAAACCAGCTACTATTAATAACTTCACTAGACTGATTAGCAATCTATTCCTTTTTTTTTTTTTTATGACCCCCTAATCCAATGGTTCTCAACCTGTGGGTCGGGACCCCATTTGGGGTCGAACGACCATTTCACGGGGGTCGCCAAACAACGCAGTCCGCCATTTTTTTCCCCTTTTCCTTAGCTGTGCTACTCCCTTTTATTCTATTGGCTTTTGAAAGCCAATAGAATAGACTCTCTTGAATAGAGTCTAATTCTATTGGCTTTCAAAAGCCAATAGGAATTGTCCAGGCTGTCTCTGCCCTGCTGAGCCTGCCAAAAGTCCCATTCTGCAAACGGTGCTGCACCAGTTGAGTAGTCCTCAACTTACGACCAGTTGAGTAGTCCTCGACTTACGACTGGTTGGGGGTCGCGGCATTAAAAAGGTTGAGAACCACTGCCCTAATCCTTCATTTCAAGGTGGCATCAGGGAGACTGAGTGGAGCTGAGCATTTACAGGCCGGATAGCCTTCCTGACATTTAGGCTTGCATCCTAATAAAGAAACATCTGTCATTGCCTAGGATTAAACTCTCAACTTTCTGAGTGGGATGCGAGGATCTTCACTTCTAGGCCACTGCATCACTCAGCAAACTATACATTTATTACTTGCAAAATGAATGGCTTATGTATAAAGTATTTGTCTTTACCAGGAATGTTGACAAACAGTTGTGAGCATTTGAACTGGTGATTCTCTTCTGATTCATCTTGACCTACACTATTTTATTCCTTCTATAAATGAAGCAAAAACCTATTCTTGTACAAAGGAGCAGGAATCTGAGTCAGTATGAATATTAATCTGCTGTTTATCTTAGAGATATGTACAATAGCAGATACTGTAACCAAGAATTTCTTAGCAGAAAAATCAGTGTAGAAAGGATTATCTGAGGAACATTTGAAAGCCACTATATTAACAGAGATTTCTCCAATCTACTATCCTCCCAAAAGGTTGAGGTGGAACTCCATAGGTTTTGCTGGCTGTGGATAATGGGAGTTAGTCTACCCATCTAAAAGGCTGGCTTAATACATCGTAAAGTGATGAGAATACTTTTCTTCTGGCTTGAAATGAAAGCTGATATTCTATAAACTGTTGCCAAAGTGTGGTTTGACTATCTTATTAAAAAGGATCATGCAAAATGTGGATCACCACCCATATATTATACATCTGCTATCAATGGTTGTAGGAATAATCCCGCTGTTCCAAATACACAGAGAATTATGAACACCCACAGAAATACTCTATCGATTACCATGGCGACATATTTCCAGTCATCTTCTACCTGCAATGCATAAGAAAACACATACATGTTCAATTGAATTCATAATATTTAACTGACACTATCTATTAAAATGACTCTGTGCTTCCTGAGATTTCTCAATTACTTTTTTTTCAAAAAAGATACATTTAAAATCTTCAGATAGATTCATATGAAACATTTATTGGTGTAACCATAGGTCACAAGATTGAATCTTCATATATATATATTTGTTATACAATTATATAATATTTTGGTATTATTTGTAAAGAAGAATTTGGCACGTTTTCTGCTGTCATGTTACACATTGTTCCAATTTCTCAATAAATTACAGAACATTTAATTTCTTTTACATAAGTATTAGGTTATTGCTACCTACAAATGTTTCATTGATAAGAAGAACAAAGCCTTGCATAATTATTAGCTACAAGTCCCACTATCTCTCATTTTGAGTCATGCTGCTGACAAGATCTGTTTGGTGCTATAATTCAACAACATCTATAAGATCAGCTGTTCCCATCCTTAGTTTAGACTTCTCTGCAGGTGAGCTTATTTTAGAGTTCCTTAAACAAGACTGGGCATCTTTTAGGTGTTATAGTATAGCTCCTGTAAAATTGTCTCTCTAGTACATAAATCACTTTTTAAAAATATATATATAGTCAACAATTATTTGTGTTGGTGATAGATCTTGACAAAAATGGTCTTGGAGAACCATAAAAGTGAGAATTATTTTGAAGTCCAAACTTAACCAGCACGTTAAAATCATATTCCTTTGCAAAACTAAAATAGAAATAATCCTTCTTCCTAATCCCTGTCATGCCCTTGGCCTTCTATTCAATAAATATAAATAGTACGGTTAACATCTCTTCTTTAATGAACTGAGGACAGAAAGCCAGATGCTTTCCTTTCTGCACTAGGAGGTTTTCCACTAAAGTTTATATTTGTTGAAGGCCCTTTTCTCTAAATCTTTGATTGCCATAGTTAACCCAGGCTTAGCCACAATACTGGAGTTTAGATCTTGTATACGTGCTCGGCTATTTTTCAAAATATCTTCTATGTTTCTACACATCAGCACAGCCTATAGAATTCAATAGACCTTCACTGATCAAATTCCATCTTGGGATCAGGGCCTCTGTCCTAGAGCTTCTACATGTCTATTTAGAGCCTTATTATCAAAGTCAGAGAGCCTCCCGACATGAAATATTTATACGTTTAAGTAACCAAAGCCATTAGCACAACCTCTGCGGTTCATTTTAAAAGCCATCATACCCTTTTGTAGCTCATGTAAACATAGTGTCAAAAGTACTTTAACTAGCAAAATGCCCAGGAAAGGATATACTGTGCTATCTGAGTGTACATCATGGTTCCAGGTGGCATGACGTACTAAACATGATGAGTGCCAAACAAACCACTGATTTACCAGGTGACCCCTAGTTTCCACCTTGATTTCCTACATCTGCGACCTTCCTAGCATGGCCAACTTCAGGTCTATTCTCTGTGGCCATCCCCCTTTTCCTATTGCAGCATGTCAAGTACCAATAAACAACGAGTACCAGGACAACATTTTCACATCAAAATGCATCAAGTACCAAGTTCAAAGAGTTTTGAAGCAGTCAAGTACTGAGGTACCACTGTACATGATGATACTTGGCTAATTTGTCCCTTTCGACTATCTATCCATCTTTGCTCTTGATTAGCCTTCCTCAGCCTGTTGTCTTGAACTTCAGGTACTATAGCTGTTCTCTTGCTGCTAGAAATTCACAGGTCAACAAATTTGGAGGGCATCTGGTTTGAGACAACTGGGCATCTCTCAAGCCCCATAACTCAGTAGGAGGCCAATGCCAATCCTGGAACCCCTAGCCCTTCTTTCTCCTTCTTGCATTGTTGCCTGTTTATCTGTCTCCTGGAAGGGAATGAACTATGAAAGGAAGAAGAAGCAGGAACCTTCACAGAGCTTTTATTACATTTTGGCACCCCAAAAAGAAAGCATGGAGTAATTAAGCAGTGAAAAGCCTGGCAAGGAGATACAAGCACTCAGACCATGCTTCTATTCAATATTTTGCAAAGGGACTCTCAAACTCTTTCCTCTATATGCAGTTGGTTTCCCTTGTCTTGGTGTTAGTTGTATTAGTCTAGCATTATCGAATGTCAGTCTGCATATAGCTAGATCATAGCTATGGTTTTCCCTCTCCCTTACAACTGGAATGTAGAATCAGTTGGTCTCTCTTTTCTACAATTGAGTTTACTCTGCCATCAACTGTTAGATGAACGGTGCTAAGCAATGCAAGAGATAGTTATGTCCATTATCATGGCTTAATGATAGAGGACATTTTTTGGGGGGAGGGAGAAAAGAAGGCTTCATCTTTAAGCTACAGCAATCTCCAGTGAAAACGTTTTTTTTTTTTTTCTAAAGCTCTGGAGAATTTCTGTTGATCAGCTGAATCTCACTCAGGTAATCCTTGAAATGGTGCCTCTGGTAATTGAGACACAGCTAGCATGAGTTCCCTTTTATCCTGTCTGCAGTCCTTTCTGCTGCTAGAAGAAACTGAAAACCAGAGAAAAAATGTTTTACCAATTTCACTTCTTCTAGCTAGCAGGACTTAACAATTCTGATGCTGCTTAAAGAGCTCAATTAGGCAGCCTCTTACACATTCATGCCGATAGTGCTGCATCATTGCACCTCTCTAACTCTCAGGTGCAAGTTTTTTTTTCCAACTAACTAGGTTTTAGTTTTCTACCACATTTAGAGAAATGCCCCCAAATTACTATAGTCTTTGGAGCTAGAAATCAATCAATCTCATTCCTCAGAGCTCTTACCTCTTTAGTTTCATTCTGACTCCTCATGTTTTCTGCGATGAACTGAACGCTGTTAATGACTTCCTTAACCTCTGGGGAATACTCGATTGATTCAGCCTCCCATTTGGCAGACTGGCTACTCTGTCTCCTTTTCTTCCTCACAGCCACGTCCTTGGAGTTGTCACAGTGGCAGCACTGGTGCTCACCGAGGACTTTCACTTCTGCAAGCTCATCTGCCTTGGGCTTGCTGGGCTTAGCGGCGCTTTCTTTCGCAGGTTTGGGGGGTTGGGAATCAACACGTTTCTGTATGGGTCTCTTCATCATGAGAAATTTGGGCAGAAGACCAAGGAAGACAGTTTTGACCCAGTTGGGCATCGTATGCATAGTTGGAGTCCGATAATGGATATTCAGTACAAACACTGTTACCACAATAGAGAGTGTCACAAATATCATGGTGAATAGTAAATATTCTCCCACTAGTGGGATGACCAAAGAAGTTGAGGGAATTGTCTCTGTGATTACCAGCAAGAAAACAGTCAGTGAAAGGAGGACAGAGATGCAAAGTGTTACTTTCTCCCCACAGTCAGATGGAAGGTAAAATACTAATACAGTCAGGAATGAAATGAACAGGCAAGGTAGAATCAGATTAATGGTGTAAAACATGGGCAGCCTTCGGATATAAAAAGAGTAGGTTATATCCGTGTAGATTTCCTCACAGCAGTTGTACTTTATGTCATGTTTATAGCCAGAAGCATCCACTATTTCCCATTCATTGTTCTCCCAAAGGTCTTTCATATCTACTTTAGAACCAACAATCAAAAGATCTATCTTGGCTTTGTCATATGTCCACGATCCAAATTTTAGAGAGCAATTCTGGTGATCAAAGGGAAAGAAGGTAATATCCATGGGGCAGGAGCTTTTAAAAATGGCAGGTGGTGTCCAGGTGATGGTGCCATCGTATCTGAGAAGAGCTTTGGTTCGTCCTTCAACCTGGAAATCTCCAACAGCACTGCAGATGCAAGCACAAAGCAATTTTAAGCTGTACCTTTCTAACTCAAAATAAACCTGTTAATATGACTAAATATGAAGATGAATGTTCATACTTATTGTAAAGCACAATATCAGGTTTCCAAATTTTGTCTGATGGCACATGGATAAATTCAATTCCACCAAATTCCACTGGATTCCACTGCAATTTATAATCATTCCAAATCTAAAAGGAGAAATAATAAGTGTTCAGTCCTATGATATACTGTACCTGTAAAGTGATCCTCATACTAAGGTTGTTACTGAAGTTGCCCTCAAGGTATTGCAACTGTGCCATCATCATGACCACTGGGAGCCAAGAATTAACAACCTCAAGATTGCTACAATTTCTCTACCCCTGAATTTGAATAATAGAACATAGAATAAAAGGGTTGGAAGGGATTTAGAGGTCTTCTAGTCCAATCTCCTGCTCATGGAAGGAGATCCAATACCATTCTGGACAAATGGCTGTCCAATCTTGTCTTGGAAACCTCCAATGATGGAGTACCCACAACTTCTGAGGGCAAGCCATTCCACTGACTAATTGTTCTCACTGCCAGGAAATTTCTCTTTAGTTCTAGGTTGGGTCTCTCTTTAATGATCTTCCACACCTCTTGTCCTGTTTTTTAGGTGCTTTGGAGAATAAATTGACTCCTTCTTCTCTGTGATAGGCTCTCAAGTACTGGAGGACTGCTATCATATCAACCCTAGTCCTTCTCTTTATTAGATTAAACATACCTAGTTCCCTCAGTCATTCTCTTGGACTCATAAGATTGGGAATAAGCTTCAAGTTAATAATCCCCCCTTATTTTTTTTTTCTTCTGTAATAGCCCACTAAAATTATAATAAGGTCTCCATTTAACAGACTTTGGTTTAGCGGACTTTAGAGTTAATGGATCAAATCTCCTGGATAAGAAGTTATGTTGCCTCCACTAATGTCTCTGCTGCCTCTGAAAGTTCTTCTTGCTTTTTGCTGAATCTGGTTTGTAAACTAGGGTGATGGTTCTTACCCAAATGCTCCCAAGATCTGATATCCAATCTCTAAGGAGTTTCTTGCCTACAGTTCATTTTCAGGTGCATTTATGGTTGCTGGAATACTTTTAATCATGGCGCTGGCCCTCAAACACCCATTGCTTGTGTTGCCTCTTTTCCCTGGCTATGACTTTAGTTCCTGCCCTCACTTTTTTTGGTTCTCATCTCATTCATCACTGAATAGACCAGTGGTAGGCAACCTTGGTTCTTTTATGACTCATGGACTTCAACTCCCAGAATTCCTGAGCCAGCATGGCTGGCTCAGGAATTCTGGGAGTTGAAGTCCACAAGTCATAAAAGAGCCAAGGTTGCCTACCCCTGGAATAAACCTTTTGCTTTAAGGAAGACCTATTCCTCTTGTTCGTCCATTAAATCAATGAATTTTTGAAGTACTATGTGCCCTTTTGCTATAGATATACTGTGCCTTGGAACATCTCTAAACAGTTACCTGATTTTTTTTCCTATCCAAATCTCTTTTGAATGTCAATTACCCACTGTGATCTCATCTCTAAAACCAGCATGGCAGTAAACACACAGGTACACTGACACACTGATGGCAGGAAAATTTGCTTACATGTCGCAGCCAGAGATTTGTCTCCATGATCTGATTGACTTCATCCTGCAGAGGAAAGGAGGCAAACAATTTATTTCTACAGACAGATTATCTAGTTAACAAAGGTTAAAACCTCTTTCCCGTCAGCCTAAATAACTTTGAAAGGATCATGGGGACCTTTATGGAACAGAGAATAGAAATCTGGGTGGAAAAAACATGTTGCCTTCAGATAATGTCTGGGGATGTTTGTGAATACTTTACTTACAACTATTGAAAACAAGAGGCTGAAAAAAAAGTATTCATGAATATTGACGTAGTTGTTGGCAATGCATATTCAAAACCTACAGCCAGTGGTGGAATTCAGCCAGTTCTCACCAGTTCAGCAGAACTGGTAGCTAATTTTTTGTTGCCAAGGCCCAGAATGGATTTCCGGAAGTGTTATCCACACAGAGAACTGGTTGTTCACATATTTGAATCCCACCACTGGTTGTTCACATATTTGAATCCCACCACTGCCTACAGCCTTATTAATGTTTATTCGAAAACTGCAGCCACATAAAGAAGATTGGTTGCTTGCTCTAACATTTCTAGAGGAGATGGTTAAGCAGAATCCAGGAGAACTCCAAGGGGTAGCAGTAGGAGCATCAGTGAGGGTATGTTCAAAAAAGTCAAGTTGGTAATCAGTACAACACATGTAAAAAAAAGGGGTAGAGCTTTGGTTGCTCTACAGCATGAGTTTGAAACTCGCCATGTCACGTGACATGTCGTGACGTATCACAACGTTTTTCGCACTGCCAGAGCGGGAATGGGCGCAGCCTCCGTATGATGCAACCGGCCCACAGGCTGGCAGTTTGACACTCCTGGTCTACAGTGAAGAGCCATGGTGGCGCAGTGGTTAGAATGCAGTACTGCAGGCTAACTCACTGCTCACTTCAGGAGTTCAATTCTGAGTGGCTCAAGATTGATGCAACCTTCCATCCTTCTGAGGTCAGTAAAATGAGGACCCAGATTGTTGGGGGCAAAACACTGACTCTGTAAACTACTTAGAGAGGGCTCTAAAACACTGTGAAGCAGTATATACGTCTAATTGCTATTGCTATTGCATGGGTAGCATGTTCTCTCCTTATCTTTTCCCTTCTATTCCACTGCTTTCCTGCTGATCGCTCACCAAGTATTTGTATTCAACACAATTCTGTTTGTACCCCAATCATGCACTGTACTACTAGTTACATCCCAAACTAGCTCATCTGAAGTTGTCCATTGGGAATTTGTAGAAGATTAAGATGCGTGCCATCTTATTAACATTTAGGACCACTGTAAAAATAGTGGTCTTCTGCAGGAGAATCCCAAGTGGTGGAGAGTAGCGATGGGATTTGAAGTGCGGCTTCAAGTAATTATTCTCTTATGTTTTTACAATTGTAAGGGATCTAGAGCTTTGAGAATAGAGGTTATGCAAATGATGGACTGCCTGAACAAATAAATCCAGGATTTTTGACAGGAGGTTGGTATTCAAAGAAGCATGATGGGAAGAACCAATTTTATCAGGTACAAAAGAAGCAGTTTTAAATGCACTCTAATACCCACATACAATGAAACTCCGATATCAGTGCTACTCATTCAAGCAGAATTCCGAGCCCATCATAATCTCAAGCGCCACAGGAGCTCAGAATATAGCAGCTTTTATAATTATTTTGTTAATGACAGCAGCTTCTGATTAATGAAAAGCCTCCTGAGCAAGTAAAAGATATACTGAAGAAGCATGACTACATAGGAACGTTGAGCCTCTGAATACTGATTTAGCAATAAATAGAGAAGGAAGCTGAACTCTGTTCCATCGTGCTGCCTTGATAATCATTTAAGCTCTACAGCCCCGGTTAGTGGCTGGTCTGCTAGTCAGAGAAATCCCAAGAAAGCATAGAATTTTCAGAGTGTCTATTTTTTGCTGAAAGATCTTTACGTATAACAAATCGTGATGGAAATGCAATCAATAACCTGGGAGCTGCTAAGCGAAAGTTAACTACAGGGGACACCCTGAATGATCTGCTGAGAGAGAGGAAAACCTGCATAAATGAACCCTTGGTAAGCTCTCCAACAAGAGGCCTAAAGGTGCTTTTCCAAAAGACAAATGGATTGGAAAAAACAAAACAAAACAAAAACAAAAAGTCCAATTGTTTTTTGGGGAAAGCAAGCGTCTTTGGGACACACTGGAGATGCTTCCTCTCTTTTAGTTCCTGGTAATGAGCGATCTTTAATCATTTGCAAGGAATGTTTCTTACTTTTCCTGATATGCACTATTTATAGTCACAGCCTATGGTGGGCTTTATATAAAACGACAAAGCCCTTTTACCTCTATTTTAGGGAGGGAAGGAAGCCTGTCAGGTCTGCCATCTTCAGCATACTCTACCTCACTGGCATTCTGCCATAAAATTCAGGGAGGAGGGGGAATGATAGGGTGACAGGAACTAGAGGAGTCAATCTGGAAGAGGCCGGCCGATTAAGGATAGAGCTGTGAGAAAGGAATGCGAAACTCCACCAAAGAGGCGCCAAACCTCAAAGCTGTCCCCAAAACATCCAGTTGGAAAGTCATTGTTCACTGGCAGATTGGTTAAGGGGGGGGAGGGCCAGGGGAAAGGGAAAAATGCAGGCTTTGCACTGGAATATTCAGATCCAGCTTTGCTTATGCTATAACCACTTGACTTTAGTAAAAGTAACCTTTCACTTCAAAAAGACAAGGGTCTTTCTTTCCTAAATGCTCAAGTTGGGACAAGCCTGACACAGCCTTTCACAGCCACGGTGTTTTAAATGTCCAAATGTTTTGTCTTGTTATAGATGCCTGCTCTACTACAGAGTTGCACACACACACAGGGTCCCTATTTTCATAAGAATTTCTTCATTACATACATAGAATAGCACCTCCAACCTTGGGGGGAGGGAGAAGTCTACAAGTGCTATCATTATTCCCTGAAGCGACCACCAGATGAAGGGTCTCTTTGCCAAAGACTGAAATGCGAGATTCTGCAGCCTGGCAAACAATAGCCTTACCACGTTTGCAAGCTGGGTAATTGCCACTTCGAAATGCACCTTCACGGGATTGGATACGTTTTCTACAGGTCTGATGTACTGGTTGTAACGGGAGAACAGTTTGCGAAACAGTCTTTCTTCTGATTTACTTGCTAAGCAGCCTGTGTGGGAAAAGGAAATAAGAATAGTAAGTCCTTCAAAGTGAGGTAAGGATACTAGCTGTGGATATGCTGGCTGGGATAATGGAAATTTGGTCCAAAATATCCAGAGAACACAGAGTGGGGGGAAAATTGATTTAGATTATATAAATCCCACTTATCCAGCTGTTTATAAATGTATGATACTACTGTATGTGGTTTGCTACATTAATGCCCATTGAGTCAGCAACTGAATTTGAAGCAAATAATAATTGGCATTGACAAAGTCCCTATCAGTCAATTGCAAAAGGCAACTTTATTTGGAACAGCTTACATCCTGAGATGATACCTTTACACCAGCAAACAAGAACATCTGCCTATCCCAGATCCTTGGAAAGTACTCCACAGGTGTATAAATAGCCAAGATCAGTCTAAACATCTGGCTGACTGTGAGATGAACCATAATAATAATAGTAATAGGACAGAATACATCAAGCGATTCCCATGCTAAATAAATGGCAATTAAATTGATCATGGATTCATATCACAAATATGGACTGCAGATTGAAAAAAAATAGCTTGACAAAGACTGGCATGTTGATTAGATGAAAAACATAATCATACACCGATGACTTGCATCTGTGAATAAGTGATTGTCTATTCAGAGAGTTAGTGTGCAATCCATTTGGCATTTTGCACTCCTCCATGCTTCCAAATTCCATTGCCATTAGTGACTGCTGAAGGGAGTCAATGCCCAAAGTCTCTAGAGAGCATGTGTTCATGTAAGGTTGCCATCCTGTCTTTTTACTAAGCTGTGAATTGGTGCTGTGCGCTCCCTCCTCATAACCTGTTCCAGGCTAAAAAGTCCTGCCCATTGAAACCTTTTGGTCCTCTTCCTGTCTTTCACAAAGATAGTAAACAGGAAGGACTTCATTGTTATGATAATACCTTTTTTAGAATAAACTCATAAGATCTTTCTATGACGCCCCATCCTACATCTTTGTCTAGGCTTTAAATTTCATGTTTTGTGGAACATCTAAACCAGTGGTGGCGAACCTATGGCACGCGTGCCAGAGGCGGCACTCAGAGCCCTATCTGTGGGCATGCACTGTCACCTCCTCACCAGCCTCCCGCCTCCCACCACTGTCCCCTCCTCACCAGCAGCCTCCCTGGAGGAGAGTCAACCCCAGGCATGGCCCACATGGAGCAGTGCAGCCAAGGACATAGCTGGGCAGCAGGGATAAGACTGCACCCTCACACCCCATAGCGTGCAGATGATGCTGCGGGGTGCGGTCGGAGGGTATGGCTCCCATGGCGCTGCAGTGCTGCCTGCGCGATCTGCAGCAGGCCATGGAGGTACCTACAGTACAAAATAATAATAAAGGTTATCTATCTATCTATCTATCTATCTATCTATCTATCTATCTATCTATCTATCTATCTATCTATCTATCTAGCTATCTAGCTATCTAGCTATCTAGCTATCTAGCTATCTAGCTATCCAGCTATCTAGCTATATAGCTATATAGCTATATAGCTATCTATCCATCTATCTGTAACTATAGTAGTTATTCATTCCATATTGCTTTACATAGATGACATGATCACTGTTCATTCTTCTTTCCCACTAAGTTAGCTTTCCTAGAAACACATATGCTAAGGTAGTGCTTGAAAAAGTAGGACAACATCAGCTGGAAATCCCAGCATGTGATTATTTCCTGCTTTAGCCAAGTTGACCTACTCCTTTACGTTCTAAAAATGGTAGCTAAGACAACCATCAAATATATTTACCACAGTCATGCCTAAGCAGCAAAATCAGGAGCTATCTGTATGCTCTTTTTGTTGTGAGTTGAGGAGGGCAGTGCTGAACCCTGGAATACTTAAGCTCTTACAGTTTCACTTCTGGTCTGACAGGCTTCTGAAATAATTGACCTGATTTGCTTCTGGGCATCTTACAGAGAAGCTTGATTGGTACCTGTGTGTTGCCTATGTTATGAATAGAATATGAAGGTTGATGGGTATTGATTTAACAAGATGTAATGGTATCTGGGAATGACCTTGGGAGACAGTGGGAAGAGTCATAGTCAGGAGAAGGGTCTGAGAAGCTGAGCGCACAACAAGAATATGGGTGTGGCAAACAATGCAGAAGGGACCTTCCTTTGTGTCTTAGGTTTTGAATTCTAAAGAACCTGGGAAGAGATATACTACCAGACTTAAAATAAACAGAACAGAATAGAATAACTGTGTTGGAAGGGATCTTGGAGGACTTCTAATCCAATCCACTGCTCGAGCAGGAGACCCTATACCAGTGATGGCGAACCTTTTAGAGACTGAGTGCCCAAAAACTGGCCTAACTCCCGCTGCACCCCCTGCCCTGTCCCCACTCCATCCCCCACCCCGTCCCCCACCCCGCCTGCCCACAGGGCCACTCACCACCTCCAGGGCCCACCGCAGATTGCCCAGGCAGGCCAGAAGTGCCATGGCGGCCATGCCCTCTGCCCGCATCCCACAGCATCAACTGTGCGGGATGGGGCGTGAGGGCAGAGTCTTGTCTATGCTGCCTGGCTGCCATGTCCTTGGCTGCGCTGCTCCATGTGGGCCACGCTCGGGGGCGACTCTCCTCCAGGGGAGCTGCTGGTGAGGAGGGGGTCATGGGGGGAGGCGAGGCTGGGGCAACAGTACGTGTACCCACAGAGAGGGCTCCGAGTGCCGCCTCTGGCACGCATGCCATAGGTTCATCACCACTGGCCTATACCATTTCAGATAAATGGCTCTTTGGTCTCTTCTTAAAAGCCTCTAGCCATGGGGCACCCACAACTTTTGAAGGCAAACCATTCTACCAGTTGATTGTTTTCTTAGGAAATTTCTCCTTAGTTCTGCGTTGCTTCTCTCCTTGATTAGTTCCCATCTGTTGTTTCTTGTCTTGCCCTCTGGTGCTTTGAAGAATAGGTTGACTCACTCATTTTTATGGCAGTCCCTCAAATATTGGAACATTGCTATTATGTCTCCCCTAGTCCTTCTTTTCACTAGACTGGACATACTCAATTCTTGCAACTGTTTTTCATATTTTTTAGCCTCCAGCCCCCTAATCATTCTTGCTGCTCTTCTTTGCACTCTTTCCAGAGTCTCAACATCTTTTTTATATTATGGGGGCCAAAACTAGATGTAGTACTGCATTCTAACCGAGTGTCGTCTTACTAAGGCTTATAGGTTTGTAAACTTATGATGGTGAGAGCTTGACCTTAAAAAAGCAAGACAGGAAGAAAATCAACTCATTTGAGCTGTGATATTAGAGAAGGCTCCTGAATAGTCCTTGGACAGTAAAAGTGACCAACAAACAAGTACTGGAGCATGTAACACCACATGTGTCACTGGAAGGAAAAAATCACAAAACTGCATCTCACTTACTTTGGCCATGTCATGCAGGGGAACTCGCTGGAGAAAACAGTTATGTTTGGAAGAGTGTCTATGGAAATTCTCCATCATCCAGGTCATGGTTGTCCCAAAGGTGCTTTTTCAGGAGGCAACTGGACTTTCTTGTTTTTCTTTGAAGATGTTTCACTTCTCATTCAAGAAGCTTCTTTAGCTCCATCCAGTAAGAGATGAAGAAGCTTCTTGGATGAGAAGCGAAACGTCTTCAAAGAAAAACAAGAAAGTCCAGTTGCCTCCTGAAAAAGTACCTTCGGGATATGTTTGGAAGAGCTGGCTGGGTAGGAAATTCCAGGAGTTGGAGTCCACACGTCTTAAAGTTCCCAAGGGAGAGAAACACTGGTCTATTCTGTGGAAATTTCAGGGAGATGATCTCAATTCTATGTTTGCATTAAAGGGGAAGGGGGGGGCAAGGTACTTGCCTAGCACTACCACACCTCTTGGTCAACAGAATACAAGAGTTAATAGTTCTCCCATTAAACACTTCATCTGCTCACTTCTGTATTTTTCTTTCTTGTTAAAAATACAAAGACACTGGCTGTTCTTGACAAAAGGACAAGAACTAAGACAAAAAGTTCCCCTGTGTTGTTCTGGATCAATGGCTGGACAAGTGACTGATTGTGAGCATGAGTATAAGTAGTGTTGCCATGTGTTGTTTTTTTACATCCAGCTTGCACACACATTTTAAAAAGTTGCCTAATTTGACCAAATTGAATAGGCATGTCCCCCCCCCAATCAATCACCATGCCCCACAACAGAAACCTTTCCTGCTTACACTGTTGTTGTCAGACTTTTTAAATACATGGGCTAGCTAGTAAAATCTTGGCAACCATAGCTGCAACAAGGGCCTTATTCTTTAGATCTAAAAAAATAAAAATAAAAAAGGACAGCTGTCACATTTTGCTTATCAAAACTGCCACGGCTTTGGAATCAAACTGGAACATTTTGGTATGGGGGGTCTCTTAATCTTTGTGTTTAGCTTTCTCCACTCATTGTAATCGTTCACAAAGTGGCATTTTTTCAGCCAGATGTCTCATTACCTTACTCAGAAGTCAATTCCACTGAATTCTATAGGATTTATTCCTGAGTCAGCCACTGTCCAAACTGATCATTCTTCAAGTCAATATGCATAGTAGAAATAGAATAGAAGCCAACAGACTAACAGTGCCTTGTAGTAGAATACGACTTATTCTGAAATAGTTCACAATTTATACTTTATTATAGCAAACATAATACTTTCTTCATTGAGATTGCAGCAAAGCTAGGAAAGCCCAAGGATGAAAAACAAGTATTTTTCCTCTGGTAACAAAAGAGTCTTAACAATATGTGGGTCATTCTACTTAACAAGGTTTCAGATAACAAAAGCATATAGAAATGGTTTCTTTCCAGATGCATGCAATAAGGGTGAAAAGGGCTTAACCTAAATTACAAAGGTGTCACCAGAAAGGGGTGGCAGGGGAGGGAAGGCTGCCAGAAAGATGGAGAAAAATAAAACAAAATAAAAAAGGACTTACCTGGGAGAAGGAAAAGGTTCACATGTCCCCTTAAATACAAAGTGAAATAAAGAAGCGCCAACCATTTTTGCAGAAACATTGTTGAAAGAGTAAGTGGACGATTTCTCTCAACAGAACAACAACAACAAAAATGCTTTGAGGATAGAAACAAAGGGGCCAGGAAGGGAATAAGACCCTCAGACCTTCAGCGCTGCAGTGGCTGTTTCAATTTTGCCTCTAGTGCTGCAGTCCTACCCAGAACAGTGGCTTTCAATAATGCAACATCCTTCAGAGGAGAGGGAAAAATCTTCCAGTGATGGGAGAGTTTAACTAGCTTGAAGGCAAAACTGGCTGATGACTCCTCACATTTCAAATAGGTTTGTGTGCGGTATGTATGAAAGACTACGTGCTGGAGAAAGATCAGTGTAGAGGAGACACACCGTGTGGTATAGTGTAAGAGGCATATCCCAGGTAACTGCCCTGTCTCTCAGGCTGTGCTGCAGTATGGCTCTGAAAGAGAAATGTAGCTTTGAAGCTTTTTCTATTTTTTTTCCCCACGTTGTGTACAGAAATCATTGAAAGTGCAAGTGGATTGTCAAACTTGTCTCCTGGTTGTCTTGGCTCAGATGCATGACAGGCTGAAATCAAAGCAAGATTGAAGCTTATCTGAGCAAGAACTTCAAGAAAAAAAGTATTAAGAAATGTAACAACTATGTACACAATCTGTCTGAAGTGGAGAGAAATCCTATTCATTAAACTGATGTCCTCACCTTATCTTCACCGTGGAATTTCCACTTGACTGATTTTTTTTTAAGTACTAGATTTATATCCCATCTTTCTTTGTACATTTCAAGGCGGCACACCAAAATGCTCCCACCTCCTATTTTATCCATAGCAACTCTCCAGAATGATTCAGGCTGAGAGAAAATGACTGGCCCAAAGTCAATCAACTGGCTTTCGTGCCAAAGGGAAGACTCAAATTCAGCCTCCCAGTCTAGTATGTTAATACCCAGCAATGGACAAACTTAAAGCTACACACTTAACAACTTAAAGCTACACACACTTCCTTCCACTTTCAGCTTGATCCAGGTATGGCTTTGGCATCTGTTGAAAAATACGCTTAGAAGAGCCCAGTGCACATATTCAGGAGAGAGAGAGAGAGAGAGAGAGAGTCTCGACTTACGACCGGTTGAGTAGTCCTCAACTTACGACCGGTTGGGGGTCGCGGCATTAAAAAGGTTGAGAACCACTGCCTTAAATAATACTTGCCTTGACACCTAATTGAAAAATGGGAACTGGGCTCAATTAATATCCTTGCCTTAGCGGCAGGGAGGAAACGCCAGGATCAGGGTTATTCAACTCTCAGGGAGATTATATCTACCACAATCCTTGATTAATCCTATTGATCAGCTTTATTACGTTTCAAAGAGAGATAAAATACAGAGTAACATTAAAGGAAAAATTGGGAGAGGGGAAAAATGTAAAAAGTGACCATGGGAAAAAAAAGACTTCCAACTTTCTTCAGTTCAGATATAAATATATAGTAGAATAACCTCTTATTCTAAGTTGAAACCAAACACAGAAACCAACATTATTTTTAAATCTGACCCAGGAACAGACCAAGATATTTTTCTGCTTGGGTATTGCCCCCCCCAGGTTTTAGATCAGGGGTCTTCAAACTTGACCTTTTTATGACTTGTGGATTTCAACTCCCAGAATTCGTCAGCCAGGCATATTGGCTGAAGAATTCTGGGAGTTGAAGTCCACAAGTCAAAAAAGGGCCAAGTTTGAGGACCTCTGTTTTAGATCATCAGCTAGCAGTTGCTTCTACAACACTTCAGCCACCTTTCACCTTATCTGAAGAAACAGACCACTTTAGGGGATGGAAAGCAGGTCATAATACACCCAGCTGGAAGTCTTATCTAAAGAGGCAATAACCTGTCCTGGAGCGAGTAAGCAACAGGATAAACCAGCAGCAGGAGGAAGGGTTGCTAGGATTCACAGATAAGGCTTCTAGAGGGCAAATTTTATTCTTCTCCTATTGGGCTCTCCAGGTGGTGGGGGGTAGCACCCTGCCCCTGTTTCCAGCACTTCTGGGGTGCACTGTTAGCTCATCACACTTCTACAGGTACTGCCCACCACATCTTGGCTGAGCCAAGAAGGACCCTATCCTTTGGAGGGAGATGCAAAGCAGGTGACTGGTTCCTGCTCAGAGGCCATGAAAGTTACCCAGTCATTGTCCCCTTCTACTTAGATCTTAGGGGAACGCAAGTAACAACCAGTTTCCAAGAACTGCACTGAATCAGCTGGGTAACACCCAAGCACCTGCCACTGTTCTCCAACACCTTCCAGCTGCTGGGGCTCCTAGCATCTGCCAGCCTTTCCTTAGAATCAGCCCACCCAACAGCAGCATATGCCGTAAACAAGTTGGCCCAAAGGAATATATAATGCTTGACAATGACATTTTCACAGCATCAAATGTAACTTCAAGAATAGCAGCTATGGATGTTTAGTGAGCAAAAAAGCAAAAAAAAAGGTCTTTCCCATTTTGTAAGTGAATAGAATCATTTAGCCTACCTTATCATGTATAAAGACACACGGAGAGTCTCAAAGCTATTCAGCCCAGAATCCAGAATCTAATCCAAAGTGAGTATCCCACCTCTTGGGCTGTGCTGAGATGTTTCTTCTTCCTGTGCCTTTATCCTCATGTTGTTTAGTAACTTATTGTTTCTTTTTGCAGTTCTGTTATTTTATTACATTGCTCTTACATTTTATCCCTTTGGTTGTAAGAAGGGAATGTAACTCTCCTGAACTGAAGAGTTCAAGCCCATTAAGTTAGTAAAAAAGTAAATAAATCAAAACATTGTACAATAGAATGACCTAAACGCCAACCTGTATCCAAAAGGAGAGTTTTGCTTATGGTTTGAGAAAGCTGAGAAGAATAGCTCTGCCTGTACTAGTCGGGCAGAAATGTTTCAGGACATCTTTCCCAATGCTTGGTTATGTTTTGTTACCTGATTTTTGTCATTTTAATTAATTTTATGATGCTTTGTAACCTTAACACGTAAGGGTTATTTCAGTGATTGAGGGAGCATACAGATGGATTGATTAATCAATGAATGGATTAAAAAGAATGTCTGAAGTTGGAGTCTGCACAGCGGTATTTCAGAATTTCTACACAGATGATCTAATGTCCCGCAGGGGTCCATGGTTCAAACTCAACTACAACACCAGGGAAAAGGACGTGATATATCCCAGTGAGATCCTTCCTCATGTATCTGAAGTTATATCTATTGCTAGGCAAAACTGCCCTTTCAGAAGCGGCACTGGGGCTGGAGAAGTCCATTGTTAAGCTGGAATATTAGTGTCTCCCACATTCAGGATGAAAATTGGAATTTCTCTGTTTCACAGTTCCCTTGTTAGGGCTGTCCCAGGGTTGTACTGTGAGCAGGTTAAGCAAGGTTTCTCATCCTTGGGTTAGATGGGACTGAAGCGGGCTTTGTCTGGGGCCAGGGAAGGTCAATTTGGGCCTGATAGGACTGAGTCTATCAGGGAAGAAAAGCTTGCAACCTCAATTTTATTTGCTACATGCATTTTCTCCACTGCCTCTAGAGACTGCGGTCAAGAAGTGCCTCATTCTGTGGACTGTCACGTTCTCAGTATCTGACTAAAGCTGATGGTAATTCTTTTTCTAAGCATTATTCCAGCACAGTGTTGTAAGAAGAAATTACAACAATTCCAGGAACTGAATTGTTTTCCCCATCTGTACAACAAATACATCTCAAACTAATTAAGGTGGAGCCTTCTTCATTTTCTTTTTCTTTTTTCCCCCCTGCACTTCTGCACTGTTTACTGATAATGAAAGAACTTTCAGGAGGCTGTATTAGAAAAGCATCGCCTGACTTCTCAGCCTTGGAACTGTCCCATGGAGTTAGTCTTAAGAACCGTGGCTGCCACTTGGAGGCTGCTAACGGTTCTTAACAGCTAACGAGGGTCCCCTGCATGTGGATTCTTTTAAATGTAGAAAGACCAGAACAGAATACAGAGTTAGAAGGGACCTTAGATGTCTCCTAGTCCAATCCCTTGCTCAAGCAAGAGACCCTATATCAGTGATGGCAATCCTTTTAGAGACTGAGTGCCCAAAAACTGGCCCTGCCCCCACTCCCACCCCGCCCCTCCCCCACCCCGCCTGCCCACAGAGCCACTGACTGCCTCCAGGGCCCACTGCAGATCGCCCAGCAGCGCCATGGCAGCCACACCCTCTGCCCGCGTCCCGCAGCATCAACTGTGCACAATGGGGCGTGAGGGCAGAGTCTTGTCTACGCTGTCTGGCTGCCATGTCCTTGACTGCACTACTCCATGTGGGCCACGCTTGGGGGTGACTCTCCTCCAGGGGGGCTGCTGGTGAGGTGGGGTTGTGGGGGAGGCAAGGCTGGGGTAATGGCATGTGTGCCCACAAAGAGGGCTCCGAGTGCTGCCTCTGGCACCCGTGCCATAGGTTTGCTACCACTGCCCTATATCATTGGAGACAAGTGGTTATCTTTCCAGACAACTCATTCCAGACAAGTGACTCTAGACTAGAGTAAATTTCATATTTTTGCCTTACTGATTCTGATCTTCAGCTAGTTTTTCCAAGGTGTTATAAATATGACACAGTCTTAATCTTTATATTTTAGTGGCATTGTGATTATATAATATGTAAATTATTTTAAATGTTGGTTGTTTTTCCAGACCTTGTAAGTTAGACTGTTCACCCAGGGATAGCTGAATATTTTTATCTTCTGGTATTATTTCATGAGGACTATGGAGCAAAACAAATATTACTAGTAGCATAATGGGTAAGCAGGATTTTTTCAAAGGGAATGATTCGACTTGTAACAGCGTTTATCTGTTCTTCATTAAAGAAGCCAATTTAGGTACTGAATATAGGTACTGCTACTTTTAAATGCCACTTAAATATTAATAAGTTAACTTCTTGAAGGAGTAACAACTTTTTCTAACTTTGTCAAGCTTTAAAAGTCAGGATGCTTTAATGACCAACAGGGAAGCACTGTGCTTGGATCACTGTTTGAAGCACGGCTCCCAAATCAATATCCAAGAGAGTCCCATTGATTGTTCATTTGTACCATTCCTGTTAAGGTCTCCATTAAGTCAAGACATCCTTGGGAGTGGTAGATGGTCTCTCTACCATTTCTCTAAGTGATTTTGTGCCAGGAAAATGCATGTGGCTCAGTGAATCTTTGGCATGCAATGCAAAAGAGGAAAATACTAGATGAATATTTCAGCATAGCTTAGTACATTGACATATTTTTGACAGTACTAGGTAAATAAATGTTTCAATGTTACTGTAAAAAATTTCTAGTATATTTGAGATAATATGGATTGCTGTCTAAAACAATGTTTGGAGAGAGCCAAGCAACAATGCAAAGAATAATATTAATACATAAGTAGATGGAAGCCAAGCAATTTTAGAAAGCAGAACAATCTTCTACAATAACAGAAATCTGCTAAAATGCAGGTCAAGGACCTTTCTGACAGCAGCAAGCTCTGCTGTTACTTATACCATTATTTACTAGACACTAAAGGAACATTTAGAGACAGGGGTAATTTTAAGAGCCATTTGCTATACTTGGTTTTTCTATCCATTAGCAATAATATGCTTGACTACATCCACACATAATGTAGCTTGTACATTTTTGTATTATCTTGCAGTGGTTTAGCTCAGGTTGAGTGAAAGGGGCAAAATGAACGGAAAATTGGGGGAAATCAAAAGAATCATCCTGGGAATGGGGTTAATTTTTAAGGTCATATTGCCGTAGTCTGGCGATGAAGGAAGAGAGAAGCTCAGAAAGACATGCAGTTTTGGCCAACCACTGCTGAACAACAGAAATTAACAGATCATCTGACTACAGCTTCAGAACTTAAAGTCCAGTAACAAACTAAAGACCTTTAGCAATGAAAACATGGATTGTCAGCAGCATCCAAGATAGACCCACCTTTTAAAAACCTGAACTAGAAGATAGTGGCAGATAAAATTGTTAACTTGAATAAATACAATTTATTGCCAACAAAAATTTAGGATTTAAAATATTACACCCAGAAATTTAACTTATTACTCCCTAGGAATCTACTTCTCAATAAATATACATAAGATCAGGCAACATGAGAAAGCACAGGCTTCCCGATTACTTCCAAGCACATGGCAAGGCTCAAAAGCTCGCTGTTGGTTTTCATGTACCTTTGCTGAATAGTCCATTAAGCACTATATGGTAGATACAGTATGGTACTCAGTCTGCAAAGCTCCCATGGTCCCAAAAATGTTTTAGCCCCTCTAAAATGGAAATATTTATCTGAAAATCTATCTTCATCATACCTAAAGGTATTGGGCTTCCCAGGAACTACAGAGAATTTAAATTGGTCTGGCAGAGTTTAGTATGCAGTACTCTGGACTTGGTTCCAAAAATTAAGGGCACATGTGATTCTTAGTTGGCATGTGCCCCTGAGGGGGAAAAAAACCCCATGGCTGATCTTAAAGAGTTCCAGATAAAGCTAGACTTGCATTCCTGAACACTCTGAAAAACCTTTTTGAATTTGAAGTGGAGGAATTGGTATAGTCCTAGAAAACAAATGTAAGTTGCCTTTGATGCAATTCCTTGACATCAGTAGGTTGTGTTCAGAATGTCTGAAGTGCTGTCAAAAGGACAATAGTGTTTGAAATGTTGTCATCAGGATATTACTGTTTTTATTGTCATATACCTTCTGCAATCTTTTGGGTGTCAAGTAAGTGGTTTTTGGTTTTCATTTTCTTTGAAGACAGTTTTGATCCATTTGATTTTTCTTTTTATGCTGTGCTGCTATCTTTGACACATATTTAGTTTTCAACAACTTTAGTTTTGAGTTCTATACAGGTTTTTTAAAAAATAAAAAAGTTATTGCCCATAGAGTTTTGAACCAAAATACCATGGATAATAATTTGAAATAATTAATATTAAGAACAAATCAGACATGCACAATCTGATGTTTTTTTCAGACAAAGGAAAACAATACTTAGGTTGACTTTAGTACATTTTGTTTTATATCACTAATGATATTAACCCACAAAGGAACTAGCATCATTATCCAAGGATATCCTAAGCTAAGTATGCTCGCCACCACAGGCACTAAGCCTTGCAAAGTTCCTGGCCAGAAAGTGATTTCTTGAAAGCTCCCCATTCTTTAACCTGAGGAAAGGTGTTGAACAGGAAATCAGGTTGAAGAACTCCGTAAACAAGGATCAGTGGCCTATTTAACTTTGTTGGGATCCACATCACATAGTCCTCTTAAAATAGTCCTAGCAATGGGCAGAGATAATGGGTGCTGTAGGCCAGAGTTGTCCAACCTTGATAACTTTAAGACTGGGGGGTTCTCAGAGTTGGAGTCCACAAGTCTTAAAAGTTGCCAAGGTTGAACACCCCTACTGTAGACCCACACAACTAGAGCAGAGCTCTTCAACCTTTTGGGCACCAGGGACTGGTTCCGGGGAGAGAGGTTTTTTCGCGGACTGCGGGGGGCATGGTTTTGTGTGCTGCCTGCATCTCGCGGATGGGGCTTTGCTTGTTTGTGCAGTTCAGTTGCTGACATGCCATGGCCCGGTACTGGTCAACAGACCAGGGGGTTGAGGACCCCTGAACTAGAGGATGTTTTTGTTCTCGTTCTCCTTCTGAGCACCAATTTGTCAGAATGAGCTATCCCTGCTGGAAAGGATCTGTCCAAGGTCCTGAAAGCCCTATGTGCATTCACTTAATGCATTACCGTACTTTGGTTATTTGAGCAGATAAATTTGGACACATTTTTGGCAGCTGTGAGTTGCATTTAATTTTTTAGAAGGTGGGAAAGTCTCAGGTTGATAGTGTAAAGTGGATAAGAGAAGGATCAGGATGCTTTTATTTATTTATTTTTAAAAACCACATTAAACCTCAAAATGCTGGGAAATAAGCTGCTGTTGTTGTTTTTTTGTTTTTTTTTGGCTGGAGGCATTGCAAGTAGCTGGGGAAAAAAATAAAGGGTCATGAGACTGCAAGGATATCTGAGGCCAGCACTGTTGAGATACATAATCCTTGTCTCTATCATCATTTGTCTAGGTCCCCAGACCATGAGGGCTGATTCAGGCATACTGTGGGAACTTTCACAAAATATCTGTTTGGAGAGAATATCTTGGGATTGATTGAATGATTAATTTTTGAATTGGGGCAACATGTTAAAGCTGAAGAAGAATATATATTTTAAACACTAAAAGCCTGGGAAAGAAGCTTGAGGCCCTGAAATCCTAGCAAGCTGGTATCAATCAATATATATGCAGTATTGAGTCAACAAGACCAATAATGTGATGTGAGGAAATGTCTTTTGTTCCTTTACCGCTGTCACCTAATCTTCAGTTAAATAAAATGTTGTCCTTGGTCTCCTACTGAGGTTAACTCCCGTGCTTCTGAAAGGACCATATGAACTGACTCACAACAACACATTTTTTTTTCACTTGAATGCTCACTACAGAGCATATATGTTAGTTGCTTTTTGAACACTGATCAAGTTGGACTGGTCAAAACAAATGTAACCTTATCAAAATGGTCAATTCGAGAACAATGGGTTTGATTCTAACCTTGAATTATAGAACTGGAAAAGGCATTCCCAGCGCAGGATTTTGAATTAAAACATCTCAAATCATATTCACGGACTTCCATTCACACGAGGGAAATGTCTCCTCTTTTTTTCCCTTTGCAGAAATAGATGTTGTGAGTGTAGAGCAGTGATTCTCAACTTTTCTAATGCCGTGACCCCATAATACAGTTCCCCATGTTGTGGTGACCCCCAAGTGGGTGTGGCCACCACTAAGAGGGAGTAGGACAGCTAGGGAAAAGGGAAAAAAATGGCGGACAGCATGGTTTGGTGACCCCGTGAAATGGTCATTCGACCCCAAATGGGGTCCCGACCCACAGGTTGAGAACCACTGGTGTAGAGGGTTGCAAGCAGGATGAAAAACTTTCTCCTCCTATTTCATCAGTAGAAGCAGCTTGTATGGACAGAAGTAATATTATACTCTATTGCATTTTCATGGGGAGAAAAAATCCAAAAAAGGTGTCCCTGCTTTTGGGGTTGTATTAACTTCAATGAGAAGGTTCCTTAAAGAAACAACTTTTTTTTCAGACTTTGCTTGTGCAGAGGTTGAAGATAAAGATGGGCTGCTTGAATTAATAGCAGATACATGTTAAAATAAAAGTTAAAATATTTTTTATGAATCATTTTTGAAATAGTCACAGGCTGACTATGCATTAGCATGTTAGAAGGCATCTCATCTGAACAGCCCATTTTTAAAATAAATTTGTATCCGTTTTTGGAAATTCATTATGGTTCTTTTAAGATGTCTGTTCAGTCCTATACTTGCTTCCATCATGACACAAAGGAGTTCATTTTTAAGAATGAAAATAGTGGAGGAAATTATAAATCATCAAATTATAATCATCAAATTTGGGGTCAAGAAAAGTAGCTTAAATGTCCTAGACTGAAATGGAATGGAATGGAATGGAATGGAATAGAATAGAATAGAATAGAATAGAATAGAATAGAATAGAATAGAATAGAATAGAATAGAATAGAATAGAATAGAAGATGGAAGGGACCTTGGAGGCCTTCTAGTCCATCCCCCTGCTCAAGCAGGAGAACCTATAGCATCTCAGACAAGTGACTGTCTAGCCTCTTTTTAAAAACCTCCAATGATGGAGTGCCCATGATTTCTGGAGGCAAGCTATTCCACTGGTTAATTGTCCTCACTGTCAGGAAGTTTCTCCTTAATTCCTGGTTGCTTCTCTCTTTGATCAATTTCCAACCATTGTTTCTCGTCCTTCCCTCTGGGGCTCTGGTGAACAATGTGACCCCTTCTTCCTTATGGCAGCTCCTCAGACGCTGGAATATTGCTATCATGTCTCCCCTATTTCTTCTTTTCTTTAGACTAGCCAAGACTAGACTTTGATTTTTCTGGCCTAAATGTAAAACTTTGCTTTTCTCCACATTGAAACTCATTTTGTTGGATAGGGCCCATTGTTCAAGTTTGTCAAGATCTTTTTGGATCCTGAGTTTGTCTTCTGAGGTGTTGGCTACTCCTGCCAGTTGGGTGTCATCTGCAGATTTGATGAGTTCCCCTTCAATTCCCTCATCTAAGTCATTGATGAAGATATTGAAGAGTACTGGGCTTAGGACCTTGTGGTACCTCACTGCTTACTTGTCTCCATGTGAATGTATGATTCAAAATAGAAGTCTGGTCCATGATTAAAAAGGATAGATATTTCCTTATAAAAATCAAAAACTCACCATTCCAAAAATAAAAAAACAACTAAAAGAGGTAAAGCTAGGTTAGTCCCCAGGAGATGAGTTACTCTTCTGTTCTTTTGTTGTAGAAGGTTTATATCCTGCAAAATGGATAAACAGAGACGAAAGGAACAGAGTGAAATTTGATGAAACTGCATGATATATAGATGCTTCCTCAAAGGAAAGTCAACCAAATGTGATTTTTTTTTTTTATTCTGAGAACCTCTTCTAGGGCACCAGCAGCATCTACTGTAAATTGCAGTCATGCCAAAGTGAGAACACACATGTGATGTTATCCTGTAGATGTCACCATTTTGAAGCTGCCCAAGTTGGACTGGTCTAATATGCTTCTTGGTTATTTTAAACAGAATTCTTCCAACACTGAAACAGCAACCAAAATTGTTTGGCATTGAGATTTCCTCATGTAAAGTTCACAAATCATAAGAAGGAAACTTCAACGTAGCAGAAGGAACAATTTCACCTTAGACTTTTAAGCTACCCGGGCGAATTTCATAGCATGAGCCACTGACCATTTTATTTTGCCAAAACCATTTTGAGCTAAGCTGTCTTTTCCTGCTCCAGGATCACAGAAAGGGGCTTTTGCCTTAGGTTTAAAATAGCAAAACCACAAAGTTGCTTGGGCAAGGGTAATAGACAGCTGTGAAAATGGTTTCAAGTGAACCATAAAACTGTCACACAAATGAGACACGCTCCTTGTGATGGCCGCATGCTTTCCAGAAAGCTTTCAGAAATGCAGCAGGTTTATAATGGAAAACTTTGGTACTGCATTAAACATTAATTAGGGCTTACAGAAGATGAATATAAAAGGGATTGGCAATACGCTGTCAATTTGCCAGCATGGAAATTAAACACAAGGCTTGGTATTCTTTTTCTTTTTCTGTTTGAGAGGGAACTTGAACTTTGGCATCGTGATTCACTGTACTATACACATTAGAAAAATAAAGCATTGAAAGAAGAAACTGTTTTGTTTCCCTCCAGTTGTCCTATCTCTTTGGACCAATAAACAATGCAAAGATAATGCTCTTGAATAATTCACAGAGCAGACGATTTAAGGAGCACTTGGATGGCTGTTTGCCTAAGGTCATGAGGCATTTGTGAGCAGCTGAATAATTGAGGGACTGAAGCAAAACCTCAAAGAGGAAACATCCATGCTTCAGGAAGTCCAGGAAGAGAGGGATCTTTTCCAGATTTTTTTTTGCCAGCCCAGAGAGGGAGAAATAGAGGCAGCCATTCATGTTACAAGCAGAGATGACAAGAATGTGATACAAATTTCATGTGTACCATTTTTGTACGACCATTTTTGCACATTTTGTACTGGTTTTTAAATCCAGATTAATGTATTTTAATCCATGTTTGTTTTTGTTTGTTTGTTAAACAGTGAAAAAATGGACAAATCGATATGGGAAAGAAAGGAAGAGAAGAGAATAAATTTAGTGATTAAAAATATATTAGTACTATTGATGCTGTTATTAATGGTATATATGCATGTGAATAAGACTTTAATTACTTATATCCTTCTGGACCAATAATGGTGAACCTTTTGGGCTCAGCGTGTCAGAAGATTTATTTATTTTATTTATCAAATTTATATGCTGCCCATCTTATGAGAGAGAGAGACAGACAGACAGACAGACAGACAGACAGAATATTCTTTGCATATTCATTTATTTTAAGCAAAATACAGTCCAATCAAATGTGTTATTATGTATTACATAAAGAAACATCAAAAAATTACAAAAAAAGAAATACAAGTAAAACGAACTCTGAGACATGCAAAGTAACAATAAGGAAAAAACAGATTGTTATTAAATTAGTAATTAAGAACACACACCATGCAATTTTTGGTGACACACCAGGCCTCCAGAGCCTCTGAAAGGGCACTCTTGTGCAATTTTCAGAGACTCTGGAGGCCATGTCACCAATGACATCCATATCATAGGTTCACCATCACCATTCTAGATGCTAGAGTCAACTGGTATAAAGTAATATTTCTTATTTTAAAATCTGTCTCTCTACAAACATAGAAGCCGTGACATAATTACATATACTGTATGCAAAGGTCTATTCTGACTTTCAAATGTTAACGTCCACTGATGTAACTTAATAATAATAGTTTGATTTGATTATTGGGACAAAGCATGGGAGGCTGGGAAAAAGGAAATTCTAAAATATTTGTGAAATTGCTCGCTGTTTCGGTGGCCAACACCCTATGCAGGGAGAATGCCTTGAATGTTTTTAGGCAATGCAGAATATAGTGAAAAGCCGAAGAACCTTATTGACCTGGCTCTCTGCCCAGGCTTTTGGAGAGGATGACTTATGCCCCTTTCTTCCTTTCTGTTCCCTTCTGGGTTTACATAAAATTTTATACAGAATATAAAAATATACAAAAATAGAAAGGCAAGGCCACTGATTTGTATCTCTTTATGCTTTCTGATCCTCAGGCAATAGCAGCAGGATCAGCAGACTGCCAAACTGAAATTTGTTACATGCCGTGTCATTTTCCAGTATTTTTTTACAAATCTTTTCTGTAAAAAATCTAGAGCAGTGTTTCTCAACCTTGGCCACTTTAAATGGGGTGGACCTCAACTCCCAGAATTCTGGGAGTTGGAGTCCACATTGCTTAAAACGGTCAAGGTTGAGAAACATTGATTTAGAGCAGGGGTCCCCCACCCCCGGTCCATGGACTGGTACTGGGTTGCGGCATGCTAGAAACTAGTCCACACAAACAAACAAAGCCCCATCCGTGGGATGCAGGCAGCACACAAAACCACGCCCCCCTCTGGTCTGCGCAAAACCTCTCTCCATGGAACCGGTCCCTGGTGCCCAAAAGGTTGGGGACCTCTATTATGGTGCCATGGATAGAAAAAAAATACAGAAGATTCTAGTGTTTCTATGACTCCCTTTCTAGGTGGGCAGAATCTGCTACTCAGTGGTTTTTATATCTACTTTTGAGTATTTCTAAAGGGAGGGTGTAAAAATATTGCACATACTTGCAGAAATTCTATGCTGATCTTCCTACATGTCCATATGTCTAAGTCTCTAATTCAGCATTTTTCTTGGTTGTCATCCTCTATTCCTCTAACATGTCTTAAGGGAGCACATTCTCCAGACATTTCATTCTTGCAGACATGTTATTATCCAAACTAGGTAACATCATCAGTGCTACTCAAGCTCACAGAGCACAAAGGGCCCCTCATTTCAAACCCTGTGCTACAAATATGCTCTACAGATATTTAGAGCTCAGGGTTGAAATGAGAGGTCCTTGGTGCTCTCTGAGCTTGAGTAGCACTGATGATGCTACCTAGATTGGATAATGAAAGGTCTGCAAGAAAACAACCAAGTTCAGAGAACACTAAGGACCCCACACTCTCCAGTACCGTCTACTCTATCTTCAGTTTCCAGAGGGATGGAAAGGATTTACCAGTGTTAGTGAAGCCAGGCTTTGTGATGAAATATTCAGCTTTAATCAATGCTTAATATCTTCATCTAAGTCCTAGTTTCTACTTTTACAAGTCCCACATTAATCCTACCATTTGACAGTAACAGCTCACTTGGAATACTGTTGTTAGAAAATAAAATGGCTTACTTCCCAATCTTAAATTTCACTCCTTGGAGGAGTTGTGCTTGATAGCAGCCATAATATATGGTGCTTCCCTGGAGTGGAATAATTGCTCTGGTGCTTCTTTAAGGCCTTCTGCCTTGCCTAGAGAAAGTCTTCTTTTCCCTTTTCAGATGAGTGGAAAATCACCTAAAGATAGTTAAGTCACCCCTAGATAAAGCAGACCACAGCTGAGATTTATGCTTATTAATAATCCAGGTCATGCTTCTGGGTCTGTTTCAAAGTACCAAGATCTTAGTTTTATTACAATTTAACTGCAGCTGATGCTCTCTGCAGAAGATGGATGAAGATTGAAACATCCTCTTTAGCTCAGCCAGCAATACTGGTAGCATCACTACATCAGTTGGATAAAGTAGTACCCTTTTGTTCCTACTTGCATTACATGGATGAAATACTGTTTTAGTTAAACAATTGGTCATAAAGCTAATAAACAATAGTGGAACTATCACACAACTTAACTGAATTCCTCCCTGGTAGTGGCTCAGTCAGAGAGCTGATCTGCTGCATTACATCTTGTCGTACTCTTATTCTTGCAATGCATATTTTTATTCTCTGACAAATGAACCAGAACAATTGAAGGACCTCCAACCTCAGGTAGGCAAGCTGGCAAAAGTCAGCTCTGCATAAAACTTACTGAAAACGTCATGTTTCGCAGTGATTTGCAATTATTTCTCAAGTATATATATATTCAATTAATTATTTACTCAACAAAATGATGGGTTTAACTTTTAACAACGATTACAAATTTAGTGATATTTTATTTCCCACCCACTATTTTCATACCAGCGGTATCAGGTGGAAGTATTTTTATTTAGTGTGAACTTGTAGCTATGTGCAGTACAATGAAGGTGACACAGGGTGGTAGACCAATATAAACAATAAAACAGAATCATAAGTAATTAAACTATTTAGTCTTAACACTACCATAATTACCGTATATGCTGGCGTATAAGATGATTTCTGGAAGTGCTAAACTCGGCGCCAAAGACGGGGGTCATCTTATATGCCAAGTCGTCTTATACGCCGGAAATACTGGTAGTTTCCGGCGTATAAGACGACGTTCTAGGAAGGCGACTCGGCGATAAAGACGGGGGTCGTCTTATACGCCGGGTCGCCTAATACGCCGGCATATACGGTAAGCTAAAGTGTTTGGAAAATCCAGCTCAAAAATAAAATGGAATAGCTGTTGTCTAGGGAGAAAAAAAAACATCAGAAAGAGCCACTATTTCTAAAATAAACATCACCACAAAAGAGTGATATTTGAACTGGACCGAGATGGAGACTGGATGTTATGAGAAACATGAAGCATGGCTTGAAATAAGAATGTGCTTTAAGTAAAATGCTGCTGGAAATCCCACAGGACACTGACATAGTTTCTTCTTTGGAAGATAGAAATGATAAAAAAAAACCCTACTTAAAAATATATGTGATGCTTCCTTTCTCAGAAAAAGCATGAGAGAGAGGCAGAAAAGCAGAGAAGACATATCTAGATAAGTGCCTGGTTAAACAAGTGTGTTATATATTTTTTTTTTTTTATTAAAAGTTTTATAAATTTTACAAGAAAAACAAGAACAATACAAAACAAAAAACAACATATACAAAAGAAAAAAAAATTAAACAATACATATAAAAAAAAAAAAAAAAACCCCACCCCACACCCCTCCCAAAAACCCTCCCTTCCCCCCCCCTGAGCTTCCCAGAGCAGAATATAGGCTTAAGAAATAATAAAAAAAAAAAATAAAAATTAAATTAAAAACTTTATGTTTATATATATATAAAAGATATCTATAATATATATAAAAATAAAACTTATGAAAAAGCTATATGATATTTTTGTATACCCAATCTAAATTGTATAAATTTTATCCATTTGTCCCAGATAGCAAAAAACTTCTCTTGCGTTTGTTGCTTTAAGAAAGCCGAAATCTTTGCCATTTCCGCCAGATAAGCTACTTTAAAAAACCATTCCTGCAATGTAGGCAAAGATTCCTTCTTCCAATATTGTCCAACTAACAGCCTCGCGGCTGTGATCAAATTTAACATCAATACAACCTCCTTTGTATCACAATCTGTAACAATACCTAACAAAAATAATTGCGGAGTAAATTTTACCCTCCTTCTAAAAATTCTCTGGATATTCCACCATATTTTGATCCAAAATGCTTTTATCTCTCTGCATGACCACCAAATATGATAATAGGAAGCCTCCTTATAACCACATCTCCAGCATTTAGGTTGCACGTCAGGGTACATGTAAGACATTTTTTGTGGATCAAGGTGCCATCTATAAAACATTTTATAAAAATTCTCCCTTAAATTCTGTGCTTGAGTAAATTTGACATTTCTCACCCAAATAATTTCCCAGGTGTCCAATGAAACTGGCTCACCAAAGTTCTGCGCCCATCTAATCATACAATCTTTAATTAGTTCCGTTTCTGAGTCCAATTCAACTAAAACCCCATAAATTCTCTTAATGTGGGTTTGTCTTTGATCCTTCAGTTGCTTAATAAGATTTTCATCTTCTCTAAGAAAACCCACCTTACAATCCATCTTCCATCTATCTAGTAGTTGCCTATATTGGAACCAAGAATAAGTAAAATTTTCTTGTGCTAATTCTTCCCGTGATTTTAATTGCCAGTTTTGTCCATCCCATTTAAGTAACTGTCTATAAGACACCATATCCATTTTAACCCCTCTTTTTATTCCTTCTATCGCATGCCAAGGTATAGCCCATAATGGTACTTTAAAATCACTTTTATAATATTTTCTCCAGATCCTAAGTAAAGAAATTCTTAAAATATGAGATTTAAAAGCCCAATCTATTTTTTTATTAAATATTAAATAGGCATGCCACCCATAAAGTAAATCCCATCCCTCTAGATAAAGTATCTCAGAGTTTGTCAAATTTACCCAGTCACTAATTAATGTTAAAACCACCGCATCATAATATAATTTCAAATTTGGTACCTTGAGTCCACCCCTCTCACGGAAGTCTTGCATAATTTTGAACTTAACCCTTGGTTTTTTCCCTGCCCAAATAAATTTATTGAGACCCTTCTGCCACTCATTTAAATTAATCTCATTTTTCAAAATTGGTAACATTTGAAACAAGAAAAGAAACTTGGGTAGAATATTCATTTTTATCACTGCAATTCTTCCCATGAGGGATAATTGCAACTTTTCCCAATTTTTCAAGTCTTTCTGTACCCTGACCCACAACCTTTCATAATTATTTTTAAATAATTTTGCATTAGAAACAGACAGCATCACCCCCAAATATTTTACCTTATTAACAATCTCAAAACCCGTCGAGTTAACCAAAATCTGCTTCTCCTGACTCGACATATTTTTAGGTAAAATTTTAGTCTTATTTACATTAATCTTAAAACCCGAGACCAAACCATAATGGTGAATCAACTGTAATAAGTTTACTACAGAATAATCAGGTTGCGACAAAGTAACAACCAAGTCATCCGCAAAAGCTCTCAACTTATATTCTTTTTTATTAACATATATTCCTTTAATTTCCTGAGAGTCTCGAATTTTGATCAATAATATTTCCAATGTTAAAACAAACAACAATGGCGATAAAGGACACCCCTGTCTAGTACCTTTCTCTATTGTAAAAACCTCCGACAAACCTCCATTAACAATAAGTTGTGCTGTTTGTTTTTGATATATTACCTTAAGAGCTTGTAATATGTTTTCACCAAAATTCATTTCTTCCATTACTCTTAGCATAAAATGCCAATTCAGTTGGTCAAATGCTTTTTCAGCATCTAAAAATATGAGCCCTGCAGGAACTTGGTTGTTCTTATCTAAGTATTCTAATAAGTTAATAATTTGTCTAACATTGTTTTTCATATACCTTCCTGTTATAAACCCTGATTGATCTTTATGCACAAGATGATGCACCACCCTCATAAGCCTATTTACCAAAATTTTTACAAATATCTTATAATCCACGTTTAAAAGAGATATAGGCCTATAATTTTTTGGTAAAGTAAGATCTTGATCCTCCTTTGGAATCAATGATATAAAAGCACTACGCCATGAAGGAGGAATCTCTAAACCCTGTAAGATACCATTAAAAAGATCATTTAATGGTTGGATCATCTCCTCCATTAAGGCTTTATAATAAAAGTGTGTTATATTATAAACTCAGTTCAAGCTTCAGAACAAGATGGTGTCAGGATTGAATCATTATATTTCCTTCTGGTTTCTATCGCTAATCAACTTGCCAATGAAAAGTGGGGAAGGGTGGAAAGTGGAGGGAGGAAACAGGATGCCAAGATACCATTCATGAATCGTGACAGCCTGCAACCCACCAACGTCATTGCTACAAGTGTTCGATGGAGAAGTGGACTGTTCCCATAACAAAAAGAAGGTGTATCACTGGACAATGTGAACACCCGAAGGATGGGGACAGGGGAATCTATTGTTTAACTAAGCAAGCCTTCACATCAGAAAAAACAGAGCTGGTTTTGCTTCTTCAGTTCCGAGATAGTGTATCAAATAAAGTTTTGCCTTTGGGACTCAATTGCCCTAAGGTTTCCTTTTTGGGGGGCGGTTCGCTAGTCAGACTATTGACAGATGGGTGGCAAACACATCTAATAAATAAATAAATAAATAAATAAATAAATAAATAAATATTCATTTTTCTGTAATCATACTGAATTCTCAAGGTAAACAATTTCTTAAAAAATTGTCTACCACATCATTTATACCCTTTTCATTCTGCAAGGAGTAAAGGAGTAGGATGGGGTGATACATGTACATATAAACATATGCATATATGTTTAGGCTGGTGTACCTTAAACTGTGATTCGAAGACTCCTGGAGGTCCCCCTAAACCCTTTCAAAAGTCCACAAAATCAAAATTATTTATCAGATATTGAACGTATTTCCTAAAATGTGAGACTGCCATTCTTTTTTATTATTATTTATATTTGTTTAAATACAAATAATTTGTTTAACAAATAAAAATACTTTACTCATGTTGACACCTAATGATTTAATATTGTTATTTTTGATTCAAAAAATATTCTATAAATTCATCAGTTTTAATTTTTAATAAATATAACCCATGCAACCCAAAGCTCTTTTAGACTTCTTTATAATTTTTAAAATTGGGAAGAGGTTCTGTGACCAAAAGGTTTAACGGAATAACAGAAGAACAGAGCTGAAAAGGGACCTTGGAGGTCTTCTATCCAACCCCCTGCTCAAGTAGGAAACCTTATATCATTTCAGACAAACAGTTGTCCAATCTCTTCTTAAAAACTTCCACGGTTGGAGCATCCACAACTTCTGTCTTGGGACATATTGCATGGACTAAAGCATACTAAGTACACTATCTGAAATACATCCTATACCAGGATAGGCAACCTTGGCTCTTTTATGACTTGTAGACTTCAACTCCCAGAATTCCTGAGCCAGCCATGAGTCATAAAAGAGCCAAGGTTGCCTACCCCTGTTACATTCCTAATATCAAGATTAGTGTATAGATGTATCAGAAAAGACTGCATACACTAGTGTTTATCAACCTTGGCAACTTTAAGATATGTGGACTTGAAATCTCAGAATTTCCCATTCAGCATGCTCAGTAGGTAATCCTGGAAGTTGAAGCCCATATATCTTAAAGCTGGTAAGGCTGAGAAATATTGGCATATAACTTTCTGGGTCATGTGACCAAGAGCAGAAACAAGGGGGCCTAGAACTGAGCCGTCCTTCTTGCTGCCTATTTTAGATTTTTTTTTCCTTGCAGATCTGGCCCATTTTAGAACTTTATCTTATTTTTGCTGGCTTCCCCCCCATGGCAAATCTGAGTTTGAGAGAAAACATTTGTGTATGTGTATAGGTGCTCCTGAGAGCAAGAACAAATCTTATGAACAGTGAATCAAGTTACATAACTAGTGGTAGGATTCAAATATATGAACAACCAGTTCTCTATGTGGATGCCACTTCTGGAAGTCCATTCTAAGTCTGGGCAACAAAATTAGCTACTGGTTCTGCTGAACTGGTGCGAACTGGCTGAATCCCACCACTGACTATAACTGAAAAGAAATTTATTTAAGAAAATGCATGATAGGGATAAATAAAACCAAGCACCTAACTGTATCCTACTAGAAAAGACAGACAGCATGTGTGCTGTGTTTGTCCTGAAACAGAGGCAGAAGAAAGTAACCTGAGATTAGCACTGAAGAGCAGGGAGAATGAGAGACAAACAGAGAGAGAGAATTCTTAACTCTCTATTTGAACACACTGCTCCTTTGTGATGATCCTGAGATGCCAAGGTCCTTGGGATCCTCTCCCATCCTGAGAAGCTGAAGTCAGTGGAAGTCACACTTCCAACAAGTTGGTCTTGTTCTGCAGGGGCTATCTCTGGAGGCAGTCCACAACATCAAAAATCCTAGATGGTTGAAACCCTACCATTTTTTGCACACTCACACTGTTTTCAAAGAGTTATTCTCCTGCTGATGGACAGACAGCGTCTCATGCTCTTTACATACTTTCTTACCAACATTCCTTTCACTTGGAAAGGATAAAAAAGGATGCTCAATTCTGCTAAAGTCTTTTCCCATTGTGGTGTAATGGGGACATACATAATGCATGCATATGTATGCATGCATACATGCATGTTATTATTTTACCTGCCCTTTTTTGTGCCTTTGAGCCAGTACTGACCTGGCGATTGCCTGGATAAGCCCCTGCAGCCTTCTTAGCAATGTTTTCAGAAGTGGTTTGCCATTGCCTCCTTTCTAGGGCTGAGAAAGAGAGAGGGATTGGACCAAATTTGCCCAGCTGGCTTCATGCCTAAGGTAGGACTAGAACACACAATCTCCTGGGTTCTAGTCTGGTGCCTTAATCACTACACAAAACTGGCTGTCCATTATTTAGTGTTGTCTAGAAACTAGAAACTTTGACCACCTAATGAGAAGGAAGGATTCACTGGAGAAGAGCCTAATGCTGGGAAAGATTGAGGGCAATAGAAGAAGGGGACGACAGAGAATGAGGTGGCTGGATGGAGTCACTGAAGCAGTAGGTGTGAACTTAAATGGACTCCAGAAGATGGTAGAGGACAGGAAGACCTGGAGGAACGTTGTCCATGGGGTCACGATGGGTCGGACACGACTTCGCAATTAACAACAACAACAACAGAAACTGATAAATCTGTCATCTTAACCTTTGTATTCTCAAAACTGTGGTTTTGTTTTCTTTTACATTTATTCTCAGAACTCAAATGAAATTCATGCCGTACTGATATATTGCCCCCCAAAAAATCAATATAAGAATCCCAATTCTTCTATTAGTCCTTCTTTGCAGAGCATGCAACATAGTTCAGTTAAAATGAAATTTTAATTTCCTATTTCACTTTCCTTATCAGCTAGATAAGGAAATAACACTATACCAAAGAAAAAGAAGCATCAACACAGTTGGCTAGAAACAGATATAAGAAACTAGAGAAACCATATATAGTGTCCAGGTGCCATCTCCTGGACAAACAATACTACACAATTGTTATTGCATTCTTGTTAAAGTATACATTTATGAGTGAGCATCTTTAAGACCAAAGGATTTCAGCCAAAAAACTAGGATGACTAATGTCTTATAAGCACCAGTCTTCTTAGGCCATTTTTCTTTGATTTGCAGACTCATGTCACAAATGAACACACCTACTCTCATTCTGATATATAATATGGTGACAATTGCTTTTTGACAAAGCCAATGTTCCATTTGGATCCTGCCAATTATTTACTTGGAGGTGGATTCAAACTTAATCATATTTAAGGCAGACCCACTGAAATCTAGTAAGTCATGGCTAACCCTATTACTTAGATTCACAGGTTTATGATTTAATTCATAACCAACATTTATTTGAATGGGTCCAAGTCTAAGTATTATTTTGCATTCTGATAAAAAATACAATTATAAGTGAAAAGTATACATTGTATTTGGGTGCTTAATTGAGTTTCTTAACTGATAGCCACAAACCCAACTACAAATATCATCAATTCAAAATTAGATAAATAAAATAAATCATCTATTATTTTTGTCCCAATCATTTGAATTTTGAATAAAAAGTCAAGTTGCAAATTGGAAAAAAAAATTGTTGTATTTGAACAGTGGTTGCTTGTAATGTTTTTGTAATCTTCTGAAAGGGATACATGCCAATGGAGAGTACAGGTAGTCCTTGACTTACGACCACAATTGATTCCAAAATTTCTGTTGTTAAGTGAGACATTTGTTAAGTGAATTGTGCCCCATTTTACAAACATTTTTTGTCACAGTTGTTAAGTGAATCACTGCAGTTGATAAGTTACTTACCCGGTTGTTAAATGAATCTGGCTTCCCCATTGACTTCACATGTCAGAAGGTCGCAAAAGGTAATCACAGGACCTTGGGACATAGTAATGGTCATAAATATGAACCAAATGCCCAGCATCTGAATTTTGACCACATGATCGTGTGGACATTGCAAAGGTTGTTATTTGAAAAATACATAAGTCGCTTTTTTAGTGCTGTTGTAACTTTGAATGGTCACTAAATGAACTGTTGTAAGTCAAGGACTACCTGTACAGCCAAAAGAGAAGTGGTCAAGATCAAATGCACATATAGGTGGAATCAATGCCACATCTCCATCCCATGTTGATCCATGCATTCCTCCCATCTACTCACCCCTACATCTGTAAATCAATATATGCTACCCATTGCTACTACTTATATGCCGATTGGACTGCAACTCCCCCCAGCAGTTATCCTATGTTTGCTGCTCTGTAGTTTCTGTGTTGAAAAGTAGGAGTACAATAGAAATAGCAACGGAAAATGTGAGCATTGGTGATACACGCCTACAGTACATATCCACCACAGATTCCATTTTGCTGCAAGTGTTCTGATGCAAAGTGCAGAAAAAGAGGAAGAAACAGCAATAATACAATTCACAGGATAAGCAGCTATCACCAACCTACAAATTTCTATGCAATAAACTGGATAACAGCAGCTGTTCCTCTTTGGCGGTGCTTTCAGCGATGCTTCGGTGCCTGCTGGCCATGTCAGGTCAGCTGCAACGCACTGTGGAGAGCATAGTGGACATGGGGCAAGTCGAGACAGGTGTGCGCACAAATTCTGCTTTTTTCAAGTGCCATTTTAACAACCAGTTCACCGAACTCAAGCGAAAGTAGGTAACAATTCTGCTGAACTGGTGCAAACTGACTGAATCCCACTACTGGTTCTATGGATGTATTCATCAACTGTCCCAAAGGTGCTTTTTCAAAAGGCACCTGGACTTACTTTGTTTTGCTTGAAAAAATTTCACTTCTCATCCAAGAAGCTTCTTCAGTTTTGACTGAATGGTGGAGAATGGAAGGATTTATATTATATTTATATTTATATTCCTTGCAGTTATCTGGTAGTTAGCACTATCTCTGAGAGTCATTGAGGCCACTTGGAGGTTTATCTTTCCCCTCAGGGTTAGTGGCTTCTTTGACCCCTCTTTCAAATCAGTGGACTGTTCTGTCGAGAATGTGGACTTTGCTGTCTTCATCTACCTTAAGACTGAACAGCCCTCTCTCAACAGAGGGGAGGGATATGACACCACCTCTCTCTTTTTACAATACAGTGCTTTCAGCAGTTCCAAGAAAGTTCCATGCCCATTTGCACTATTCAGATGGCCCTCAGCACACAGATAAACCTCCAAGTGGCCTCAATGACTCTCAGAGAGAGTACTAACGACCAGATAACTGCAAGGTACATAAATCCTTCCATTCTCCATCATTCAGTCAGAACCCAAGAAGCTTCTTGGACGAGAAGCAAAACATCTTCAAGCGAAACAAAGTCCAGTTGCCTTTGGAAAAGGCACCTTTGGGACAACCATGACCTGGATGACTGAGAATCTCCATAGATATTCACCAACTGCATTTTTCAAGATCAGCCACAATCATTCAATTTTATTACATTCTTCCTGTTTCTATTATTTCTATGAACACACAATACATTTGTGTCTTTTCCTTTCTTTCCTTTCTTAATTCCTGCTCTTTACTACTGACTCCTCTCGCCTTTTACACTGCCATTTCCATATGCCATGGTCAGCATATGAGCCCATAATATTTTTGGTCAACTGATGCCTCCATATAATCCTTTCTAATAAACCAGAGAAATTGTAGACTAGGTATCCAGCTCTCGTCAATATCTTTGCCATCTTTGCAACATGTCCTGCTAACCATAAGAACAATGATAGTTTGGGGAGTTTTTTTTTTTAAAAAAAAAGAAATGGAACACAAATGGCAATAATCACCTGTTTCGGAGTAAGAATAACAAAGTAAAATAAATTTCAATCCAAGGCACAACTATATGGGAAGAAAGAATTTTTGTGTGCATTACGTATGTGACATGCATAAAAAAGGCAGAACTTTTATCACTTCACCGTGTCTACCATCTCAGGTTTGTTTGTTTTTTTACCATACTGTGCAGATACTCCTTTCTGGGTTCCTCTCTAATAACTGAAAGGATATATATATACATATACATATACACATACACATACATATACATATACATATACATATACATATACATATACATATACATATACATATACATATATATATATATATATATATATATATGTAGGTCTTTGGTTGTTCGGGTTTTCTCCCGGTAAAATTGGAAATGTCTTGGCGACGTTTCGACGAAGTCCCATTCGTCATCTTCAGGCTGGTGTTTTCAGCGTCGTGCTTCGAGCAGCAATGTGTGGTCTTAGCCGTTTCTTCCTTTTAACTGCCAGTGGGGGTATGAACTGATTGGGTGGGAGCTTGGCTGTGTTCTGATTGGGTGGAGGTGTGTTCTGATTGGTTAGGGGCTTGGCTGTTCTCTGATTGGCTGGGGGGTTGGCTGTGCTCTGATTGGCTGGGGGGTTGGCTGTGCTCTGATTGGCTGGCGGAGTGTTCTGTTTGGTTGTGCTCAGGTTAGTCTGAGTTGCAGAGGGGTTTAAGATTTTGGGCTGCCTTGCTATTTTTTGGCTTCGCGTTCGTGGTCGTGCCTCCTCTTCATGGAGGGTGTCAGTTTGCTTCATGTTTGGATTGGAGGGGTTTAAAGTGGCTAATGATGCAGCTGTGGTCTGGCTTCTGGTTTGTGGTCGTGCCTCGTCATCGGTGTGGCTTTGGGTTTGTTTTTTGCGTGGATGTGTGGTGGTGACATCCTGTGTGGTTTTTGTGAGTGTGGGTCTGGTATCATTTTTTGTGTTAGGGAGTCGTTTGTCAATAAGGGCGGGTTTCCAAATGGCTGGTAGGCGGGAGGTATCATCTCGCTTGTTCATGCTGTGTGGGTGTTTTTCTATCTCGATGGCTTCTCTGATTATTCTGTTATTAAAATGTTCACTTTTGGCAATGGTTCTGGTATTTTTAAAGTCAATTTCATGTCCTGTGGCTTTAAGGTGTTGGACCAGGGAAGATGTTGGTTCCTCTTTTTTGACTGAGTTCTTATGTTCTTCAATGCGTGCACTTATTCTTCTGTTGGTTTGTCCGATGTATGTGGTGGGACAAGTGGTGCATGGGATTTCGTATACTCCTTGATTTTCTAATTCAATTTTATCTTTGGGGTTTCTAAGGATGGTGGATATTTTTCTGTTTGTGCAGAATGCTGTTTTGATGTTGTGTTTATGAAGGATCTTACTGATTCTGTCTGTGGTGCCTTTTATGTATGGGAGGAGGGCTTTGCCGTTTTCTTGTTCTTTGTCTTGGATTTTGGTGGGGGTTTCTTTTTGGATTAGGTTTGTAATCTTATTTCTATGGAATCCATTGGATGTTAGTACATTGGTGAGAGTGTGTAGTTCGGTTTTTAGGGGTTGTTCGTCAGCTAAGCGTTTTGTTCTGGAGATGAGTGTCTTGGCTACAGAGTTGATCTGTGCTGGTTGGTGGTGTGAGAGAGCGTGCAGATAGCGGTTTGTGTGTGTTTTTTTCTGGTAGATGGTGTGTCCTAGGGAGCCATTGGATTTCTTGTAGACTAAGACATCCAGGAAGGGAAGTTGGTTGTTAGCTTCTGTTTCCATGGTGAACTGTATTTTGGGGTGTAGGCTGTTGAGGTGTGTGAGGAAGTTGTCCAGTTTTTCTTTCCCATGTGGCCAGATTATGAAGGTGTCGTCTACGTATCTGAGCCAGAGTTTGGGTTTGTGATCCGATTTTTCTAGAGCTTGGGTTTCAAAGTGTTCCATGTAGAGGTTGCAATGACAGGTGAGAGGGGTGATCCCATGGGTGCTCCTTCTGTTTGTTTGTATTTTTGTCCATTATAGATGAAGTATGTGTTGGATAGGCAGTGGTTGGTCAGATCTAAGATGTGTTTGGGGGGGTTATATTTGTTTTGGATAGCTGTCAAGGCTTCTTTGATAGGCACTTGGGTGAAGAGGGATATGACATCGAAGCTCACTAGTAGGTCGCTGGGCTGTAAGTTTTGTTTCTTTATGATCTCTATAAACTGGAATGAGTTTTTTACGTGTGAGGTGATGGATTCTGCATAGGGCTGTAGTTGTTTGGCGAGAAATTTGGCTAGGTTTTGTAGAGGTGAGCTTATGGAGCTGACTATAGGTCTGAGTGGGGTTCCTTCTTTGTGTATCTTGGGGAGACCATACACAAAGAAGGAACCCCACTCAGACCTATAGTCAGCTCCCTAAAACAACAAGTCACAGGGCTTCTGATGGGCCATAGGGGCTACCAAACGTTGTCTAAAAGGGAGGTGGAGGCTTTAGAACAACTCAAAAGAGACGATTCCATTGTTATACTCCCAGCAGATAAGGGAAGAGCGACAGTTGTCATGGACAAGGCGATGTACACGAGTAAAGCATTGGATTTGCTCAAAGATAGAGCGGCACACAGAGTGGTAGATAAAGACCCCATGATCGCACTTAGGAACCACACCAATAAACTCCTAGATGGTATAAAACGGGGCAAGAGAATGAGTGAGGACGTTCTGAGAAGGGTACGCCCCAATGACTCAGCACTAGCTAGATTCTATGGGCTGCCCAAGATTCATAAGCCAAACGTCCCACTCCGCCCCATTGTTGCATTTAAGGGCACCCCTACCTCAGAACTGGCCAAGTGGCTGAGCAATCGCATCGGACACCTGACCGATGATAACACCAACACTGTGAGATCGGCCGAAGAGTTCCTGGATAGGATAAAACTCCTGAGGGTGGAGGAGGATGAGCTAATGGTGTCCTTTGACATCATTTCACTCTTCACCTCCATCCCACAGGATCTGGCGGTTACGGTATTAAGAGACTGCCTGAACCAAAGGGGCTCGGGTCAACAGCAGGACTCTCTCCAAATCGAAGACCTCATAAAGTTAGTGAAAGTATGCCTGAAGACATATTTCACTTTTCAGGGTACCATATATGAGCAAACTAAAGGTACACCTATGGGGTCTCCGATCTCCAGTGTAATTGCTGAGGTAGTACTCCAACAGTTGGAGTGCATAGCGATGGCCCAATATCGACCTAAATTCTGGGCCCACTATGTGGATGATACCTTTACTGTCATCAAGAGGCATCAAAAAACTAACTTTATGGGCATACTGAATTCGGTATACCCAGACATCCAATTCACGATGGAGGAAGAAAGTCAAGGTTCACTGGCATTCTTAGATGTATTAGTTCATCGACAGCCATATGGAACTCTTGACACCAGGGTATACCGAAAACCAACGTGTACAGACAGAATCCTCCATCATAAGAGTAATCACCCAGTGACCCATAAAGTTAGTTGCATTAGAGCCCTGTTTAAACGGGTGGAATCCCACTGTAGTACTGCCAGAGCAAAAACAGAGGAAAGAAACCATCTTTTCCGTATATGTAAACGTAATGGATATCCAACAAGGTTCATTAGGCGCTTCAGTGTGCCACCTGAACCTCGAAGAGATCCGTGTACAAATGAACCTGCACCACAGACGACACTGGTTACCCTCCCCTATATCTGCAATGTCTCTGAAGCTACTGCTAGATTACTAGCACCGTACAACATTAAGGTAGCCCATAGACCCAATCAGACGCTGCATGCCGCAATCATGCGCCCCAAGGACCCACTCCCCACCATGGATAAGTCAGCAGTCATTTATAGGATCGACTGCGAGTACTGCTCTAAGAACTATGTTGGGGAGACCGCCAAGAGAGTAAGAACTAGGGTCCATGAACATAAACTAGCGGTAAAGAGGGGTGAACAATACTCACAGATTGCGGCACATATGACTGAATCAGGCCACCGATTTGATTTTGAAAACGTACAGGTCTTGGCTAGTGACAATACGAAAGGGGGCTGCTTGCTCAAGGAGGCATGGCTATCCAATAAGGACTCAATCAATCGGCATATCGATCTTTGCCCAGCCCACTTAACGCTGAGAGCTTGGAGCATGGGCAATTCCCCACCCCATTGGAGACATCTTAAAGAAATACGGAGTATACCAATGGAGAGGATTGTGGAAAAGAATTCCCCCTTTCACCATCCGCAGCCCGGGAATACTCAAACGGAAGGTAGACAACGATTGGGATTTCCCCCCACCCCCAGAATGGCTAGGCATCTCCGAGCACTTGGAGAAATGCCAGGAGACACAGGAGCACCAACATGTGGACTGAGGGACTGCACGCACCCCCCAGGATACCTGGAGGGGGGAGTGCCGCCCGATAAGAGACCCACATCTGAAACACCTCTGGCGAGAGTGCTGAATCACCTACCACATTTGGGAGAGGAAAGGGCAGCTTCTCCAGCCCTACCATCTATAACAACTCGATCGCTCCACTCAGCAACATCGACTCAAACATGCCAACGGGGGGTATGGAGTGAACCCGATGAAGATAAGCATGGGAGAAACTCCGAGAGTAGAGGAAAGAGAGCAATGAGGGCTGACGCTCCTGGCTGCCATGTAGAGAACACCCAAGGCGAGTTGATTAGAGCTGGGATGGAACACACCAAGACCGGAGATAAAGAAAGGAGACATCTGGGGGCAACAACTACCAGATCGTACTCCAAGAGGGGAGGAATGACCTCATTAGCATGTTTGGAGGATAAGACCCGCCCACCCCACCTTGCAACGCCGATCTGCCCGTGTCAACGGACAGCATGGAAGAGCTCTCAAAATGATATCATGCAAGCAAGGAGCAAGGAGGAAACAAGGGGCGTGACAGTAATCAACTCGAACAACATCTGCGGAGACCATGACTGGGGAAAACACAAAGAAAACAAGAGACAGTGCGATGTGACGGGGCAACCAGAATGGAGTGAAAAAAAGGGGAGGAGAGGGGGTGCAGCTAAACGAAGTAGGGGTGACAGTAAAGCAAAAAAGGAGAGGGGAGATGTCTTATCAGACCCCGAATTTGGCAAAGAGAAAACACCCAATGACAACTACACAAATAGAAAACGCAAGAAAGCAATCATTGCCAATAAGAAACCGGAAATTGAGAAACAGCCTATTGCATCAGGCCCATTGACAAGATCTAGGAGCCGAGTGCAGACTCTGACCAATCTATAAAAGAGGACTCTCCCACTGACCGGCATTTTGAGCCCTGATGATGTCAGCAGTTGCTGACGAAAGCTAGGCGTTTTATTAGTTATTAATTTTTATGGTGATTTTATTGGTATTGTATTAAATTTTACTAAATTTGACTAAAAATTTTTTTAAATACTCCCTGGTGCTCACGTTTATTTGTTTGATTTTAAATATGGATATACCCAGGGATCATATTTTTAGTGTAATTGTTAACATATATATACATATATATATATACACACACACACACACACACACACACACACACACATACACACACACACAGACACAAATAGATCTCCATCTTATTTGGACCTTTGATCAGTAATAGTAATATTAATAAAGTTGGAAGGGACCTTGGAGGTCATCGAGTCCAACCCCCTGCTTATAATGTGACAAGGAAACCTAAAAAGCATGTAGTTGTATATATTTAGTTTCCCTTTTTTACTGATATCAGATGCACCCAAATACCTGGAAGAAATATGCTGAGAGAGAAATATGTAGGCACACTCATTATTTTCTTACCTTTTCCTGGGTTCTTCTTGCATGCTACTGCATCCTTCCAGATTGTCAGACCTTTGGGTAGGCATCATAAAGATAAGAAAAGCATTTTTAAAGTTCAGCCTTCCTCATTACTATCGTCTACTTCTACTTTCTGGCATCATCTAAAATGATTGCCTATGCCTGCAAGCCTCTTGCTTGGCTGCTTGACTGTTTATGATGGTTTGGCTCCATTATTGTTATTATATATAATTGATCTTTATAACAGAGATTGGTTACATTCACACATTCTGCTCAGCACATTAAGGTTTGTATGATTAACCTTAACATAGATTACTGTAGTGGTGCCTCAGGCTAGCCACATGGTAATGCTCATAAAGTCCTCAGCAATTATATCAGAATAACATCCAAATGGCCCTTTTTGTTGGGTGGGAGATGATTTTGCACAGAAATCAGAATTAGATAAGATCTTTTCTGAGCTGCGCTGTCTGTGATACAAAGTGCCTTAAGGATATGGAATCCAGAGATTATAAAAATTTGGATGCCAAAGAGCTTTACCGTCCACCCTGAAATATGTGAGGGAGACCAAGGAGACAGTTATCTTGAAGGAATGCTAACAACCAATTTTAAAAAAAAGAATGAAGTCATTTCTACTTTAGATTCTGACATTCTTAAAAAAAGAAGATATACTTCAAAAGGACGTTTCTCAAAGGTTGTTTGGTGGGGAAGATGTATGAAGCCTTCCAAAGGTAGGGAATGGAGTAGGTCAAGATGTTTCTTCTGGAATCTTTTTGGGAAAGGGGGTAAAACAATTGCTTTACATTATAAAATTGTAACAGATTATTTCAGATTGATGATTGTACCACCAACTGAGGTGTGAACAACACTTATAGCACCATAAATAGAAGCATACAGCAAATATGTAGACTCTCAAGTGATATAGATAGGCTGACGTATATCACCAGCAATCAAATGTGTGAATTTCACTAAAGAGATGGAGGTGAGGTGACTTTACAGGAGAGCTCAAGGTGATGGTGTTAAATATTTATGGTAGCAAGCCATCACTCACTTGAAGCTATAAAGGACCATGCCTAATTATCTAATCCAGAATTAATTTTGTATTTAATTATTTTATTTCTTAAATGTATATAGCCACCCATCTCACCAAAAGCAATTCTGGATGGCACAACAATCGATAAAACAGCCAACCTTTTTACAACCCTTTAATCCCCATTCAGAGTAAAGTCAAGGCAATTGGATGGAACTGAGCATTTACTGCCAAGATGCCCTTCCTGATGCCTACAAAAAGTTCGCAACAGATATTTTCCTCTTTATGACCTGAGAGAGAAACATCTGTTGCTATTTAGGATTGAATTCTCAACCTTCCATGTGGAAGGCGAGCATCTTCACCACTAGGCCACCGTGCTGCTCAGATAGAACAGTCAATAAAAACACAATAAAAAGACATAAACATCTTTTTTTAAAAAACCCACAGCAATAAATATCATAAAAATACTAACCATAGGCAAAGGAAGCATAAAAAAACCCCTCAGTAATGGAGCTATCAAGTCAATTCTCTGGTTTCCTGAGAGCCTCATTGCCTGGCAGCATAATTGGATCCTGAAGATCTTTCAAAAAATCAAAAAGGATGGGGCCAATCTAATTTCAGGGAGAAGAATGTTAGAACAGATGCCAAAGCAGAGAAGTCACATCTCCTGGGACATACCAAAGGAAGGTCCCTGTTATCTCCAGCATGTCTTCTCTGTGACATCTAATGGGGTAAGCTGCTGAAACCAGGGAGAGGTGATCCCTCAGGTAGCCAGGTCCCATGCCATGAAAGGGTTTAAAGGTTAAATTGGACCTGGAAACTAACTGGCAAACAATGCAGCTCACAGAGTAGAGGCATAATAAGCATTGTTCTAAGAGCCTACATAAGTGCTTATGCCATCACATTATATACCAGCTGAAGTTTCCAAATACTCTTCAAGGGCAGTCTCTTGGAAGTGACTAGGGTATGAGTTACTGTAAGTAGGGCCTGCTAATAAAACTGGTGCATGAGATGAAGTTGTGCAAAGACCCCCCCTTAGCCATGACTGCAACCTGCTTATCTAGTAGGAGTTATGAGTCTAGAAGGATTGTGCACTATGTGTACAGTGCACCCTGTCTGTCTAGGGTAGTACAATACCATCCAGCATCAAAGATGGCATGGTCTTGCAATCAGCAGATGCAAAAATCCCAAAACTACTGTAGTAGAAGGAGGGGCAGAGCCTGAGGATGGAATCAAAAGAGTAATCAGCCTAGAGTCTCTATGTAGACACAAACAGATTATGTCCAACCCCTCTTAGATTCTGTTGACCCTTAACCAGCACCAAAATAAGGCTGATCATTAACTGAGTAGGTTTCTGTGCACAGGCACGAGGGATAATCAGTTTAATTGGAACTTCAAGTGTGATCCTGGTGTTTTGCATCTGACAGCCACTCGGTTTTGTCAAGGTTCTGCTGAAATCTGTTGTTCCCAGTCCAGCCCCATATAACCAGGAGAAGATGTTCATAGCACTGCTTAATTTGTTAGGGGTGGAGATATATAATTGGGTATCCTCACCATACCAGGGCGATGGATGAGTTCTCCCAGAGGCCTCTTATAGATATTAAAAAGGAGAAGAGAAAGCACTAAGCCTTTTGGCATCCCACATAGTAAAGAGGTACCCTTTCCCTCCCCAATCATTACAAACTGGAATTGACCCTGAAGGAAGGAGGTGAACACTGTGCCGTCTATCCAGTATAGCTGAAACTAGCCTACAACTAAAAACCTTCTATTGTGATCACTTTCTTTTCAGTGCTGCTATTCATACTTGATTGGAACCCAGTATTCTTCAAATATACAAGGCTTAAATTTTCTTTATCCAATCAACGTGGTCAGGGGCTGAAGATTATGGGAGGTGAAGCATATCAGAAGTCATTAAACTTCTGATATGAGAAGCTTCAGCAAGGCATCCTGCATTCAAATATCTGAACAGCAGATGGTAGCAAAGTTTTGCATTAGCCATCCCAATTATTTATCCAAAAGCATTTAAGTACATTTGTAATGGCTCATTAAGCTGCAAATATTATAAATCTCTTGTTAAATTAATATTGAGAACTATAATTATTTTCAAAACTTAAAAGTTGAGTGTCACGAATAACATGCAAATACTACATGAATTCCTGGCCAAAACTGTGATCTGATTCAGATAACAAATTTTAAATGGCATTATAAAATTGCAGCCAATATGTAGATGGCACATCATTGACAGAAAGAGTAACAGGAGACAGATTAACACAAAAGCTTTTGATTTTAATGAATACATCTGGATAATAGAAATTTATTTGTGAATGGCTTTTGTCCTATATCTGTCTTTGAGGTAGATATTTTTATCAGACTTAACCAGGCCAGTTTAAGTGTATCTTCATTAGTTATGTGGGTGTTTTGAAAATGATTGAAGACTTTGTACAAGCAGAGTTGAATTATTTTTGAGCTGTGCACAGCTTAATACTCATAATAATATATAAATCTAGGTGATACCTCAATTAGACAATGCTGTAGGCCAAAACATGTTGGCTTCACCAACACTATATACTGGATCTTCAGATCTGTCTCAGAACTCCAAAATCTGAAGTTTCTGAATACTTTCTTTTATTACCTGATGGAAAAGCAAACTTTTGGGCAAGGTTCATATTTGAAATTATGGAAATTGTGAAAATTATGCCTGAGGATATTTCCAGCCAACTTCTCTAACCTCCCATGGTATTCTTTACCACCCAAACGTTTTTTTTAAAAAAATTAAAATACCTTATCAGAATAATCAAGAGGAAAGAAGGGTTGTTGTTGTTGTTGTGGAGAAAATAGGAAGAGGAAGCAGTGTTCACCACCTTGTTTATAAAATAATATAGGCAGGAAACAAACAAATACATCATTAGTAGAACAAGCCATATTCGATGAATAAGTGTCCCTTCATCTGGATATTCCACTACAAAGTAGTTGGTATCCAACCCTTTCTAAGCATTCTCTGAGGAGTCTTATAAATGTGAAAAAGATGCTTACCCCATCTTAAGATCATACTACATGTTTTAAAAAACTGTACAGTGTTTATGATACACTGTGATATAGCTGTGAAGAGAAAAGGTGATTTGAAGTGAATATATTTCCAAATATATGTTTCCCTGACATCTCTCAGCAGCTGCAGAGGGCAGCCATATATCAAATGAGAAAAGATGCCACTTTTTTTGATGTGTTGCGCACTGGTATGAAATTAATATCTCACGTGCCCTGAATCACCTTTTGCTCCTTCAGTTCTGGGCTGCTATACAGGCCCCTTCAACAGTTTAAGGTAGTGTCATTCCAAAGTTCTCAGAAATGATGAATAAACATCTGATTTACGCAATAGCTCAGCAGCTGAGGGATCACAGGGTTCTAAAGCTGTGTGCAGACAAAGGAAAACCCTGATTTTTAGCTATCATGGAAAACTAGAGATCTGCAGAAATACCAGAGGGAATGTTTAAAAATTAAACATCTGTTTGAATATGGTTAAAGAAATAGAAAGATTTTGGATATAAATGAAGATTAGTTTAAGAGGGATGAACCCCTCCAGTAACAGTATTTCTTTCTTTCTTTTTTTCTTTGTGTTTTGTTTTTTGACATGAGAAATATAAAAATGTTGGGATGGTTTATATAAAAGAAATGTCTTCTCCTTTTCTTTCTCTTTTTTTAAGATATGAGAAATGTAAAAGTGTTGGAATGGCTTGTATGAGAAAAAAGACTTAAATATTTAAGTGTAACTAATTTTGAGAAAATCTTAACCAGTAAGAATGCTTTGAATATTGTGGGGAAAACATATTTAAATAAGAATTTTGTAAACAGGATCTATGATTAGGCAATTAGAAAAGAAGATGGTTATTATTTGCAGAAACATGAGAAAAATGTCTATATTTAATTGCCATAATATACCAAGAAAAAACAAATACTTTGCAGAAGGAGATCTATGCTATGTTGCAACTAATCCAAACAACAATGATCTCAAACCATGAGGAAATTAAAAATAACTTTGAAAATATAAATGAACACATTTCCAATTTAACTTCACAACACAAAAATTCTCAGAAAATAAAAACAGTGAGCAGAAAAAACAGTCAACTGAATACGAGACAGAGAAGAGAGATTTCAAGATGGAACTTAACAATAGAAGAAAGTATGACTTTCAGATGGGAAAAAACTTACAGGAAATACTGGACATGGAAAAGGTAATCTATACCTAAGATTACAAAATAAGTTTGAGGACAAGAAAAAAGTTTTGACAAAATGGATTCTGCCAGAAGAACTACGACAACTTGAGAGAAAAAAATGACAAATAAAATCAAGAAAGAAAGGAAGGAAAAGATTCTCAATGAATACGAAGGGGCGAAACCTTCCTAAAAAAACAGCTTACCTGTTTTGCCTTTTGTACCTGCAACAACATTTTTAAGATTATGGAAAGATTCTTTGATTCAGTGAAGCATATTGATCAGGAAAGATGTTTGGACAAAAAAAAAAGGTTAAAGTGAGAATTAAGAAATTAGATGATTGGATTTACCAGAGGGAATGTTTAAAAATTAAACATCTGTTTGAATATGGTTAAAGAAATAGAAAGATTTTGGATATAAATGAAGATTAGTTTAAGAGGGATGAACCCCTCCAGTAACAGTATTTCTTTCTTTCTTTTTTTCTTTGTGTTTTGTTTTTTGACATGAGAAATATAAAAATGTTGGGATGGTTTATATAAAAGAAATGTCTTCTCCTTTTCTTTCTCTTTTTTTAAGATATGAGAAATGTAAAAGTGTTGGAATGGCTTGTATGAGAAAAAAGACTTAAATATTTAAGTGTAACTAATTTTGAGAAAATCTTAACCAGTAAGAATGCTTTGAATATTGTGGGGAAAACATATTTAAATAAGAATTTTGTAAACAGGATCTATGATTAGGCAATTAGAAAAGAAGATGGTTATTATTTGCAGAAACATGAGAAAAATGTCTATATTTAATTGCCATTTATTCAAATAATAAGAACTGTATTAATTTAAGGTTGGCAAAAGAGAATATTATTGGAAGAAGAGAAAATCAAGCAAAGCTATTATATGGACTATAGAAATTAATTGTTATTGATTGTTTTTTAAATACTAACCCAGACAACACGCTGTTTACCAAATATTAAGATGATTATGTTAAAAATCAATAAAACATATTTTTAAAAAATTGATATGGGATTGGATTTCACTAAAGCAGATTCTAATGATAATTCAGGAGTTCTAGACATAACCGATGCATCTGGGCAAAACTGCAAAATCAGAAAAGTTTTTTATTAAGTATACTTCTACTCTGCCATTTTATGTAATTTAAATACCTCGTGGCTTCTTAAAATAGATATAGATTTGCAAGAGGGAGGGTTTTATTTTCCCAAGGAGCTAAGAGGCAGATTAACCCAGAATCCTTCTTAAAATGGGTAAAGATTTGCAGGAGGGAAGGATTTCCCCTCCAAGGAGCTAAGAAATAGATTACCCATGAAGGGAAGCAGAGTGGACCCTCTCTAACCCTTCACAGGATATACCTAATAATTATGCAGATTTGTGCTTTAGTCTGGCAAGATTCCTGTCTATAGGCTAGCAACAATAAAGAAGTAACTGAGTAACTGCTCACATGGTTCTTGGTTCCTTATGCCTGACATTTATGGTGGTTCTGCTTTGTCCTGAGTGGATGGTTCTAGTTGCTGGTCAAAGGGGCAGAATAGTCAACCCTATGATTGTTCCCATGTGGAATACTATAAGGCTCAACTAATTTACTCATCTTATTTACTTGAAGACTTAACTAAAGACAGAGAGAGAATGATATATAATCTATAGGCAAATATATCAATATTCCAGACTGGACTAAAGATGCAATGGGGAAGTTTACTTGGAGACTGGAACTTGAGGAACAGGATGGGAGAAAACAAACTCAAATTGAATCTTAACAAGACTGGGGTGATGATCCTATGAAAATAGTGCTTTCCTGGTTGCTAATTGGCTCTAGATAGATTTGTGCCATTCATGAAGGAACAATTTATTATTTGGGTAGTCTCCTGGCCTCCTAGCTCTTATGTGCCCAGGAAACCTTTGCCATCTTTATTGAAGGCTCTCTGTTTTTCAACATCCTTAGAAATAACTTGAATGAATGTATTAATGATAATTATTAGATGTGTATTTTACACAGAGCTATAGGGAATAGCAAACACATTAGGGGTCAGTATCAAGATTCAGTAGGATCATGACAAGCTGGGAATGGTACCAAACCTCAGATCAGTGAATGGCCATACCCAGAGATTTCATGTCTATATTATACAGGACAGGAGATAATATAGAACTCTATAGCAGCTCACACAGGAGTAATCTAGGAAGTGACTTCTCCCCTCACCAACACTGTCTGAAACCAGCCCAGGAGAACCACTGTAAATTGGCAGTCTCCCATTCCCCAGCCAATAGAGGCAACTCAGGAAAATATGATGTTCAAAGGTTGTTTTTTTTTTTTAAACTATTAAGAGATCAAGGACCCTGAGGATGGAAGTGTCATCTCCATCTCAGCTCTGCCATCAACAAGCCTGATCAAGGCAGTCTCAGTCAGAATCCAGTCCAAAGTTCAGAAAGCAAATCAGGTTTGTCAGCCAGATTTAACAAGCCAGATTTACAAGAATGACAAAGCAGAACAGGAAATCAGACAATTGTCAAAGTTGTCTCTTAAATCAGGCTGCAGCCAGCTGTCTTTAATCAAGAGTTACTCCCTTTCTTGGCAAGGAGCCTTATTGACTATCCTTACTCTGCTTTCCTTCTTTTCTCAGAATCCCAGGGTTTAGGTCACATGCTATCATCTGATCTCCAGCTGTTCTCATGGTAACTGTGTTCAGTACCATGAGGAATCAGATGATTCCTGGCTTGGTGTCTCCTGAGGCTGATATTCCATTGGTTCAGCTGAGCAGCTTCTTCAAAATCAGAATCTGAGTCCTGGTTCATGTCATGAGATACTATACCTTCGATCAAAAAGGCCAACACCAATGCAACTGTGGACTCAACCACAGTTACGCAGGCATGGAGACCCTTATTCAGCAATTGAGCATCAGACAAAATTGAAGATGTTGCATATGAAGTACAAGTGCATCTTAATTCACAACTCAAAATTCAAAAATGCTTTATTGATATAATCATAATCATAATAATAATAAAAGTTGGAAGTGACCTTGGAGGTCATCTAGTCTAACCCCCTGTTCAGGAAAGAAACCCTATACCATTTCAGACAAATGGCTGCCCAGTCTCTTCTTAAAAACTTCCAGTGTTGGAGCATTCACCACTTCTGGAGGCAGGTTGTTCCACTGGTTAATTGTTCTGACTGTCAGGAAGTTTCTCCTTACTTCTAGTTTGCTTCTCTCCTTGATTAGTTTCCATCTGTTGCTTCTTGTCCTGCCTTCAGGTGTTTTGGAAAATAGCTTGACTCCTTCTTCTTTGTGGCAGCTCCTGGGATATTGGAACACTGCTATCATGTCCCCCCTTGTCCTTCTCTTCATTAAACTAGGCATACCCAATTCCAGCAACCGTTCCTTGTATGTTTTAGCCTCCCGTCCCCTAATCATCTTTGTTGCTCTTCTCTGTACTCTTTCTAGAGTCTCAACATCTTTTTTACATTGTGGTGACCAAAACTGGATGCATTATTCCAAGTGTGGCCTAGCACTGTGTTGGCTTTTTTGGCAGCTGCAGCACACTGCTGGCTCATATTTAAGTGAGTGTCCACTAGGAGTCTGCGATCCCTCTCACATTTGCTACTATTGAGCAATGTACCACCTATACTATACTTGTATATTTGGTTTTTCTTGCCTAAATGTAGAACCTTACTTTTTTCACTATTATCTTTTCTAGCGACAACTGTGCCATATTCTCCAAGGAAGCACTGAAATATATAGCACATAAGATTAATTACCTTGGCATATGGGATAGGCTTAGGTGACCACAAAGCTACTCTGAAGAAGCTTCCATGTAAGGCAGGGTAAGCTAATGCAACAGGCTGTGCACAATGCACAGCATGTTCTACAGATGGTTGCTTTGATCCCTGAATGAAAGCTAGATTGATGTTTGATGTACAGTTGGATTTGAAAGGAAAGAACCTCTCCTTTTAGAAGCCTTACTCTAGCTATTTAATGGAAACTTGATGATTTGTAAAATAACCATGGAGGTGCCTGTGTATGGCAGTTTCCTCTTTTCTCTATTATTAGTTACACAGCTCTAAATGATTAGCTTGTTTAGTGATTTTCCTTTTCTTTCTGTAATTTGTTTACTCAGCTTTGCCTGTGCTGTCTTGTCATAAACACATGTGCCTGGTTTCTGTGGCTGTCACTGCTAGCTGTGCTACTTGGCTGATACATCAGTTTGCTTATGAATCTCTCCTGTCTGCCAAGAATCTTACATGTCACCCACTTGCAAAGGCAATTGATTGCTTTTTGTAACAAGTATTTTGGCTTTTTGAGAACAATCACCTTTCTTTTTTCAAGAGACAAACTCTTCTGACACTTTTTTTTGTTAGAAATATTTGCTTGGCCCTGACATCTGTATGTTCTCTTCCCAGCATGTTTTTCACATCGTGTTTTGTCAGCTTTTATAGAAATGGCATTCAGCACCTCCATAGCAGGCTTGACACTTTATGAAATACTTTTCAAAACAATTGTTTTGAACTCAAACTTTTATCGTTTCAGTAACGGGAACATAGCTTTTTCTATGTTCCAAGATGTCAATTAATTTCCAAATTGACCGAGTGTGAAAATAAACGGAGTAATTTTCAGTTTCTATGAAGCTAAGTGTCACTGGGCATGGCCCATTCTACCATTAGAGAGAGTAAGATAGCTGCCTCAAGCTGTTCATAGGGGACCATAAAGGAACAATATAGAACTACTTATTTGATAAAATGTATTTTGATAGAGTTGGAACCTTTGGCTGCTCTCCTCAGAGCAGAAGAATATTATGGAATAACCCTGATATCTACCTACAAAGAAGATTGTCTGTGATGGTTTTGCATGACCTACTGTTTTGGCCTTCTTTCTTTCCTATCAGTCACAAATGAGTGCAGGATAATTCTGAATTAACCTACTCCCAATACCATGATCAGTAATGGCACTAACTAACTGATTTAATTACTTAATTCATATGAACAAATACAAACTATATGAACATTGGTAATTCAGTATTCCTTCCTTCCTTCCTTCCTTCCTTCCTTCCTTCCTTCCTTCCTTCCTTCCTTCCTTCCTTCCTTCCTTCCTTCCTTCCTTCCTTCCTTCCAATAGAATAGAATAGAATACAATACAATACAATACAATAACAGAGTTGGAAGGGACCTTGGAGGTCTTCTAGTCCAACCTCCTGCTCAGGCAGAAAACCCTATACTATTTCAGACAAATGGTTGTCAATCTCTTCTTAAAAATTTCCAGTGTTGGAGCATTCGCAACTTCTGGAGGCAAGTTGTTCCACTGATTAATTTTTCTAACTGTCAGGAAATTTCTCCTTAGTTCTAGATTGCTTCTCTCCTTGATTAGTTTCCATCCATTGCTTCTTGTCCTGCCGTCAGGGGCTATGGAGAATAGCTTGACTCCCTCTTCTTTGTGGCAACTCCTGAGATATTGGAACACTGCTATCATGTCACCCCTGGTCCTTCTCTTCATTAAACTAGACATACCCAATTCCAGCAACTGTTCTTTATATATTTTAGCCCCCATCATCTTTGTTGCTCTTCTCTGCACTCTTTCTAAAGTCTCAACATCTTTTTTACGTCGTGGTAACCAAAACTGGATGCATTATTCCAATTGTGGCCTTACCAAGGCATTATAAAGTGGTATTAATACTTCACGTGATCTTGATTCTATCCCTCTGTTAATGCAGCCTAGAACTGTGTTGGCTTTTTTGGCAGCTGCAGCACACTGCTGGCTCATATTTAAGTGATTGTCCACTAGGACTCCGAGATCCCTCTCATAGTTACTACTCTTGAGCAAGGTACCACCTATACTGTACTTGTACATGTGGTTTTTCTTGCTTAAATGTAGAATCTTATTTTTTTCACCATTGAATAACATTTTATGTCCATCTCTGTCAAGATCCTTCTGTACCTTAAGCCTATCTTCTGGAGTTTTGGCTATTCCTGCCAGCTATTGGCTATTCCTTCCTTCCTTCCTTCCTTCCTTCCTTCCTTCCTTCCTTCCTTCCTTCCTTCCTTCCTTCCTTCCTTCCTTCCTTCCTTCCTTCCTTCCTTCCTTCCTTCTTTCCCTCAGTTCTAATGCACTTTCCCAAAGAGCATTCAAAGAAATGTTTGATGAAAAGGAGTTAAACTTGAAACGACAATGAAGAATTGCAAATCAATTGCCAACGCCATTCCCCCACAAAAATCAATAAATTTACTAGAGTAATCAATTAAAATTCTGTTCCATGTTCAATAACAGAAAGTGCTGTGGCTTCAGAACAAGAAAAAGAACATTATTTCTCAAGCTATGCAGAACGTATTCTGCTTCAGTGTGGAGTGATGGAAGAAGCTGTACAGAAACCAGAAATATATTTTACAACTTTTCTGTGTTTCTGTAACTGTGAACTGATTGATGATGTTCCTCTCCATAAATAGGTTTTTTTAAATAATTTATTTCATCCCATATCAACAATCTTATTTTTTAAGATACAGTAAACTAAACCTGGTAAAGAAAAGGATATGTACCTGGAGAAACAAATCTATCATGTTTACAAATCTATCTGTATTTTCACACCTCTGTTTATACCCTGCCAAACAAAACTTGGTTAAATATATCATATGTCTAACTGACTTATGTGTTTATCCTGTTTATTATGTGTTTAAATACTGTTTATTAAAATTTTGAAAAAGAATGGCAAGGAATATTCTAAGATCTAACTATATACAGAGGGAGAAAGGAATCTGAAAAATAATTTTATAAAAAATAAATAATTATTTCTCTGAACAGATTCCGTTGCTGACACATTTAAAAACAGTTTGAGAGCCAGTTTGATGTAGTAGTGAAGGTGCTGGCCTAGAAACCAGGAGTCTGTGAGTTCTAGTCCTGCCTTAGGCATGAAAGTCTGGTGGGTGACTTGGGCCCAGTCAGCTCATAGAATTTTTGCTGTGGGGAAAATGGGAGGAGTATTAGATATGTTTTTCTCCTTGAATTACGTATTACAAAGGTGTGATAAAAAAATAATAACTCGTGAGACCACAAAATAGACAAAGTAATAGAAAATAAAAAAGCAAATGTGCTGTAGGACTTTAGAATTCAAAAAGAAAAGCATCGGCCACATAACATCCCAGAACAATTGTTGATAAAAAAAACCAAAATAGATAGTGGATATTGCAATTCCAAAACAACTGGAATACCACATGGATATCATCGGCACTGAAAAAAAACATCATCAGTCAAATGCAAAAGGCAGCTTTATTTAGAATAGTTTACATCTTGGGACAATACTTTTAACACCATTAAACATTAACATCTGCCTATCCCAGGTCCTTGGGAAGGACTCGATTGGTGGGTAAAAATGCCAAATCCAGTTTGAACATCTGGCCGACTGTGTGATCAATCCTAATAATTAAATAAAATGCATTTTGAAGTTGTTTTTATGAATTGTTGAATATTATGACTGCATAGGACCTTGGATTTGATCTATAGAAGGTGCCTTAAAAAGCACAAAAGAGCAAATGTACCAAAGTGTGCATAATTTTTTGATAATCACAACCCCAAATGTACTATTGTTCATGAACAAAACACTTCTGACAGGCCACAAAAAAACAATCTCTGTGAAGAATTAAGGTAGTTTTGTATTACAGAGAAAGAAGGACATTTTATAGATGTTCGGCCTTTTTTCCTTAGAATTTCTGAGTGTAGTAATTTGACTCATAGAATAAAGGAAGACACAAATTTTCCCAATGAGTTAAAAAACAGTTGGATGAATGGTCTGATACAATACATGAAACTGATTTTAAAACGGAACAATAGAGCTGACAACGCTAGGAACCACTTGCTATCACTGCTGGAGAAATCTAACAAAAGGGTTAGATTTGTAAGCATTTACTGGATCTGTGATGTCTGGAACATAGTTTCAAAGGATTAGAATCATTTGTACACTGAGCAACAGAAACACTAAGAGAACAAAGAATATACAAATATAACAAAAAATAACAGATGCATTATTAAGTTACTTAGGACTCCCCCCCCCTTCCTTATGTACTTTCAAACTGTTATACAAAGAACATGAGAAAAAGGGTGAGGAAAGACTCTTTTCATCTTCTTGGGCCAGTCTCTACAATACATCATATTTACACTTTCAGCAGAGTTTGATGAAAGTGTAAATATTACACTTAGTCTTTTTGCATTTGAAGTTCTTAATTTTAAATTAACACAACTTCTATTCTTTCTTATGGTCCGTATTATTAATATAAAGAATTTCATTAATTTTTTCCATCAGTTGATAATTTAAGCAAGATTGCTGCATTAAAAAAATCGGGGGGGGGGGGAAGGAGGGAGAGCACAGTCGTTTCTCTACAAGATTTGTTGATCTAAATCAGTGTTTTTCAAACCTGGCAATTTTAAAGGGTGTGGACCTCAGCTTCCAGAATTTCCTAGACAGCATGCTAGGAAGCCTTGAGTATTTATTTTATAAACAAAGGAGTGGGCCAACCATCTCACCACTTTAAAATTGCCAAAATTCCATAGAGCTCACCTTAATGTATCTCCATCTGCTTTGCCAACAGCCTGGATCCTCCATAGGTTCCTCTATAATAAATGGACATTTCTGTGTGGGACAAATGCTAGTTCTATTGCTTCATTATGAATATTGCATTGAGTACGCTAATTGTACTTTTCTAATAAAAAAAATCTAGGTTATCCACACTAATGCTGTTCTTCTACTACTATCCTACTATCTACTTCTACTACTATCTACTACTATCCTATAATAAGTACTAAGAGCTGTGGTGGTTAGAATGCAGCATTGCTGGCTCAAGATGGACTCACCCTTTCACCCTTTCAAAGCCAGTAAAATAAGGGCCCAGATTGTTGGGGAAAATATGCTGACTCTGTAAACCGCTTAGAAAGGGCTGTAAAGCGGTAGATAAGTCTAAGTGCTATTGCTATTATATGCAATACAGATGGCCCTCGACTTACAATCACAATTGGGACCAGATTTCTATTGCTAAACAAGAAAGTTGTTAAATGACACCTATATGATTTTGTGACTTTTTTTTGCCATGGTTGTTAAATGAATCATTGCAGGTTATTAAGTGAATTCAGCTTCCCCCATTTACTTTGCTTTTTGGAAGCTGGCTGGGAAGGTCACAAATGGAGATCATGTGAACTTGGGGTGCTGTAACCATCGTAAATACATGCTGGATGCCAAGGGCCTGAATTCTGGTCATGTAACAATGGGGATGCTGTCATGGTCATAAGTGCAAGTCACTTTTTTCAGTGCCATTGAACTCTGAACAGTCACTAAATAATGGTTGTAAGTCAAACACTACTTATATAATTAATATATTTTTATTTTGCATTAAAAGGTAAAAGCCAATGTACGATAACGGAAAACTTTTATTTTTATAGCACTGTTCTTTTTAGCTACACATGATCCAGATACTGTTTGTGTGATCAGCGTCTGTATTTTGTGTCTTGTCCTTGAGGTTGCTGACCATTAACTGAAAGCAAAGGAGAAAGCTTAAGAAGGGAAGCGCATCTTGCCTTGCTTGACTCCCCTACTCGAGGCATCTACCGTACTACTTACTCTAAGTCAGTCAGTGATCCTCTTTTTTTTAATCTGAAGCTGTGGGTTTCCCAAATAAAAGTACACTTAGCAACAACAAAAAGTATGTCGTTTGCAAAGCATTTCTTTCAAGGCTGAGTTCAGTAGGGCGGGGGGACTAAATTGACTGCTCCTTAAACAGAAACAAAAGGGGACGTGGTTGAGCATGGGATATCTAGGGGCCGAGAGCAGCGGGAGACGATGGGGGAGACAGAAAGACCCTCGCATCTGATTTATTTTCCTTCGGTTAGGGACAGAACCGGGGCGCCATAGAGGGGAGCCCAACAAGCAACTTTCTCTCGACTCTTCCTTCGCGCCTGCGGCTCCGCACCCTCCTCCCTTGGCGCACGCTCGCCGCCCCCTTCCTCTCCCCCCCCCACCGCCTCCCCTCATTGTCTTCCCGACCGCGTCGGGCGATAAATTCCTGACTGAAAATCGCTCCGGCAGCTACGCAAGCAATCAGATTGGAGCTGCCGTCGTCTCGCACCGCCTGGCGCGCGTTAGGTCGAGAACCCCCGCCTTCTCCTCCTAGCGCAGAAAGCCCCCCTGCTGACGTGCGTGGGGCTGCTGAGGTACCCGCTACGAAGGCAAGTTGGGAAGGTACCAAATCTCAATATTCCCCCCACCCCACCCGGCCGCCCGCCTCCGGAGCACCATGTCGCTTTCGCATTCTTCCCTCGGCCACCCCTCCAGCCCCGCTTCTGGGCTTTGGCGCCTTCCCTCTCTCTGGCTGTGAAAAGCGCAGCGCGCTTCGAGGCGAGAGAGGAGGACGCGAACGCAACAAGCCCCTTTCTTCGCCGCCGACCTCAGGGAAGTCAGCCGTGGCGCTCTCCAGCGAACAGCCGGAGTGCCAGGACATGTAATTCGGACGAAGGTTGTTTTCCCCATCCAGGTGGCCAAAGTGGCTTCTTACCCCGTGCTCTTTCCAGCGACCTTTTCTCTCGTCCGTTGCAAGCGGGAAGAGTTCCTTCCTTCCTTCCTTCCTTCCTTCCCGTGTGGTCTGGTGTCGTGAGGTTGACAATGCTGACGGAGAGATGTCTGGGATTGCTATACTGTGGCTTGTATCTCTGGGCATCTTTGTTTCTTTCTTTTTTGCAAGGTAAGTTCTGGGTTGTTTGTGGTGGCTTTGGCTATTTAAAAAAACAACAACATCGCAGTGGGATCTTTTTTCTTTCTTTCTTTCTGATTTCCTTGGAGAGGTGCCTCTGGGACCTTGTCTTGTAAAAGGACTTTATTCATTCCCACTGGAAATGAAGAGGGCAGGATGGCTTGATTGAATGGGGTCTATTAAAAATTGGAACTTGAACTCCAGACGGATATATATTGTTTTGATTTATTTTTTTGTCCTGCATATGATGCAGGAGATGCGTGTGTATGTGTGTGCGTTTGTGCGCATAAATTAGAAAAAAGCTTGGAGGGGGAGAGGTGATTTAACTACAGTACTGTAAAAAGTGCCACTTTTTCTTCTGTTTTGATAACTTCTTTTTGAGAGCATACTTGTCAGCTATAAAAATGAGAGCCTGCAACCGGCAGAAAAACAATGCAGTGTGAATTTCCTAACCAAATATGACACATATCCTCAGATATGACAAGATAAATATAGGATTGATTTAAGAGTCATCATGGGCTGGTTCATTAGGTTTAAAGTATATACACCTGAGAGAAGGAGAATTATCTGTTTAAGTATTTGTCCTATTATCTTTTACTTACTGTATTAAGTCAGGAATTAATTTAAAAGACAACATGAGTTCTGTTAGAGTGTGGAAAGAAGCTTGACTCACTCTAGTTGGCATACCTGGAGTATTGTTTACTTTTATACATTTGTCTCATGCCAGTGATTTGAGTAGGTTTTGGCTTAATTTTAGAAGATGGACCAGGGTGATGTGAATATAGTAGATATAATGAACCTGTACATGCAGGCTAGTACTTTATAGCTACAGTATGATATGAAATTGTTAAAGGATGATGCAATTCAATTGACAAAAACCAAGAGAACAGAAATCCAGATAAACATTTTTAAAAATGGGAAAAGACCCCAACAAATGTAATAGAGCACTATATAACACTTTCAAGAGGTTTGTATCCTATATACTGTAGAGCAGTGGTTCTCAACCTGTGGGTCGGGACCCCATTTGGGGTCGAACGACCATTTCACGGGGGTCGCCAGACCAGGCTGTCCGCCATTTTTCCCCCTTTCCTTTGGCCACGCCCCTAGCACCCGGTGATGTATAAGTGGTTGGGGGTCACCACAACATGGGGAACTGTATTATGGGGTCGCGGCATTACAAAGGTTGAGAACCACTGCTGTAGAGAGAGAGTAGTACAAAAAGTAAAATCCTATAGATCAAATCAACTTGATTTGAGTTTTATCAAAAGAAAAATCTGAATGATTGTATCTTCATTTAAGGACCAGACATAAGTTACCCTTTCTTATTTTTACTCTGTTCTTTATCTGTAAAATAAGGAAATGTTAATCTACCATAAAAGATGTAAAATGCTTACTATTATAAAGGACTATTTATCATACTAAATAGATTTTTAATATTCCTGTTCTTGTTCCTAAACCTGATTGACAAATATTTTAATTATAAATACTTGACTATATATGGCCTTATTTTAATATTACTATCAAGCAGAGAATTTCCCCTATATACCCTCAAAATGATAAAAACAGACAAGAAAGAGTGCTTGACAGGTCAGAAGATTCCCTTCCAGTCTTGCCTCTTTCTTTAAAAAAAAAAACATTTCGTTACATATAGTACCAATAATGCTAAACATATAATTTAAAAACCTTCTAGGACTCAGATGAACTTAACATTGCAATGCTATACATGTACACTTAGAAGTGTCTTTAATTGGGCAAGCCCAGAGAAGACTAAATGTATAGTTTGGGGATGCAGTTTGAGAGTTTTAATCTAACTTATATGGGGTTACCAACTCCTTTATTATCGTAGCAGCTTTGAATCTAAAAGTCTAAATATGTGTGCGGAGATAGTTTTCTATGTTGGATTACTTGATGGGCCTAGGATAGTTTTAGGATGGAGACCTTCTTTTATCTTGCTAGTGGACCTCCTATTGACAGACCAAAATGCTAGATATAGTGGAGAGTTTTTTTTTTCATAGAATAAGTGAAATGATTAGACTTAAAGTTTACCCCAAGAAGCTAGGCTGATTTCCACTGGAGTCCTTGGGCATTGTGAAGGCATTGTGAAGTGCCTAAAGATTAGGCTAGCTGTTTGTATTCATGGCTCCATCTGGACTTTTTGATGAGGCTTTGGCCAGGTCTGCCTTTGCCCACTAAAACAAGTAAACCAGCTCTTCTTAAAGTTGGAGACCCTTGCTATAGTTACTGATGCCCTCATTAGCTTTTGATTGGATTGCTGCAATGTGTTCCCCTTGAAGATAACTTTGAAACTGCAACTAGTTCAGAATGCAGAAGCCCACATGCTGACTGGTGAGAATCAGTCCAGTATTACAACAACTACTGTATATTGTGGACAACGCCTTTGTTAGATTAACAAGTACAATCCAAGTTCCTGCATTTAAAGCGCTACTTGGGCAAAGGGGAAACTACTCCTTCCATAGTGATTTTGGCTGGTTTGCTTCTGTTCTGCTCAGGAGTGAATACTATAGGTTATTTTAGGCCTGGTAGTAAAAGAAGACCAAGGTGCAAAACCATATTTCATTCCCTGGAATAAGTTTCTTGCTCTGAAATCTGGAGGGTTGTCTTTAACAACAACAACAACTCCCATGCATCTTTAAAAAAAAAAACACAATTCAAACTTGGTTTTTCAGATAAGGTTTTAATGACCAACATTCCCCTCTTGCTTTCCACTTTTGCTGGTTGCATAATGATGTTTTAATTTGAAACGTACATATTTACATCGGATTGTTTGTAAATCTTATTGTTTGCTTTGAAAATTGCCAAGGATGTTTGTAATAGAACTCTTAATAGTATGTAACTTTTGAGAAATAAATACATAAATAAATAATCTGGATTATTTGAAACATATTAGCAGATAATTAGTCTGGTTTTGAAATTAATTCTGTAATTCTAGATAACTATACATTCTTGAATGTGTGAATGGGAGAAAGGGGCATTGTATATCTCATAGCCTTTCTTCTTTTCATTCTGTGTAACTTTATAAAAATAAATCAATAGCATCATGAGTGGGGAAGATAGAGGTCATCATATCTTTTAGTTCTGTGGATCAAACATAGTGCTGCATACTTGGTTTCCTTTTCATGAGATGAGTGGAAAAGATAGTTGCTCAATGTTGTCAGCATCAACAGCTCTAATCATTTGTTTGAGGAATATCCCTGACTTTCATAAGTTATTTCCCTTATAATGGTTCAATCCACTGCATGTGGTCAGCGGAATACTAGTCACAGGGATCTAAACAGGTTCATGAAAGCTTAGGTCCTGGGACTATATGTATATGATTGAACAGCCAATCATTTCTATAACCTATTCTGATAGAAATGAAGCAGTAATGTGTATTGGCTAGCATAAGTGTATATTAAAAGAGAAGTAAAGGTCAATGGTCTTGTTGAGGTGTATTATAGATTTACTATTTGGAATGGCGTAATGTACATTTTCTATCCCATTAGTAATGCTTCTTGGCCTGTCTCTGGTCTCATGCTTTTTTTGGAACTTATATAGAAGCAAACTCTTTGCCATGGTCAATGCCAGCACCTACACAATTTGGGATTAGTGCCCATAAACAATTGCCCACTGAACAGAGCTGAAGTTTTAACACTATTACCATGTTGATGTTTTTCTAAGCTCAGAAATGTAAAATGACAGAATAGAATAGAATGGAATGGAATGGAAGGGACCTTAGAGGTCTTCTAGTCCAGTCCCCTGCTCAAGCAGTAGAACCTATACCATCCCAGACAGATGATGATGATGATGATGATGATGATGATGATGATGATAATAATAATAATAATAATAATAATAATAATAATAATTCGGCGTTGATCTGCTAGTCTCTGTTCTGTTATTTCTGATTCTGGATGTTGTTCTTTCCAGAACTGGTGCATTCGTTTTAGATATCCTCTTCTTGTTGGACTTGATCTGTAGTAACAGATCATTATTTCTTTGTTTTCCATCACTGTGTATCTGCGACGGGTAAACACCTTTTCTTCCAGTAGTTCTGCAGCTGTTGGCCCTGGTTGCTCAGCCAACAGTCCTGAATCCTGTAACCCATTTTTCACCAGATATCCAGGAACTCCGATATTTAGCGCAGACCTTGTTAACCCGGGCGACGTCCGAGCCGGTATGGCATTCTGCAATTTACGTCTCACCATATTTTTTATGGGAGAGACACTCTTTGTCTGACTCCTCTGATGAGACCTGTCCAGTATGGTTGAACCTCTGGCATAGCTCTCATCTTCCTCAGAGTACACAAGCCCCACAACCATGACACAGAAACAGAATTGGACGAACTGCAAAGGTTTACCCAGGGCAAAGAAATCAAAGCCTTACCAGAAGTAATTCAGAATGTAGAGGCAAACCAGGGGGAGTTGACAGTGAAGGAATCCAGCAGAGATATACAACTGTTCTCATTTGGAAACCAGGCACCTCTTCCTCAGGAAGAACAAAACCCTCTAACTAAAGAAATAAAAGAATTGAAACAAAGAATAACTGAGCATCTAGAACAGCACAAAAACAACAGAATAAGGCTACCTGCATTGAAGCTTGTTCCAAAGAAACAGCTAGCACAAGCATTAAAAGATGCAAATACTGCAATATCAAGTATAAGCACCAATTCACTGCAAGAAACAAACCAACTAATGTACAGCACAGCTGCAGTTATAACAGAATACCTGGGATGCAAAATCAACAAAGAAGAAAAACAAACAAACAGTGCACCAGAAAAATGGAAGGTTAGACTAGAAAATAAGATCAGCAAGTTAAGATCACATGCAAGCAAGCTAGAACAGATGAAAGAAAAGAAGCTGAAGAACAAGAAGACCAAAGAATACCTAATCAAGAAATACCACTTAGAAACAAGGAAGATCAAGGAAGCACTGGAAATAATAAAGCAACAAATAACAGCTATAGCCAGGAAAATCAGTAGATATGAAGCTCGAATTGCAAACTATAGGCAGAACCTCCAATTTCAATCCAATCAGAAACGTTTCTACCAATCCATCAATGGAGAAACTGCAAGGAATCAGTCAGTACCTGACAAGGAAGAAACAGTGCAGTTCTGGAAGCAGATATGGGATAACCCAAAGAAATACAACAAGGATGCGGCTTGGTTAAAAGAGGTGGATGCAAATAAAACAGAAGTTGAAATGAAAGAACTAGTAATAACAACAAAAATGGTAGAAAAAAGAGCAAAGAAAATCAAAAATTGGTCAGCACCAGGTGAAGATGAACTGCATGGGTTTTGGTTGAAACATCTAACTGTTATACACCCACTCATTGCCAAACAGTTCAACAATATACTACAAGGAGGAGAAATTGAAAAGTGGCTAACAACTGGGAAAACCTACCTAATAATGAAAAATCCAGCAAAAGGGGCAACACCAGGTAACTACAGGCCAATTACCTGCTTACCAACAACTTTCAAATTACTAACTGGTGTGGTAGCTGATGCAGTACAACAGCATCTAGTTGAAAACAATCTCTTTCCACCTGAGCAGAAAGGAAACCGCCCAATAGCAGAGGAACAAAAGATCAACTCCTAATAGACAAAATGATCTTGGAAAACTGCAAGAGAAGGAAGACCAACCTGAATGTGGCATGGATTGACTACAAAAAGGCATTTGACTCTCTGCCACATGATTGGATAATAAAGTGCCTAGAAATAACAGGAGTCAGTAGAAACATCAGAAAATTTGTGCAAAGATCGATGGCACAATGGAAGACACAGTTGCAGTTCAATGGTGAGAAGCTGGGAGAGGTTAATATCAAGAGAGGAATATTTCAAGGAGATTCATTATCACCATTACTATTTGTTATTGCACTGTTTCCTCTGTCAACAATACTGAATAACTCAGGACATGGCTATCAAACATCAAAAACATCTGCCAGACTATCCCACCTCCTTTACATGGATGATCTGAAGCTGTATGGAAAAACATCATCTGAAATAGAATCGCTGCTCAACACTGTCCGTATATATAGCCAAGATATTGTAATGGAGTTTGGCTTGGACAAATGTGCCACACTTACTATCAAACAAGGAAAAATAATGAAAACTGAAGGAATCAAGATGCCCCACGAAAATAACATTAAGAGTCTGGATGAGGAAGAGTACTACAAATACTTGGGTATCCTTCAAGCTGACAACATCAAGCACACTGAAGTCAAGAAAAAGATTAGAGGTGAATACATCAAGAGAGTGAAGAAGATCTTAAAGTCCAAACTCAATGGAGGAAATACCATAAAGGCAATCAACACCTGGGCAATCCCAGTTATTAGGTACACAGCTGGAATAGTGGACTGGACTCAAGCAGAACTAAAAGCAATGGGTAGGCAGACCAGAAAAATAATGACAATGAATCATGCCCTTCATCCACGCAGTGACATTGATAGACTTTATTTACCAAGGCAAATAGGTGGGCGTGGAATGCTACAAGTACATCAGATGGTTGAAGAAGAAAAAATGGCTTTGGAAGAATATCTGAAGAACAATGATGAAGATGCACTGAAATTAGTATATCAGGAAGGCTTACTAACTACTGGAGAGACCAAACTGGCCTACAAGAAAGACCAAATGAAGAACAGAATAGAGGCATGGGAAGACAAAGCACTACATGGCCAATACATGAAAAAAATAGCTGGGAAAGCAGATAATAATAAAACCTGGCAATGGCTAAGAGCAGGAAAATTGAAGAAAGAGACCGAGGGACTACTTCTGGCTGCACAAGACCAAGCCTTAAGGACAAATGCATACAAAGTCAAAATTGAGAAGACAGCAACAGACAGTAAGTGCCGCCTATGCAAAGAAGCTGAAGAAACAGTGGACCACTTGGTAAGCTGTTGCAAGAAGATTGCACAGATTTACAAGCAGCGGCATGACAAAGTAGCAACAATGGTGCATTGGAAGATCTGCAAAAAATATCATTTGCCTGTAAGCAAAAACTGGTGGGATCATAAAATAGAGAAAGTCATAGAAAATGATAAAATTAAACTGCTCTGGGACTTCAGAATTCAAACAGACAAGCACCTGCAACATAACACCCCAGACTTAACAATTGTCGATAAGAAAGACAAAAAAGTCTGGATAGTGGATGTGGCAGTGCCTGAGATAGCAGAATAGAAGAGAAAGAACTGGAGAAGATAACAAAATACAAAGACCTACAAATAGAAATAGAAAGACTGTGGCAAAAGCAAGCAAGGGTAGTACCAATAGTCATAGGCTCCTTGGGTGCAATCCCAAAACAACTGGAGCACCACTTGAACACCATTGGCATTGACAAATTCGCTATAGTCAATTGCAAAAGGCAGCCTTATTAGGAACTGCTTCCATCCTGCGACGATATCTGTAATACCATCAAACATCCACATCTGCCTATCCCAGGTCCTGGGTAAGGACTCGATAGGTAGACAAAATGCCAAATCCAGTCTGAACATCTGGCTGACTGTGCGATGATCGATAATAATAATAATAATCTCTAGTCCAGAAATGTCAAACTCGTGGTGTCACGTGATGTTGTGCAATGTATCAGAGCTTTTTCGCCATTGCCAGAAATGGGGTAGGCGTGGTTTCCCAATGATGCATCTGGCCCGCGGGCTGGCAGTTTGACATCCCTGCTCTAGTCTCTTCTTTAAAATCTCCAGTGATGGAGCACCCACAATTTCTGGAGGCAAGCTGTTCCACTGGTTAATTGTCCTCACTGTTAGGAAGTTTCTCCTTAATTCCAGGTTGCTTCTCTCTTTGATCAGTTTCCAACCGTTGTTTCTTGTTCTTCCCTCTGGTGAGCAATGTGACCTCTTCTTCCTTATGGCAGCTCTTCAGATACTGGAATACTGCTATCATGTCTTCCCTATTTCTTCTTTTCTTTAGACTACTAGCCAAACCCAAGTCCCGCAGTCGTTCTTTGTATGTTTTAGTCTCTAGGCATTTCATCATCTTAGTTGCTCTTTTCTGAATTTTTGCAAACTCTCAACATCTTTTTTGTGATATGGTGACCAAAATTGGCTGCAGTATTCTAGGTGTGGTCTTACTAGGGTTTTATAAAGTGGTACTAATACTTCATGTGATTCCGATTCTATGCCTCTGTTTATACAACCAAGGATTGTATTAGTTTTTTTGGTTGCTGCTGCACATTGGTGGCTCATAGTCAAGTGATCGTCCACTAGGACTCCAAGGTCCCTCTTACAGTTACTGGTTTTAAGCCAGGTCTTGCCCAATCTGTACTTATACCTTTGATTTTTTCCTGTCTAAATGTAAGATTAAGTAGATTAAGAATTGCAAAAGAGTAATATTTATTTCAGAGTAAAGTCTGTATGCAGTGTCTATTATGCAACAATTAATATACAATATAAATAATTTAAATAAATAATAAAATACATATTTATATGTAATATTAATTTGGCCAGGTGTTTAAAGTTTAGGTGAAAGTGCAAATCTCCATTAGAGTGGTTATCTTGGCACAATCCTAATAAGTTAGTTGCATAGTCCCCAACCTTTGCTTTTTAAGCTTCATGAATAGAATCCTGCATAGTGATTCTGTGACTTTTGCCACGTAACTTTACTGCATCTGAGTTGTCTGTTGGGAAGCAGAACACTGCAGATCCTAGTTACGCTGATTTCCGTGGCAAATGGAACTCCTTATTTAACCAGTGCAACCGTGGGAAGCAAAAGGCAAAGAGATTATGGAATAAATATATGGAAATAATCATAAATGGCTTGTCTGACACTTCTTCAAAGTTGGAAACACTTAAAAAAAACCCACTGCCCTGCAGGGAATATAATTCAAGCACATCTTCACAGTCCAGTACCAATACAGGACATGTAGAGTTAAAACTGGTTGTGACAATGAAGGTTTCAAGATTAGTATTTCAGTCCAGCAGGAATCATAAAGTGACACAATACTTTAAAAGTGTCTTTATAGTAGTGCAGTAAATTAGGTCAGAGTTGTGCAACTTGTGACCTGTCAAGCTGAACCGATCCCATTTGTTGTGTTATCCCACATACTTAATCATTCCTCAGCTTCTGTAGTCCCAGCAAGGCCATAACAGTAGAAGGTTTAGAAAGATCAGGAGGGTTACTATAGATAACTGGAGGATTGAGGGTCCACAAATTCTGTAAATTGGATTTGGTCTGTTTGGGAAATGGCTGAAACTCATGAGAGACTCTGAAAGACTGTTGAGTGAAATAGTGCAGCTAACAAGGTCAAGGAACAGGGCACTCCGATGAAAAGATGGGGTGGGGAAACAATTTCCTTCCATGATAAATGAATGAATGGCAAGTTATTATTACACGATGCCTTTTACTGTTTTTTTTAATGCTGTGCTTCTATTTGGGATAGAGCATAAATAAAAGATTAATTAATGTGACATCTTCTCTACTGTGTCAGCAGCAATCTGTCAGTGTAGCAACTGGGACTGTGGTTCGTTCTTTCATTTGTTGAAGACTGAATTTTATAAAACCTGCTCTAGGCCGTAATGTGGCAAATTAAGTAAAGCACACATATCCTTAAATATAAAATCGGTGGCATTTCCAACAGCTGCATCTCAACCTGCTGCCTGCTAGTTGAATTGAGTCTCAGAATTCCAAGCCAGCAATAACAACGGTATGAAAAGGAAATTCTGGCAAATGTGTCACATGCAAAAGCTTGCTCTTTTGTGATGCCTTATCTATATAGACTTACAACTGCCATTGGGACCAGAATTCATATTGCTAAGCATTGAGGTTATAAAGTGAGATGTCATGATACTGCATCACTTAGTGACAGCAATCCTGGCACATTGATGTCATTAACTGAGAATCACATATCATTAAGCAACTAATTACACACTGCAATCTAAAACATTCTAGGCTTGATCCCACCCAGCCCAAGCTTCAGTAAGGCAAAGGACTGCCTCCAACTTGTCTCAACCTCCTACCTCTTTGCCCATGTCTGCCCTTTGGACCATTGACATCAGACCAACCATCAAGTAAAGGATGCCCTAATCAAGGAACTGCCAATAAGCCAACAACAAACAAGCCCAACCAAAGAACCTCAAAGACCACCCCCACTAACGTCGACAAGGCAAGCCATTAGAATATAAACCGAGAGCAAATCCCATTCTTTACTAGCAGTGATGATGTTACCTAGTTTGGTATCTATGGAGATTCTCAGTTTTCCAGGTCATGGTTGTCTAAAAGGTGCTTTTTCAAGAGGCAACTGGATTTCCTTGTTGATATGCTGAAGAAGCTTCTTGGATGAGAAGTGAAACATCTTCAAAGAAAAACAAGAAAGTCCAGTTGCCTCTTGAAAGAGCACTTTTGAGATTACCTAGTTTGCTTAATGAAATGCTCACCCCCCACTTGCAGTGTTGCTAGCCTCCCCACGACCCTCGCGCCGGTGCTGGCTGTCCCATTTGCAGAGCGCGTATGCTCGCAGCCCCGTTCGTGCACATGCGTGCACAGCCACATTTGTGTGTGTGCACATGGATGCATAAAGGTGTCTGCCCCTCCCTTTCCCACCGGGCCGCCAACCCAGAAAGGTTGGGGACCCCTGACATAACTGACACAGAAAGAAACTGAGAAGAAAGACCTCCCTCCCAATGGACCAGAGAGTTAAAATGGCAGGTGGAAAGTTTGTACCTTCACACTTGCAAACTTCTGTTAATGTAATGACCTTACAATAAAGTAGAATTTGTTCATCTAATCCTGTTTCCTGTCTTGTTTACCTGGGACAGCTGACATCAGTCTTGCAAGTCTGAAGGTATGAGCTTCCTGCCCGCCACTTTTAACTTTCAATCATTAAGTGATTGTGGGCTTCTGCTCCTTTTGTCTGCTAGGAAGTATCTCTCCTTCTCCTTCCTCAAGCTACTCATGCATTCCATCACGCTGACCTCTGCTGTCCTCCACTCCACCGCCCCAGCTGACCTTCACTGTCTTCTTGCTTCCACTGCTGGCAAAAAAGTGAAATGCAGTCCCAAAACCGCGACTCCCCCCCCCAAAAAAACCCCAAAAAACCACCACCCCGAAGAAACTTTTTGGGGTTGATTTTTCACTTTCTTTTCATATCATGAAAGGGCTTTCTGATGCCACAACTGCTTTTTGCTTTATTTTTCTTGGCTAAGGAATGTGGTGCAGAGGGGCTTTTTAGCATGCCATGGCTCTGGGTTGGCTTTTTGTTTTGTTTTGTTTTATTTTATATCACAAAGCCCAGATCTGGCCTGTCTCAGAAGCCATACCAGGCACACCTCATCAGCAGTAGGAACAAGAACACAGTGAAAGTGAGTCGAAGTGACAACGTTCAGGGCAGTAGTTGTGAAAAGGACAAGTGCTAAGGCACTTGGCTAGAAAGCGGGACTCTGAGTTCTAGTTCCATGTTAGTCATGAAAGCCAGCTGGGTGACCTTAGGCCAATCACACTCTCTCAGCCCCATTCACCTCACGGGGACATTATGGAGAAAATAGGAGAAGAATGGAGCATTAGAAGTATGTTCTCTGCTTTGGGTTATTTAAAAGAACAATGAAAGTTAGAGATAGATAGATAGATAGATAGATAGATAGATAGATAGATAGATAGATAGATAGATAGATAGATAGATAGATAGATGGATGGATGAGATAAACGAGTGAGGGGAGTTGAAGCATTCCTTCACTAATAAGTATGGGAGGGCTGCTAAGTACCCAAATTTTGATCATATGTCTGTGGGGGTGCTGCAGTCATAATTTTGGTCATGGTCAATCAGGCTGTTTATTCAGTGCTGCCATAATTTCAAACAGTTGCTGAATGAATGATTGTAAGTTGAGGACTACCTATAATCTATATTCTCTAGAGCAGTGGTGGCGAACCTATGGCACGGGTGCCAGAGGCGGCACTCAGAGCCCTCTCTGTGGGCACGCGTGCCATTGCCCCAGTCCTAGGCCTTCAACTGGGTTTTATAAAACCTTTTCGCTTCAGGCTCTGCCGCCGTGTACAAAAAAAAAAGGTTCAATCAGTCAATTTCAACTTATCGTGGGGAAAAAAAAGATCTTGCAAAGTTGGAATTGATTGATTGAACTTTTTAGTCCCACCCCGTCTGTCATTACCACCGCAGCCATGCCCACCCCATTGGCCATGCCCACTCAATTGCCCACACCCACCTAATTGCCCACACCCACCCAATGGGCCACGCCCACCCAATGGGCCACACCCACCCAGCACTCGACGATGCATAAGTGGGTTTTGGGTTTTGGGCACTCAGTCTCTAAAAGGTTCGCCATCACTGCTCTAGAGAGATTCTTAGGGCATCAAGCTCCCTGCAATTTCAGTGACAGGAAAACAGACTTTCAATATTAGTATGTTTAGATTTAGTTAATTAACCATACTTGGAATTCGGGAAGCTACGGATGGATGATTCTTGACAGCACCAGGTTGGGGACTAACACAGTTACCCCATACATGTGAGATTTTCTTTTTTCTTTTTTTTTTAAAAGGCTATGCTAAACATTAATTAATCAATTAATTAAAGTGTTTATTTATTTTTCTTCCATTCAATTGACTCCGAATCTCAGAGAGTTCTTGGACAAGTCCCTGCTGTCCCCCCCCCCCCGCATGTTGTTTCAGAAGTGGTTTGTAATTGCCTCTTTCTGAAGGCTGAGAGAAAGTGATTGGCTCAATGTCACTTGGTTTTGTGCCCAAGGCAGGACTAGAACTCAGTCTCCTGGCTTTTAGCCAGATGCTTTAACCATTATACCAAACTGGCTTTATATTTATACCTCCCATTAATCGTCACAACTCCCATAATTTGGATAGTTTACAAACAATAAAACCAGCTAAAACAAACCATGTCCTCATTAAATTCAGAAGCCAATTCAAAAGGTTCTAGAACTGAGCATATTATGAGTTTGCTAGGACTATTAAGGAACTCAACAATGCCCTGCGGCTACTCATTCCAGAGGAAACTGCTAGCACTGGCACATTTCCCCCCCCCCCTCCGTCAAGTTGAAAGATTATAAATTTTCTCACCAAGCTACAACATATTTGGAAAAGACAAACAATATATCAGATTTAGCCATCAGCAAAACATGTATAAGGTCAAATACTCTGGATAGACACAGATTTATTTGACTGGAATTTTTTGCTTCTGGATTAAATTATCATTTAACTGCACATTTAATGTGTTATAAACACATTTACTCTTTTTTCTACTTATTCTAAGGGCTCTACAAAATCTTTCCTAAAGAAAAGTATATAGCTTTCATTTAAAAGCTGTGTTGTCAGGTATAGCTCACATGTCCTAAACATATGCCAATTATTCTGTTTGAATATAGTGTGTATTTTATGCATTATTGATTGATTTGACTTCGGTGCCTGCACACCTCCAATTGACTCTGGGCAGCTTAAAGCATAAAACAAAACTAACAAAACAAAATAAAACCAAAAATGTAATATTGAAAAATAAACATGACGACAAAAAAGATAATGAATCAGATCAATGACAAATAAATCATGCAATCAAGAAGGAGCCCAAAGCCAGGTCTTCTGGAATATCATTTTTGTAAGTTAATTCAGTAATGTGAGAAGTGCTTCTATGCAGCATACTCCCATTTCACCTTTAGCAAAATTGTATTGTAGTTTGCATTCCACGGACTATTGCACAGTCTGACTGATGATTACAGAGCCTGAAAGAACAGCATGCTTTACTATGGAACTCATGAGTTATTTGCCATTTTTAAAATCACAAATATGCCCTACTTTATAAATTACAGATATATAAGAACACTTACTAATTATTCAGCTCTACAAAATTGCTCTGTTTTTACATATTTCATGCATCCAATTCATTATCTTATTTGAAGAAGCTGATATTTCGAAGGGCACCATAAATGGAAAACTTCAACACGAGTTAGATGGGGATATGAAATACCTCTTATGTCCCTGCTAACTGGAAAATACCTTTTATGTCCCTGCTAACTGGACTGATCTTAGTGAACCTCTTGTATCCCTAATCCGGAAACATGGGATATAACATATTGCTGAGTCTTGGAATATGGGAAAAAAAGCATTGATAGTAGTCTTTTAAGAGTCCGGGGAGTCTTTCCATCAAATCCTAGACATGTGCCACACAGGAAGACAACTCACTTTTCTTAACAGACTGTCTGGCTGTATCTGATCACCACCTGCCCTGAATATCCCTGATATTTGTTTATGAAATGTTTGAAGACCTCTTAAGGGAAAAGACAGGAATATGTCTGCAATACTTGTGTATTCTTCCTAGTTCTTGGATGTTTGTGGCAGCTGATGTTTACCCTGACTTTAGACACATTGTCAAATGGTATAACGTTTAAGATTTACAATGATTATAATGCTTTTCTTCCCATATTCCAAGGTTTGAAGATACAGCCCAATGCAAAAGAATCTCTTTGAGTTTACATATTACACAGAAGAGAAAATCTGAGCAAATCTTTATTGGAATATTGATGTATTGGAATCTGCACAGCTGTTACAAGTATAGGTGTCTGGTACTCTTTTGATTAACTTATGCCAGACATGTCACCTTGCCTCACCTTCTTGTGTACTTGTGTGGATGATTTTTGTTTATAAAATGTTTGAATTGATGAAACTTGACAATAAAGCCCTTCCACACTTAAATGTGTAGATGTTTCTGAACATATGTAATAATAGAAAAGGTTTATGATATTGTATAACAAAACAGAAGCACTAGGCCATTCTCCCAAATTTGTCCAATTGGAAAAATCTTCGTCATTTTGCCAAGTTGTTTAGTGTGAGGAGTCTGTCATGGCAGTGAAATCTTATTAGCATCATAGTCATCTCTGCGCAATTCTTGCATCTAACCACAGTGCATATGTGACCTGATAACATCTATTGTCTGCTGTGTCTGCCTATCATTGCTTTCATGTTGTTCTCAACTCAGGGATGATGCAGGTTTCACTTGCATTAGCTTTCTTTCCTTATTTTAGCACTGTCCAAGGACAATCTTAAGTGAAGCTTTCTCACTTTTGTGAGAAGGAAATCAGAGGACTGTCAGTGTCTGGGAATTGAAGCAAGAGTGCCAGGACCATCAGTGAGGATATGCTGATGTAGTTTACAGCTGACTCAAGAACGGATAGATAGCGTTCCAATTCAGCAGTAGAGAAAGGTCTTTTGCTTAATGGAGCTGCTATATATCCAGGAGGGATCTGTTTGTTTTGGGCAATGAGCAGTGTTGTCGTAATTTTATCTCTTGGCACCCACAAGAGGCTGTAAGAAACAAATGAAAGATTTTGCAACAATTGTTCCTCCTACATTGCATTAGTTTATAGAATAGTACTGTAAAAGTCATGCGACTTTTATTCTGAACTTAATAATTAAATTACTGGCATGTTTTTGTTCCATGAAAAATAAAGTGACAAAAAACTATGAGATAATGTTTGGTGAAATAAAGAGGATAAAGCAAGGGATTCCATCCACATTAAAACTAAGACTTTAATTCATTCATTAGGGGCATCTGAATCAAGCCAAAATTTCATCCAGATGACAAAATGTGCATTATAATATCACGATGCATTTCCTCCCTTGCAAACATCCAGGTTCTACATTTGATCTTTATGTGCTCTTTCTATGTTCCAAACTTGTTTTGGGCTTCTCTTAATATCTTCCAAGATACAACATTTTTACTGTGCATTGTAAAGGAGTCATTCAACAACCAGAAAGAAATTGTGGAATGCAATGGATTGTTTTTTTTTAGCAGCAAATATTTCTGCCCAAGAACAGTCAGAAGACCTCATGCTGCTTCTGTACACATTTAGAGATAAATTGCAAATGCATTTTTTAATTTAAAGCATTTCAGTAAACATTATCCATCAAAAACTCCCCTAATGCTTTACAGAACAATAAAAATAGACTGTTTCCAGACTTGTAATCTAAAATGAAAAGCAAAAAAGGCAAGTCAGTAAAAGAGTAACAAGAATATTAAGAGATCAATTCTTAATGTTATTCAGATCTTGCAATGCAAGATGTGATCCAGAGATAATACTGTAATGCGTGCCACCCCATGTTAAAGTTGCAGTTTTTCACATAATTATCTGAAAGGAAATATGGTCAGCTAACTAGCTGAGGTGTGCACAGTCAAATTTTCATTCCTCTGTAGTTCCGCATTCATCCCTTGCTATAATTGAGTGCTTTACAGTATAGCATTATTACACACCTTTGAACTATGGTGCTGGAGAAGACTCCTGCGAGTCCCTTGGACTGCAAGGCGTTCAAACCGGTCAGTCCTAGAAGAGATCAACCCCGACTGCTCTTTGGAAGGCCAGATCCTGAGGTTGAAGCTCAAATACTTTGGCCACCTAATGAGAAGGAAGGACTCACTGGAGAAGGGCCTAATGCTGGGAAAAATTGAGGGCAATAGAAGAAGGGGACGACAGAGAATGAGATGGCTGGATGGAGTCACTGAAGCAGTAGGTGTGAACTTAAATGGAATCCAGAAGATGGTAGAGGACAGGAAGACCTGGAGGAACGTTGTCCATGGGGTCGCGATGGGTCGGACACGACTTCGCAATTAACAACAACAACAACAACAATTATTACACAATCTGTGTTCATAGAGCTGGGAAAATATGAAAGGTTCCAACTGGGGAACTTGAGATGGGCAGGCCAAATAAGGTATATTAAATTTATCACCCAAATTTTATCTTCAAAATGGCAACCCTACACAATTGGATTGAGTGGTTGAGTGGAGACTCATACCTGTTGGCAGAACTTCATAAAACCTTAGGACAGGTGAAATACTCTTCTAGGTGTGTGGTATATAGCTAGAAGAGTATGGTGTACCTCTGGCCCATAGAGATACAATGACAACTAGAAGAATATGGTATTCTCCCCACCCAGAGAGATGTAATTACAGGGGTAGAATTAGAAGACTAGTTCCAAATTTTAATGTCAGTGGAGGTGTTTTAAAGATGATTTTGCTACTCAAAGTGGTTCAGTATTGGAGTGCAAATTTAAATTGTGAAAATATCACATGTCTCAAAAACATTAATCTAGGCAAACTGAAAGCTCAGAGTTTGGCTGCTATTCATGTGGCCTCAATTCTATGTCTAGCAAATCCAACTGTTGTATTTTTAACATGCAATGCCCAAACCTCTATAATAACTTGATATGGGAGCCTGGGCTGGGTTCCTATAATATGCTGATCCATAAATGACTAATACTATTCATTTTAGTCAAGTCCAGCACATTGTGAAGAGACGGTCCATCAGTCTGGGTTTCTCTGCCAATTTGATACACTTCTTTGAGCAAAATCTGTCACATCAACTGATGAGTCCAAGAAACTGGTCTGTGCCTTTTCTTTTCTTTATAAACTCTCATTACCTACCAAAGCAGTATCTTTCCCTCTGCTAGGGGGCATCTGAATAAAAAGGCCACATTACAATCACATCCAGCGATGGAGGTATTTGCAGCAAGTCCATGAGTGCAAGAAAATAAACAACTATAATCTTGGAAGCTAGGAATCCACAATGAGTTTTCTTTTGATGTAAGAAATCTATAAACTGACCTAGCTTTGCAGATTAAGTTTAAGGGATGTTGGTGGCATCAACAATAGTACAGAAAGTAAATATGTATTCTGTATCATAAAAAAATGTCTGCCTAAGGCTTGAAGCTAAACTAGTAAAGCTACAAAGTGACGCTAAGCAATATATATGAATTGTTTGCTTTGTTTGGATTGGTGGAAAAATGTGGAGAACCTCCTGCTTAATTTTTCTTATTATGCTTATTTGAAAATGGCATCACAGCAGCAGGCTAGGTGAAGAAATAGTATATGTTGCTGCAACTTGAACTCTGCAGGGAATAAATATAGTTCAGAGAAATATATCATGAGCTTGACTCAGCCTGACTAGAGATTGTGGGAGTACAGAAAACAGAATTGCAAAGAATAATTTAGACCAAGGATTTCTAAACTTTTTGCCATCACACCTCCCTGTACTGTAATCCTAATGTAAACACCTCCCCTAAAAATTCATACACCAAATGAATACAAATGAATAATGACAGTAGAGGCACATTTATTATAACAATGTACTGTATAACTAAAAGGTTCCTTATATCTCCCCTGGACTCACTCGGTACCTCCCCAAGAGAGGTATACCATAAAGCTTGGGAAACCCTGATTAGACCATCATGGCCACTCCTCAGATTGGGAAATGCAGGTATGTAGTGATTCAAAGTAAAGGACCCTGAAGGATGACTGTCCACCTTTTGCTTAAACCGGTGTTTCTCAACCTTGGCGACTTGAAGATGGGTGGACACCAATTGCTGGAATTCTGGAAATTAGAGTCCACCCATCTTCAGGTCACCAAGAATGAGAAACACTGGCTTAAACCATAAAAGGGAATCCATTATTTTTTCAACACACCTGCTCAGCACAGGATTGGAGAAACCTATTATGCTCAATATTAAATACAACTTGGATTCCAGATGCAAGAGGAAATTATTTCCATAAAGCAATTTCTGTGAAGCCATTAGTTTTAATTTGAACATATTTACTGTATGTTACCTTACATGTACTGTGTGTACATTGTATTTATATTTATTTATGTAAATGACCAAAGACCATGGAAAAGAAAAGAAAAAAGCAGAGATTTACAGTAATTAAAATAGATGTTTAATAAACCATCACTCCTCATTTGTCCAGTATTGTTTAATTTTAATTAAAGGCTTTTGCTCCACTGCTCAAAATGTCATTTAGTTAATTATTTAGTTGGCTGACTTATCATGCATTTATACCCCATACTGCTTGACTGAGGATGATAATGGGTCAGATAAATAGGCAGCAGCCTTTATACTGAATTCATTGATGGTGAATATGATGATGATGATGATCTTAGCTTTTATTTCAGTCATCCATTTTGTAGTTTCCTTTAACCTCTCTGGGCTACTTATTAACATCAGCAAGAAACTGGGAGCAAGAAATTTTTAAAGACCCTTTAAAAATCTTAATTTTGCCTTTACTTTATTTATGATTAGAACATGAGTAGATCTGTAACTGTACTAAGAATCCTATTTTTATTTTTTCACATTTTTGAACTGCCCAACTCCTTCGGCATTATATCTCCTATTGTCTGTCTTTCTGTCTGTCTATCTATCTATCTATCTATCTATCTTCATCTGTCCATCCATCCATCCATCCATCCATCTATCTAGCTTCCTCAATATCGAGTTCTCTACCAGAGATCTAGGAGTCGAAGATTCTAGGTAGTTGTTCCTGGCACTGCACTCTTTTGAATAGAGAGCTCTGATGTTGTTCTTGGGGTCTGTTGGAGCCCCTCTCTCAGATTAGGTGTCAGAGCCCCGAGTGGTCCTACCGTCACTCGTATCACTTTGACTTTTACTTTCCACATCGTCTCCAGTTCCTCCCTCAGCCTTGGTACTTCTCCAGCATCTCATACTCCTTCTTCCTGATGTTGCTTTAATTTGACACCACTACATCTATCACTACTGCTATCTTCTGGTCCTTGTCTGGTTGATTGGCTCGTACTTGCCTATCTGTTTGGATCTGGAAGTCTCAAAGGATCTTAGCTTTCTTATTCTCCATTACCTTCTATGGAATCTCCCACCTGGATTTAGGAGGATCTAGCCCATGTAATTTATTTATTCAAATAATTTATATAGCCATCCAGAGTCACTTGTTCATGAGATGAGAGGCTACATAAATTTGTTTAATAATAAATAAATATTATAAGCCACCCAGATTCTTCTGGATTAGGCAACAATAATAAATATACCATATTTTCCGGCATATAAGGTGACCTGGCGTATAAGACGACCCCCTACTTCAGTGCCGATTTCCATGCCTAGAAAGTCATCCACCGGAAACTACCGTAATTTCCGGCGTATAAGACAATTCGGCGTATAAGATGACCCCCAACTTCGGCGCCGATTTCCGCGCTTTAGAAAGTCGTCTTATACGCCGGAAAATACGGTAAATAATAATTAAATTAAAAAATATTTTGAAACCTGTTTTATAACATTCTCTTTCCATACACAAACACATACAGACTCACACTCACATACACACTTTGATGTTAGCTTTCAGGGAACATCTAAGGAATTACATCCTGGAAAAATGTACACATATTCAAAAAATGCTAGCTTGTAAATTACAAGGCAGGTGGATGAGTAGCAGACCTAATTACAATATACGGTACTCTGTTTTCCCCTTTCTTCCTTGTTGTTAAGGCTGACTTTGAGAAAAACACACATCCTAATTTCTACTGCAATTAATCAGGATTTTGGTAGCATCTTTTCCAACATCAGCTTCTGTGAACTATAGCTCAGTTCAGTCTTACAACATCCATTTTATTTCCTGTAAGTAGATGTAGGGTTGTAGCCTAGATAATTGTTTTATTTCTTCAAGGTACTCTGTAATTTGTGAAGAAACAATTGGGATTGAACAGGAGCTTTTCAGCCTTTACATTAAATTGTAGTTCTCAGCATTCAGGGGATTCAACAAAACAAACAAAACAAAACATGCCAGCTAAACTGTTACACATCTCATGTCTTAAGAACTTAAAATAAATTTCAAGTTTTGCCTTGGCTAGGTTATCTCTTCATTGTATATTGAAAGTCTTCATGAAAGGTAAATTGAATTACCTTATGTGAAAAAAATAATTGATAATGAAATAATTGATTCTGCATCAGAAAGTGATTTCTATGTACATTTCCATTTAAACCACAACTATTTAAATCATTCTACCTCGGGACTGGTAGAATGAATATATTCCCTTAATATTTCTACCCTTAGTTTATAATTTACGTATTTGTTTTTTCCTTCTAAGTTACTTTTTTGTATATCACTTCTGCACTTGTCCTCATTGACAATGTCAAATACAACATATTCCAGATGTCTGGAATTATGCCATATCTTTTCACAGCTTCTCCCTGCACTTGTCGTCACACTCTAGTAGACACACATTGTTTGCCTTCTTGGTCTGCTCTGTCACCTCTCCTATAGGACTACCATAACTGGACCACTAAACTCCAGAGAACCATATATGACAGCAAAATATTAATGATTTTAAAAAGCATTAACATTTTGCATCCACTTAATGAATGCCCAAACTTTACCAGCCCAAAAGTGGTAGCTCTAATGTTTCATGGCTGAGATGTGGAAACAATAAGAATATAAGTAGCACCAACTGATCTGACTGGCCTACAAGGAGTCTGCAGTGGATAGATGGCATTGATGGACACAAGGAAGATCTGTTACCAAAGTAAATGGAACATGAGCCTAGGCCAAGAAAATAATTTGGGGAAATGCCTTAGAAAGCACTCTCCCCGGCATTCTCGTGAAGATAAAACAGGAAGAAAAAGAAGCACATTCTGACTTGCAAGATTCTGCAGCTGTTCTAATAAAAGTAGCTTAGATTTGCAAGATGTCTGTTTTTTAGTCTTGCTGGGGTTGATAGAGTTTACCTGTAGTGAGTCAGAATGATTGGGGCAGGCAGGAAGTGGATAAAACAAGGAATAGTCCTAAGGGAAGCTTCCAACATTCCCCCCCCCCCCCTCTTTCGGCAGCTGCCTATGCAAATTCACACACACACACACACACACACACACACACACACACACACACTATCGAACAGGGTGATAATACTGTAAATTTGAAAATTTCATATATTTTATGGGGAAGAGGGAGAGAAAACAGAACAATTACATATAGAAAAATATACAGGTGTGTGTAAGAGATAGGAAATTTGTATAGATTTGGTGAGTATACATTTAACATTCTTTATGATAGACAGACATTTAATTGTTTTAAAAATTTCTCATTATTGTCCTTTCTTAAAGTATTTAAATGATCTCAGCTGGGTCAGTTTTCCTATCACCATTCATTCATTCAGTTTAAAATCTCAACAGTGACTTGTTGGATGACTAATTGTGTTAAAAATGAAACAGTCAAGAATAATTATGGGTATTTATACAATGGCAATTGAGGACAACATCCCTCTCACCCATCTCAGGTACCCTATGATAAAATTTTGATGTTATGTGATACAGTAGGCTATTTGTGTTTCTCATTATAAAAATATTCATTTATTAATTTATTCAATTTGGATGCCCCCCCAACTAACTAATTCTGAGATCTGAAGTCTAGAGTAAACCAAGTGACAGGTTTGGATGAAAATAGATTAATTTAGCATCAATTGGTCTCAGAAGTTAAGCAAGGCTGGGTTTGGCATGTATTTGGATGGGAGAATAACACAACTGTAGGGCAGATTCACAGGGGAAATTGAAAATCATCCTAGAAAAAGTTAATGACACAGTGTTTCCATCTGCTGCCAAGAAAACAACATGGAATCCATCTTTTAAAGTCATCAGGAATTTAGCTCAATTCAAAAGAGACCACCTACCTGTGTAATCCAGAGGCAAGTCAGATGTAATTTAAGATGAAAAATATTAAAATACAAAGAAAAACCCTATGGAGAGATATGGAGAAACAGTACCCATAATTTATTCATACTTTGCCCTTTTTTGTTTACAGTATAGTTAAAAAAATATTTACATCTAAGGATATTTATCACACGCTTGCAGCTGTAGACAAATGTCACAATGCTCACAATAGCAAAGAAGAGCAGATGGGACATATTTATATCTGTGGGGAATAAGTGACATACGGCGGTAGTAAGTTTTACATTCTTGGAACTGCAAAATGCATCAAGTAAGCTGCATACCTGGCAGCTACCTGAATCTGCCAAAAGAATAACATACCCTGCATTTTAGTAACGCTACTTTGGCTTGTAACTTGCCATGGTTCATAACTTGTTCATTGGGGTATCAAGTATGTATGAATGAGGCTACTTCAGAGGAAAGTATCAGAGAACAGTTTCCGCATATGGATTGTTGCATTATGACATCGTGATACTATGCATATTTATGTGGAAGAAATAGGCAATTGTTTTCCAATAATTATTCCTTATTCCACATGACTTTTTTAAAAAATAAAACATTAAACATTTGAACTAATGAAAATCATGGGATATTTCTTTCAAGTCTTGATAATTCTTTTGCACAAGTGGCCCAGATTTCAGATCATTTATTTATTCATTCATTCCTATAGATAGTTCTCGGTTAACAATGGTAATTCGGGACAGAGTTTCTGTCACTAAGCAATGCAGTTATAAAGTGCAATGTCATGTGATCACATTGCTTAGCGATAGCAATCCTGTCAATGACCATTGCTGTTATTAACCAAATCCTACCAGTTATTTGGTGAGGATCTATCCCAGTTCAAGCCATACCCCGCTTGGTCCATTCCAGCCCTAGGCCTCAATAAGGTGAGGAACTGCCTCCTCTTGAACCCCCCTCACTTCCCTATCTCCCTGTACCCCTGCCCTTTTGGCCACATGCCTACTCACTGCCACCAGCTGCCCCCACCATCTAGCCCTGGTCAGCTGGTGCTATGCCTACTGCATCACACGGCGTATTGTACTGGCTGTGTCTTCTTTTCATATCATCGTATTTCATGTTGGTGCAGCTGGGACTTCTCTTGTGTGCTGGTAGGGCCTCTGTTTATGCACTAGCCAGGACCTTTGTTCACATGCCAGTCAGGGTCTCCGGTCATGCCCTTTCCAGGGCTTGGCATGTGAAAGAAGGCCCCAACTATACTAGCGCAAAATGACCTGGCTGGAAAGGTCCTTTTTTGCGCTGGCATAGCTTAGCTGCTCTTTTACATGCCAGGCTTCTTTTGCACTGGTACAGCTAGGATCTTCTTTCATGTGCTGGGCTTCTTTTGTGAAAGCGGGGGGGGGGGGGAAGAGAAGGCCTGAATGCACCAGTGAGAAAGGAGAAGACATGAAAAAAGGCCTCAGCTGGTACAGTAATGGTGTGAGTATGGCGCTGATGGGTAGGACCAGGCAATAGGGCAGCTAACAGCAATGGGTGGGAGGGCAGCCAAAAGGTAGTCATAAATTTGGGTGGCCCCAGGTGGGCCTGAATTTTGTTCATGTAACTGTGGAAGTGCTGCAACAGTCAGAACTACAAACATAAGTCCCTTTGTTCGGTACTGTCATAACTTCAAATGGTCACTGAACAATGGATGTTAAGCGAGGATTACCTATAATTGAATGAAATCTACCTATTGGAGCTGTTTAATCTTAACTTTTTGCCTATGAACTACATAGCATGGATTTAGTTTCTTTCTCTGCCATAGCTGTTGATATGCATCTATATGTGAGTATGTGTGCATTATATCTTTACATTTCTGATTTTACAATAGCTTCCTTCCTACTTTTATGTGGACTTTTGTTATGATTACTTCTACATTTATTTTTGTCCTGGGGCAAACACAAAGGAAACAACATAGAGCTTTATTAGATAAACCAACCATGCACAACACTCACAGCTGCTTGGGTGATTTGCTAGGAACCCAGGAGATTTGCTTGCATAAGCATTTGCATAATTTTTTTTAAAAAACTGCATACAAACATATGGATACAAAGTCTATTTGTTATGCTAAAAATGATAGGTAGAGTAATAGTTATTTCTCTCATGAGAGTGAATGAATGACATCTTCTGTGAGTTACAGCAAGAGATACCAAAGGAATCCAAATTGATGCAAGCTACACTAATGGGAAGAACATTAGCCTTATTTTTCATTCCCAGGAAAAAGTTTTTATTAAAATACAGCTTAGTAGAAAATGCCTCATTAATTTGCAATTGTTAAATTATATTAGACATTAATAAAATATAATAATATCTTTATTTGTTCAGGAGCAAAAAAAGTACCATGTAGGTCTTTCCTCTAGCTGAGTATGCATTGTGTGGTTTAAGCTAATGAATGTCTAGGAAAACAGAAATTATTTTAGGATGTATAACTTTTTTTTGTTTTAATCCAGAAACATCACAAATAGAGAGGGGTTTTCAAGAATTAAGATAGGAATGTTTAGATGATTTTTTTAAAAGAATAAAAATTAATTGCTTATTAATTTTCTACCCTACCAACTAAGGAGACCAGGTCAGTGTATAAGAAGTTAACAACATAAGAATCTGACTTGATGATAAGTCAGAATATTGTTCCATTTAGCTCAGTGACTGTCCACAGTGAACAGTCTTCAAGTCTTGTCTTGAGATTCTAGATATTGAATCAGAGGTATTTTGTACAAGGAACATACCATTGATCTGGAGACTTTCATCAGAAGAAAGCAACTCAGGCAATCAAATTTCTAATAGAATGAGAAAGGAGAATCTTAAAAAGAGAGAGAATAATTGCCTAAAGTAGATCTTTTTCTTCTTTTTCTAGTCTCCCAGCAAGGTGAAAACCAAAGACGGCTGTATCGAGAACTACTGAAAAATTATAATCGATTGGAACGGCCTGTTGTGAATGACTCACAACCTCTTGTAGTAGAACTTCAGCTTTCATTGCTGCAGATAATTGATGTGGTAAGTTATCTATAGCTCAGTTCCCTTTTCCTGAACCAATGATAAATATCACACATTTTAAACCAATCATGTACATAAAAATATAAGAATTTGACAGAGCAGTCCAGTCCACTCCATTTTCAAGGCATGGCAACTGTGAAACCAAAGAACCAAAAGAGCGATCAAGATAATTGTGACTGATAGCCCAATCTTTGATAAATTTGTCTGGTCCTCTGTTTAAAAGCATCCAAACTGGAAGCTGTTATCATATCTGATGATAGAAAATCGTCCCATGTAACTATCTGTTCTGTAAAGAATTGCTTTCTTTTATCCATCTGGAATCTCTACTTAGTTTCAGTGATTGCGTTCTAATATTATGAAAGAAAGTGAAGGACTCTATAGCTACATTTCCCATTCTGGGCATACATTTTTATATCTTTATCAACTCTCTATCTGTTTTAAGACTAAAGCTAAAAAGACACTGTGGTCTTTTTTCATGCAATATCTATTCTAGCTTCCACATAATTTTGGTTGCACATTTTTGCTGCTTTTCCAAGTGTACAATACAATGTTTGAAGCGTGGTAGCCAAGAATGAACACAGTATTTCAATTAAAGTGGCATCATTGATTTCTACAACATAATATTGGTTGTTTTAATTGCCATTTTTATTAATGATTGTAGCATGGGAGTTATCTTTTTATAGTGGCCAAACATAAGGATTGAATTTTTTTTTGAGCTATCCATGATGACTTCAAGACCCTTTCCCCAATTAATTTCTGCCAATTCGGATCCCATTAAAGTACAATATATGTGAATTTTGATGTATAGTTTTTGGACCAGCATTGTGTAGAAGAGCATTTGTCATTCTGAACCCCATTTGCCTACTTTGGAGAGATCTAGACTTTAGAAAATCTCTTCTTATTTTAATACCTTGAAAGATTTGGCATTACCTGCAAATGTGCCCAGCTTACTAGTCATTCCTGATTATTTATAGACAGATTAAAACCCGTCATACAGAAGGACAACATTTTCATGTCTTTCCTGAGTAAAATTGTTCATCTGTTCCTATTTTTTACTTCCTGTTCTTTAACTAACTATCCGTTCACAAGAGCATATCTTCTTATCCCATGCTGTTGCATTTGCTTATTTATTTCCAGTGAGGGGTTTTGGCAATGATCTTTTGAAACTGTAAATTGCAATTTATGTTAAATTTCCTATGCCTGCATGTTTGATCACACTTTCAGAAAACTCTATAAATTAGTGAAACAAGATTTCCAGAAGCTTATATTATCTTCAGCAGGGTTTAGTTTTATGTATATTTATTTTATTTTACATTATCCTATCATATCTTGAACAAACATTAAACTAACTAACTTGTAATTTAATAATAAGATTGCAATATAATATTATTCCAATATTGGTTGATCTGAATAAATCTGTATTAGGACATTAAGATAGCCCTTTTTCAAGAACAGGTATTCCACAGCAAATTTGTATCATTTATACTATTGTAGTAAATTTAAAGAATGGCAAATAATGTCTTTTTTTCTTAGTAGTGGAAAAGGAAAACCTCATTGAAAGCTAAATATGTTCAAGATTCTTGATGGCAGTCATGTATAATGAGATTAATATTTTTTCATGTTTTTCTTAGACAGTGAAACAGGAACAATGAATTTCTTGCTTCCAAATATTGCTGGACAACTGTTACTTTTAGTTATTGTTGGACCCATCACTCTCACTCACATTAAAGCAATCTGGGGTGATGGAAGTTGCAATCCAACATGCAGCGCTATAATTTTTTTCCTGTTCTATATTCATAAGGGAATTTATGAGCATGCTTGGAAATATTTGCTTGTATGTTGATGCTTCCACTAAAAATCAATCTATAAGAAATTACTCCTGGATAATTTTGTTGGCTGATTTTACCAATTTACCCATCACTATTGAAAGCATGGAATATCAATGAGTTTGCGGCAATTCTGCTTCCTGACTCCATCTTTTTGAGAAAAATAAAAGGAATATGGAGGGTCACAGTATGTAAAATGTTTCAGTTCAAACCTCAAGTATTTGGAAGTCATTCAAGCACGGAAGATAACCTTTTTTTTTGCACTTAAAACAGCTGTTTCATGCTTGAAATGTGGTGTCCTGCATTTTAATAGATGTTTTAGGCCTCATGGTCTGTGCACCTCTAAAATGGTTCAAGAATAAGGAAAAGCCTAGTGATCTCAGAGCTTAAAGGACCTCTCCTGATAGGCAGTATACTGTTCCCCTCTTGTTGTTGTTGTTAATTGCGAAGTCGTGTCCGACCCATCGCGACCCCATGGACAACGCTCCTCCAGGTCTTCCTGTCCTCCACCATCGTCTGGAGTTCATTTAAGTTCACACCTACTGCTTCAGTGATTCCATCCAGCCATCTCATTCTCTGTCATCCCCTTCTTCTATTGCCCTCAATCTTTCCCAGCATTAGGCCCTTCTCCAGTGAGTCCTTCCTTCTCATTAGGTGGCCAAAGTATTTGAGTTTCAATGTGGTTATTTTTGCAGGTGAGGCAAAATGATTACAATGGATTTTGAGGCTCTTGGAGTTAAGCTTCATTTTGTTAATTTAATGACAAGTCTGTATGGAGTTGAGAGCCTGAGGGCCTGGCCTATTAACTTATTAGCAACTTGTTAAGGAGCTTTTGCAAGTGAGCCATGAATTAGCTTCAACCAAACTACTCCATCTTAATCACTTTATCTATGCTTTTGCTTGATATAGCCATTGTTAGACTCAGCAGTTAGCTGGCACTTACTTTGACACTTATCAGAAGAAGCTAAAGAAGCTAACCACAAACACTTCAGTTATAGGAAATGTTAATCTGTCTGGCAGATGGTGGCTTTATAATGTGCTGAAGAATTTTGCAAGGAATAAGGAAAGACAATGTGGCATTTAGCTTAAGCTGTGCTCATGAATGTCCAAGCAAAGGTGTGGAGGCGAAAAGTTCCATTGTTAGCATGTTAAAAAACACACCCAGAAGTGGAGAGCTTAGCTAATTAAGTACATCCCACGTACTAGCCTAAACTGTGCATGTCTTCAATGAATCAGAAACAAGTGATGAGATGTCAAGAAATTCTGATTTGTATATGTGGTTTTTGTGATATAAAAACAGTTTGTTGAACATCGTTTGATTTGGACTTGGATCCTGAGTGTGCATCTCTACAAACTTATAAAGAGTAAAAACCCAGTATAAAAATTAAAAAAACAAAAAACAAATAACCCCCTCCCTCTGGTGACAACACACAGTCAAATGAGCCACTTTATGGGCTCCATCCCACTCTGAGTTCCCTAGGCTCATTGGCAAAACCAAGTCTTCAGGGCCTTACAGAATAGTGTCAAAATGGGGGCCAGTCTAATTTCTGCAGGGATGATGTTCCCTGCAGCCACCACGTAAAAGGCCGTTCTTCTGGGTCCTGCTCGATGTACCTCTTTAGGGGATGGAACCTGCAACATTTCTTGCCTCCCCACTCTAGGCAAGTGAGAGATAATCTGGTCTCAAGCCATGAAGGGCTTTAAAGGTGACTTTAAATTAACTATAAGTCTGTCTCATTGCTACAAAAAATGATGGCAAATTGTCTGACAATACAAGAAACCAGTTACTCATATTTAAAGAATCATTGTGTCTTCCTCATTGGATACCACAATGTTAGTCAATAGTATGACAAATGAGATAATCTATTCTAGGAAAAGCCAGATATTTATCCTTATCTCTGTTTTGTATTTATTATGGAACCCAACAGTGTGGATTGGTACCAAGATGAGTTGTACATATCGTTCCAAGTCACCTCATTTGAAAGAGAAACACCCATCTTGAAGGGCTCTGTGAAGATCAGAAATGAAAGCCGTGCATCCTTTTTAACCACTATGCATATTAGATCTAGATGGACACTCATCAGCTCCTAATACCCTTTTTGAAAGTAGTTGATCTGATTAACTGATTTCCATTGCAAATGGTTATCGGCGTGAATTTTATCTCTTAACTAGGCTTCTGTCTAATTGTAATTGAGGACCAAAGGGACCTCAAGGTGTTTCCCAGAACGTTAACACATGGCTTTATTGCTTTGGAATGCTGACTATGACTCTGAAATGGGCAGGTATCCCTGATGTTTCACAAGTAATTTGTCAATTAATTATGAACCATTTTCCAATTTTAGGCAGAAGCGTCATGTATATTGAAATAAATTATGAGGCATGTGTTCCTTATAAATGATTCATCAGATGCTGTTCCCATAGGTTTCTGCAAGGCTATAATTGTAGGTGGTGTGCATTGCTTCCTTTCCAATTGTTTAGATTGCTTAGCTGTAAATGGGATGGCTATATTCAGTTAATAAGCAATGTAATTAGCAAAAATAGGCAGTGAAAACGGATTATAAAATGAGAACTATTTTGGTCCACTGTACTATTAGATATCTTCACTAATAGTTATAGATTATTGATTACCTGAAATAATGCAATAGATATACATTTTTATTTTTGTTTTATTACTATTGTTATTAGTAATGGGGTGGTGCAGTATCTCAGTTGTTAAGACACTGGGCTTGTCAGGTGGAAAGCCGGCAACCCAGGTTCAAGAGAGCCATGCTACAAGGTGAGCTCCTGTCCCTGCCTCAGATCCTGCCCACCTAGCAGTTTAAAAGGATGCAAATGTGAGTAGATAAATAGGTACCCCTTCAGTTGGAAGGGAACCGCATTCCATGATGTCATGCTGGGCACATGACTGCAGAAATACCTTCGAACACTGCTGGCCCAATGGCCATGAAAAGGAGATGACCACCACCCCATATAGTCAGCAACGATTAGTGGAGTAAAATCCTAAAGGGCTCCTTTTTATTGTTAATATAAACAAAAAATGCTGGGCTATAAAATGTATATTCATAGGAAATATTTTCTAGCGTGGGAAATCATCCAATGCTGATGGGGGATCTTATCTTTGTGGAATATTGTTGTTCCTGAAAATTGCATTTTGCTTTCCTCTAGGCAGTGGTGCCTATTCATTTCTAAGGGAAGTATTCAAAGGGTTTGGCTTGGGGATATTACCGAAGTAAAGGGAGGAAAGGGTTAGTAGTTCATTTCCCCTCAGGCCATGGCTCCATAGGAGTTCTTACTCGGTGTTAAAAGCCAAGCCAACGTACAAGCTTAAGTACATATTTCTAGTGATGTTTCTAATCTTTCCCATCTTCTGCCAATTTGATCATTTTAATTGAAGATGCTGGGAATTAAAGCCGAGGCACTCTACGTGCAAAGTGTGTCCTTGGCCAGTGTGAT